>NC_053492.1:345240372-345913497 GCF_905171775.1 Rana temporaria
TTTTTACAAGACAGGCACGCAGACAAAGACGTACACAGACAGCTACTAAACTATAAGAAAAGTAGTACACCAGACAAGGACTACAAAATTAAAGAAAAAAAAAAAAGCACTAAACAAACACTAACTTTTTTTTTTTTTTTTTTTTTTAAACACAAAACACAGACACTAAACACACACTAAGCTAAGCTAGATGAAATAAATGTACACTAACAGTGTGTACACTTACTACACAAAATTTAACTAAACTGAACACAAAACTTAGCTTTTATAAAAGCTCTTTAGGGAAAACTAAACAAAATTTGAACTGAGATGCCTATCAAATATCACTGAACAGCGAACCTGCAAGATCTAACAGTAACACAAGATGAACAAAACTTAGCTTTTAGAAAAGCTCTTTTATAAAGCTCAGCAAAATGTGTTCTGAAATCTCTTGCAAATATAACTGAACAGGGAGGATTGCAGGATCAAACAGTAACACAAATGAAAAAAACAGCACAAAACAGCACAAAACGTAGCTTTGAAAAAAGCTCTTGGGTCTATTGCTTTGAAAAAAGCAGTTGATATACTGGAAAAGATCCACTGGAATCACTAAATAGCAATGCTGGTGATGATCTAAATCAATCAAGAACAAAGACACAGGAAACCAGGAACACAGAAACAGCCTCCACACTCTATAGCCAGCTTCTGAATCTGCAATGAAATGGTGCTGGGAGTGAGCTTATATAATGTCCATGCAGGCAGGTTCCTATTGGTTGCTAACCTGTGACGAGTGTGGAAGGAGAACTCTGATTGGCTCTGATGCAAAAGGGCGGAGCAAATAATCGCGCAATATTCCTATTGCCGAATATTCGCATTGCGAATATTCGGCAATATAAAATGATCGCTTCAGCTACTCGGCCCAATGGCTCTAATCATACCAGCAATGCTTTCAGACGTCTATGGAGATCACTAGGATGTGATCTGTTTTAAAAATGAAACTGTAAAAATCGCTCTGATGCGGAAGATCGGGGCGAGGAAAATAATCGCGCGATATTGCGTTTGCCGAATAATCGCATTGCGATCTTTCTGGAAAATTCAATGAACGCTTCAGCTACTCGGCCCAGGGTCTCTAATGATACCAGCAATGCTTTTAGACGTCGATGGAAATATCTAGGATGTGATCTGATTCAAAAAAAAAATTGTAAAAAATCGAATATTCGGAATTGCGAATATTCACCGCGAATTTCGAAATATAGCGCGATTTCTCGAATATGCTATATTCGAGTCGAATATTCGCAATGCGAATATTCGTGAGCAACACTAATAGAGTGTGAAATAACTGCTGACATAGGTGTCTTGACTGGGCAGCAGCAGCAGCAGTAGTAGTATTAGCAGTAGTAGTTGATACAGAGTCATATCACTTGGGCAGGAGGTGCCATGATGAACAGCAGTGGTAATAGGAGTATATAGAGTGGGAAATTACTTTTGACATAGTTGTCTTGACTGAGCAGCAGCAGCAGCAGTAGTAGTATTAGCAGTAGTAGTTGATACAGAGTCATATCACTTGGGCAGGAGGTGCCATGATGAACAGCAGTGGTAATAGGAGTATATAGAGTGTGAAATAACTGCTGACATAGGTGTCTTGACTGGGCAGCAGCAGCAGCAGCAGCAGTAGTAGTATTAGCAGTAGTAGTTGATACAGAGTCATATCACTTGGGCAGGAGGTGCCATGATGAACAGCAGTGGTAATAGGCGTATATAGAGTGTGAAATAACTGCTGACATAGGTGTCTTGACTGAGCAGCAGCAGTAGTAGTATTAGCAGTAGTAGTTGATACAGAGTCATATCACTTGGGCAGTAGGTGCCATGATGAACAGCAGTGGTAATAAGAGTATATAGAGTGTGAAATAACTGCTGACATAGGTGTCTTGACTGAGCAGCAGCATTAGTAGTATTAGCAGTAGTAGTTGATACAGAGTCATATCACTTGGGCAGTAGGTGCCATGATGAACAGCAGTGGTAATAGGAGTATATAGAGTGTGAAATAACTGCTGACATAGGTGTCTTGACTGAGCAGCAGCAGTAGTAGTATTAGCAGTAGTAGTTGATACAGAGTCATATCACTTGGGCAGGAGGTGCCATGATGAACAGCAGTGGTAATAGGAGTATATAGAGTGGGAAATTACTTTTGACATAGTTGTCTTGACTGAGCAGCAGCAGCAGCAGCAGTAGTAGTATTAGCAGTAGTAGTTGATACAGAGTCATATCACTTGGGCAGGAGGTGCCATGATGAACAGCAGTGGTAATAGGAGTATATAGAGTGTGAAATAACTGCTGACATAGGTGTCTTGACTGAGCAGCAGCAGTAGTAGTAGTATTAGCAGTAGTAGTTGATACAGAGTCATATCACTTGGGCAGGAGGTGCAATGATGAACAGCAGTGGTAATAGGAGTATATAGAGTGGGAAATAACTGCTGACATAGGTGTCTTGACTGATCCAGAGGAGTCATGGGATAAAGTCATGTGGTCAGATGAGACCATAATATAACTTTTTGGTCATAATTTCACTAACCGTGTTCGGAGGAAGAATAATGATGAGTACCATGCCAAGAACGCCATCCCTACTGTGAAGCATGGGGGTGGTAGCATCATGCTTTGGTGGTGTTTTTCTGCACATGGGACAGGGTGACTGCACTGTATTAAGGAGAGGATGACCGGGGCCATTTATTGCTAGATTTTGGGCAACAACCTCCTTCCCTGATTTAGAGCTTTGAAGATGGGTCGAGGCTGGTTCTTCCAACATGACAATGACCCAAAGCACACAGCCAGGATAACCAAGGGGTGGCTCTGTAAGGAGCATATCAAGGTTCTGGCGTGGCCTAGCCAGTCTCCAGACCTAAACCCAATAGAGAATCTTTGGAGGGAGCTCAAACTCCGTGTTTCTCAGCGAGAGCCCAGAAACCTGACTGATGTAGAGAAGATCTGTGTGGAGGAGTGGGCCAAAATCCCTCCTCCAGTGTGTGCAAAGCTGGTGTAAAACTACAAGAAAGGTTTGACCGCTGTAATTGCAAAGAAAGCCTACTGTACCAAATATTAACATTGATTTTCTCAGGTGTTAAAATAGTTATATTCAGCACTGTAAATACATCAGGTCCGGGGCTCCATCAGGGAATGCATGACAAGGGACCCTTCAGCGCCCTGAACCGACGACGGGTGCCAGAAAGTCACCGCCGATCCAGGACTCATTCATCTTTATGAATGTGAGTCTGTCCACGGAGTCTGTGGACAGACGGGTCCTCTTGTCCGTGACCACCCCACCTGCCGCGCTGAATGTCCGCTCAGATAGTACGCTGGAGGGGGGGCAAGACAATAACTCCAGCGCATACTGAGCGAGCTCGCGGCAGGTGTCCAATCTGGCAACCCAGTACTCCATGGGGTCGTCGGTGCTCATACTGTCAGAAGCACCGACGGACGCCATGTAGTCTGCCACCATGTGGGCCAGCCGCTGGTGGTGACTGCTGCTGCTGCTGGTGCTGGTACTGGGTCGCTCGGTTTGGAAGAACATCCTCATCTCATCCATTAGGTCCCCTGCTCGGCTGCTGCTGGGTGCAGCCACCTGCTGGGTGAGATGAGGGGGGACAACTGGAGGCCGGGGAGTTGCCTGCTCCAACCGGCTGACAATGCCTGCCTGCAGTTCCTCCATCCGGTGCTGCCTCCGGCTGGCTGGGATGAACTGCTCCAGTTTCCCCTTGCACCTGGGATCCAAAAGGGTGGCCATCCAGAAATCATCCCTCGCCTTGATGGTCTTAACCCGGGGGTCCCTCCTGAGGCATCTCAGCATGTGGGCAGCCATGGGGAAGAGCACAGCCCGCTGTGACTCCTCACTGCTGCCCAGGTCAATGAGGTCCGACTCTTCATCCCTCAGGCGCTGCTGGTCACGCTCAGAGATGCCCAACCCCCGGACTATCGGTGCCCCCAACACCGGCTCTCCCTCCTGACCAGGCCCTGACTCCGGGATGACACCAGCAACCACCTCCTCCTCCTCATCATCATCATCCTCCTCCTCCTCGTCCTGGCCCTGGTCTCGGTGGAGCATTGCTGACTCCTCCTGCTCCACCAAGGCACTCTCCCCAGCTTCGAGCAGGCGATCTAGTGTCCTCTCCAGCATGAACACTATTGGCAGCACGTTATTGAGGCCAACATGCTCACTGCTGACCATCTTGGTCGCCTGCTCGAAGGAGGACAACACTTGGCAGACCTGCTGTATCTGCCCCCACTCCGCACAGGCGATGAAAGGGAGTTGTGGTGAAGCCCTCTCAGTGCGTAGGTCCATCAGGTACTCCCTCACCGCCCTTCGCTGCTCCCACAACCTCTTCAGCATGTGGAGGGTGGAGTTCCACCGCGTCACACTGTCCACAATCAGCCTGTGAAGGGGCAGACTGTAGTTCCGCTGCAACTCGGACAGGGACGCGGTAGCGGTTGGGGAGCGCCTGAAGTGGCTGGCAATCCTACGCGCCTTTGCCACAATGTCACTCAACCCGGGATAAGTGCGCAGGAACTTCTGCACCACCAGGTTGAGGACATGTGCCAGACAGGGCACTTGGGTCAGACTGCCAGCACTGAGGGCGGCGAGTAGGTTGCTGCCGTTATCGCAGATAACCATACCTGCCTGGAGCCTTCGGGGTGTCAGCCACTTCTGGACCTGAGCCTGAAGTGCTTTCAGCACTTCTTGTCCAGTGTGTCTCCGGTCCCCTAAACTAACAAGCTGGAGCACGGCCTGACAGCGCACGTGCCCCACACTTGAGTAGCTACGGGGGCGCTTGCTGGGAGGCTCAGCAGCTGCGGAGACAGTGGCTTGAGGGAGACCAGCAGTTCTGCCCTGGACACCCCGGGGCGGCACCACAAGATCGGTTGCCGCCGATCCCTCACCGACACCTCGGAGGGAAACCCAATGGGCCGTGAAGCTGATGTAGCGCCCCTGCCCATGCCTGCTGGTCCAGCCATCCATTGTCAGATGAACCCTGTCGCTGACAGCGTGATCCAGCGACAGGGTTACATTCTGCACAATGTGCTGGTGTAGGGCAGGGACACCAGTCCTGGCAAAGAAATGGCGGCTGGGGACACGCCATTGGGGTTGGGCCTGCTCCAACATCTGCCTGAAGGGGTTGCTGTCAACTATGTTGAAGGGCAGCAGATGTTGGGCAATAACCCTTGCCAGGAGCCCATTGAGGGAACGCACACGTCGGTCTCCAGGGGGGAAGGGAGTGGTGCGGTCAAAGGCGTCTGAAATTGACGCCTGGCGCCGGACGGCAGTGCGGGACACAGACGCGGAGGGTCCTGTGGAAGTAGAGGTCTGGCTGCCGGTACCAGTACCTCTACTAGAGGGAGCGGGGGTGCATGACCTGCTGGAAAGAGATGAAGATGTGGTAGGGGCTGCTGTACCCTGCTCACTTGTGGTGGTGGCGCTGCTACCACCACCACGCTTCATCTCGTCAAACACCGCCCAGTGGTTTATCCTCAGGTGCTGGTTCAGGGCTGTGGTACCCACCCGAGCCAAACACTTCCCTCTCTTCACCCTCACTTTACAAATCCGGCAGATGGCCACGGTAGGGTTGTCTGCCACCAGGGTAAAGTAGTTCCAGACAGGTGACTTCAGCACCGCCCTCCTGTCAGATGGGGTGACGCTTACTTGCACCTGCTGGGACTCGGTGCGCACAGGTGGAGCTGCCTGCTGCTGCTGCTCCTCCTGACACCTCCTGCTGCCATCACCAGTGGAGACCCTGACGATGGTCTCCCTGGTGGTGACCTAGCGCACCGTTTCACCAGGGTGCCTACCTTCCCCGTCGTCACTGACGTAGTGAGCCGACGCGTCAGATGGCAACCATGATGGGTCACCCTCTTCGCCCCCAGAGATGTCAGACCAAGGGCTGAGATGTGTTGGTCTGAGGGAACCAACTGACATGGAGCCTCTAGCCTGGCTCCGCTGTCCCCTCACCCACGCCTGGGTCTGACTAGGTGCTGCTGTTTCCTGCACCAAAACAGCAGCACCAGTTTGAAGGGATGTCTCTGGGATACTGCCAGCAGGTATCCCATCCTCCTCATCCATCCCTTCAAAAAGGTCCTGACCATCAGGACAGAGCTGGAGGTCTGCCTGATGCATGGCCTCCCCCAAGATATCCCTCTCACTGTCGCTGTCGAACAGTAAGATGCTGGACTCTTGGGGGCTGGGGGGGGGTACTACAGGCACCGGTGTAATGGTGGTACTACTGTGAGTCGGGACCGACGACTCAGTGGCACTGCTGTGCCCCATGTAGTCCACCACTACTTCAGCCTGAGATGGCAATATCGGGCGGCTGCCCGATGGGAAGAACTCCCGGATCAGGCGGACTCCCCTTGCACCCGATCCTCTACCACTAGTAGGGGCACGAGAGGTACCCCGTGCTGGCAGCGAGCCAGCACTGGGAGTAACTCCCCTACCCCTGCTACCACGGCCACGGATGCCGCTCATGATTGCTGATGTGTGTGGGGGGGTAAACTTTATTGGGGGGGGGAAATGTGAGGAAAATGTGTTTTTATGTGTTTTTTTTTACAAGACAGGCACGCAGACAAAGACGTACACAGACAGCTACTAAACTATAAGAAAAGTAGTACACCAAAGACAAGGACTACAAAATTAAAGAAAAAAAAAAAAAAGCACTAAACAAACACTAACTTTTTTTTTTTTTAAACACAAAACACAGACACTAAACACACACTAAGCTAAGCTAGATGAAATAAATGTACACTAACAGTGTGTACACTTACTACACAAAATTTAACTAAACTGAACACAAAACTTAGCTTTTAGAAAAGCTCTTTAGGAAAAACTAAGCAAAATGTGCACTGAAATCACTAGCAAATATCACTGAACAGCGAAGCTGCAAGATCAAACAGTAACACAAGATGAACAAAACTTAGCTTTGAAAAAAGCTCTTTTAGAAAGCTCAGCAAAATGTGCACTGAAATCACTAGCAAATATCACTGAACAGCAAAGATGCAAGATCAAACAGTAACACAAGATGAACAAAACAGCACAAAACAGCACAAAACGTAGCTTTGAAAAAAGCTCTTGGGTCTATTGCTTTGAAAAAAGCAGTTGATATACTGGAAAAGATGCACTGGAATCACTAAATAGCAATGCAGCACTATGCTGATGATGATATAAATCAATCAGGAACAGACACAGGAACACAGAAACAGCCTCCACACTCTCTAGCCAGCTTCTGAATCTGCAATGAAATGGTGCTGGGAGTGACCTTATATAATGTCCGTGCAGGCAGGTTCCTATTGGTTGCTAACCTCTGACGAGTGTGGAAGGAGAACTCTGATTGGCTCTGATGCAAAAGGGCGGAGAAAATAATCGCGCAATATTCCTATTGCCGAATATTCGCATTGCGAATATTCGGCAATATAAAATGATCGCTTCAGCTACTCGGCCCAAGGTCTCTAATCATACCAGCAATGCTTTTAGACGTCTATGGAGATCACTAGGGTGTGATCTGTTTTAAAAATGAAACTGTAAAAATCGCTCTGATGCGGAAGATAGGGGCGAAGAAAATAATCGCGCGATATTGCGATTGCCGAATAATCGCATTGCGATTTTTTGGCAAAATTCAATGAACGCTTCAGCTACTCGGCCCAGGGTCTCTAATCATACCAGCAATGCTTTTAGACGTCGATGGAGATATCTAGGATGTGATCTGTTCTAAAAAAAAAAATTGTAAAAAATCGAATATTCGGAATTGCGAATATTCACCGCGAAATTCGAAATATAGCGCGATTTCTCGAATATGCTATATTCGAGTCGAATATTCGCAATGCGAATATTCGTGAGCAACACTAATCGTGGTGTATGTCGACGAAGAAGAAGAAGCAGAAGGGAGCAGCCCAAACCTCTCTAACCCACTACCTCCTCCGCGCGAGGGAACAGAGCGGCATGGCTCAACATGGCGCCGCGACTCCGGCCTTGCCTCCAGAGCTGGACTCTTCCTCGCAGTCCGAATTTAGTGAGTACTCCCCTGCCCTCTCTAAAGCGGACCTTGACGCAAGTCTTGAGGCCATGTACACCCGATTGGCCTCGAAGTTCCAATCTGAACTTAATAAGACATTGCATACTTTATCTCAGGAGATCTCCTCATTGGGCTCCCGTACGGATCTGCTGGAGACCAAACATGACGAGTTGGCCCTCGCTTACAGTGATCTTAGCAGGGAACACGAAGATTTATCTAATGCTTTTGCACATCTACAAGCACAAGTCGAGGATCTCGATAACCGGAATCGCCGTCAGAATCTGCGACTGCGGGGGTTCCCGGAATCGATCACAGATCTGATCCCCGCGGTGATTAGACTCTTTAGGTCCCTGCTTCCTGAAAGAGAGGCAGCAGCTTTCACCTGTGATAGGATTCATAGGGCACTGAGGCCCAAGCCTCCTGATGACAAACCCCCTAGAGACATTGTACTCTGCCTTAAGGACTTTCTTATCAAAGAGGAAATCCTGAGAGCTGCTAGAAACACCCCTCGGATCACCCTGGATGATTTTACTATACAAATCTTCCCTGACCTGTCCCTTGCCAATTTGGATCGGAGGAGGGGGATGAAGGAAGTTACAGCAGTACTGCAATCTGCTCGCATCCGTTACAGGTGGGGGTTCCCATTTAAACTGTCCATTCCCCACAATGGAACCACATATGTTGCCACCTCGTTGTTGGAAGGAAAGGAAATCCTTGAAAAGCTGGGCCTTCTTGATGCTGCGGAGATTCGTCGCCCTCCCCTGACACCTCGTCCTTCTCAGATCTGGCAGACACCACCTTCAAGACGTGACAGGAGGAGGATTCGCTATGGTGAAGGATCCCCGAAGAATTGATGATCTCCTATCAATGTTGTTTTCTTAATTGTCATAGCAGCACCCCTCCTACGTTTGGTTTATTTTGTATGACTCATTGCTCTAACCCGTTTTTCAGGTTTGGAGTGCGGTGTTGCTGCTTCGGTTTAACTTTTTTTTTTTTGTCTTGTTTTTATCTTATTTTTCATGGCTCTATTCTCCACCCGCATGGCTCCGACACCGGTATGCTTTACATTGCAATAGCCCTTCCCGAGACGCCGCAGCATGTTCTTCCCCTTCCTAGCTACCCTCCAGACTGCTAAGCGAGTTCCTGAAGTTGTTAATTCCCCCTTTGACTTGCGGTCTGGGTCTAGCTGGTGGTGAGACGTGGAAGTCTCTGAATTCCTGTTCTTTTTTTTCAGGATTTACTATTTTCCTGATCCCTTTTTCAATGACTTTTTTTCCCTTTTTCTAATTTTTCTATATTTTTGTTATTTTTATTGTGCTGAATTTTCAACATTGATGTGCAGTCTCATGTCTCTATTGACTTCGCTTTTCAGTCAATGTGATTTCCTCCTTAACCCACACTTAGGCCGGTATTTGAGTGCTGTCAACTTGTCTGCTCAGGCCTTTGACCGTACTTTTGCTGCTTTATGGTTCTTTATAGTACTGTATGTGAAATTTTATCTATATGCAAGGATGTCTTCAGGGGTGGGGGAGCCTGCCTGGAGGGGTTTAAACGTGATCTCCCCTCGATATAACTATCTGATTAATATCTCGGATATTTACTTAACTGTAGGTGATTATGGCGATCAAATGTATTTCACATAACGTCAAGGGGTTTAATACTCCTCAGAAACGCAAGAAAGCATTCTCCCAATATAAACAGCTTGGCGCCAAGATTATTCTTCTACAAGAAACCCATTTCTCGCAGGCTTCCAACCCCAAATATTTTGATAGGAACTTCCCTCAGGCCTTCTATTCTCTCCACTCCTCTAAGAGTAGGGGGGCTGCGATATTTCTACATTCTTCCCTTAACTTTGATGTGCAGCAGGTATACAAGGATAAAGATAGTTGATTTGTTGTTGTCAAAGGCATACTTCACAACAGGGAATGTACTATTGCTAGTGTCTACGCGCCTAATGAAGCAGCTGCAACTTTTTTTTCTTCCTTTTTTTTGATCCTGGAGAAGTTTTTATCTCCCCATATGATTATTGGTGGAGATTTTAATTTGGTCTCTACCCCTTCCTTAGATAGGAGCCATGTTTCTCCCTTCTCTAAGGCTTTTCCCAAGTCCCTTTCCCGTAGATTGACTGACTTGCAGCTGCTTGACTCCTGGCGGGCCCTGAATGTGGGTGCGAGGGAGTTTACATTTTTTTCGCACCCTCATCGCAGTTATGCTAGGTTGGATTATATTTTCACCACCCCTATTATCCTGGCTAACTCCAGTTCAGCCGACATTCATAGCTGTGTGTGGTCAGACCACCATATTACCTCCTTTTCTACGGACTTTGTTGGGTTCCCCCCCTCTGCATTCACATGGCGATTGAATGAGGCCCTCCTGTCGGACCCTTTGGTGGAATCGGAGATCTCCAAATCCATAGACTCCTATTTCTCTATTAATGATATCCCTGAGACTCCAATTTCATCAATATAGGTTGCACATAAGGCGGTGCTTAGGGGGGTTTTCATTAAATTGGCTACTGCCCGAAAGGCCAGGGACAAGCTTCAGATTGTGCAGCTCTCTTCCGAGCTAGATGGACTCTACAGGGACTCTAAATCCCTACTTTTAGACTCCACTAGATCTCTGATTGAGCAAAAGCGGTTGGAACTGGATACTTTACTTTCGGCCAAGACTGAAAAAGCACTACGTTGGGCTAAAGCTAAATTTCTGTTGCATAGTAATGCGGCCTACACTATGTTTGCTAGAAAGTTGAACCAATCCTTCAGGCCCCCTCACAGTTATAAATTATCTTCTCCCTCTGGAGGTACAGTCTCCCACCCTCCCGGAAGTTCTGAAGATCTTCCGGGATTTCTATTCCACTCTGTTAGGCCCTCAACAATCCTCCCCTGCCGAACCCTCCCTTTCCTGGTTTGGGAACCTCCCTTTACCCTCACTCTCCCCGGCCCAGCTAAATAAACTTAAAGCGGGGGTTCACCCTATCGACAGGAAAAAAAAAAAAAAATTTTCTTTTACCTTTAAATCAGGCACTGTAGCGCGAGCTACAGTATGCCTGTCCCGAATTTTTTCCCCCCATACTCACCTTGTAGTCGTCCATCGAAGATACCGGGGAATGGGCGTGCCTCTGGAGACGGAGGATGATTGACGGCCGGCTCTGGCGCGTCACGCTTCTCCGGAAATAGCCGAAATAGGCTTGGTCTTCACGACGCGTGCGCATAGCCTGTGCGCACGCGCCGTGAAGAGCCGAGACCTACTCCGGCTGTCTTCGGGGAGAGTGACGTGCCAGGGCCGGCCGTCAATCATCCTCCCTCTCCATAGGCACGCCCATTCCCCGCGGGAGCCGGAATCTACGATGGACGACTACGAGGTGAGTACGGGGTTAAAAAAATCGGGACAGGCATACTGTAGCTCGCGCTACAATGCCTGTCTCGATGGTAACATCATGTGGGTCAGGGTGAACTACCGCTTTAATATTCCTATCTCGGTAGAAGAAGTTTTGAAGGTCATCAGCTCTCTTAAAAATTCATCCTCCCCTGGCCCCGATGGATTTTCTGCCCCTTATTATAAGAAATTTTCAGCTCAACTTGCCCCCAGATTGTCTCGGCTTTTTAACTCAGTTCTGCAGGGAGGTTCCTTCCCTGACGAGATGCTCTTAGCAAATTTGTCCTTAATCCCCAAGCCAGGCAGGGATCATACTTTGCCCCAAAATTGTAGACCCATCTCGGTCATGAATAATGACGTAAATTTTTTTAGCAGAATTATGGCAGATAGGCTGGGTAATATTATTTCTTCCTTAATTTCCCCCTATCAGGCAGGCTTTATCCCCCACTGTTTTATTACCGACAATATCCGCCTATCCACGAATATCCTTCAGGACGCCGGCCTCTACTCCAGGAAACTATTTATGTTGAGTCTAGATATAAATAAGGCCTTCGACTCTGTTTCCTGGGAATACATTTCTCTCTTGCTCCAGAGATTTGGGTTTAGAGGTGAGTTTCTAAATGCATTTCGTGCTCTCTACTCGGGTCCCTGTACCAGGATTAAGATTCCAGGCTGCACCTCAGACTTTTTCAGACTTGGTAGGGGAACTAGACAGGGATGCCCACTCTCACCCCTGATCTTTGCCCTGGCGATCGAGCCCCTAGCCATAGCCATATTGCAACACCCCCTTATTTCAGGTTATAATAAAGCAGGTTCAGAGTACAAACTCTGGATGTATGCTGATGACGTATTACTCTTTTTGACTGACCCTTTGTATACATTGCCCAACCTTCTGGAAACACTATCCTTATTTGCTGATGTTTCTGGCTTAACAGTCAATATCTCTAAATCCTTGGCCCTTCCGGTTGGGTTCTCCTCAGCGGAGTTGACTCAGATTAAGCAAACGTTCCCCTTCTCTTGGGCTACCACCTCTCTTCCCTACCTTGGAATAAAACTTTCAGGTGACTTTCACAGTTTATTTGACCTCAACTTCCCCCCCTTAATAGCTTCCCTTAAAAGGCTTTTGAAATCCTGGTCCCAATATAAAATCTCCTTTATGGGGAAAATTACTGCAATTAAAATGACCATCCTTCCCAAGATCTTGTATTTGTTCCGAGCCCTCCCCATTCTGATCCCTAAAGCATTTCTCCTCATATTTCAGTCCTGCATTAATAAATTTATTTGGGGTGATAAACCCGCCAGGTTTTTGAGAGATGTGCTCTATAGGTCTAGTAGGCTGGGGGGTCTTGGAGTCCCACAGTTGTGGCTATACTATCTGGCTGGTAGGTTCTCCCAACAAGCACAGTGGTCTATCAGATGTCCGAGAGTCCCCTGGGTCAAGTTTGAACGTGATTCAATCCTTCCCCGTTTTCTGCCTGGTCTCCTATGGTTCTCTGGCCCTCGTCCCCCGGAGTTGGCTGATTGTAACCTCCTGGTGGCCCAGGGTCTGAAGCTTTGGAAGCGTCATTGTTCTTCCCTCTCATTGGCCTCTGCGGCTCCCCCGGGTTCCTCTTTCCTAGGGGACCACAGATTGCCAGCAGCCTTTTTGGACCCTGGTTCATTCAGCTGGTGGGTCTCCTCTGGTTTGACTACTCTAGAGGATTTCCAACATAACGATAATTTTTTTTCTTTTGCCCAATTACAATCCCTAAAGGGAGCCCCAGATGAGGAATTTTTTAGATTTATGCAGATCAGACATTTTTTTTTGACACATTATTCATTAACCCTTGCACCTTCCTATACGTCTTTTGAATCGCTATGTAGGTCTGGCCCCAGACAAAGAGGACTGATCTCTCTTTTATATAATGTTATGTCATCCACTAGAGACAGAGATAAACTGAAGTATATGGTAAAGTGGGAATTGGAGTTGGGCCTGGAGTATGAACTGGAGGACTGGGAGAAAAATTGGCTAAATCTCCGGCAATGTACTGCCTCGCTCTCATTTCGAGAGACGGCCCTTAAATTTTTCACTTGTTGGTACTACACTCCCCAGCGCATACACCGGATATTCCCCCAGGCCTCTCCTAACTGCTTTAGGGGATGTCCTACTGCAGGTTCCTTCTTTCATATCTTTTGGGACTGTGTGCAAGTCTCATCGATCTGGAAGAGGGTCTTTGATCTTGTCGATAAATTGGGGGGTGATTAAGCGGTTTTATCATTTAAACACTGTCTATTATTTGAGAAGATCCCGGATACTCCAAAATCTCTTAGACGTTTGATATATACACTTTGCTCTTCAGTCCTCTGGGTGGTGGCACTAAATTGGAAGTCCCCGGTGGTCCCCTTCCCTCAGGTCCTCTCCAGGATGGATCAAATTATGCTGGCTGAACTAATTTTTCATAAACTGAATGACACAATACCTATTTATGATGCGAAATGGAACCCTTGGCGGCTCCACCGTATCCAGTCGTAAATTAGACAATATGCACCTCAGTTTTGAGATACGAGGCACAATTCCTCTTTTCCTATTTTCTTCTGACTTTCTCTTTTCGGCATAAGTTGATTTTTTCTCTTCTCCTTTTCCTTTTTATTTTATTTACCCCTTTCTCTCCCCCTTTCTCTCCCGCCTTTACATTGCTCTCTTATCTGGAGTTTATATTTATATTGCAACTCTCAACTTGTAAACCGAGGTCACTTTCCATACTGTTTTAGTAGGTCCTTCATTGTCTATGATGGTTGCTGATTACTAGAATACACCTACTTTTAGTTTGTTATTCATGTTTTGGATCTTAGATGATCTTTTTATTTTTTTTTTTTTTTTTTTTAAGGCCCAAAAAACAATGGTGACATAACTTGCCAAACACACACAAAAAAAAGGGGCCCAAAAAACAATGGCCCAGATTCAGGTAGATTTGCCCATTAGTTGCACATGTGAAGAGCAGCTGATTTGCTCTGCGCTGGGGCAAATTGGAAAGATTGCCACCTGATTCAGGATTCCTTTTGTCTGCTAACTTGCTCCTTTGTAAGGCAAAAATCAGGGCCTAAGGCAGCGCAAGTGAAAGTGGGTGTGCCCTATGCAAATGATCTTTTTTCCACTCAGCAGTGGTTTGCGCCTATTTTCAGGGCAAATTTTGCCCAACTGCTTGCACTGAGCAAATAAATAGGGGCAGACCTGCGCAGGTCCTGTGCAAAATTACATCCTGCTTGTTCCACCCCCCCCTGAGCAAGGTAATTTTGCCCTTTGCTGCGAGATGGCACCTCCCGGCCAAAAAAAAAAGAGGAAGGCTAATTTTGTGGCAGCGGAGATGGAGATCATGCTGGCGGCACTGACGCGCCATACTGCTGTTCTGTATGGCGCTGAACGCCAAAATACTACCGTAGCCCAAAGGAGGGCAATATTTGAGGCGATAACCTTAGACATCAATGCCCTGGGCTTTGAGGACCGGACTTGGATGGACATCCAGAAAAAGTTCACGGACATGCGGCGTCGCGTCCGGGACAACATTGTCCTCATTAAAAAGCACAGCAGGGGCACCGGAGGAGGACCAGCCTGTTCTGTGCGACTCAATCCGGAGGAGGAGGTCATCTCTCAGAGTCTAGCGCTGGAGCAGGTGGAGGGACTGCCAGGCTATGACTCCACTGTTGGGGACTTGGGGACTGGTAAGTTTTTTGTTTCTCATATCTGCTGTGTATCATGGGAGGGGGTAGAAGTGAACATATGAGTGGGTAGAAGGGAACATGTAACAAATTTTTTGTTTCTCATATCTGCTGTGTATCATGGGAGGGGGTAGAAGTGAACATATGAGGGGGTAGAAGGGAACATGTAACAAGTTTTTGTTTCTCATATCTGCTGTGTATCATGGGAGGGGGTAGAAGTGAACATATGATAAGTGTGTTGCTCCAGCAACATTTTTGTTTTGTGTCATCCACAGATGTTGATGATGAGGCTGGGCCGTCGTCGGCTGTAGGGCGACCCACGCCATCCCCAGAACATCATGGGGTGCAGTCAGGCCCTCTGCAGATCCTGGGCATGTTGGTGGAGGAGGATTTCGGCCAGAGTCCATCTAGGGAGGAGGAAGTGGTGGAGGAGGCCGTTATCCTCAATCTGGAGGAAGCAGTGTCCCTCCAGGAGGATCCCACCATCCCTGACCGACCCACCACCCCCCCGACCATAACATCATCCCCCTCCAGGGCAAGCCCCTCCAGTGTCCCTCCCTCCAGTGTCCCCCCCTCCAGTGTCACTCCCTCCTGTGTGACCCCCTCCCCTTCTGCTCTCTCAGTTCGTGCCCCAGCCTCTCCTCCAAGGAAGGCTCTTTCTAAAACTAGGGGTGTACCCTCCAGCCTCCGTGAGGGTCTGCAGGAGGAGGAGCAGGCCCGGCAGACCCACCATATAGGGGAGATGGTGGGAGACCTGAGGCGGGTGGCGGACAGCCTGGCATCCTCCTCCTCCTCTGTCCAGCAGGCCCTCACCCACCATGCTGACCGGGGGGACCGACAGAATGAGACCCTGGAGGATGTTAGTGGCAACTGCGCAGCCATTGTGACCTGTCTGGTTGAACAGCAGGATGCCACTGCATTATTAACTTCGGAGGTGAGCAGGTTGGCAGGTGCGGTGGAGGCCAACACTGCTGCTGTGCGGGAGAAGGGGAGACTTACCCGACGGCAGTTGAGGATCACCACCACATGGCAGATGAGGATGTTGGGACAGACCAACACCGTCCTCAACCGCCTGGCCAACGCCATGGAGGGCTTGCCGGCACCACCTGCCAGGAGAGATGAAGTAGGGGTTAATGCTCCCCCCCCTCCATCCCCACCCCATGCTCCACCACGGCGTCTGAGGAGCCAGAGCCGGGGCACCCTTGGGCCAAGGATGTCCAAAAGAAAAAAAAAATTATGACCATTTTTTTTTTTTGTGGCTCAGATTATGAGCTTGTTTTTTGGTTATGCTCAGATTTTGAGTTTTTTTTTTATTGATGCTCAGATTATGAGCTTTTTTTTTATTTTGTAGCTGCCCCTGGCATGTTGGCACACAGATGTGAGATCCAGAAAGTGTGGGTGCTCTGCTTGTTCAGCTCGTCCGTCTTGGTGCTGCTGTAGTTGCTCTCCAGCTGACCTGTGGCCATCTGTTGCTAACTTGCCCCTGCTTTTATAAAGTGCAAATTTGCCCCGGCCAAACAGCTTGCGGGCTTTGGGAGCAAAATTCTCCTCACACGCGCAAGTTTATGAATCAGTGGCAGTTCCTCATTTGCATATTTGCTGAGGGAAAACCATGAGAGCGCAAGTTGCTCCCTGAGCAAAATTTCCCCTTAATTGCGCCGGGGCAGAGAAACTGCCTCCGTGCAAAAATGGCACATTTCAGGCTTAGCTTGCTTTCTGGGTCACCCGCAAATTTGCCTGGGAGCAAATCCGTACTTGCGCGGCGCAAATCACACTTGCTCCCGCGCAAGTCGTACCTGAATCTGGGCCAATGGTGACATAACTTGCCAAACACAAAAAAAAAAAAAAAAAGGGCACCAAAAAACAATGGTGACATAACTTGCCAAACACAAAAAAATAAATAAAAAATGTCACCATTGTTTTTTGGGGCCCTTTTTTATTTATTTTTTTGTGTTTGGCAAGTTATGTCACCATTGTTTTTTGGTGCCCTTTTTTTTTTTTTTTTTTTTGTTTGGCAAGTTATGTCACCATTGTTTTTTGGGGCCCTAACTTGCCAAACACAAAAAATAAATAAAAAAAAGGGCACCAAAAAACAATGGTGACATAACTTGCCAAACAATAAATAAAAAAATAAAATAACATCAAGATTACATACAAAATAACATAACAGAAATATATACATGTGGAGGACATAAATAAAGTTACTACATCTGGATAGATAGCATCAGCAAGATAACGGGTCTATTCTAGCAAGAGAACGCTTTGAAAAAAAAGAGGCAATAAACGACACCCTAGATATTTAAAATGACGAATGTGCCATGTCACAAACAAACGAGAGTTTTACCTGAACGAGCGCTCCCATCCCCTTATTTTGTCTGAGCATGCGCAGGTTTTTTTTCCGCGGATATTGTGTACTAACCAACGGATCTGTCCGGCGGACAGGTTCCCAGCGGATAGATTTCTTAGCATGTCAAGAAATTTTGATCCGCTGGAAATCCATCCCTGGGGAAAAAAATCAGCGGAAAAAGATTTGCTGGATCGTACACACCAGGGGATCTATCCGCTGAAACCGGTCCGCGGATCAATTTCAGCGGATCGATCCTCTCGTGTGTACGGGGCCTAAGGGTACAGGCAGCGGCAATTTCAGCAGCAGCCAGTTAAAATGGACAGAGGATTCATTAATAATCCAATTTTTCAAAGCCGTCAAAGATCCGATCACCAACTAAACAATCTTTTCCACTCGGGTCCTTGCTATCATCCTAGAGTCCTTAGCCAATTCACCTCTTGTCTCTTCAGAGTCAACATCGCTTTGGAATCTAACCATGCAGCTATTCTTCTTCATAGCCATAATCTCTGGCAGACATGTTTTCAGTACTCCCAGCTTTAGGAGCGGATGAAAATCATATCATATTCTATCCTGACAGAGTGGAACTCGGAACTGTTCGGGGGATTTAGTCCCAAGGTCATATCATCCTCGAACATGTCATAAACTTGGGCGCTTCCAACATTTTCAAGACAGGGCTCAGGTTCCCTTCACGAGCTGGACATTGTCTCCACTTTCAGATGACATCCGCAGGCTACGGCATCCTTCAGGGACTCTACCAGGTTGTTTATAATTCCCTAGGTTGGAAAACAAAGGCATGGAGGCGTCAGCAAGAACGATTGCCTCGTGGCTCGTCCACAAGGTGTACAGGGCAAAAGGACTGTGATCCCTTTTGGCAGTCTGGGCGTACTCCACCAGAGCGGTTTCTGCCTCTTGGGCGGCAAGAGCGAGTGTGTCAATTGAAACTATTTGCAGGGCAAAGACTGGGGAGTCCCAGCATATGTTTCTTAAAAATTTGCCGAGTGGAGCTCTTTTTCATCAGTGGAGTTCGGCAGTCAGGTGGCAAATAGGCCTTTTGGTTCTTCTTTTAAATGATAAAAAAAAAAAAAAAACTCTTTGAAATAAACCTCTAAGCATCATCCCACCCATCTCAGCTAGTTATTTGTCACAGGTATGCTGCCATGGAGGCACCAGGAAAACGGAAAATTGTATCATACTTACCAGTAATTTTCCTTTCCTGGTGCCTATCCATGGCAGCATACAATCCCACCCTCGGTATTCTATATTACGGAGAATGTGGGGGCTGTGCTAACCAACACTTTTATAATATTCACTAGTCCTGAGGGAGGAGCCAAGGCGGAGCTTGTCACAGGTATGCTGCCATGGATAGGCACCAGGAAAGGAAAATTACTGGTAAGTATGATACAATTTTCCGTTTTTTTTACTTACCTTGGAGTGGTTTTAACCCCAGACATGAAAATTGAAAAAAGCATATCTCTCCGTAGTGTGTGCTTGTCTTAGTTAAGAGTGTAATTTCTCTCAGCTGCTTCATTCCTTTGCTATAAGCATGAGTCACTTCTGACAAGTTTTCCTGAAATCAAGTGAAAAATGGTGACAGTGAGGGACCTCCAGCAGATTGACAGCCTCAGCTCTGTTCACGTGTGCAGTGGGTGTGTTCCCGCTCTCAGAGATCTCCTCACTGATGTAACCTCAACTCCCCACCCACTGTTTTTTTGAGCTGAGAGATCCTGTGTAAATTCTGCACTTTGAATGAATCTAGGGAAGAAAAACGGCTGTAGATTAACAGGTAAAAGTTACTGTACAGTATGTAGGAAGATTTGTTTATCTCTGTGTATCACCTGAGGCCAGTTGCTTCGCTGGATATGTGAAGGTTTATAACTAGGGCTGGGGAAATTCCTCTTACATTTTTTTGATAGATCAAAATTCTTTTGATTCATTTAAAATTCTTGACGTCACTGGACAGTGAGACTTACCCTGCTGGATGCGAGTAAACTGCACCCATTGGATTGAGGTACCTTTGGATCTGTGGAGCAGGAGGAAGCATCAGGCTCCATCAGAGGAAGTGGGCAAAAATAACCATCGTATTCCTGTCCTAAGCAGTTTTGTGCAGACAATTCTTTGTGTATCGGCAACATCTGTTCTGTTCTTCAGGGTATATTGTCAATAAAATGCGATCATGTCTGCTTCCAGAAAATGTAAACACTCTGGTATGTCTGTGTGACTGGCTAAAGTGATGCCTACTATAAATTGACTGACAGTCAATATACTAGATACGTTTTATAATTAAAGTTAAACTAAACTTTCTAAGTTTTTCTTAAAGTTTAAGAAGAAAAAATTACTTATGTCAGTGCTACAGTTTGAATTTAAAAACGTATTTGTGTGAACTGTGAAGTTAAGTCATGGACTGTGGAAACTAACTAGTGTTGGGTGATTGTATATAGTGTATACCACATTTACCACTGACTAATGCAGAGTTGCAATGCAATGAGATCAGCTAAAAGTAGTTGTATCTGTATGTGCATTATAATCGAAATTAGTCGATTAATCGATTAAAAAAAAAATCGATTAGTCGAACACGGAAATTTTAATCAGTAACATTCCTGAGCCTTGCCCTCTTCTGTTTACTTCCTGCTTAAATCTTTCCTAAGGTATATCTCTACAGAGGGAAGGTAGGGGACCAGTGATCGTAGGCTCCATTGCACTGCTGGATTTGCAGACCCCTGTGCAGGCAACAGTGAGGGATTATACATTAGTATAACTGGCCCTGACAAGGTAAGGGAAAAAAGCATTGTGTGAGATGGAGAGGGTTGAAAAAAAAATAGTTTTAGCTGGAGTGGGGATTTACATTTTTTTTTTTACACCTAATCAATTTAAATAAGCACATGAATGAAGCACAAGAAGAAGTTACCTTCAGTGTAAGGCTCATGTTACAACATGCATGTTACAGTTATACATAAAGGGAAATTTATTTTCCCTGGTAGAATTCATACTTTGCCTTGCTCTCCATGCCTCCTAAACCTTCCTGTAGGTCAACAAGGCAGTTCTTAACATTGAACTCCAGGCATATATACACACAATAATGCAGCTCTGTAGTTACTATTTTTATTTTAAATTTTTAAAAACGAATATGTCCGCTTGAACACGGAGCTACACAGCGCTACCCATACGAGCTTCTCTCCCCTAGAATAGGTCAAGCAGACACCACAGAACCCTTGGATTATGACCAGGCAGGAGATCCTGATCCGATCATCAGGCAGGCTCCTGGATTACTACATGTGGCCCTCCCAGCCGCATTCACTGCCTGTGACTGCCTTAAATGAAGACCAGGTCTCAGACATGAAGGAGGCAGAGGAGCAACAATCCCATATGGCCTCTTCTACTGACAGAGGTAAGAGGTCTGCAAAAGCGGACTGACAACTCATGGGGCCCCTGGGCAATAGATTATGGGGCCACACAGTATACACACACGCGCATACACAGAATACACATTCACACACTGAAAAGGTACTGGAGAGGCGGGGCAGCTATAATCTTGGGATTTTTAGACCAAAAGGATGTCGGCAAGGGACATTTCAGAGACAGATGTAAAAAAAAAACTGATTTTTACATACTGTCCCTGGTTTTACTGAGGCTGGCAATCCTGATGGGGCTCTCGGGCAGTGCCCGAATGCTCAGTCCGACCCTGGAGGTCTGCCTGTGGCAGGCGCAACAGTATAAAGTGCCTCATGCACTGTGGCATTAGAAGAATTGTGATATCTCTGACTTTTCAGTCCAACAAGACTGTCTATTACCTTCTAGATTGTAAGCTCTAACGAGCAGGGCCCTCTGATCCCTCCTGTATTGAATTGTATTGTGACTGTACTGTCTTCCCTGATGTAAAGCGCTGCGCAAACTGTTGGCGCTATATAAATCCTGTATAATAATAATAATAATAATAATATTTCTCTGAAATTCCTCTCTTGCCGTTCTATGGAAGCAGTAAGGTTTAAGAGCACACCAAATGCTTAAAATAACTTCTTTATTAACTTCACTTTTCTTCATTGATAACACTGCTGCTTTGCAGCAGACAGTCCATGTACAAACACGTGTTGAATAAGTATAAGAGAAAATGGCGGTTCAAATATTCAATCTTGTCATTCAACATAAAATGGTGGATATATTTCTTCTTCAGTATTTATACACTCTCTCTCTCTCTGTAAAGTTATCAAAGCATTCTCGGATTTCTCTGAAAGGTATAACTGTGGTTTGCAACTTGGTTTGCAGGGTTGCTTTTGTTTGGTTAGCTTGTTAAAGTGGATGGATGGATGTGACTTAGTTCGGTGGAACTACAGTTAGGGCGGTTAGATGGCTTAGTTCGGTTAGATAACTTTGTTTGATGGCTTGGTTCGGTTAGATAACTTTGTTTGGTGGAACTACAAGTGAACACACAACTAGATCAGTATTTAATTCTGATCACACTATTTACAATAAGAACATATATATATAACTTGTGTAATGTACCTATTGAGGCCCTTGCTTCCATAAAACTGAACTCTGTATGTCTTCTCTGCTCTCTGTCTTCATGTGGAATGAATTTGCAGCACATGTACAGTATTAGGAACCTCCCAGACAGAATGGATGCAAAGGTTGCTGTGATAGGTCAAGACTCTGCTCAATGTGAGATTAGCCAAGGCTACTGATGAGTCACAAAAGCTTAACTCTATACTTTCTGGTATGAATTCTACTAATTTGAGCTTACCTTCACTGTCATATAAATAAACGATTCTTAAAGGCATATTTTTTCTTTTGCCTCTGTGAACACAAAATAGAACTATTATATGACATTCAAGCATAAAATCACAGTGAATAACTTTGCTTTTGTCTCTCACATACAAACATGTGCACTACATTTAGGTTCTAAGCAGATTTAGCTGTGTATACATGTAGGTTATATTAGCTACCTAGGACAGGTTCTAGCTGGCCAGCTACGATGCCATCTTGCCAGCACATTCTCCCACAAAGCCTCCCCCTGTGTAGAGACAGCATGACACTGAGCCTTGTAGTCCCATGGCTGATGCTGCTTCCATTCAGCCTCAGGCAGCATTTGCAACCACAGATAACCCTGCAACAGAACATTCTCTTAAAGCAATGTTACTCTCTCTCTCTGCAGGCTGATATGCAGAGAGAATTTAAAGCCTGCATTAACCATTTACATGAAAGAGTTGATCACCTAGAGCAGGGATCCTCAAACTACGGCCCTCCAGCTGTTGTAGAACTACACATCCCATGAGGCATTGCAAAACTTTGACATTCACAGACATGACTAGGCATGATGGGAATTGTAGTTCCTGAACACCTGGAGGGCCGTAGTTTGAAGACCCATGACCTAGAGGAAAGTACTGACCACATTGAGCAGAATTTATCAACAGCTACAGTAGCTCATAGTTACATAGTAGGTGAGGTTGAAAAAAGGCACACAAGTCCATTAAGTACAACTTATGTGTGTGATTATATGTCAGTATAATTTTCCACAAATGGTACTACACGCCTGACATACTGGCATGCATCTTCCCATTATGCTTCCCAAATTGCTGGCGATAACTGATACCATTAGGACATCCTTCATATATGGTGGAACTGCCCTTTCATAGTATTCATAACACACCATGCAGTGCTAATATTTAACACTAGAAATCAGTGCTAATCGAATTATTCAGTAAAACAATATATAAAACGTGACATCCTATAAAGAAACTATATAAATAAAGTGCAAGTGCTCTGTGAATCGCACTTAGTCCTTGATGAGGTATTAAACTGAACAAAAGTCCATAATAACATCAATCATGTGATAATTGTGTCTTCATGCGTGTGCACACATCCCCCACCAGGTGTACCCTCACCTTAAGGGCTTAAACAACAAGCCTATAATTAATGGCAGTAGCCTGCAGAGATCCTCCTCTGTTTCCTTTATCCTATGTAGGTTTATGGAACGCTGTTATGGAACACAGATCTCTTGCTCATCCCGATGATAGCCCTGCTCAGAAGCTTCTATTCTCTCCTGGTTTGTTTAAAGACTTGCCTCATATACGAGAAATGACAATGGCATGCAATAGCGTGATAACATTAAAAAATATTTAATTGCAAACAAAATTCCACATATATCAAACTCACATTTCAAATGAATACAAAACACCTTCAGAGTGCTGAGGGGTGATAAAGTCACCTATGGTCCGTTTCTGCAGCCCCGGTTTCAAGGTATCAGCCCTCTCATAGCCCTTTTCTGGAAGATAGTTTCTGCTTTAATACCTGATGTGATCCATACTAACAGACAACTGACCCTGCAAATGTCTCTCCTTGGACTAGGTGCCCACCCCTGGACCACAGCATACATACCAACCATACAACACATCTTAATCGCAGCACGTATAGTAATAGCTCGTGCCTGGAAAGATCCACTCCGACCAACGGCCACCTCTCATTTCTGCATTAAATGAACACTGCCACATGGAACATCTCTTCTCCAAATCTCACCTAATGGGAGAGAAGTTTCACAGACAGTGGGCTCCTTGGCTGGCTCACCCCAGAAATATTAAGTTTACATAAATGGAGTCATACTCCTATGTGACTACCTTTGAACATTGGAAATTATCCCTTTTACTTTTTGGACCAAACAGAGCCAGATGTGAACACCTACCTTATTTTTATTGCAACTTTATGTCCATATTTTTGCATTACTAAAGGTTTCCTAGGTTTCTAAGCTGGTTCCTAGGCATCTTATATATTCACCACTCTCCTTCCTCCTATCTTAGACAATCTACTCCCACCACCCCTATCCGGTCTTTGACGTCTCCCCTGCAGCTTTTAAGTACTAACATGTGGAACACCCACGGCTTATTTATACTAAGAAGTTAATACCTTGTTATATGTTTGCAACTCCATATTTGGGAGGAAATCCCTCCCTTGTATAGGATATGGTATTTGTATCTTGTATCTTTTGCTTTTATTTATGACTTAATAAATTTCAATAAAACTAAAAAAAAAAGTAATTTGATAGTGATCATTTTGTGGACTGTAATCTTCAAGTGATTCCACAGATTTTAAATGTGACTAAGCCATGCAGGGACACTCACTCTTTTCACCTTCAACCACCACGTTAAAATTTTTGCTGTGTGCTTTGGGTCATTGTCATGTTGGAAGCAGTGGTGTATTTTGTGTAGCACTACCCCCGGAGGAGCTGCTGGTTTGTTTTGGGTCTACGCTCTGTGATCAACCCCTTAAAGTGGCTCAAAACCCTCCATTGACACAACTGGTAATATGGGAGTTGTGGACCCCAGTAACTTGTGGGAAAACAATATCCCGTTACACTACAACATATTATGCAAATTAAAGGGGTACCTTAAATGGAAGGGATCCTGCAGTATGAAAGTTAGGCTGCACACAGACTTCAAGATAACCAAAGTAATACTTCACTTGAGATAGAACAAAGGAACATGAGTAAAACAGTGATGAACTATCTGCAGGTCCCTGCAGGATCAGTAGCAATAATAATGCAAACAGTAGCAATGAAAAGTATGTGAACCCCTTTTGGAATGATATGGATTTCTGCACAAATTGATCATAAAATGTGATCTGATCTTCATCTAAGTCACAACAATAGACAATCACAGTCTGCTTAAACTAATAACACACAAATAATTAAATGTTACCATGTTTTTATTGAAAACACCATGAAAACATTTACAGTGCATGTGGAAAAAGGATGTGAACCCCTAGAGTAATGACATCTCCAAGAGCTAATTGAAATGAGGTGTCAGCCAACTGGATCAATGAAATGGTTACAGCTGCCCTGCCCTATAAAAAACACACGCCAGTTCTGGGTTTGCTTTTCACAAGAAGCATTGCCTGATGTGAATGATGCCTCGCACAAAAGACCTACAATTAAGAATTGACTTGCATGAAGCTGGAAAGGGTTATAAAAGTATCACCAAAAGCCCTGCTGTTCATCAGTCCACGGTAAGATAAAATGGTCTATAAATGGAGAAAGTTCAGCACTGTGGCTACTTTCCCTAGGAGTGGCCGTCCTGTAAAGATGACTGCAAAAGCACAGCGCAGACTGCTCAATGAGCTGAAGAAGAATCCCAGAGTGTCAGCTAAAGACTTACAAAGGTCTCTGGCATATGCTAATATCCCTGTTAGTGGATCTACGATACATAAAACACTAAACAAGAATGGATTTCAGCACAGCTATCCAAAAAATCATTGCTGCACGTTTACAGTTTGCATAAGAGCACCTGGATGTTCCACAGCAGTACTGGCAAAATATTCTGTGGACAGATGAAACCAAAGTTGAGTTGTTTGGAAGAAACACACAACACTATATATGGAGAAAAAGAGTCACAGCATAACATCAAAATCTCATCCTAACTGTGAGGTATAGTGGTGGGGGCATCATAGTTTGGGGCTGCTTTGCTGCGTCAGGGCCTGGACGGATTGCTATCGTCGAAGGAAAAATGTATTCCCAGTTTATCAAGACATTTTGCAGGAGAACTTAAGGCCATCTGTCCACCAGCTGAAGCTCAAAAGAAGATGGATGTTGCAACAGGACAACGACCCAAAGCATAGAAGTAAATAAACAACAGAATGGCTTAAACAGAAGAAAATACGCCTTCTGGAGTGGCCCAGTCAGAGTCCTAAACTCAACTCGATTAAGATGCTGTGGCATGACCTCAAGAAAGCGATTCATACCAGACATCCCAAAAATATTGCTGAACTGAAATAGTTCTGTAAAGAGGAATGGTCAAGAATTACTCCTGACCACTGTGCACGTCTGATCTGCAACTACAGGAAACATTTGGTTGAAGTTATTGCTGCCAAGGGAGGTTCAACCAGTTATTAAATCCAAGGGTTCACATACTTTCTCCACCTGCACTGTGAATGTTTACATGGTGTGTTCAATAAAAACATGGTAACATTTAATTCTGTGTGTGTTATTAGTTTAAGCAGACTGGGATTGTCTATTGTTGTGACTCAGATGAAGATCAGATCACATTTTATGACCAATTTGTGCAGAAATCCATATCATTCCAAAAGGGTTCACATACTTTTTATTGCAATTGTAGGTGTGAACTAGAATATAATGTCATACAGACCTGTGTAAGCAAACAGCAAGGGGAACTCCTTCAACAAAATATACACATTAAAACACCCTCTTGCCAAGTCTCACCCAGCTCTCTGTCTCTCTACAATACTATACAATATAATATGACCAATTACTCGATCAACAAGCAATAAAATGAATTTCAACAATATGCAACACTAAATGGATAATCCTTAAGTACTATAGCTATAGCTTATCAATATGGCCTGGTGTCCCAGGCCAAACTTCACTACAATTTTTATACTAATAGTTGGTGCACTTGTGCGTTGGCATGCGTTGGCACGCAAAGAGCAATTTATAATCCAAAAGGGAAATGGTAAACTGGTGAAAGTTCCCTAAACAGTCAAACTGCAAAGGCGGATACCAGCAATCCGCCCTCCCACAAGACAGCCAGTACTCTCGGTCAAGTGCCCATCTCACCCAACCGTTTCAGGCCTTGTCCTTCTGTTGCACTTTGTTCCCGATCTCCAGTCACAGTTCTGTTGACCGGCAGCCTCCGGTTCTCAGACAGGTCGCAGGGATACTGGAAGACCGTCCGATCACTCCGACCGAGGTTCTGTCTCTTCCTCTCAAAAGGCGCTCTGCCCGGGCGTATGTAGGCCTCAGCTCCGGCCTACTCCCCGTGGAGACACTTCTGGCAGTGTCCTCCTGGGTTGAAGAGGCGGTCCAAAGAGAGCGTGTCAAACACGTCCTCTCCCTTAAATTACCTCCCCCCAGCAGGCGGTGCGGAAAGCAAAGCATCTTGGGGTTATACCGCTGCTCTCTTGGTAATGTAGTTTATTACAGGTCAGGCAAATGGAGCCTCTTCTCCTTCTGAACTCAATTCCTCAACATTCTCTGCGGTACCAGAACAAAATGTAAACAGGTGGCTCTAACCCATCTCGGCCACAAGAGGGAGCTGAGATCCTTCACGATCAGCAATAGTAGTCTTTTATATCACATCAAAAGGGTGATACCCCCCTACATTTGGTTTTGTGCTGCCCTAGGCAAGACTAAATTCCGACGCCCCCCCCATCTAAATTTGCCCCACC
The DNA here is from genome assembly GCF_905171775.1 of Rana temporaria. Taxonomy (NCBI): domain Eukaryota; kingdom Metazoa; phylum Chordata; class Amphibia; order Anura; family Ranidae; genus Rana; species Rana temporaria. Next base: position 345,267,982 of record NC_053492.1, read on the forward strand.
CCTTCCCGTTTAAGATCCACCCCTTCATCTTTAGGCTCCACCTCTTCCTAATATCACTCCACCTGAAGAGTTGGTCAGAGACTGCAGACATAATTTTTCCAACTCAGTGATTCCATTTTCGAATTTTAGATTTTTTTCCAACTTGTTGGTGTTATATCTTTCACTTGGATGTTATAAGTTGCCGATTTCTTTAACTGATCTTTTTGATTTGTGTTTTTTACAGAAATTAACCCTTTATGTGCTTTTTTACATGCATAATTTGAAATGTACCTGGTTTGTGACAGGTTTGCTTTAGGGATGATTATAAAGAGGCATAGACCTATCTATCCATATTCACTTTCCATTGCTGGATCATTAAGACCTATCTCTATATTCTTGCTTTAAAAATCAGGGTGAATCAGTCATTTATTCTTGTCTGTTAATTAAGAATGTCTACGGATTTTAAGGACATGATATTCCATTTAAAATTAAATTAATATATAAACACACGACAATGTAATTTAAGACATTCAAATTAAAATGTGTTTACACTTACTGTATATAATATGATAGACCCTTTCTTTTTTTGCAGACTGTGTGCGTTGCTATTGTTACTTTTTTTTTTCCCCCTCATACTTTCCTCATTTTTCATTTAATTATAATATGCCATTCCATTTTATTTTATTACCATTATTTCATCTTATTATTTTCACTCATACTTTCACATTTATATTATATACTTACTTACTTATTTCTGTTTTACTTAATTTATATTTATTTTCAGTTTTTCTTTTCTTTTCTTTTCTATCATCATTTCATTTTATTTCTCTATAGGTTTATTTTTGACAAGTGTATCACCTGTTGGGTCCATTACATCGTTGGACCTTTGGCCTTTCTCATGTGGCATTGACATCATGTTTTTGGTATCCCTCCCTTAGATATCTTACGCGCATGCGCCTCTGTTTTGGCGTCACATTATTGCAGTGTCCGGAATCCCTTTCGTTGGCCTTGTGACGTCTAGCGCATGCCTGGCTGAGTGTGACCTCTGTGCATGCGCCGTACTCACTATGGCATGACTTGTTGCACTGCTGTGACATCTACGTGCATGTGCCATGGTCACCTTGGGCAACGCCTCAATGGAGTCCACCGCCCAGCCTGTCCATGACATTTAAGGGGGCAGATCCAGGGGCAGTTAGAGAAATATATAAGTGCCCTTTTCTTGCAGTTTCTCCTTTCGCTAGCAGCAGACACACTTCTTTATATTCATGTAAGAGTCCATTCTTAGCCAATTAATAAAGACCATCTTAGTTTACAATACTTCACCATTGGAGGCATCCTTCTCTTCTCTTCCTTCCCTGCATAAATGGTGCGCTGAGCACCTACTAGGTGTATTACCCTGTGGGATTAGCAAGATCACTAGGTGCAAGAGGCAGCTCCACAAGAGAGGACCTGGAAAGGATTGATTCCTGGAAACACTAAGGCCCCGTACACACGACCGAGTTTCTCGGCAGAATTCAACCAGAAACTCGATCGGAGCTGTATTCTGCCGAGAAACCCGGTGGTGTGTACACTTTTGGCTGAGGAAGCCGACGAGGATCTCGTCGGGCCAAATAGAGAACTTGTTCTCTATTTCCTCGTTAGTCAATGAGGAAACTTGGCTCACCGAGATTCTCGGCAGCTTCACAAGGAACTTGACGAGCAAAACGATGGGTTTTGCCCTTCGAGTTCCTCGGACGTGTGTACGGGGCCTAACACTCTTATGCCGCGTACACACGATCATTTTTCGGCATGAAAAAAAACGAAGTTTTTCCAACTTCATCATTAAAACGACGTTGCCCACACACCATCGTTTTAAAAAAATGCTCTAGCAAAGCGTGGTGACATACGACACGTACGACGGCACTATAAAGGGGAAGTTCCATACCGATGACGCCATCCTTGGGGCTGCTTTAGCTGATTCCGTGTTAGTAAAAGATGATGCGCGCCTTTCTGTCTGTTACAGCGTGATGAATGTGCTTACTCCATTACGAATGGTAGTTTTACCAGAACAAGCGCTCCCGTCTCATAACTTGCTTCTGAGCATGCGCGGGTTTTTAATGTTGTTTTAGCCCACATGCGATAATTTTTTACAACCCGAAAAATTACATTGTTTAAAACGTCGTTAAAAAATGCAGCATGTTCAAAAAAAAATGTTGCCGTTTTTCAGAACCCGAAAAATCATGTGAAGCCCACACACGATCATTTTAAATGACATTTTTTAAAAACAACGTTTTTTTTCATGACGAAAAATGATCGTGTACGTGGCATTACTACATGCACTTACCAGCAACAGTAAGGTGAGAGTTCTGGGAGACCAGGCACAGATTTTCTCACTTTATCAGACAGATTCACATCCAATTAGGATTTAAGGGAAGATTGGGACTATACTTAAACCACTTTAATTATTCTCCTTCGTTAAGGACACTATCTCTTAATAATTTTCATTATTAATTGTTTATGGTTATTGTGGGCCAGATTCTCGTAGAAGAGCGTATCTTTGTTCCGGCGTAATTTATATATTTCGGACACTTCTTTATATCTCTATTGGTCAGTGTTGAATTTTTTATTTTGTGTTCTCTTCTCTTTTTCTTTTTTCTCTCTGTTAAGCTGTTTGGTTCGAATAAGTTTTGCACTTTGGGCCCTGTGGTCATACATCTTTCTGTATACATGGCCGAATATTGTGGGAATGCCTTCGAAGGGCTAATGAACAAATTTCAAAAAACCCAAAGTCAAGCAAGTGGGGGTCTATCCATTGAGGGGTTCTTTGCTAGACTCCAACGAATGCTGGAACGAAAAACACGTCTATTTTGGAATAGATGGTATTTCATGAAATACATGGAGGATAAGATCACCCCCTGGGGTCTTAGGATACAGATCTTTCCTACCATCTTTAATGTCAGCTCAGAATTCAGGCTTGAATGGGAACTAAACCTTCAGAATTGTTCGGTAAAAATGATGACTCTCTTATGTGATCAGTATTCATCGGATTTGGCTACTTTGGATCTAGAAATCGAGGATCTATATAAAGATAATAGCCTCGTCACTGCCGATGAAATTTTCTCCACCAAAGAACTCGCTTTGAATAGGGACCTGGAAGCATATGTATCCACCTTACTAAAAAACAAAGACAAGAAATTCATCCGTGACAAGTTGGCTTTCGATAATGGCCAAGCCTATAATTGGGCATCGACTAACAAGGGCGTAAACGACCAATTAATGCCAACAAGAACAAAAACAACAGAAATACCAACTCCAATCAATCTAATCCACGCGATTCTACTACTGATTGTACGGATTCAGATTCATCCTTGCCCTCCACACCGGCCATCCAGGTGGCAGATGTAGCCACAGGCCCCAAGATTCATGGGATGTTCCAATCCAAAGTAGGCAGGGGCTCAGCCCCCACTAATGCTCCTAAACAGTGGGCCGGTCCTAAAAGTCAGATGAATACACGTGCTACACTAGCTAAAAATGCACTTACAGATCATCCCACCGAACCTACACTGAACATCATTGACCCTGTCACTCCACTGGGAGTTCCCACATCCCTTTTGAGTGACATAGGCACCGGTGCTACACAGGGGGATTTTTGCCCGACACAAATTTTCAGCCAGCCAGTTCCAGACTCCAGAAGGTGGGCCAACAAAAACCCCATAATTCCACTAACACCCAGGACGGGTTCCAAATAGTCAATCTTTCCTCTATTCAGTTGTCCCAGGACCAGATTTCAGTTCTTGAATTAGGCTTATCCTTCTGCCCAACCCAAAACATCGATGTGTTCGAACTTATTAAAGACATCAATCTCTTCTCCAGAAAGTTGATGTTTAAATTTTTATTTGATAAACCGAAACCTGCCATTCAAACCACCAACTTTGACAACCCTCTGTGGCACATGTCCCTTGCCGACATTAAGGCGGTTGAGGAATTAATGGAACTCTGGGAAGAAGGCCATATTAATGACGATGACCTGTCTGCAGCTGAACTTTTGGAGTTCAACTTTGATCCATCCACACCGCCACCTGGTGGCCTTAGACCTAATACCATTCCTATCACATCAACCAAAAGGGAGTACAAACCCAGATCACGGATGTTCCCCACTCTTCAGGGGAACCCCAATGTCTGGGCCTTCACCAGCCAAGTGACTAAGGAGATAACAGAAACTAAATGGTTTAATCCATCCCAAACCAATCTGACATCCACCCAGAAAGCGGCCCTTGCCTCTCTACAGCAATGTCCGGGAATTATAATCAAGCCCTCTGACAAGGGCGGAAACCTGGTTGTTATGGATGTTATCCAGTATGAGTGCATGGTACACAACATACTCAGTAACAAGCAATGGTACAGAAAGGTCTCAATAGACCATTTGAATCTTACCACCTCTCTATACCAGAGATTAATAGGTTCTGCCTATCACACTGGACTCATTACAAAAAAGACATGGGAATTCCTTAATGTCACCTGCCCACGCACCCCCACCATGTACGCATTACCCAAAATCCATAAAAACATATCCCCGCCCCCTGGACGCCCCATTGTATCCGGGAATGGGTCTCTTACGGAAAAAGCCAGCGAGATGGTGGACGATTACCTCAGACCACACGTCGAGGGTTTATCGTCATACCTCCAAGACACCAGTGACTTGCTTAGATCCCTCGATGGCATTGCTGTGCCTGAGGGATCTTGGCTGGTCTCCTTGGACGTTGAAGCCCTCTACAACTCTATCCCCCATACCCATGGGGTGGGAGTTGTGGAGGGCTTCCTATCTGAAAGTATTGAGGCAATGCCACATTACAATCAATTTATTTTGGATCTCTTGAGGTTCATTCTAACCAACAACATTTTTCTTTTTGGTTGCTCCCACTTCCTCCAGGTACAAGGAGTTGCTATGGGGACCAAATGTGCCCCCTCCTATGCAAACTTGTACCTGGGGGGTGGGAGCGCAACCTTTTTCATCAAGATGAGATCCAGCACTATTTGGAATATATTCCATTTTGGCGTCGTTTTATAGACGACATTTTGTTTATCTGGACGGGACCTCATTTGGAATTGATCACCTTCCTTGACAGTCTCAAGACCAATGATTTTAACCTCAAATTTACTTTTGAGATAAGCCAGAAAAAAAATCTCTTTTCTTGATGTCCATATTTTCATTCAACCAGACGGCACCATAGGTACTTCCTTATTTAGGAAACCGACGGCAGGCAATGCCCTACTTCATGCGTACAGCTCCCATCCTGAACCTCTTAAATCCAGCATCCCCTATGGACAATACCTCAGACTTAGGAGGAACTGTAGCTCTGAGGAGGACTTTATCCAAGAGGCGAATCTACTCCAAAAACGCTTCCGAGATAGAGGCTACAGCAATAAATGTCTTAAAAGGGCATTTGCCAGAGCAAAGACAAAAACCAGAGGCTCTTTACTCCATGACCCCAAACCTGTCAAATCAAATCCGGGCACTAGAGTAATTACCCGTTTTTCGGGGCACCACCAACAAATTAGGACCATCCTTCAAAAACATTGGTATCTGCTTATGGGTGATGAACTAGTGTCCAAACACCTCTGTTCTCACCCCCAAATCACCTTTCGTAGGTCTAGTTCACTCCGTGACAAGCTGGTCAGGAGTCACCACTCCAGCCGTACACCTACCCCTGCGAGTCTGCTGGGTACACGCCCATGCCACAAATGTGCATTCTGCAGATATATATATGCGTCAGCTACATGTGTACTCCCAAATGGACGAAAATACAAACCTTATTTTGCGGCAAACTGCCAATCAATAGGTGTTGTCTATATCATGCAGTGCTCTTGCAATGCATTTTATGTCGGCAAGACAAAGAGGCCCTTCTTTCACCGCATCAGGGACCATGTTGCCCTGGTGCGGAAGAAAAAGATGGAAACTCCCATCAGTAGACATATGGGATTGTTCCATAATTTTGACAGCACATGCATGCATTTTTTTGCACTGGAGCATGTCCCCCCTGGTGATCGAGGGGGCGATTACGATAAGCTACTATTACAAAAAGAAGCTAAATGGATCCACCAACTAGTGGCTCTCAAACCCCCTGGTTTGAATGAGGGGTTCAGCTTCAAACCCTTCCTCTAAAAATAGTTTATCACATTTTCCATCTCCCCCTGTTTCCCCCCCCCCCTTTTTTCTCCCCCCCTTTTTTTTGTCCCCCCCCCCTCGCCTCCCCCCCCCTCCTTCATTCTCTCTTTTTCTCACTTTCTCTCTTTTTTCCCTTTGTCCTTTGGTTAATATAGAGATTTGTTTATTGTTAAATCAGTCATTTCATATTCAATGTATTGTTTAATGTTTACATGTATATACAGAGCAGACTTGCTAAAATTCTTTGGTCAAGATCATCCTTTTCTTTTTTATGGAGAAATATATATATATATATATATATATATATATATATATATATATATATATATTTTTTTTTTATTGATTATACTTCTCCCTAGCCGACACAATAACCACAACAAATGTGTTTGCTCTTTATTTATCAGTAATTGCTGTTTTGGGTCTTTCTTTTTACCCATATATACATATACGCTTTGCCATGCCTGTATCTGTGCCTGTTTTCACTGGTTCCTCTCCCTCTATGTCTTTGTCACACTGCTGTATGGGCACTAGGGGCGCACCTTTTACTGTGGGGAACTAGGCCCGGTCCTTGCAGTCTGTGTGATGCCTAAGGGTATGTTCTTTGGTGTTTCCTCTTTTGTAGGTTGGCTCCGCCCACCTGCCAGTGATGGGGATTTTTATAGGTTTCGCCTGGTCACCGCCACTCTGGCCTCCACCTACTATGCCCCTTTGGCCCACCACTGTGGTCACTCTGTCGTTTCGCCGTTCACCTCTTGGTGTCGACGAACTGACATTAGTGACCCACTTGAGTTTGTTTTCCGTCTTGCCAGGCTTCCTTCCCTGTTCCAAGATGGCGTTTACTCTCGGCGCCGTTCTGTGACGTCATCTACCTGTCACAGGCGTGCGCGCATCGGGTCTGCTTCACCGCTAGTGGCGATTCCGGACAGGGGAGCTCCATTCTATCCCCCCATTTTCCCCTTCATAGCTCAGCACCAATCACTGCCCACCTCCTTAGCCCACTCCCAGCGTCGTCATCACACGCCGCTCTGGGAGGTATATAAAGGGATTTCTCTCTCTGATCCATTAATGGCTCTGCCTTGCCAGGGTCACTAGACTGCCTCCTGTTGGTCTATCTTTGCTGCTTAGCCAAATCGATTTCAGCAATCAGGTATGTGTTATACATCTCTTGCTGCTTTCCATCTTATGGACCCTTTTTTATCAGAATACCATTTAAATTATATATCTTGATGATTACTATTGATTGATCCTTTTTTCTAAAACTTACTTCTATGTATATATATATTTTTTCTTTATATTACCAGTCTTCTACATTGGGGATCTCTTCCTGCTAATGACCAATGGTTGTTTAACCATTTTTTGTGCTGGATTCATCTATATATTGTTGCCAGTCTCATTACCGGACCCTATCAACCTCATTAGGTATTTTTGGGAAAAATCCTTTTTAAATACATATATATATATTTTTATACATCATTACTACTATTTTCACGCAGGACCCTGCAAGCACAGGGTCCTTGCATAGATTTTTTCGTGTGTGTATGCATATGTGTGTCTGTAAGTTTATGGATATACATGCTGTTTACACCCTATATACCTTACATATATCTAATTCTATATATCCTCTCTTTTGTACTGCAGCAATTTTTTGACAATCCCTGTATGGACTGGTTCCAGTGTGGCTCTATGTCTACAGGCAAAATGTGGCTATGAACTATGGCTCTGTATGCGTAGTTTTAATATTCTTTTACTATTTGATGATCTTTGATTTTGCGTGGTAAGTCTGTTCTTGATCACCTTTATTCATATATGTTTTTTGTGATCTATGTATTATTCATGAATATTTGACATTATCCAACTGTTCTTCCCCCTTAACCTTTATGATTGATCATCACTATCTATTGTTCAAACTTTCTTATTGCTTGTCACTGTAATATTGTTGACACGCCAATGATTCAAATGTATAAATATTTATGCTGTTTTTTGTTTACCCCTTGTAGCCTTCCCTGTTTATATGCTCCTGATGAAGCTTGTAGCGAAACATGTCGGGCACTTTCTAACAGGTCTGGGCGTTGCTTGTTCCATCCAAGCCGCTATATGACTACAAGGATCATCATTGTAATGTTTCAATTTTTTGATATATTGTATTCTCCAATAAATTATATTTTTATCTACATTATTACTCTTTGATCCATTTATACTTTGACACCGTTTAAAGTCCCAGGGTTTATTACCCGATCCCCTCATCCAATTTTTCTTTATTTGTTCTGGCGTAGCGTATCCTATTTACGCTACGCCTCCGCAACTTAGACGAGCAAGTGCAGTATTCTCAAAGCACTTGCTCCGTAAGTTGTGGCGGCGTAGCGTAAATAGGCCGGCGTAAGCCCGCCTTATTAAAATGTGGAACAGGGGGGCGTGTTTTATGTAAATAACTTGTGACCCGACGTGATTGACGTTTTTCACGAACGGCGCATGCGCCGTCCGTGGAATATCCCAGTGTGCATTGCTCCAAAGTACGCCGCAAGGACGTATTGGTTTCGACGTGAACATAAATGACGTCCAGCCCCATTCACGGACGACTTACGCAAACAACGTAAATTTTTCTGAGACCGCTCAGACTCAGAGATACAACGGCGTATCTGGAGATACACCGTCGTATCTCCTTTGAGAATCTGGGCCTGTTTTTTCCGTGAGCACTTACTGGTTATCATTTGCCAGATCTATACATGCACATTTCGTTGCGATTGTTTTCTATTGTGTTTTATATGATATTTTCACATATCTTTTGTGGATATTCCTCTCAGTAATTTTTTTATATCACGGTTTTGAGCGCTTATCGCTTTTTATTTTGTGTACTGTGAACACGATTAGATACTGCTGCTTAGAATGCCACTATTTATTCATTTATTTTAACACTGGTTTATTCACAGTAGCGCAGAAGTTTTCACTTACAGCAGACACACATCACCTGGTCGGTCCTGTTGGACTTTTCCCTTTGAGGTATTACATTTAATCCCCGTTTGGGGATGCTGATCACTTTATTTACTCATTTTATTGCACATGTTCACCATTTATATGGCTCTGACCCTTGTATACCAGTAAGCAATTATTTACCCTGGTCTAAGCATCATTGTCACATTTATCTATTTCATATTTGCACACTCTTCCCATCCTTTTAATTTCAGTCAAATTATTATAGTAATTTATACTTTTTAGTTTATTTTCTTGGGATCCGTTTTATGTTTCAGCCCTGAGTCTGCCCCTCTATCATCTCCTGGAAAGAGCTTAATCCGAGAACCATATATCATCTGGCTGTGATCCTTGATATACTTTCACCATCAATGACGTGTCTTTTCAGTGCATCTTTGTGAACTTTTGCTGTGTAAGTATGCCTTCTATATGGATAAACTTCCACTACTTTGGATGGCTTCATTTACAGATACAGAACTTTTCTTTATAGACTGCTGATTTTTTTCTGTTTATGATATGGTCTTTCCACAAATATGCACACATCAAATTGTGGCTGTTGTTCCATGAAACGCATACGCATCCAAACATGTATCAATTCAAGGGCTTTTGAAATTGTGCATGTATGTATTTTTATGAAAATACATGTACATTGTGTCTCTGTATTTTGACATACACTAGTCCAATATGTCTGATTTTAACTCTAAGGCCTTGTACTCACGGCAGGACATGTCCGATGAAAACGGTCTGCAGACCGTTTCCATCGGACATGTCTGGCCGGGGACTGCCCGGGGACTTCTGTTCGATGGCTATACACACCATCGAACAGAAGTCCGCGCGTAAACAATACGCGTGGCGTGTCCGTGGTGTCGCCGCGTCGATGACGCGGTGTCGCCGCGACAATGACGCGGCGACGTGGGCGGCCTGCCTTTAAAATGCTTCCACGCATGCGTCGAAGTCATTCGACGCATGCGAGGGATGGCGGGCAGCAGGACATGTACGGTAGGTCTGTACCGACGACCGTACATGTCCGGGCGGACAGGTTTCCAGCGGACTGTTTTAAAGTAAGTCCAGGAAACAGTTGTCCGCTGGAAACCTGTCCGATCCGCCCGAAAATGGTCCGCTCGGGCCAACACACAGCCAAACATGTCTGCTGAAACTGGTCTGCGGACCAGTTTCAGCAGACATGTTTGGTCGTGAGTACGGGGCCTCACATGTAATAAATGTATTTTTTATATATTGGTATTAATCTTTAATTGACTCAACTCACAAAAATCCCATGGGCAAAATATATATTTTTTGGTAATTGCTATTGTTACTGCTAGGGCCTGTGTGCACTACTATAACAACTTTGTGAAAAGTCAATGTACAAGGCAGTGTGATGAATAATGCTATGGGATAATCAGTTTGTTAGAACATTTTTTTTATGTCAGTAAACAATATAAAAACATCATGAAATGACATGTGTTGCTGCAAAATAGGTCATAGCTAGCTGCAATCGAGTCTTCATTTTTGAATATTGTGCAATTTGTACACACAAACATGCAAAGAACATATCCCACATAGGCAGAATACCTTGACCATTGATGAATGAATCTTGACAAATCTGCTCTGCTGTTGATCTTGGTAAAATTTATGCCAAAATACAGTTCACAATGTGAATATTTGCAACTTGAAAGATTGCTAGTTGCACAATTTTCTTGTACTTTAGAGTTACATTCAAATATGTAGTGCTGGGTCTGCCTGATTGGATACAAATTGAAAGTCTTGTTTAGGTTTGACTTTATGTTTTAATGCATAGGCGTGCACACCCTAATCACCCGAGCAGTGTTTAGCCCCCATGCCGGCTGTATCCCGAGATCTGCCTGGGCTGATGTGCAATCTGAACCCCGCGCTGCCTGTGAGGCAGTATCACATTGTGCCGATATTGGGGCTTGTAAGATCTGCTCAGTGTGACACTGTCCTGTACAGAGGCGTCCCTAGGGGGAGGCCAGAGGGGGCCCTGACCCCCCCCCCCAACATCATGCTGTGCCCCACCATGAGCCCCCCCAAAAAAAAAAAAAATTTTTTTTTTTTTTGCAATTTTTTTATTTTGCTCCCCGAGAGGGAGAGCGATCCCTGTCAGCTCTGCGGGGGATTCCTCCCCCTCCCTCTGCTCGCCGACACTGCATAATGCAAGCGCTCACACAACCAGATATTCTAGCCTGGACCGTGTTTAAGTGTGTGCACTGCAGACTGCAGTACACTGTAATCACTGAACTACATCTTCTCTCCCCCCCATTTGACTCCCTCCCCCTCTCCTGTTCTTTCAAAACATTAACAATTTACTCTCACTTTCAGTTAGGCAGATAATATACGGTGCAAATTTCTTTCCTGCATCCACAGATTGCAGGAAAGAAACTTGCATGATTCCCCCATCAACAGACAGTGGTGACTGGGGAATATCCCTCCTGCCCAGCAATTATATTCTCCCGACAAACAGTGACTATCACTAGTGACTATACAGTAACCACTAGTGATAATTATAAGAGAATCTGCTCATTAATGGTTCAAATCTCAGCCAGTTTCTGCTGAACCAGCTGAGATTTAAAACCGTCTATGGCTGGTCTTAGCTCTTAGGCAGCCTATACATTGATTAGCACTGTGGAGTGTCGGCTTTCTGGCGTGATCGTGCATGTGGGATTTCAAACACACCCGAGCCCATCTCTGTCGGTTATAGACAGCTGAGCTCCCTGCAGGTTGCTTAGCAGCAGTGGACCCTTCTCTGACATGCTGATCGGGATGCAATCCAGGTGATGCTCTTAGTCAAATCCTAGTCATAAATATCAGTGATTTTATTGATCAAAGCCCACACTTTACAGGCATAGAGCCCACATGGCTGCTGATCATACGGTTGATTATATTTATGTGGTTGTACTCTTGATGCTAATAAATACTGTGTTTATTAGATCTGACTGGGAGCATCACCTGGATCACATGCCGATCAGCATGTCAACAGAGAAGGTTATACAGCATTACTGCTCCTAGGTGACCAGCTGGGAGCTCGGCTCTCTATAACCAATAGTGCCAGCCTTCCCCTGCATGCACCCATAATGTCACCAGCACTAGGTCCTAATAGACTGCCGCCACTGCCAAGGAGACAGATGCCAGACCAGCGCTGTAAATAGCAGGGACAGGACAGCTGGGGATCCCCACTGTGGCAGAACACCAGGGCCCCGGTGGCAAGACAACCTTTGCAACAATGATAGTTCTCCCACTGCTTTGTACCCTTATATTTTCTCGGTGTGCTGGTGACATATATCTTGTTTTCTGCCACCCTGGGGGGCCCCAGTATAGTAGGAAGGGAGCTCACTGCAGAACATGTGAAAGGGCCCATAGTGGGATCGTAGTAAAGGGCCCCAGGAGATTATATATATATATATATATATATATATATATATATATATATATATATATATATATATATATATATATATATATATATATATATATATATATATATATATATATATATATATATATATATATATAAATAATTGCATTTTATAGTTGGCCCCCCTACTTTTGTCCCTGTCCCCCCATGTACCCCCCCTAAATATGAAAGCTGGAGACGCCACTGGTCCTGTATGGTAACCGCATGCAGAGAGAGAGAAGCTGTCAGAATTCATTGGTGATTTCAGGGGTGGGCGGGACTGAGCAGGTTTCAAACACCAGCCAATGGGATGGGGATTGGGCCGGCCGCTATGTGTATGTAGCCCCACCCCCTTTCTCAAGCTGCTCAAGTATTGGCTGATGTTCAATAGCTGCTTGATCCCACCCACCCCCGACATCACTGCTGAATTCTGACAGCCTCTCTCTCTCTGCATGCAGTTACAATACACAACAGTGTCACACACTGAGTGGATCTTAAAAGCCCCAATATCGGCACAATGTGAAACCCCTCCTCTCCTCTGTCAGTGCTTCCAACTATTGCCACCTGTCTATGCCAATCAGTGCCAGTGCTGCCTGTCAGTGCCAATCAGTGCTTCCAATCAGTGCAACCTGTCAGTGCCAATCAGTTCCCATCAGTGCACCGAGTGCAGGGATGGGGTGATGAGCTCAGCCGCCAGGCACATTGTCCCCTTGGGTGCCGGCCTGGTGGGGCACAACTGAAATCTGTTGATGTTTATTAATGCCACATACCGATTTTGGTATAATAGGTAATCACCACACTACTATTTACAATAAACTACTGGAAGTAAAATAAAAAAAGTGTCAGTAAAAAGCCTGCTGCTAAGCACTGTTATGTGTTCAGCGCTAACTTACTGATCAATAACTTAACAATAATGGTGGAATCCTCTAATGTATGGAAATCTCAATAAACTTCAATATTATCAGTCTCTGTGATAAGCAACTTCACATATAATACACATCAAGCTGAAAATAAGACATACTTTATAAAATGAAACTTAGCAGGGATGGTGGAAACCCCTCCTATATATTTACCATACAGATTCATTTCAAGTGAAACAACCTTTTAGTTGGGAGGTGCCCCCCATTATAGCACTTTGGAATTTTAATTTTTTAGATTGTTACACTTAATTTTATGTTTTTTAGTTACTATTATAATGTGAATTTTTGCACTTGAAAGTAATTTTCCACCACCCTTGCTAAATCCATGTTTTTATGGGCCTTGCTTTGTGAACTGGTGCGCAGTCATGTTGGAACAGGAATGGGCCATCCCCAAACTGTTCCCACAAAGTTGGGAGTATGAAATTGTCCAGAATGTCTTGGTATGCTGACACCTTAAGGGTTCCCGTCACTGGAACTAAGGGGCCAAGCCCATCCCCTGAAAAACAACCCCACACCATAATCACCCCCATCCACCAAATGACTTGGACCAGTGCACAGAGTCCTGACCTCAACCCGATAGAACACCTTTGGAATGAATTAGAGTGGAGACTGCGAGCCAGGCCTTCTCGTCCACAACATTTTACAAATGTGTTTCTGGAAGAAGGGTCAAATATTTCCATAGACACACCCCTAAACCTTGTAGAAAGCCTTCCCAGAAGAGTTGAAGCTGTTATAGCTGCAAAGGGTGGACCAACTCAAACAACAGCTATGACTAAGCACTGTTGACAGTTTGAAACGCGTCAGTTTTTTTAACCTGTACCCTGCTGTGGTTTGTACTTTTGTTATTTTGCACAATAAAGGCATTTTTATTGGAGTGCGGCTGTCCAGACCTTCCCTCTTCTAATTACTATATGCTTAGCCTGCACCTGCTGCTTCCACCTTCAGGAGGGTGCCATTTCCACACATCCACCTGGAGCGGTGATCCCTTCCCCCTGAATATTGAACGGGACTAAGACTGGGATGTCATTAAAGTTCATATGCGGGTAAAGGCAGGCTTCATAATATTTTTGTCTGTTTGAGCTATAGGCTGCACACGCCTATGGTTATATTGTTTTTGGTACAGTAAAACCTTGGTTTGAGAGTAACTTTGCTTGTCTTGCCAAATTTTTAAATACATTTTGACTTGATAAACAAGCGATGTAGTGTCATGTCACAACTGAGTATATAAGAAGAGAGGCACCTCCAAGTGTAGCAAAATGGTTACATTAAATGAAGGTACAACATTTAGCAGCATATTGCTACACTTAGAGGCGCCTCTATTCTCTGTAGCTCCTGCTGTATTTTGCTTCTAATCCCCCTGTGGAGGCTTCCATTTGTGGATGGACATTTTACGGTTACACAACATGGTCACATTGCTATAATCTTTTTATATGGACTATATACTGTATAAACTGAAGAACCTATGAATAAATGGTTGTGGAATCACATCATTTGAGTTTTCACTATTTCTTATGGGGAAATTTGCTTTGATGTACAAGTGCTTTGGATTACAAGCATGTTTCTGGAACTAATTAAAGCTCACCAGTTCCTAAATGTCTTGCAGGACAGTTTAATGGGTTAGTTGGTAGACGCACCGACTAGAAATAAAGTTTTACTGGATCTACTGATTACCAACAATAAGGACCTACTGTTGAAATATGGGACAATTTAGGAAACAGCAATCACAGGTCAATTGGCTTCAGTACGAATCACACAAATAGGAAACATAAGGAGAATACAGTAAAACCTTGTTTTGAGAGCGTTTTGCAAGACAAGCAAAATATTTTTATAAATTTTGCCTCGATATACAAACGATGTCTTGATATAAGTAACGCCATGTCACAACTGAGTATAAAAAAGAATAGAGGAGCCTCTAAGTGTAGCAATATGGTTACATTTAACCACTTGACCACTGGGCACTTAAACCCCCTTAATAACCAGACCAATTTTCAGCTTTCGGTGCTCTCTCATTTTGAATGACTCAGTCATACAACATTGTACCCAAATAAAATGTTTGTTCTTTTTTTGCCACAAATGGAGCTTTCTTATGGTGGTATTTAATCACCGTTGGATTTTTTATTTTTTGCTCTATAAATGAAAAAAGACTGACAATTCTGTAAAAAATTGAATTTATCTTTATTTCCGTAATTTTTTTTAGCAAATTTGTAATTTTTCTTCATACATTTTTGCCAAAATTTATACTGCTACATATCCTTGGTAAAAATAAGTACAAATTGGTGCATATTATTTGGTCTTTGTGAAAGTTATTGCGTCCACAAGCTATGGTGCCAATATCTCAAATTGATCACACCTGAAGTACTGACGGCCTATCTCATTTCTTGAGACCCTAACATGCCAGAAAAGTAAAAAAAAAAAAAAAATTCCCCTTTTTGGAAATAAGACATTTCAAGGTATTTAGAGGAGGCATGGTGAGTTTTTTGAAGTTGTAATTTTTTCACACAATTCTTTGCAAAATCAAGATTTTTTTTTTTTTTTCACAAAATTTTCATATTAGCAGGTTATTTCTCACACACAGCATATGCATACCACAAAACACATTCTGCTATTCCTCCCGAGTATGGCGATACCACATGTGTAAGACTTTTACACAGCGTGGCCACATACAGAGGCCCAACAGGCAGGGAGCACCTTCAGGCGTTCTGGAGCACCCAAGCCAATTCTGACATTCCTCTCCTACATGTAAAAATCATCATTTATTTGCTAGAAAATTACATAGAACCCCAAAACATTATATATGCTTTTTTAGCAAAGACCTTAGAAACTACAATGGCGGTCGTTGCAACTTTTTATCCCGCACGGTATTTGCACAGCAATTTTTCGAACGTTTTTTTTTGGAAATAAAACGGTTTTGTGCTTTAAAAAAAAAAAAACATTAAAGTTAGTCCCATGCATATTATGAAAGATGAAGTTATGCGGAGTAAATAGATACCCAACATGTCACCCTTCAAAATTGTACACGCTTGTAACTTCGCTACTTAAAAATCCCCATAGGTGACACTTTAAATATTTTTACTGGTTACATCTTTTTAGTTGGAGAAGAGGTCTAGGGCCAAAATTATTGCTCTCGCTTTTTTTATTGTTCATTTTACTTTATTTATTTTAGTTTGACACGTTTTTCCCCATAAATAAATGTTTTGATCACTTTTATTCCTATTACAAGGAATGTAAACATCCCTTGTAATAGGAATATAGCATGACAGGTCCTCTTTACAGTGAGATATGGGGTCAATAAGACCCCACATCTCACCTCTGGCTGGGAAGCCTGAAAAAAATAAAAAAAATAAACGATCCTGGCTTTGATCGTAGCGGTGAGTCGGAAGAAGCACCGGAGGGCAACGGGAGGGGGGGGGGACGTCCCCTTTCACCTCCCGTAAGAACGATCTTATGGTGTAGAAAATCACCGGCTGAAAAAGATGATATCTGAATGATGCCTGTAGCTGCAGGCATCATTCAGATATCCCTGCACAAAGTCAAGGACGTCATATGATGGCCGGCGGGCAGGAATTGGTTAAAACTCATTTTTTGCATTGAATTTCAAAAGAGTCAACTTCCCTAAAACTATGAACCTTGCTAGAAGGCTAGGATAAAATCTTAAGAACACAGAACATGGAGAAGAGATGGGTTTGCTTAACCACTTCCCGCCCGGTCAATAGACAATTGACGTCCGGGAAGTGGTTCTGTTATCCTGACTGGACGTTTATTGGAGATCGGTGATGTGGGGTGTCAGTCTGACATCCTGCTTTTCCGATCTCGGTAAAGAGCCTCCGGTGGAGACTCTTTACCACGTGATCAGCCGTGTCCAATCACGGCTGATCACGATGTAAACAGGAAGAGCCGTTGGTCAGCTCTTCCGATCAGCGGCTCTCCTGACAGGGGGGGGTTGCGCTGATTGTTTATCAGCGCAGCCCCCCCACGGATGCCCACACTGGACCACCAGGGAAGCCGCCAGAACCTCCAGGGAAGTCCCAAGCATGCGGATGGCCAAGTACATCCCACATGGCCATCCACATATGCAAATTGATGCCAAATATGTGCCAATCAGTGCCCACAAATTTGCACTGATTGGCACCATTGTGAAAGAGTAAATGGATGTGACCTGACACACACTATAATAAAAGTAGGACACATGGCGGCCTCCATCCCTAATTTGGTATATAGAAGAGGAGTTTGTGGGACTTTAAATGAGGGAGCGCCATGTCAAAAGAAATAATACCATAAAAATTAAATTACAGTACATGATTTATTTTTACAATCTTATATACATGTCAAATATTTTGTATCAAATAGGTAGGTAGTCACAAGGCTTACTCTAGATATGCTGCTACATAGCATGCAATACAGAAATAAAAACAGGCATGGATATATATAATAAAATAGATAAATTAGAGAATATATGGAATATGAACAGGTGATTGTTGGCATCTAGGGACACTCTACGCGTTTCCTGGCATTTCAGCCAATCATCAGGAGTGTTTTAGGGCAGTATACTGGAAATGAGAATAAACAAAAATAAATGATAATGCAATAAAAATGGGGAAGTACAGGGACTGTCCAACAGAATGGAAACAGTTGGGAAACTTACTATACCACCACAAAACCTGGTCTGGTATCTGCCAAGGAAAAAAGGGGGGTCCGGGCAGGATGTCTCCCCCGGGGTTGAGACAGGGACCCCCCGGGACCGAGGAACAGCGCCTGGAGTAAGACACGGTGGTCACAGCTTGATCCAAATTGTTATGTGTGCACGATAAGTGCATAGTGTACCTAAAACAAATGTATCAAAAAATAAAAAAAATGTAAAAGAGGGGTAACGAAATATCAATGTGTTCCCATAAGGGGAATGCATAGGGAAGTGTGCAAGGAACAGAGCCAAACAGGGGAGGAAAAAATTGTGAAAGGCCGCAAATCAATGATGCCCAGCAATGCCACCTATCAGTGACCAGTGCCCATCCATGCCACCTATCAGTGCCACCATAAATGCCCATCAGTGTCGCCTATTGGTGCCCATCAGTGCCACCTATCAGTGCTCATCAGTGCTGCCTTTCAGTGCCGCCTTTCAGTGTCCGTCATCAGTGCCACCCCATCGGTGCTGCCTTATCAGGGCCCATCAGTGCAGCCGCCATATCAGTGCCCGTCATTGAAGTAGAAAATGTACTTATTTACAAAAAATAACAGAAACATAGGGGTGGCGGGATCTGTTAAAAGGGGGCTTCCAGATTCCGATAAGCCCCCCCCCGCCCGCAGACCCCCACAACCACTGGGCAAGGGTTGTGGGTTTTTGACTGGCATTTTTTGGACTTTCAGTGTGGAAGTCGCTAATAGTTGATCACTCATTGGTTGTTAAGGACACAGCAGCTGGCTTCCTGGCCCCCCGTTAGCAGCCAGTTATATACAGTGTTAAAATAATAACCGCAAACACATCAAAAATCACATCACAAACACAACAGTTGCGTTTCTGGTGCAGTACCATTGAAATCTATTTTACACGCAAACGCGTGAAAAAGTCCCCAACCATTTCCAAAAATGCACTGGCCACAAAACGCATAGATGTGAACTAGTACAATAGAAAACCATGTTAAATGGACTGTAGAGTGTTTCTGTAAACTGCAAAACGCACTAAAAAATGCATAGGTGTGAACCTAGGGTCAGGGCCCGTTCACACTGAATCGATGCGGGAACCCTGCAAATCCAGTGCAGGTTCCTGTATCGCATTCAACTCGCAGGCAGTTCACACTGTCATATGCAAACTGCTGGGGGTGTCAGTAGAAAGCCAATGACACCCCCAACAAATCAGTTTGCATATCGCAGAGCGAACTGCAAATTCAGACAAACCCATGCGATCCGATTCTGCTGTGGACTAAAAAAAGAGTTCTGTGCAAGTTTGGTCCAAAAACAATGCAAATTCAACCATACAATCTGTATGGCTGAGTTTGCATTACACAGACATTGCATGCGATTTGCAGTGCGGGGCAAATCACATCCGACACAGTCGGACAGCACAGCAGTGTGGAAGGTCCCCTTTCACACTTGTGCGACTTATCCTGTGATGCCTGCGTTCATAGACCTCAAAATTATACTAACATTGCTTCAAATCACATCAAATTTGTGTAAAAAATCGCGGGCCTTTCAGATCGCATAAGTGTGAAAGGGGCCTTATGGACCTCAAGTTGTATGAAAAGTCGGCTAAGTGTGAAAGGAACCCAATAAGATTAATTGATAACTCCTTTGAATTAAGCCCCATTTGCACTTGTGCGTCCAATGCCTGTGTAATCTTGCGGTATATGGACCTCAAGTCACATCAAAGTCAAACCAAAGTAGTGCAGGGATGAATTTGACAGTGAAAATAGTGCCTAATTCAAAAGGCATTATCCATGAATCTCATTCACACTGCTGCGACCTGAAAGTCACATTTTGCTACAACTTTGCTACTGCAACTTGGCCCAATTTCTGTGAAAGCCTGTGTAATATTGCAAACTATTAGGTAGATTCAGAAAGAGTAAGGCCGGCTTATCAGTAGATAAGCCGACCTAACTCTGAATCTACGCCGCCGTATGTTTAAGCGTATGCTCAAACAGAGATACGCTTAAACATATCTAAGATAGGAAGGCTTGCGCCGTCCTATCTTAGATTGCAATTTTTCGGATGGCCGCTAGGTGGCGCTTCCATTGCGGCCGGCGTAGATTATGTAAATTAGTTTGTACGCCGATTCACGAACGTACGCCCGGCCGCCGCAGTCGAATTACGTCGTTTCCGTAAGGCCTTAGGCGGCCTAAAGTTATTCCACCTATGAGGTGGAATAACAATGTTAAAGTATGGCCGCCGTTCCCGCCGCGAGGTTCGAATTTTTTACGTCGTTTGCGTAAGTAGTCCGCGAATGGGGAGTTACTTCGTTTGCGTCCACGTCGAAATCAATAGGCCCGTACGGCGTACTTAGCTGCAATGCGCACTGGGAAATGTAGGTGCCCGGCGCATGCGCACTAACAAAAAACGTCAAAAACGTGAGGTCAAGCCTCATAACCATACAACACGCCCCCCTCCAACCCATTTGAATTAGGCGCCCTTACGCCCACCGCGTTTACACTACGCCGCCCTAAGTAAGGAGGTAAGTGCCTTGAGAATCATGTACTTGCCTCTCTTACTTAAGGCGGCGTAGTGTAAACACGCTAGGCTACGCCCTCTTAAAATTGCACGGCCGTACCTGAATCTACCTATAAGTACCTCAATCACATGAAAGTCACACTAAGGCTGCATTCACACCTGAGCGTCGGTCGTTCGGTCGTTTTTTTGGGCGTTTTTTTTCTGGCGTTTTGTCGCGTGTATTTGCGCATTTGCATACAGCGTCGTGCGACGTTTTTGTACTTCGGCGGTTTTTATTTTAGCCAATAGGAAAAATGATCATCTTTTCATCACTTGTTGCTATGTTGGTAGATTTTTTTAATCTTCTGCATGGGCGACAAGTTCTATTTATTAAAGCGACGAAACGCCCGTAGCAAACGCCCGTTGTCGCGCGATATGCTCAATTCGCGCGTTTCCCATTACTTTCTATGGGAAAAAAAACGCTCAAATACGCCCAAACCGCACGATACGCGCGACAAAAAAAAGGTCCGGGACTTGTTTGAGCTTCGCGAGACAGGCGTTTGGGCGTTCAGGTGTGAACAGTCACCATAGGGAATAATGTTAATTCTCCCCTCTGGCGTTTGTGAGCAGTGCGCTTCAGGCGTAAAAACGCCTAGGTGTGAATGGGGCCTTAAGTAAGGCTGCATTCACACCTAGGCGTAGGCAATAGCGGCGTTTTCCGGCGTTTTTTTCCGGCGTTTTTTCTGCGCGTATTCATGCTAATATGCGCGTTTGCATACAGCGTTTGTACTTAGACGTTTTTTTTTTAGCCAATAGGAAAAACTATCATCTTTTCATCACTTGTTGCTATGTTGGTAGATTTTTTTAATCTTCTGCATGGGCGACAAGTTCTATTGACAAAACGCCCGTAGCAAACGCTTGTTGTCGCGCAATACGCGCGTATCTGGCGTTTTACATTGATTTCAATGGAAAACCAAAAACGCTCAAATACGCGCATATCGCGCGTATTGCGCAACAAAAAAGGGTCCGGAACTTAAGCACAAGTACATATCCTACCCTTACCCCGGCAAATCAGCAGCACCTCCTCTTTGCTAAAGAGGAACCTCGCCATGTCCACCTAGATTAAGGTGACCATTTTTTAAATGAAATCCGGGGACATATTATTTTTTACTAGTAATGTCGGGAATCAGCAACTTTCTGCCCGTTGCCACCACCGCCCGCCTCACATCCTGCCAAGTCTTACTCTCCTTCCCCCGGCTACTACTGGGTGGGGAGCGGAGGAAAATCACTCCGTCAGGGAAGGCAAGGAGATAAGCAGGCAGGTGGCTGGCCGGGACTTGAGCCAAGGTAGAATCACATGCGAGTGGAGATGAATGGATATGCGCCCGAAACTTAAGAAATATTCCCTCCTCTCCAACAAGCACATGGTCATCAGAAAGGGGCACAGATAATGGAAAAAAAATAGCTAGTAGACGTGCATCAAATCTCCAACTACAGGCCAAAGACTGAAGTCCATTTGCATGCACAGAAACAAAGCAACAGTTTTCTAAGCATATGTACCTGTGCAGTGTAAACCTTACCATTTTAAATGTCCAAATCCCTGGCCATGATTAGTGCTAACAAACATTAACATCAGTCCCTGGCTGCAATGAGCTTCCAATCTAAGGTCCAAAACTAACTTTCTTACATTATAGACTATTTTGACAGGAGAAAAATAAAATGCCAGCATGTCTTTGGATTGTGGTGAGAAACCCACACGGGGAGAACATATAGGGCCGGATTCAGATAGATTTCTCTATCTATCTGCTGGCGTAACGTATCTGCGATACGGTACGCCGCAACTTTGGGCGCAAGTTTTTTCCCCCTTGTTAAAGCATACACACGACCGTTAATTATGATGAGAAAAACGGCGACAAAAAATAGAGCATGTTCTAAATTTTTAATGGCCATTTTTCTCGTCGAGAAAAATGCTCTGGAACCTACACACGACCGTTTTTCACGACCAATTAAAAAAATTGCATTTTTCTCGTCATGAAAAACGGTCGTGTATATGCGGGATAAGGATTTGGCCGCTATTTAGTTTCAAGGAACTATAGTAAATTAGATTTTGGGAGTATTTTCTCACCAGCGCTATAGTGAATACTGTTTTAGCGCGAACACGCACCGCAACGCTTTAGTAAATGACCCCCATAGTTAGGTCGAAAAAGACACAAGTCCATCTAGTTCAACCAATATATATAATTAACCCCTTCCCACCAAACGAACGCATATATGCGTCCTCGGCTTTAGGGGTTTATATCGGGGTGATGCCCGCAGCTCTAGACATCATCATCCCGGTACCATTTTTTAGAGCCAGCGATCGTTTTTGGATGGATAACAACCGATGCGGCTAAAAACCTCTCTGTTGTTATGCGGGAGGAGCGGAGAGGATAGCCCCCCTCCCGCCGCTTTGACGCTCTTACCGGGCCTCCCGTCCCACCCAGAGACCCGATCGACGATCCCTCTCTTCCGGCGTTTAGATAGAGACTGGCATGAAGCCGGAAATGACTTCATGCCAGTTTCCTGTATGTAAACACGGAAGCGACATCACAACGTCACTTTCAGTTTACTCGGCTGCCAATGGCGCCGGATTAAAAAAAAATATATACAGTATTCAGAATCTTCATTTTTGGCGATCTGAATACTTTGAAGTGCAGAGGATAAATTGAAGGTCTTTTAGACCCTCGATCCCTCCATAAAGAGTACCTGTCACCACCTATTACTGTCACAAGGGATGTTTACATTCCTAGTGACAGCAATAAAAGTGATCAAATTTTTGTTTTAAAACACAATGTAAAAATATAAAAATAAATCAAATAAATAAGTGTAGCGCTGACATTCTTGTATATTGATGTGTGTTTGCATACTTTAATACAACGTCTATGGACATTGCTATGTTTAAGTATTTGGAGCCATCTAGTGACCAAATACTGGTAATGCAGAGAGATGTTTTGTTGAGGATTTTGGTTGCCTTGGAGACGAGGAGAGACCCAAATACTGGTAATGCAGAGAGATGTTTTGTTGAGGATTTTGGTTGCCTTGGAGACGAGGGGGGAGAGGAGTGTAAACAAAAGGCTTCTGGATGCTGATGCCGAGCTGCTGGGGAGCGAAGGCTGAGCTCGGAGAGCTAGAGGACAGTGGCCGGATTGCAGAGACCGAGAGGCACTCATCCGAGCATCAGAGAACCGGATCCATCCAGCGGAGCTGAACAGAGCTGACAGAGAAGCAAGTTGCAGTCACAGGACCCTGAACAAAAGTTACTACCCGGAGCTCCGATCCAGTGGGTGAGCGACCCACAGTTTGCTAAGTTTACACACAGTTAGACTCATATACAGGCCTCACTGGGATTTATAGTTCCACAGAGGAGCAGAGGAACTGAAACTGAGAAGGCTTGAGGCCTATCTAATTTGACGTTTCAAGCGATTTTAAAATAGTTGTTGCAGTTACACCAGGAGCATTTTCACTTCAATTTGACTCATCAAAACTGTGGATTACAAATCACTTTAGCTAGCGAAGAAAAGAAGATCCAAGACCAAGTACTTTAAGGGAGATCTCACGCATAGCTAATAAAGTAGGGGGAGATCCCAGGTATAAAATGTTTATGTATACTGTTTTCAAATAGCTTATGTTTAAATCAATTGTGCTTTCGTCTTACGTTGGGATGACAGCACAATTACTGTAATCACTTCTTTGCATATTTCACAGTAAAATATATCTCTGGTTAAGTATCCAGTTGTTGTGGCGTACTGTTTCTTTCACTCCAAGTGCAGTCAGTGGATCCTGGGGTTATAATACAGGTATTTTGTATTGTCTTACATTGTATTGTATTGCATTGCATTTCATCACAGCTGTGCCAAGGGGATTGAGCCAAGTTAGTGGGGTTTATTGGTAGAGTGCAGGCCCAAATTAAACCAGCAGCTCCTTCGGGGGTCAGTGCTACATAAGATTTTTTTAAAAGTGCGCCCATCCCCGCGAGCTTGTGCAGCAAAGAAAATGCATATGGAAGTCGCATATGTAAACAGTGTTCAAATCACACGTGAGGTATCGCAGCAATCGTCAGAGTGAGAGCACCAATTCTAGCACTTGACCTCCTCTGTAACTGTAACCTGGCAACCGTAAAAAAATTTAAAGCGCCGCCTATGGAGATTTTTAGGTACTGTAATTTGTCGCCATTCCACGAGTGAGAGCAATTTTAAAGCGTGACATGTTTGGTATCTATTTACTCAGCATAACATTATCTTTCACAATATACCAAAAAAATTGGGCTAACTGTTTTTTTTTCATTTTTTTTTTTTGGTTTCTTTTAAAACACCGCTGCACACATGGGACCGCAGGCCACACTACCCACCCCCTCAAACCCAAAACTCCCAATGAACAAAAAACCAACAACTGTATGGCATTATTGGTTTAACAAAATATAACATTCCATATTTATTTTAATCAAATATACTGTGTTAATAATAAATCTTTAATAATGCAAAATTCCCTGCTTAGGACTCGAGCAGCTAAACTTGTCACCCCTGATTCGGGGGTGACAAACCACATAATTGTGCCATCGATGTGGAGGTGGGGAGCAAAGTCCAGTACCCAGCCAACAGCCCTGAACAGCGGCAGCTGCAGCCTTATATAGGGTCCAGATGGTTCCAGAACTTTCCAGCTGATCACCTGCTCTACCTGGACCAGTCAGAGAACACCTTTCCACAAGTACCTGAAATGATACTTAAAGGCAAAGGCACACACATACACCAGGTGTTTTAAATGACACATTTTTTTTTTTGTCAGCCTTCTGCTGACAAAAAAATAAAAAAATGTATCATTTATAACACCTGGTGTATGTGTGTGCCTTTGCCTTTAACCACTTCCCGCCCGGTCAATAGGAGATTGACGTCTGGGAAGTGGTTGTGAAATCCTGACTGGACGTCTATTGACGTTCTGCAGGATTTCATGCCGGTGCGCGGCAGTGGGGGCGCGCATCGATCAGTGATGCGGGGTGTCAATCTGACACCTTGCATCTCCGATCTTGGTAAAGAGCCTCCGGCGGAGGCTCTTTACAACGTGATCAGCCGTGTCCAATCACGGCTGATCGCGTTGTAAACAGGAAGAGCCGTTGACCGGCTCTTCCTCACTCGCGTCTGACAGATGCGAGTAGAGGAGAGCCGATCGGTGGCTCTCCTGACCGGGGGGGGTTCGTGCTGTTTGTTTAGCAGCGCAGCCCCCCCTCGGATCCCCACACTGGACCACCAGGGAGTGCCCCCCCAGTGCTCAATAGAGCACAAATAGATATAAAAAAAAAAATATGTTTTTAATGCAATCGATGCCATTCAGTGCCCACAAATGGGCACTGACTGTGCCCAGCAATGCCATCAGTACCACCCCTCAGTGTCCATCAGTGCCACTTCTTAGTGCCCATCTATGCCCAGTGCCCACATATCAGTGCCCATCAGTGCCACCCATAAGTGCCCATCAGTGCCGCCAAAGAGTGCCCATCAGTGCCGCCAAAGAGTGCCCATCAGTGCCGCCAAAGAGTGCCCATCAGTGCCGCCAAAGAGTGCCCATCAGTGCTGCCTATGAATGCCCACCAGCGCCGCCTATCAGTGCCCACCAGTGCCACCATATCAGTGCCCATAATTGAAGAAGAAAACTTACTTATTTAAAAAAAAAAAAAAAAAAAATTTTTTTTAGTTGTTGCGCAAAAAATAAAATCGCAGAGGTGATCACATACCACCAAAAGAAAGCTCTATTTGTGGGAACAAAATTATAAAAATTTCATTTGGGTACAGTGTAGCACGACCGCGCAATTGTCATTCAAATTGCGACAGTGCTGAAAGCTGAAAATTGGCTTGGGCGGGAAGGTGCGTAAGTGCATGGTATGGAAGTGGTTAAGTATCATTTCAGGTACCTGTGGAAAGGTGTGCTCTGACTGGTCCAGGTAGAGCTAAGCATAAGGGTGGAAGAGTGGCCGCGGGACCCATGTGCATGGGCCCAAATGAATTGTGCCCTATTATTCCATACTGTGTGACATAAAATATTTAAACAATTGCCATTTTATTCTGTGCTAAATATATACACACACAGCTTTTTTTTGTTGACAAGTGATTGTGGTGAGCAGGAACCAAAGGGTCTGAGCCAGAGGTGGTGGAACTGAGTTCACCCAAGTTTCCCCTGAAAAAAAAAAGCTATATATATATATATATATATATATATATATATATATATATAATAATTGAGGGTTCTAAGTGATTTTCTAACAAAAAATACGGATTTTAACTTGTAAACACCAAATGTCAAAAATAGGCTTAGGCATGAAAGGGATAAATACAGTGTGGTGTACATCTATCAAACATTGATAATTTTATATAATTTCATCATTTTTCAGAAAAATCTTCTCCCCTGGCACCCTGTTTGTGATGCGGAGAACATTTGTTCTCAGAAGGAGATGAGAGAAGTTTTTCCTCTGAGAACACCTGAGATCTGAGTAGAAGAGGGAGGGGCTGCCTGTGATCTCCTGAGACACCTGTGTGATTACAGAGCAGCTGAGTTTTAAACGTGAAACCAAAGTTAAAAAGAGCGTGTTATTACATGATCAGCGATTTTTTTACATACATTTTGGCACATTCTTTAAATGTGTGTTTTGGCCATTTTTAATTGCTAATTTGGGCATTATTTATTTGCATTTTGACATATTTTTTTTTAACGCGCACCTGTGGTGGTTTTTTATTGTGAATTTTGGCGCTTTTTTAAACACACATTTTGACCCTTTAGCGCACATCTTGGCACAGCTAATTTTAAGACTCATTTTGGTGTTTTTTGTAATGCACGCTTTGGCGTTTCTTCTAGCATATAGTTTGACACTTTAACGTGCATTTGATTTTCTTTTTATGCGTATTTTGACAAACCGCACATTTGCTAGCCACTTTTGGGATGCCATTAACAATTAATGGCACCCCAAGCATATCATGCATTTTTCACGTGTTTCTGCAATGAACACCAAAACGCAGGTAAAAAATTTGACAAAATACATGTTAAAAAAGCACCAAAATGCACATAAAAATTTGCTAAAATGCGTTTTAAAAAACAAGCCAACATTTTTGTTGAAAAAAGCAGCAAAACATGCATTAACAAACGTACCAAAATGCACATAAAAAAGGCACAAAAAGCCTTTAGGTATGGAGCATTGTGATTTTTTTCAATGCACATTTGCCAAGTTGGTAGTGTATTTGTCAAATGACAAAATGTGTGGCAAAAGGCATGTCTGCTAACTGTATTTGGGGTGCCATTAACAATGAATGGCACCCAAAAACCCATTGCGTATTTTGACAGAATTTTACAGCAATTTGGAATCGTGGCAAGAATTCTGCATTGCTCAGATGTGAATGAGTCCTAAAAGAAAAATACATTATAAGTGTGTGTGTATATATAAATAAATAAAATAACATACAGTAAAACCTGGTTTGAGAGCATTTTTCAAGACAAGCAACATATTATTTGACTTGATATATAAGCGATGTCTTGATATACAAGTAGCGTCATGTCACAACTGAGTATAAAAGAGAAGAGAGGGCGTGTCCGGAAGAGCTCCTGGACGGACGTGTTCCTACACAGCTCCAGCAGCCCTGGCATAATCTACTGCCATCCTCCACGATCCTTGCTCCGGTGGGCTCCTGGAGTGTTGCACCTGTCTTGGGGCACCCCCTGCACGGATCACAGCGTATTCCGCGGTGTCTGGCTAGTCCCATCTTCTCCCAGGCCTTCAGCCGGCTCCACGCTGCCGAGGCCCGCCGCCATCTTGGGGCCTACGAGTCCTCCGACGCCTCCCGTGCTTGCGTGCTGCGCTCTGCGGGGCGGGCGGCTATTCCTCCTCCTCCACCATCCGCAGCACCTCCGGAAGAAGCGGCCAAGTTATTCCGCGGCCGGGACCCGCTGGGGAGCCCCCGACGCCCGGCGACACCTTTAGGATAGTCCGCGGCTCCGGCCTAGCCCCGGAAGACGGCGCCCAGCATCCAGCACTCGGGGTCCCTGGTGCCCTGCTCCTTCCTCCACCCTGTGGCCTAACCTCCTCCCCGCAAGTCTGGGGTTCCCTGTGGCTGTCACCGCTCTCTACAGTGCCTGCAGCAGCGACTTCTGGGCCCCAGTCTCCACACAGTGAGTAGCCACCATCTTTGCCCAGTTAGTCCCCCACAGACTCTGCTCCTTTCTCCTTCTCTGCCCTGCACTCTTCCAATCCACTTCTCACATGGAGCAGTGAGATGGACCCTAACATAACCCCCTAAACCCCCAACTCCACGGGACATATCTCTTTTGGAAACCAACCCAAACTCCGGCACATGGGGAAAGACAAGCAAAAACCACACAAGGGATCCGGTGGGGACCGTAAGGGAGGAGATCTAGAGGACTATTTTGCCCGATCCCGAGCCGCATCACAGCGCCGTTCTGAAGCTCAGATGGCGCAGGCACCCCCATCCCCGGCCCGATCTGAGTCGTCCCTACATTCTCAGACGAGCGTGCACAATCATCCCCCCCTTTCTGGGGACTCCGACTTTATGCTCACCAGAAGCCGTTCCACGGCCTCCTTGGCATCGGGAGAGGGTTGGGACCTGGAGGCACAAATACGCTCCCTACACAGCTATATCAGATCTTTACCCACCAAAGCTGACTTTGAACACTGTGTCCAAAGGATAGAAAAGACCTACAAGAAAGAACTCTCTGACTTCAAAAAAGATGTGAGCGTTCGTTTTGAGGACCTGGACGCTACCACAGACGGTCTTAATAATACGGTGCAGTCACATGACAAAATCCTGAACGCCCATACTGTCATGCTACAGCAACTGGCGTACCAACAAGATGATATCGAAAATCGCAACCGTCGTAACAATATCCGTATTCGCGGAATCCCTGAAACGGTAGACGTCAAAGCCCTGCCGGCTGCTGTGACCGCCATTTTCAACCAATTACTGCAATGCCCTAAGGACAACCCAATTGAGCTAGACCGGGTCCACAGAACCTCTGGCCCGCGGACCCAAGACCCCTCCTTCGTCCGTGACACCCTGTGCCGGGTCCACTTCTATAAGGTCAAAGAAACCATCATGAGAGCCGCCAGCTCGCAGGACACTATACTGTTTAACAATACCCCCGTGATGCTTCTTCCGGATCTGTCACGTCAAACACTGACGATGAGAAAGGCGTTGAAACCGCTTACCCAACTGTTGATAACCAAGCAGATGAAATACCAGTGGAGATTCCCGTTCCATTTGCGTGTGCACCACGAGGGCAAGACGGCCATCTTCCGCACGCTGGGGGACCTGCCTACTTTCCTCAGCACCCTGGGTCTCCCACAAGTATCTCTCCCAGATTGGCCATTCATGCCGACCACTCCAGGTTTACCCTTTGCCTCTCCGTGGCAGACGCAAGGCCGCAAGCGCAACCCCAGGCCTCCACCTCGCCGGGACTCTGAGGATTGAATGCACTCTGGCCAATCTAACCACGCCACTTGCCCTGCCTTCCCGGGGGTTTCCCCCCGGAGATGACACCAGGTTGAAGCCTCCTCTTCATACACGTTTTATTTTATTTTTTCATTTTGTTTTTTCATTCTTGGGGGCTCAACCTACCGCTCCCCCGGACACTATTTTGCCTGTTGGGCTTGTCCCTCTTGAGTCCCGGACTGTCTTAATGTTGATGTTATTGTTACGACCTTAATTCTCTTTTCAGGTGGTTCGGGCTCTATGTTCCAGACCGGGAGACACTCGCAGATTGTTCCTAAGTATCTTCAATTATATGACTTTGATGACATGTTTTCACTCTGCTGCTGTATCACCATTGTGTTCTCTCTCATCGTAATTTCATTTCACTGTTATTTTTGCCTAAATAGTCTGTTTGGTTTCCTACTTCACGTGCTTAGCCAACTCGTTTTTTTTTTCCTCTTCCGTTCTTTGTACCGCTATTTTTTGTAACATGTGTTGGTTTTGCTCCATGATTGTTCTCCCGTGGAGTTGGGGGCCGGGGTGACCGCCCTACTTGGAGTGATCTCACCACGCCCCCCCCCCTTACTTTTTTTGAGGGTTTTTTTTTCTTACGGCGTCACTATGGATGCCGTTCGGCTCATGGCTACTAGCCATGCTGTATGTTTTTTTTTCTTTTTCCTTTTTTTTTGCGTAGCCTTCTGGAGCCACCCAGTGGCCTTTTTTGTTATTGCAAATTTTTTTTTCTCATTACTTAATTGGCTGTTGTGGTCTCCCTCCCCACCACCTCTACCTAGCTGTCTCCTGCTACCTTCACTTAGTGACAAGAGTGGTGCGGATGGGGTCCATACCCAACACATGTCTTTTCATTTTTTTTATGTCTTTTTGTTTATTGTTACCACCCGCTCTTACCCTCCCCCCTGTCTTTCCCCGCCTCTCCTCTCTTTTGCTCTTATTCCTATCTTCCTTCCTTCCTTTTCTCCTCCAGGCTCTTTCTGGCGCTATTTCTATCTTCGAGAGTTGCTGATGCTTGATATTACCGATACCCGTGCCTTTTCTCTGTATTCCCACCACTCATGCCTGCCAATAATATGACTTCTGTTTGCCCGATAGCCTTAGCGTCTTTTAACTGTAGGGGATTCAACACACCTGAGAAGCGGAGTCAGGTCCTTTTTCATTTTCATAAAAAGCGTTCTGACATCTTGCTACTCCAGGAAACGCATTTCCGTACTGATTCAGTGCCGGTTCTTCGTAACAGGTACTATTCACAATGGTTCCATAGTACTAATCCCCAAGCGAAGTCTAAGGGTGTATCCATAGCTTTTCATAAATCCTTTAAACCTGAGGTCCTAGACGCCCTTATTGATACTAATGGACGATTCATTTTTCTCAAACTGAAACTAAACAACTTTCTTTTCACAGTGGCCAACATATATGTTCCAAATGTGGGTCAGGCCCGGTTCCTCTCATCGGTCCTCACCAGACTATCCTCTTTTGGGGGCCCCTGCTACATCATTGGGGGAGATCTCAACGCCGTTATGTCCCCGTCTGCAGATACATCCTCGGGTAAGTCCTCTATCCCACACTCTACACTAACACGCATCAGGACTCTCCTACATTCCTTCCATCTGGTGGATGTCTGGCGTGTCCAGCATCCCACAGACAAGGATTACAGTCATTACTCTGCAGCACACAACTCATATAGTAGGCTAGACCATTTCCTGATATCCCAGTCACTGCTAGATTCCCCTTTACAAACGTCCTTGGGTCAATTGCTCTGGTCGGACCATGCCCCGGTCTACTTGACCCTTGCACGCCCCCCCACTTCACGTAGGGGTGCACACTGGAGGCTTAATGATAATTTGCTGCGGGATTCTGTATGTGTGGCTGAAGTTTCTGCCGCTATCCGTCATTTCGTCTCGGATCACTCCTCGGACACTACCCCCCCTCTCATCCAATGGGAAGCCTTTAAATGTGTGATCAGAGGCGTGCTCATCCAACATGGCTCCCGCCTAAAGAAAATGCGATCGAGTGACATTCGCCGTCTCCTCTCCACCATTGCGGAACTAGAGCCTCTACACAAACGTAACCTAGACCCCGCCATTTTTGTCCGCTTATCGAATGCTCGTAGGGATCTCCTTCAGCTTCTTGACTCCCATTCCTTGATAGCTCGAGATAAGGCGCGCAACTTCCATTATTCACTTGCCAATAAATGTGGTAAACACTTGGCACGGGTCCTGCACCCCAGGACACCTCGCCGCTCCATTAGCTTTATTTCACACCCTGATCAAACTAGATCGTACAACCCGGATGGTATATCCTCCGCCTTCCGGGGATACTATTCGCGACTCTATAATCTGCAGTCCGTAGACCCGACCAGGTGTTATACACCTTCGGGAGATGACATGCGAGATTATATTGCCGAGACGGCGCTACCCCCTGTTGATGCGTCGGATGTGGTTGAGCTAGATAAACCCCTCGATACGTCCGAGTTTTTCGGTGCCATCAAAAGTTTGCAGGTGGGCAAATGCCCTGGCCCGGATGGATACACTCCACGTTTCTACAAGACCTTTGCCCCACTTTTATCCCCGTTGATGGCTAAGGCCTTTAATACAATGAATGACACCCCCGCACCGCCCAAGGCGTTGTTATCCGCTAACATCTCTGTATTACCCAAGCAAGGCAAAGACCCCTCGCAATGCAGCAGCTACAGACCTATATCCCTGCTCAACGTGGATCTAAAGTTGTTTGCGAAGGTCCTGGCTAATCGTTTGTCTCCTCTACTCCCAAATGTAATCCACAACGACCAGGTGGGATTTGTCCCGGGCCGCGAGGCGAGGGACAATACCACCAAAACGATCCACTTAATCTCTTACATCCAACGCAAAGGGCTGAGGGCTTGTCTCCTCTCTTTCGACGCCGAAAAGGCATTCGATCGGGTCAGCTGGGGATTTCTTCGACTCTCATTGGAACAATTGGGCCTGGGGACGCCCTTTATTTCCAAGGTGATGTCCCTTTACTCGCAGCCCTCAGCTTCAGTCTTGGTAGACGGTTCTACTTCTGCGCCCTTTGACATTTCCAATGGTACCCGGCAGGGCTGCCCCCTATCCCCACTCTTATTTGTCATTGTAATAGAACACTTAGCTTGCGCCATCAGACAAAATGTCTCCATCCGCGGTATCCAAACACCTTCCTCCCATTACAAACTATCCCTCTATGCTGACGACCTTTTGGTATACCTACAGGACCCCCATACCTCCCTACCATCCCTCTTCGCGGAATTCCGTCGCTTTGGCACATTTAGCAACTTCAAACTCAATCTGTCCAAGACTGAGGCTCTCAACGTTTCCCTCCCTGCCGCTACGATGACTAGGCTCAAAGCCAATTTTTCTTTTAAATGGCAGACGAGGGGAATCTCATACCTTGGCGTCCTTATCCCTTCTAGTCTTTCCAACCTTTTTTCTTTGAACTATGTTCCCCTGCTTTCACGTTTGCGGAAGGACTTGGAGGAGTGGGGGGGGACTTCCCTGCCGTGGTTCGGGAGGATCAACACCCTGAAGATGGACACTCTACCCAAACTCCTGTATCTCCTTCAAACGGTTCCCGTCTTAATCCCCAAGTCCTTCTTCAACTCCTTACGCTCCCTCGCCATCAGATTCCTGTGGCGGCGGGGGCTATCTAGAGTGAAGTACAATGTGCTCACCCGCCCAAAGCTGCGGGGCGGAGCTGGCATTCCTGACTTCGAGACCTACTACAAGGCCGCGCATATTGCGCGTGTCTTGGAGTGGTTCCCGCGTCCTTTCTTGAAGGCCTCCGTCGCCCTAGAACAAGACTTGTCTCACGTTGACCTACGAGCACTCCTATGGGGATATAGAACTGAACTGACACACATACCTCCCCCCTCCCCGCTTACTCTGGCTTCTCTCAGATTATGGTACAACAGGGGGTTATGTTCCCTACTGTCCTCCGACCCCTCTCCGTTATCTTCCCTATTCGACAATCCCTCCTTCCCCCAAGGCTTTGGTGTATCTTCGTTAGGCCCCTTCAAAAGGACTGAATGGCCCCAGGCACGCTCCTTTGTGCATCCTACGCTGGGGTCGCCAGCGACTCCGGCAGGCGCCCATGACTGGCTCACTACACTGCACTTGTCCACACTTACAAAGCACTTACATTCCTCCTCTCAGGTACACCGCCCTCTCACGGAGTTTGAACGATTGTGCTCCCTCTCGGAGACGCCCAGGCACCTACTCTCGGCCATATATAACCTACTGCAAACACTCACGCACACCGAGCTACCCTCTTACACTAGGATGTGGTCTGCAGACCTGGGTGAGGACATTCGGCAGGCAGACTGGCAGACTTCGTTTTACTTTACTCACAAGTCCACGATCTCCTGCTACGCACAGGAAAAAAACTACAAGATTCTGTCAAGATGGTACAGGGTTCCCTCCATGTTGCACAAAATATTTCCGTCCACCCCGGCATCCTGTTGGCGATGTTCCGCTGCTGTGGGGACTTATCTACATGTCTGGTGGGATTGTGAGAGGATCCGGCCCTTCTGGACTCAGGTATTTGAATGTTACAACAAAGTCTACGATAAATCACTGGTTCCCTCACCTAAAATTGCTCTTCTCTCTATCCTGCCTGGTTCTGTTAAATCGCAGAGGCGGAGCCTCCTCCGTTTTTTCATGTCTTCAGCAAGACAGCTCATACCTTCCTACTGGAAGTCGACCGCAACTCCTCCATTGTCACGCTGGGTCTCTATTATGAACGATACCATGAGAATGGAGGAGATGCTGGCTCTTGACAACGACACTTTTGATAAGTATACAATGCTATGGCTCGTCTGGCTCCACTTCTCTTCCTCTGACACCCTGGCGGACATGTTGTCCACCCAACCATGATCACCCCTGACTGCCTACGTCTGTGTCACCCCCTTAAGATAAACTAGGTCCCCCCTCCCTCCTTATTCACATTGTTTCTCCCATTTGCCCCCTCAGCAACTCTCACACTCCCCCATGATCCCCCTCTGGTTTTCTTTCCTCTCTCCTCCTTTCCTTATATTCTCTCTCTCTCTTCTCTCCTTCCCCCTTCCTCTCCGCCCTCTCATGCCCCTGATTCTTACCCCCCCCCCCCCTATTTCTGTGTTTTTTTTTTTTTTGTTTTTGTTCTTTTTTTTTTTGTTTTTCGGCCTTGGTTCTTTTTTGTCCTATGTGTCATTTTTTTTCTGTTGATTTTATTGTTTCCTTCCTGGAGACTCTGGTTACAATGTTGTCACCTACCAAGAGGCCATTTTGGCCGCTCACAATTTTTTGTTTCGGGTTCCTGTCATAATTGTTCCTGTTGAGTTATATGCTGGTGGGAGTCCTGCTGTGGGCGATAGCCATTGGGCTGACTCTCCACCACTACGTATTCATGACTGTACCCTGACTGTGACACCTTATGCTGTTCATGTATAACTTGTTAAAATTCTAATAAATATATTTTCAACTCTAAAAGAGAAGAGAGGCACCTCTAAGATCTCTTTCACATTGAGGCGTGGAGCCGCGGTGATGGTATAGCCGCGCTATTTGTAGCACCGCTATACCGTCGTATTTACCGTGATATTCGGGCGCTAGCGGTGAGGTTTTAACCCCCGCTAGCGGCCGAAAAAGGGTTAATACCGCCCGTTGCGGGCGGTATTACCGCGGTTTCCCATTGATTTCAATGGGAAGGCGCGGTATAGGAGCGGTAAACACACCACTCCTATACCGCTCCAAAGATGTGGCTAGCAGGACTTTTGGAGCGTTCCTGCTACCGCACCGCTTCAGTGTGAAAGCCTTCTGGCTTTCACATTGAAGCCTGCAGGGCATGATTTTTCATGCGGTATAGCAGCACTATTTTTAGCGCTGTACCGCATGAAAAACACCTCAATGTGAAAGGGGCCTAAGTGTAGCAATACAATTACATTTAATCATCAACCATGTAAGTTGCTAAAACAGGCACATCTAAGTATGCAGGCATCCGGGGTAAAGCCATCCACATAGATCATCCTCCGCACCGCCATTGAGGTTGTCCCTCCCACGCTGCACTGAGCGGTTCAAGCCTTGCTTTCAGAAAGCTCTACTGCAGGGTAATCTTTCCGGTCACTATTGCAGACAGCTTTACCCCGGATTCCTGCATACTTAAAATGTGCCTCTTTTAATCATTAACCATGTGAGTTGCTAAATGTTGCACCTTGATTAAGGCCCCTTTCACACTGGAAAAACAGCAGCAGCTGTTTAGGGTCGGTTTGCAGGCGCTATTTTTACCGCAATAGCACCTGCAAACCCCTCCAGTGTGAAAGGGGTCTAAATGTAACAATATTACTACACTTAGAGGTGCCTCTCTTCTCTTTTATACACTGTATCTCCTGCTGGATTTTTCTTCTAACCCTCTTGTGGAGGCTGCCATTTGTGGATGGACATTTTATGGTTACACAACCTATTACATTGCTATAATCTTTTTAAATGGGCTATAAACTGAAGGACTTATGAATAGAGTTGAGCGGACACCTGGATGTTCGGGTTCGGCCGACTTCGAAAAAAGTCCGGGTTCAGGGCCCGAACTTGACCCCGAACCCCATTGAAGTCAATGGGGACTAGAACTTTTGAGTACCAAAATGTCTCTAAAAAAGTAATGGAAAGGGCTAGAGGGCTGCAAATGGCAGCAAAATGTTGGTAAGAGCATGGCAAGTACTCTGCAAACAAATGTGGATAGGGAAAGAACTTAAAATAACATAAAACACATAAAAATAAAAAAAAAATAATCTTGACCTAGGAGGACGAGGTCCATATGGAAAAGGAGGTTGAGGTGGCGGTGTAGGTGGAAGCGGCGGTGGAGGAGGACGAGGTAGCCAACACAGGTTTTTGTTTTTAATTTATTTATTTTTTAAATTAGGGTACACCCCAAAAGATTGAGAAAGATCAAAAGTACAAGAATGGCTGGGTAAGGCCGGTATACGTGCACAAGGTACGGACAAGTCCTGTGGGATCCATGCCTGGTTCATTTTAATGAACGTGAGCTTGTCCACATTGGCTCTGGACAGGCGGCTGCGCTTGTCTGTGATAACGCCCCCTGCCGTGCTAAATATACGTTCACAAAATACACTGGCTGCAGGGCAGGCCAGCACCTCCAAGGCGTAAAGGGCAAGCTCAGGCCATGTGCCCAATTTTGAGACCCAGAAGTTTAAGGGGGCAGACCCGTCATTCAGTAGCGTAGGCATGTGCTTACATACTGCTCCACCATGTTGGTGAAATGCTGCCTCCTGCTAAGACGTTCCATATCAGCTGGTGGTGCTGGTTGTTGTGGCGTGCTGACAAAGCTTTTCCACATTTCGGCCATGCTAACCCTGCCTTCTGAGGTGCTGGCGGTGCCCCGGCTGCATTGGAGACCTCTGCCTTCGCCTTGTGCTTCCACTGTGCCCCCGCTGTCAGGTGGGAATTCCACCAGCAGCGCGTCTACCAGCGTGCGCTTGTACTCGCCACCCAGTAATCAGCACCTGTTAAAATGTGGGCAACTCGGCGGTCGTTGCGGAGACACTGCAGCATGTAATCGCTCAAGTGTGCCAGGCTGCCCAGAGGCAACGAAAAGCTGTCCTCTGTGGGAGGTGTATGGTCTGTGTCCTCTGTATCCCCCCAGCCACGCACCAGTGATGGCCATGAGCTGGTCTGGGTGCCACCCTGCTGTGAACATGGTTCCTCCTCCTCCTCCACCTCGTCATCCTCCAGAACTGTGCTCCTGCTGGACAATTGTGTATCTGACGTTTGTTGGTGCAGGAACCCACCCTCAGAGCCACTTGTGAATGACTGCCCTGAAAGCCTTGGAAATTATCCCAATTCCTCCTCCTCCTCCTGTGCCACATCCTCTTCCATCACCGCCTGAAGCGTTTTTTCAAGGAGGCATAGAACTGGGATAGTAACGCTGAGAATGGCGTCATCGGCCATGTTGGTGGAGTACTCGAAACAGAGCAACAAGGCACACAGGTCTCGCATGGAGGCCCAGTTATTGGTGGTGAAGTGGTTCTGTTCCACAGAGCGACTCACGCGTGCGTGCTGAAGCTGAAACTCCACTATCGCCTGCTGCTGCTCGCACAGTCTGGTCAGCATGTGCAAGGTGGAGTTCCAACTTGTGGGCACGTCACATATGAGGCGGTGAGCGGGAAGGCCGAAGTTACGCTGCAGCGCTGACAGGCAGGCAGCAGCAGGGTGAGAATGCCGAAAGTGCGCACAGACGGCCCAGACTTTCTGCAGCAGCTGTGGCATATCGGGGTCATTTTTAAGGAACCTCTGCACCACCAAATTCAGCACATGCGCCAGGCAAGGGATGTGCGTCAAACTGGCTAGGCCCAGAGCTGCTACGAGATTTCGCCCGTTATCGCACACCACCAGGCCCTGCATGCGGCTCACTGTCGCCAACCACTCATCGGTCTGTTGTTCCATGTCCCTCCACAACACCTTTGCGGTGTGGGGTTTTTCCCCCAAACAGGAAAGTTTTAAAACTTCCTGCTGTCGTTTACCCATGGCTGTTCTGAAGTTGGTGGTGAATGTTTTACGCTGCCTGGATGAGGAGGCGGTAGAGGATGAGGAAGTAGAGTAGGAGGAGTTAGCAACAGAAGGCAAACTGAAGCGCCCTGCAATCCTCAGTGGTGGAAGGACATGCGCCAAACTGCTATCCGCCTCAGGCTCAGCCGCCACTGCATTTACCCAGTGCGCTGTTAGGGAGATATAACGTCCCTGACCGTGCTTACTGGTCCACATATCCGTAGTTAGGTGGACTTTGCCACAGATGGCGTTGCGCAGTGCACACCTGATTTTGTCCCCCACTTGGTTGTGCAGGGAAGGGATGGCTCGCCTGGAAAAGTAGTGGCGGCAGGGCACGACGTACTGTGGGACAGCCAATGCCATCAGGCTTTTAAAACTCTGCATCTCCACCGGAATGACAGCATTTCAAAGGCCAGTCATTTTGAAATGCTGGCATTCAGGGCCAGGGATCACGGGTGGGTAGGGGGGTACTTCCTCTTCCGCTCCAGTGTTTGGGAGATAGAGAGCTGAACGCTTCCATGGGACCCAGGTGGTAGTGTTGCTGGCAGATCCTCTGTTTGCAGGGTGGCAGGTGCCACTGTCACTACAGAGGTGGATGAAGAGGCCGAGACTGAAGCAGAAGAGGAAGCAGGAGGAGCCAGAGACCTTTCTTGGTTTTTGAGGTGTCTACTCCACTGCAGCTCGTGCTTTGCACTTAGATGCCTGGTTATGCAGGTTGTGCTCAGGTTGAGAACGTTTATGCCTTGCTTCAGGCTCTGATTGCAC
Source organism: Rana temporaria (assembly GCF_905171775.1). Lineage (NCBI taxonomy): Eukaryota > Metazoa > Chordata > Amphibia > Anura > Ranidae > Rana > Rana temporaria. The sequence goes on from NC_053492.1 coordinate 345,307,356, forward strand.
AGCGTGCAAACTACTCATGTCTTGTCATCAGCACAGTGTGAAGAACTGCCACGCTAGGGAACTCCTTGGACCTGGCTTTGGTGTGCTTGGTTCCTTGCTGCATTTGGCAGTAGCAGGCGTACTGTCTAGGGGACGGACGCTCCGCTTTTGCACCCTGCTCCCTCTTCTGCTGTGCTGGTGGCTCTGTGCCACCACCGCCTCTTCTTCCGAACTACACAGGTCACCTGCATGACGTTGATACCATGTGGGGGTCAAGGACCTCATCGTCCTCCACATCATCTTCCACCCAGTCTTCACTCCTGCCCTCCTTGTCGGTCTGCACAATTGCGAAAGCAGCATCAGTTGGCAACTGTGTTTCTTCATCATCCGAGACGTGCTGCGATGGTCCTCCCATGTACTCATCTTGAAACATAAGTGGTTGGGCATCGGTGCACTCAATCTCTTCCACTTCTGGGGCAGGGCTAGGTGGATGGCCCTGGGAAACCCTGCTAACAGAGTCATCAAAAAGCAGAAGAGACTGCTGCATGATTTGGTGCTCAGACTGCTTGGCTGATTTGCAAGGTGGTGAGGTGAAAGACTGATGGACATCGGCTGCAGGTGCCAACTCTGATCTTTCAGCACAAGACTGGTTGGGAGACAATGTGAAGGAACTGGAGGCACTGTCAGCAACCCAATCTACTACCGCCTGTACTGCTCCTGGCCTCAACATTCGTAGAGCCAGATTAGGGCCGACCAAATACCGTTGCAGGCTCTGTCGCCTACTCGCATATGAGGAAGGTGTTTCACTTGTGCGTGTAGCTGGCACAGATCGACCACGTCCTCTCCCTGTAACACAGTGTTTCTCAATTCCAGTCCTCAGGCCCCCCCAACAGGTCAGGTTTTCAGGATTTCCATTATTTTGCACAGGTGATTTGATCAGTTTCACTGCCTTAGTAATCACCACAGCCTTTTCATCTGAGGGAAATCCTGAAAACCTGACCTGTTGGGGGGGCCTGAGGACTGGAATTGAGAAACACTGCTGTAACAGGAGCTCCACCAGCAGCACCACAACCGGGGCCACGCCCCTTATTTGACGTTCTCCTCATATTTCTCAAATGTAGGATCTTGCCCTAAATGTTTTTTTTTTTTAATAGAACAATAGAAGAACAGTATCTAAAGCAGGGGTCTCAAAGTACTGGCCCGCAGACCGGTTAAACATGGCCCGCAATCAAGTCCGTTAAATTTATTTTTTATTTTTTTGTTTTTTTTGGAATCTAGCAGTCATTTTATTTAAATCCTCTATTCTGGTCCATTTCATAAACAGTACAATATCGATTTATTGGAAAACATCAGGAATTTATAAGACATGAGCTGAAAGGGTAGGAATTTCCTTCATATAACTATATGATAGCTACTTCTTTTACAACCATGTTTAAAAGTCTACTAAGATTGCAATATGTTCTTGACTTTTTACTTATGCTCCACCACCTTCTGCTCCAAAGTCTCCTTATTAGCAGCACTAAATTCATGTACCTTTGATCCATTTTTATAGAATTGAAATTTTGGCATGCATTTGACATTACAGTGTTGACCGACGTCCTGTGCATCGTCCACATCCACCTTAAAGCGGTTCTCCACCCTAAAGTGGAGTCCCGCTGATCGGAAACCCTCCCCCCCTCCGGTGACACCTTTCAGGGGGGAGGGGGGTGCAGATACCTGTCTAAAGACTGGTATTTGCACCCACTTCCGGGCCGGCATTCACGGGCAAACGATGGGCATGTCACATCCCGTCACCCCCCCCCCCCGTTGTGTGCTGGGAACACTCGGCTCCCAGCACACAGCGGGAGCCAATCGGCGGGCGCGGCGCGACTCGCGCATGCGACGTAGGGAACCGGGCAGTGAAGCCGCAGCGCTTCTCTTCCTGGTTCCCTCAGCGTGGATGGCGGGGGGAGCAGCAGAGAGACGAGTGATCGCTAGTCCTCTGCTGCGATCGGCGCTGGACTCCAGCACAGGTAAGTGTCCTTATATTAAAAGTCAGCAGCTGCAGTATTTGTAGCTGCTGGCTTTTAATATTTTTTTCCCATGGCACATCCGCTTTAATGAACACAGCTTCTGGGTGATTTTTACTCAATTCCTCAAAGAAAGGTGCAATCATTTTGCATGGTCCGCAACATGTAGCAGTAAAATCTATGACAACAAGTTTGGATCAGGCTTCCTCCAAGACTTGTTTAAACTCATCCAGAGTCTCGACATGTTGGACCATAGTGCCGGTTACTGGGAGCAGCTGTGAGGCGCAAGAAGTGGCAGTAACTGGCCTCGGCGACACTATGTCCCGCACATGTATTTTTTATTGCACAGGCACCGCAGAGGGGGAAGCGCCGAGTCCCTGCCGATTGCGATAGCAGGCTGGCTGGTCCCGCCTTCTGGAGCCCAACGCCTATGATGGGACGTTCCACTGATCCAATGCCAATCCAGGACCTGTGACGTCCATCAAGCTTAGAAGGCGGGAATTACAATCCCGCCCGGCGCGACATGCCCGCTCCGCTCCCTGCATGGTTTGGCGGCTCTCCACGTCGGGACGGCTTCTGATGATGGCACAGGGCTCCAGCATCGCACACCACGGCTGCCTGCCGCATTCCCGCTTCCTTGCCAGCGGCTCTCCCCCTCGGCTCCTAAGCCTCCCTGGCTGCACTATGACGGCTGCCTGGCCTGCCCATCCATCTGGGTAGCACCAGTCTGACGGGAACACCACGGCTAAGGTAGGTCACTGATTGTGTATGCCTACCAGCCAGGTCAGTCACAGTGTATGTAGGCCGAATATATGTCCATATAGGTTGTCTTATTTGTTAGACTAGAGCTTTTGGAGGACGAATGAGGAGGAAAAAGGGGCACCTGATGTAAAAGGGCACTCTGATGGGCACACCTAATGTAAAGGAGCACTCTCATACCTTTGATCAGTTAATAACCAAATGTTAAATTGAAGATATTGTACAGATCACCTATCTGTAGATTAGTTGTATGCCATTGAGTTTTACCATTTTTCTTATATTTATATTATTTATTGTACCCACTATGTAATAGACATTTTTGTTCAATCAATAAAAAGCTTTTGACAAGGAAATACATACAAGTCCTTGTTCAAACAATTCTAAACAAACTCAGGTTTTCAGGAGACAAAATATAAAAAAATATTATTTTTTGTAGAGCATTAAAAGAAGGCGAACACCACAAAGCTTGATTTAGTCCAGCAAGAATTTGTATTTTTCACAAGACTCAATCAAAAAATCAAAACATTTCAGAGGTCCAGAACTCCCCCTTAATCAGGACTTGTGTGATGGCAATTTCTTCAGGTCTGTAGTGGGGGCTTATAATCGTTGACCCGAATCGCATGCTATACATATCAGTTTGCAATTGATGTTAAGTAGAGTCCTGAATTTACTGACAGCACTAAAGTTCTGATAAAGTGGGAGTTTTCAGCCCCCAAAATGAATTGGCTTTTTGATTGCAACACACATAAAAAAATTTGGACTGAATTAAGCTTTGTGGTGCCACAATCTTTCCAATGCCCTATAGACGGCTCCAGGGACCCTTGAGGCTACCTTGTTTGACAGAGAGCTGCCTTTACAAGTATTTTTACTCCCAACTCTCTACTAACACATAGCACCCAATTATTCTTTCTGGAAGACCGATTTTTTTATTTTGTAGGAATTTTCATGTTTGGACAGGTCAGGTCAGTGTATGTAGGACAGGTCAGGTCAGTGTATGTAGGACAGGTCAGGTCAGTGTATGTAGGACAGGTCAGGTCAGTGTATGTAGGACAGGTCAGGTCAGTGTATGTAGGACAGGTCAGGTCAGTGTATGAAGGACAGGTCAGGTCAGTGTATGTAGGACAGGTCAGGTCAGTGTATGTAGGACAGGTCAGGTCAGTGTATGTAGGACAGGTCAGGTCAGTGTATGTAGGACAGGTCAGGTCAGTGTATGTAGGACAGGTCAGGTCAGTGTATGTAGGACAGGTCAGGTCAGTGTATGTAGGACAGGTCAGGCCAGTGTATGTAGCTCAGGACAGGCCAGTGTATGTAGCTCAGGACAGGCCAGTGTATGTAGCTCAGGACAGGCCAGTGTATGTAGCTCAGGACAGGCCAGTGTATGTAGCTCAGGACAGGCCAGTGTATGTAGCTCAGGACAGGCCAGTGTATGTAGCTCAGGACAGGCCAGTGTATGTAGCTCAGGACAGGCCAGTGTATGTAGCTCAGGACAGGCCAGTGTATGTAGCTCAGGACAGTGTTAGTGTCAGTGTATGTAGAACAGGTCGGGCCAGTGTATGTAGGTCATGTGTCAGAAACAACCCTGAAAGACATGCTAGTGTACCTAAGAGCTTCCTTACATGCTGATCTCATGCAGTGTGTAACTGACATACATACACACGCTGACTTGTGTGTCTGTGTGTACTGGCGCGCGCGTAGGTCAGGTAAGTCGCGCCACCCCACCTCCCGGTTCCGGCTTCGGGCTGAAGCCCCTGGTCTTTTTTTCCCACCTAGCAACGCCCCTGATCGGAACCCAGATCCAGGGTCCTGCTGCCACCTCAGGGCGGGAGATTGTGTTCTGTCACAAGGCCTGGGTAAAAGCCATTAGCTGACAGAAGGAGAGGGACTCGGGAGGCAAACAATCCTGACTGCCAGGAGAGGTGAGTGAGCCATCACACTGAGGCAAAGTCCTTAGTGGGGTGACTGGGTAGAATTTTTTGCAGTGTGGGGGGTATTTTGTGGAGTATGGGGGGTGATTGTGGAGTGTGGGGGGGTAATTGTGGAGTGCGGGGGGCAATGCTGGTTTAAAAATGCGTTTGCGTTTTCTGACACCAATTGCTGCAAATAATGCGTTTTCTGACACCACTGCTGGTTTAATAATGCGTTTGCCGACACCACTGCTGGTTTAATAATGCATTTGCCGACACCAGTGCTGGTTTAATAATGCGTTTACCGATACCAGTGCTGGTTTAATAATGCGTTTACCGACACCAGTGCTGGTTTAATAATGCGTTTACCGACACCAGTGCTGGTTTAATAATGCGTTTACCGACACCAGTGCTGGTTTAATAATGCGTTTACCGACACCAGTGCTGGTTTAATAATGCATTTTCTGACACCAATGCTGGTGTGGGGGCATTTTATGGAGTGCGGGGGGGGTATTTGTGCAGTGTGGGGGATAATGCTGGTTTAATAATGCGTTTGCTGACACCAATGCTGGGTTTACTGACATGTTTTTATTTTTTATTATATCCTTAGCTTGTATTGCACAAAGTGCAAATTACATCTGGAAGTGGACAGTCCTCTTTGATCTTACGCCATAATCATGTCCGTAAAATCCAAAAGAAAAGTTGATGCTGAACAGAGGATATTTCAAGAGAGGTGGACAAGTGATTATTTTTTTGTGGAGTTTAATAAGTTGGCTACTTGCCTGATCTGCAAGGAAAAGGTTGCTGTTCTGAAAGATTAGAACCTTAAGCGACATTATATTACTAAACATGCTGATCACTATGCAAAGTATGAGGGAAAAGAAAAGGAGACACAAATTGACCAACTTCAGAAAGCACTGTCCATGCAGCAAAATCTCTTAAAGTGTGCAAAAAGGGAATGTGAGGCAGCAGTTGAAGCAGGGCTCAAGTCCTGCGGGAACGGAGTCCCTGCACTTTTTTCACCGCAGGAACGCAGTTCCCTTTGCAGGACTAGAGCAGCCGAGCAGCCCGAGCCAATCCTTCACTAAGCGGCGATGCCCAGCTCGAGTCACTGTCAGGGGCAGGCGAACCTTCGTAATCCTTTATGTTACTGGCCGCTTCATGTATATGTATTCATCGGGTAGTGTCAGACATTGCGGCATCGAGGAAGTGACGGAATACCAACACACTACCCGATGAATCCATATACAGGAAGCGGGCAGTAAAATAAAGGATTACCAAGGTACGGTGGATCTAAAAACAAAAAAAAAAAACATGCAGTTTAGTAATTATGCATATGAGCGTATCTTTTTTTTTTTTGGTGGGGGAGTGGATCTTGGGTGGGAGTTCCCACACTTTTTTCCCCCAGGACTTGACCCCTGAGTTGAAGCTAGCTATGTGGTGTGTGAGCAAGTTGCAAAAGCTGGGAAGCCATTTACTGAAGGGCAGTTTCTTAAAGATTACATGGTAAAGGTTGCCGATATACTTTGTCCTGAGAAGGCAAGTCTGTTCAGAAACATCAGCCTATCAGCAAATAGAGTGGCAGAGAGGATCAGTGAGTTGTCAGATAACATATATGATCAATTGTGCGATAAAGGTACAAAGTTCTGTTTCTATTCGCTGGCTCTTGATGAGAGCACTGACATAAATGACACTGCTCAGCTTGCTGTATTTGTCAGAGGAATTAATGTCCAGTTTGAAGTGACTGAAGAGTTGCTCAGTGTAATTGCAATGCATGGACAGACTACAGGCAGTAACATATTTCAGCATCTCTGGGATGTAATTGATCGTGCTGCCCTGCCTTGGGATAAATTGGTTGGCGTAACCACAGATGGTGCCCCATCAATGACTGGGAAAATAAATGGCCTAGTGGCGCTGATACAAAGAAACGTGGAAGAAGAGAATGCAGATCCTGTTATTGCTTTACACTGCATTATTCATCAACAGGCACTTTGCAGCAAATGCTTGAAAGTTGACAATGTTATGCCAGTTGTGGTGAAATGCATTAATTACATCAGGTCAAGGGGCTTACAGCACCGCCAATTTCGTGCTTTTTTGGAGGAAATTGGGGCAGCTTATGGCGATGTCCTGTACTTTACAGAGGTACGCTGGTTGAGCAGAGGCAATGTCTTGAAGAGGTTTTTTGAGCTAAGGCAGGAAATCAAGACATTTCTGATGGATGGAAGACTGGATGTTCCTGAACTTGATGATCCCAAGTGGATCATGGACTTGGCATTTTTGGTTGATATGACACAGGTGCTGAACAAACTGAATATGAATCTGCAGGGCCCAAACCAATTTGTCACTATGGCTTTTGACAATGTCAAAGCATTCACCACTTCAAGTTGCAATTATGGAAAACACAGTTCACCCAAAAAAAAAAACTCAGCCATTTTCCCACATTCAAATCTGTATTTGAAGAAAAGAGTGAAGATCTTTCTGTGCTTTGTATCGCTAAATATGTCGCTGCCATGGAGAACCTTCAACAGGAATTTGATCAGCGGTTTGCTGACTTCACTATTCACAATGCAACTTTGCAGATGTTTGCAGACCCATTTTCCTTTGATGTGAACAGTGCTCCAAATGTGCTGCAAATGGAACTTATAGTTCTGCAATGCAGCACTGACCTCAAAGCCAAGTTCAGAGATGCACAGGGAAACACAGAACTGATCGCTCAGTTTTTGAGAGAGTTACCAGCTACTTTTCCAGAGCTGTCCAAACTATTCAAACGTGTCATGTGCTTATTTGGCAGTACATACCTGTGTGAAAAATTATTCTCAACTATGAGTTTTAATAAGTCTAGAACCAGGTCTAGGCTAACTGATGCCCACCTTCAGGCTGTTGTTAGGGTCTCAACTGCTAACTCTCTCAAAGCAAACTTGGCTCATTTAACACAGAGAAAACGCTGCCAAGCATCTGGCAGTAAGCAGTGACTGGCAAGCAGGAACTACAAATGTATATAGTTAATTGTTTTTGAAGTTAAAGTTTGCATGCGGCCCACATGGGAGTTCAAAATTTGTCATGTGGCCCTCAGGCAATTTGAGTTTGAGACCCCTGATCTAAAGGGTGTATTTCACACGTACAGATATACAGGAAACGCACCAAAATGGGTGTTTTTTGAATAGCATAATAGAAGAACAGTATCTAAAGGGTGTATCTCACACGTGCAGATATGGTGGAAACACTGCAAATTTTTTTTTTTTCCCTAAATGGATGTTTTTTGAATAGCACAAACAATAGAAGAACAGTATCTAAAGGGTGTATCTCACACTAACATATGCAATGCTGGTGTAACTTGATTTCTGAAGCGGGACTGACTCCTATCTATTTCTCTCCCTAAAACCAACACCAGGAACCTTTCCCTAAAGCAGAGGGACTTGCTGTGCTATGTAGATCGCTGATTAATTTGATTTCTGAAGCAGGACTGAGTCTGACTCCTATCTAATTCTCTCCCTCAGAGCAGCAGTGCCAGCCTTTCCCTACCCTATCTAAAGCAGAGTGACGTGCTGTGCTGTGTGCCTCTAGCTTATATAGAGGCGGGTCACATGCTGCACTGGCCAATCACAGCCATGCCATTAGTAGGCATGGCTGTGATGGCTTCTAGGTGACACGAGTTAAACGAATGTTGATTGGCTGCCCCGCAGCGCACCATTACATTACCGAACCCGAACTTACAGTAAATTGTTCGGGTTCCGGTCTGGGTACCAAAAATCCAAAAGTCCGGTACGAACCCGAACTTTACAGTTCGGGTTCGCTCAACCCTACTTATGAATAAATGGTTGTGGAACAAATCATTTGAGCTTCTATCATTTCTTATGGGGAAGTTCGCTTTGATATACAAGTACTTTGGATTACAAGCATGAATTATACTCGCAATCCAAGGTTTTGCTGTATATACACACACACATAAACATATATAGTTATTATTTATATCAATCTTTAAGCTTGCTATTGCTGATATTAGGAAGAAAGAAGCCTTCTTCTTCACATCACAGCAGCTTCTTCCCCATATTCTCCACCTCTTAGCTGGAGAATCTGGGACAAAGATATTTTACAGAGATGGCCAGTGAGATCTTCAGATCTCACCTTCATAAACTGGTGAATGACAGAAGGGTGTGTCATGTGATGAGAAGTGAAAAAAATGTTCTCCTCTCCTTATCTCGGCTTCATAAACTGGTACACCTGAGAGATCAGCCGTGATCATCAGGATCTCGGCTCTTCTCTGAGAAAGATTTCTTTAGCCCTTTAGTTAAGTTTAGTTTTATGTTAAAATGCAACAACATATCTGATTGGTTGCTTTGGGTAACTTGTCAGTTTGCACTGTGTTATTGTGGGGTGTGTAAAATTGCAGATGCGTTAGTGTGCCTTTGCAAACTGGTACCTGAAAAATTAGACTTGTCACTGCAAAATGTGTAGACTGGGAAAGAGACAGCATTTGCAATGCATGTGATGTATTTGCTATGCTTTTTGTAAATTTAGTGATGGGTTTGTCATAATACATTTTATTTGCTTGATTTTAAATTATTGGGGTATGGTGCGCGCATGCGCGGGAGTGACGTCATCGCTGCTCCAGCCAGTCACAGCGCCGGAGCAGCGATACACGGAAGTCACTTTGAGTATCATGGTGGCGACGGAGGACGTGTCCGAGGACCGCTGCGGGGGCTTCATTCTCAGGTAAATAATTCATAATGAGCTAGTATGTGATGCATACTAGCTCATTATGCCTTTGTCTTGCAGTGTTTTTTTTTTTTTAAGAGAGGGTTTACTTCCTCTTAAACACAATGTGACCAAGCTCCCACGGTGCTGATTTACAGTTCGGCTGAGGAGCTCGGTCTCATATGCAGCTGCCCCCTCCTCAATTGCGACCCCAGTAGGTTCACCCCTGGCATACTGTTCTAACAATAGGTTAAAGATCTCAAGGCTTGGATGACACACTTTATAATAATGCACTTTTTCAAAAGCGCTCTCAAAGACGTTTTACGACAATAACTTGCATATTAGGCTTTAAAATGAGCACTTTTGAATTCGAACGTTCGTGTCCCATAGACTTCAATGGGGTTCTAAATGTTCGCGCAAACGGTTGGTCCGTTTGAAGGTTCTGGTGCGAACCGAACGGGGGGGGGGGGGGGGGTGTTCGGCTCATCCCTAGTCTTCAGCAGGGACAGGAAAGCTGGTCTGAGTTGATGAGAAGATGGATGGAGCCAAATACAGGGCAATCTTAGAAGAAAACCTGTTAGGACCCTTTCGCGCGGGGCTGTCCGTGTACGGACTTTGTCAGATGGAGCCTATACACGATTGAAATTTCCGACAACAAGCTCACATCGAACATTTGTTGTTGGAAATTTCGACTGTGTGTACGCGGCATTAGTGTGTTTGTTCGAGCACCAATACACTGCCCAACAAGAATGCAGTGCACACATTGTCCAGAATGCAGATTCATCATTGCCATCAGTGCAACCTTGGAGGAGACAGGGAGGGGGCTGGACGTGCGCGAACAGACATACAGGAGAAATTCCTGTTTTCTTGGTGGCCCCTTTACAGAGGCTGCCGTGCAAACAGGAAATATTCCTGTATGTACGGCACTCGTCCCGCACCCTCCCCTCCAAGGCAGCCAAAGAGATTGTTGGGGGCTACAGAAGATGTATATGTCAAAATTACCAGGCTGAAACTGTAACGCGGGCCAGATTTTGGACATGCCTGGTTTAGCTTAAAGCATATTTATGTGTAAAGGCCCATACACACGATCAGACTTTTTGACAACAAATGTCTGACGGACTTGTTTTAGCGGACAATCCGCCTGTGTGTACACTCCATGAGACAAACTTTTTTGCTTTTCATTGGACCAATGTTCGCTTTGACAACGGGAAAACTTTCCAGCAACAAATGTCCTACGTCAGCTAATCCGATCGTGTGTACAAACACATATGCTCAGAACCAATGCAAAAGATCAGACAACAATGGCAGAAATTGCCCACAGGGTGGCGTTAAAGAGCTGAAAAAACACGTGATTTGGTGAAAGTTGGCTTAAAAAGTCCTGCCATGTGTATGCATACCAAGTTCATGGCCAACGCCCATTCAGGGCAAAATCCATGGAAAAGTTAGATTATTTAAAGCAGAACTGTCGTCAAAATCCTCCCCGCACACGACTGGTCCCTTTGGCTCCTGCCCCTTGCAGTCAAGCGATCTTGAAAATGGGCTGCTTCTGGTGTCAGCACACTCAAAGCACGCTCCATAGACAGGAACAATCCACCGCTGGACCGTGGTGAAGTGCTGCTTTTGGGAGGATCGGTGGATCAGGTGAGTATGACCTTTCTCCTCACCCCTTGAAAAAACTAGCAGTTGACCCATGCAGTGTGGGCACTGGTGTGAATGCAGTGTCATTTCAGCCATACATTTTGTATGGCTGAATTTGCATCGCACAGACATCGCATGTTATGTGCACAGCAGTGCAATGCAAATCACATGCAATGTCTGGCATTGCACTAATGAAAAAGGGGGCATTAGTTAGTGCCCACAGCATGGGATTGTGGCTAACAAAAAAAAATGTTTTGGTTACTATCACTTTAAATAGTTTAGCGGTCAGGCACATGGAAGATAAGCCGGAAAAATGTGAGGTTCGGCGGTTAAAACACGTGGGTTCTGGACACATACACGTGTTTGGAGGGGTATATAAGACCCCACTTGTAGGTTTAGGTCACAATTGACCTTAGCGGTTTAGAGAGCTCCCCTTCCCTCCCACCCTGTCGCAGCACCTTTTATGTGGTTGTCACCCTTGGATCAAGGGGGGACTTTATTGAATATTTTATTTATGGTACTCGCTTGAGTTCTATGACTGAGTGCGATTTTTAAAGATATTTGGAAGTTTTAGAATTGTATGTATTGATAAATTTAATAAAGATAAGTTTGAAATGAAATGTTTGTATTATAATATAACAATAAAGGTGCCGCGGCCATTTTATCACTAACTTTGAATGGTTTTGGTTTCTTATTTATTTACAATTCTTTTGTATAGCCTACATTCCCACGTGAACTCAGCCTAAAATCTCTATTTTTTGTAAAATATTAATGAAAAGATGGAATTGAGTCAATAGATTTCAAATATTCAGACTCAAACTTCACGCACCTGCAAAATGGCAACAAATTATAATACCCAAAATGGTCCACAGGTGACTCTTTAAAAGCTTTCACAGATCCTCAACTAAGGCTGGCCATACATTTAGACTCCTTTCACACTGAGGAGTTTTTCAGGTGGTACAGCGCTAAAAATAGCACTGAAAAACTCCTGCACTGCATACTCAATGTGAAAGCCAGAGGGCTTTCACACTGAGGCGATGCGCTGGTGGGAGAGAAAAAAAATCTCCTGCTAGCAGCATCTTTGGAGCGGTGAGAGGAGCGGCGTGTACACCGCTCCTTCCCATTTAAAACAATGGGAAACCGCGGCAATACCGCCCGCAATGCGCCTCTGCAGAGGCGCATTGCGGGCGATATTAACCCTTACTCGGCCGAATCCCGCGGCATATCTGACGGTATAGCGCCGCTATTTTTTGCGGTGCTATACTGCCACCGCACCCCCCCCCCCCCGCCCCAGTGTAAAAGGGGCCTTATACAGATTTCCTTTAGATGTACCCAAACCATGTAATTTGAGGTCAAACCGTAAAAACACTTTCAATTGGTGCGCAATCAGGCAGGCCCTTAGCATAACAGGGCGCAATTTATTTGTGCCCATGCACATGTGTTTGCGGTCATCCCCCCTTCCCCTATTGCATTATAATTTCCCAGAGGAATAAGTTAAAAAAATTAAAATAAATGTGTGTGTGTGCATTTACTTATATATGTTATATATATGGAGCGCTGCCCCTTTAAGTTTTTGCAGGTACCCAAACAAAGGTGTTTCCTGACTGGCCAAGGTGAAGCAGGTGACCAGTGGAAGGTTCTGGAACTCACCTGGACCCTATTTAAGGCTGCAGAGAACACTGCTTCTGGCTGGGTACTGGACTTTGCTCCCCCTCCCCAATGTTGGCACGTTTATGTGGTTTGTCAACCCTGGATCACGGGGGGACTTTACAGTTTACAAATGAAATTAGCTGCCTGAGACTGAGCAGGGAAAATTTTCCTTATTACAAATTAACAGTATTTGGTGTTTATGTAAATTTCAATTAAAAATGAAATGGTTATATTCAGTATTATACCAATAAAGTGCCACCGCCATTATTTAAGCCATATGGTGGTAGATGTGTTTTATTTCTGTGGTTTTTTTTGGTGTGGTTGGGGGGGTGTGGCTATCGATTCCATGTACTACACAGTTGAATGGAAATCGAATAAGAAAATTGTATGGTGTATGGCCAGCTGGGTTCACACTAGAGCACAGTGTGTCTCCCTTCACCGGTTCAGGTCTGATTTCAGCCCAAATTTTGGGCCGAACGTGGACCTGAAACGGACCAAAAGACTGTGCGTCTCCTGTGCAAATCGCAGCACAGCCGCTCCTGAAATATGTGAACCATAGAGAGCTGTTGTTTCGGAAAATCCGACCGTCTATATGCTCCATCGTAATTTCCAACAACATGCTCTCACCATGCTCTCAAATTGTCCAACACAAATCCGTCAGACTAAAATCCAAAGTACAAACACGCATGCTCCGAACCAATGCTAAACATCAGGCAACAATAGAAGAAGTTGCCCAAAGGGTGGCGGTAAAGAGCTGAAAAGCCACCTAGTTTGGTACATGTTGGCTGAAAATGTTCTGCCATCCGTATGCAGAACAAGTTCACAGACGACGCCCTTCGGACAAAAATCCAAGGATTTGTCCAATGGAAGTCCGATCGTGTGTAGGATGCTTTAGAGTTAACTATAAATTAGGGCCCTACAACATGTGTTGCGCAATTATTGATTATGTATAAATGTGTGCCATATGCCATGGACGTTTGTGTGCGAGGTGGCAGGGACTTTTGTTTTAATTTATGTAGACATTTTTTTTGTTTGCACTTTATTTTTTTTATCTTAATTCTCTATTATTTTCTGAAAATTGTCAAGACAAGTGTTCTTACAAAAGGTAAAAAATAAACGTTTCAGATATTTAAGAACAATCAATAAAATGTGTACACACAATGCATTAACTTGACCCAGACAACCCTCCCTTAACCACCCCACCCCATACATAATTGTGCCTCTATTTATGTTACCCCAAGTAAGGTCAACTGCGTTCACCTGGGCACCAATTGATGCGTTACGTGAGGGGAGAAGAGACTAAAATAAAGACAAGGAGAGGAAGAGAACAACCTATCCACACCTGGCATTAGAAATTCAAGCTCTCAAACTACTGAAGGAAAAAAACATGATAAAAGGGAAAAAAAAGACAAAAAGAGACCCCCCCCCAAAAAAAAAGAGTAGCGAGGGGGTTAGGGGGAGAAGCAATAACACCCTTATTATTTTAGGTTACTGGTTATCAGGAGAAATTTCCAAATCCTGGGATGGTAGGGGTCCAGGTCCCGGGGAAGAGTAGCCTCTATAGGGCGTATCCCATTTCCCCCAGCAAGGGCCCCCAGATTCTTTCAAATCTTTTGTAATTATCTTGCTTGATAAAGGCCACCCTCTCACTCCAGATCATTGCATTGATAGTTTCAACCCAGTTATTTACAAATGGGGGGGCATGCGATTTCCATCTCTGAGCTATTAACTTGCGTGCTTGGAATAGGCATCTCAACACACCTTCCAGGGCTCCTATGGAAGTCCGATCATGTGTATGAGGCTTTAGAGTTAACCAAAAATTAGGGCCCTACAACATGTGTTGCGCAATTATTGTTTATGTATAAATGTGTGCCATATGCCATGGACGTTTGTGTGCGAGGTGGCAGGGACTTTTGTTTTCATTTATGTAGACATTTTTTTTGTTTGCACTTTATTGCTTTAACAAAAACCTAATAAGCTCAACATCCTGATATTTTTTTTTGTCCTGGGATCCTGCACTGAGGGGTGCTCAGAGTACATAATAAATCAGTATAGAAGTAATCTGGCCACTGTATCGCTGTTAAATCATTTCTACAATATAGCCCAGGTTCACACCTATGCGTGTGGCAGCAGATGCAGGAATCACAGCGATTCCCGCACCCACAGTGAAAATGTGCTACTCTTAAGAGTTGCACAGGGAAGCCATTCATTCTGAATTTCACCCCCATGCATATAAAAACGCAAAGTGTTTGTGGGTGCGGGAACGGGGAACCGCAGGGAAATCACAAAAAAGGCCATGTGATTTCCCTGCAGCTGCGTTTTTGAAAAGGTGCATGCAGCTTTTTTTTTTTGCAGAAATACAGGCATGGCAGCCCATTCATTTGAATAGGCTGCCGTGCTCGTGCAAATCGGGCAGCAAAAACGCATCAGTGTAAACTTATCATAAAAAAAAGTAAATAAACTCATTGCTGCTAATATGGCTGTGCAATTGGTTTAATGCTGCTACTGCCACTTATGTAGTAATTATGTTGGTGGCTGTAAATAGGTTAAGGGGCTCACAATATAAATTCCCTGCCATTCTCACATAAATGTTGGAAGAACGCCAGTAATGGAGGAAACCTTCCCCAGAGGTAACCCAAACAAACATAGGTAGAACCCAAAAACCCCATGCTTACCATGTCCCTGTGAAATGCAAACTCACAACCCCAAGCTGCAGGACAAATGTCAATAAACATGTGCTATTCCCCGTAGCTTTAAACAGGGACCACTACTATTGATCAATTAACTTTTTTTACTATTTCACTGATCATTTTCTAGATATAGCTTTATTGCAATTGTTTTACCATCTTCTCTCTGTAAAAGCAGATAATGCTCCTTGTCATGAATGGGAAACAGGTGCTAACTGCTTAGATGCCCCATTATCTCTTTACAAATATATCTGTTAGGAAAGTCAAATCCTTCACACTATGTGCAGAGTGGCTCGCAGCAGGGGTCCGGTGCGTCCCTGTTCTCCATTTCAGGGGCAATACAGGTATGATTTTTTGCCTGAATTCGGACCCGATACTGAGACTAAGACGTACAGTACCCTTCTGTTGTGCTCTCCGCGGCCACCCCGGAGATGGGTGAACCAGCTCTATTGAGAGCCGGTCACACTCTTCTCTCATGCGAATTGGATGCGGAGAAAACTGCATCCAATTTGCATAAGTGTGAACCCAGCCTTAGGCTCCATTCACATCTAGGCACGTTCAATCGCGGGATGCCCTTTCGGTCACTTCCAATGGCACCCTGATCACGTCACGATTTTACCACGATTTTCACCTGACAAATCGTGGTAAAATCGCGCAAACAGAATAGCGGTATGCTTGACGCCCAAAATGGGACGCCTAGATTAAGGTGACCAGATTTTTTAAATGAAATCCGGGGCCTTTTTTTTTTCTCTGCCCCCCCGCCTCACCGCCTGTCAATCCTTACTCTCGGAGTCCTGGCTACTGGGTGGGGAGTGAAGGAAGATCACTTCACCAATGAAGGCAAGGAGATAAGCAGGCAGGCGGCTGGCCGGGACTTGAGCCAAGGCAGAAGAACATCCAAGCGGAGCTGAATGGGCATGCACCCGAAACTGAAGAAATATTCCCTCTGCTCCGACCAGCACATGATCATCAGGAAGCTGCACAGATAATGGAAATTTATTTAGAATGTGATTTAGAATTTTTTTTTTTATTATTATTATGCATTGAAATTGCCCCAACCCCTGTTCAAATCCAGTCCGGGGACAGTGTCCTCAATCTGGGGACTGTCCCCGGAAACTGGGGATGTCTGGTCACCCTAGCCTAGATGTGAATGGAGCCAAACTTACATGGTGATGACTGTTCAATGATGTGGTTGCAAATTGGTGCCTCTTGCAATGTGTAGCTTGAGCCCTGGTTCACACTGGGCTGCGGGAGTGAAGCCGTGCGAGTTCAGGTGAACTCGCACAGCTTCACTCCCGCTGGCAGTCCCGATTTCGGCCACGATTTAAGAGACATCTGTGCAGGTTTCTGCACAGATGTCAATGTAAATCGTGGCCCGAAATCGCAAAAAGTAGTACAGGAACTACTTTTTGAAATCGGTGCAACGCCGCAAATGCGGCCTCGCACTGATTAGGACGGTGTCATTACCGACAATTGCCGCCGATTTGAGATGCGATTTCACATATGAAATCGCATCTAAAATCGAAGCAAATCGTACCCAGTGTGAACCTGGGCTAATACTTTGAGGCTATATTAACACATAATATGGTGACAGGCATTTTAGTGCATTGTTAACTGCAAAGACACTGCCCTATTCACAGTGAAACGCAACATAGGGCTGCGGCTTCAGTGTGCTGTGATGAAATGTGGACATGCTGCATTTTGATTGCATCACACTGTACAGGATTACATGAACGAAGTGTACTTATGTACACTTCAAATATACTATAGGTGTACGTTTATCAAACAGAGACGAGCCGAGATCCTGATGATCACGGCTGATCTCTCAGGTGTACCAGTTTATGAAGCCGAGATGAGGAGTGGAGAACATGTTTTTCACTTCTCATCACAGGACACACACTTTTGTCATTCACTTTCACACAGATGACCAGTTTATGAAGGTGAGATCTGAAGAAATATTCCCTCCGCTCCGACCAGCACATGAATGGGAAACTGAAGATCTCACTGGCCATCTCTGTAAAATATCTCCTCCCAGATTCTCCATTTCAGAGGTGGAGAATATGGGGAAGAAGCTGCTGTGATGTGAGAAAGGAGGCTTCTTTCTTCCTAATATCAGCAATAGCAAGCTTAAAGATTGATATAAACATTAACTATATATGTTTATGTGATATATATATATATATATACACAAACACTCAGTATAGTCATAATGTATTTTCTTTTAGGACCCATTCACATCTGAGCAATGCAGAATTGCAATTCTTGCCACAATTCCAAATTGCAAAATTCTGTCAAAATACGCAATGCGTTTTTGGGCGCCATTCATTGTTAATGGCACTCCAAATGCAGTTAACAGTCATGCATTTTGTCATTTGACAAATACACTACCAACTTGTCAAAATGTGCATTGAAAAAATTCACAATGCTTCATACAAGCTTTTGGCTTGTTTTTTAAAACACATTTTAGCACATTTTTATGTGCATTTTGGTGCTTTTTAACATGTATTTTGGCAATTTTTTTACCTGCGTTTTGGTGTGCATTCCAGAAACACATGAAAAATGCATGATATGCTTGGGGTGCCAATAATTGTTAATGGCATCCAAAAAGTGGCTAGCAAATGTGCTGTTTGTCAAAATGCGCATAAAATGCGAATCAAATGCACGTTAAAGTGTAAAACTATATGCTAAAAGAAGCGCCAAAGTGTGCGTTACAAACCACACCAAAATGCATCTTAAAATAACTTGCGGCAAAGGGCCAAAATGCACAATTAAAAAACCATGACCAGATGTGCGTTAAAAAAATATGGCATGTTAAAAAAAGAACGTCAAAATGCGAATATATAATGCCAAAATTACCAATTTAAAAAAGGGCCAAAACACACATTTAAAGAATGTGCCAAGATGTAAATAAAATTTACATAATTTACCCCCTTCCAGACCAGAGCACTTTCTGCGATTCGGCACAATGTCACTTTAACAATTGCGCCCAAACAAAATTGACATATTTTTTTCCCCCACAAATAGAGCTGTCTTTTTGGTGATATTTGATCACCTCTGCGTTTTTTATTTTTTGTGCTATAAACAAAAAAAAAAAAATGTTGAAAAAAAGCTATATTTTTTACTTTTTACTATAATAAATATTCCCCAAAAATATATAAAAAAAATATTTCTTTCTCAGTGATATGTATTCTTATACATATTTTTGGAAAATAAAAAATCGAAATAAGCGTATATTGATTGGTTTGCACAAAAGTTATAGCGTCTACAAAATAGGGGATAGTTTTATGGCATTTTTATTATACATTTTTTGTTTTATTAGTAATGGCATTGATCCGCGATTTTTATCGTGACTGCGACATTATGGCGGACACATCGGACACTTTTGACCCTATTTTTGGGACCATTGTCATTTATACAGCGACCAGTGCTATAAAAATGCACTGATTACTGTGTAAATGACACTGGCAGGGAAGGGGTTATCCACTAGGGGACGAGGAAGGGGTTAAGTGTGTCCTAGGGAGTGAGTCTAACTGTGTGGGGGCTGGGCTACGAGTGACATGACGGTGATCACTGCTCCCAATGACAGGGAGCAGTAGATCACTGTCTTGTCACTAGGCAGAACCGGGAAATGCCCTGTTTACATTCTGCAGCTCCGTGACACGATCGCGGTGGACATTGAGTCCGCGGATCCCGCGGGCACGGTCACATAGCTTGCGCCAGGAGGCGCACGGTGGAAAATTCAAAGCAACATATAGGTAAAATAACCTGTGCCAAAATGTGTGCTAAAAGGGCCAAAATGCACAATAAAAAAAAAACATGACCAGATGCGTCAAAAAAATACAGCATGTAAAAAAACTAAAATGTCAAAATGCAAACAAATAATGGCAAAATTAGCAATTAAAAAAGGGCCAAACACACACATTTAAAAAATGTGCCAAAATGTATGTAAAAAAAACTGTGTTAAAATAAGCGCTTATCATGAAATAACACGCTCTTTTTAACTTTGGTTTCATGTTTAAAACTCAGCTGCTCTGTAATCACACAGGTGTCTCAGGAGATCACAGGCAGCCCCTCCCCCTTCTACTCAGATCTCAGGTGTTCTCAGAGGAAAAACTTCTCATCTCCTTCTGAGAACAAATGTTCTCCGCTTCATAAACAGGGTGCCAGGGGAAAAGATTTTTCTCTGAGAACTGAAATGAGATAAATTATCAATGTTTGATAAAGTTTGTACAAAAAAAACGAGTTGTGTGTGTGATGCACTGAATCGCGCACCACACTGCTCCCAAACGCAGTTGGTAAAGGAAGGACAGCTGCCGGAGAGGTAAAGCACTCCGATAGCTGTCCGTTCCTGTGCGGACCAGGCCTTCACAATATTTAAATGCACAAAGTGCTGCTACAACATAGGTTCAGCTCTTTAAACACTTGCCTACAGGGCACTTTCACCCCCTTCCTGCCCAAGCCATTTTTCAGCTTTCAGCGCTGTCACAATTTGAATGACAATTGCGCGGTCATGCAACACTGTACCCAAATAACATTTTTATAATTTTTTCCCCCACAAATAGAGCTTTATTCTGGTGGTATTTTATCACCTCTGCGTTTTTTTTTTTTTTTATTAAAATTTTTTCTCAGTTTAGGCTGAAATGTATTGTTCTACATATTTTTGGTAAAAAAAAAATTGCAATAAGCGTATATTGATTGGTTTTCGCAAAAGTTATAGGGTCTACAAAATAGGGGATAGATTTATAGCATTTTCATTATTATTATTTAATTTAATTTAATTAATTACTAGTAATGGCGGCGATCAGCAATTTTTATCGTGACTGCGATACTGCGGCGGACACATTGGACACTTTTGACACATTTTTGGGACCATTCACATTTATACATCGATCCCTGCTATAAAAATGCATTGATTACTGTATAAATGTGACTGCCAGGGAAGGGGTTAACGTTAGGGGTTAATGTATTCCCTAAGGAGTGATTTTTACTGTGGGGGGAGGGGAGTGACTGGGGGAGGTGACCGATGGTTGTCCCTATGTACAAGGGACACACCATCGGTCCCCTCTCCCTGACAGGACGTGGAT
Source organism: Rana temporaria (assembly GCF_905171775.1). Lineage (NCBI taxonomy): Eukaryota > Metazoa > Chordata > Amphibia > Anura > Ranidae > Rana > Rana temporaria. The sequence continues at coordinate 345,327,761 of NC_053492.1, forward strand.
CTGTGTGTTTACACACACAGATCCACAGTCCTGCTCAGTTACTGGGCACGCGCATCGGGTCCCCAGTGACGCGGCGGGCGCCGCGTGTCCCCTAGTGGCTTAAAAGGGTGCAACATCATATGACGTCCACCCAGAACAATAGGGTCTGCCTCACGCCGTCATTTGATGGCGGGCGGTGGATAAGTGGTTAAAGCCAACTCTGCTTATCCTGAAAAATCAGTCCTTATATAACCTCTTTACAAGAGTATCAATATCCTTTCCACAAAAAAATAAGAACTCAGGGATTACAAGTGCCACATGTCATTATTTAAAATGCTTATTCATTTAGCATAAATATATATTTTTTTTTTGTTTAGGATTCTGGGAATTTAGTTCTTTATGAACACATCAAAAGGTATTGAGCGAAATGGATGCCAACAAACATAAAACTGATGTGATGCAGGCACTTTCATTCATTGAAGTGTTTAATATTGGGTTAACACCACAGTCCAACTGGCTTTTAAAAACATCCCAGCTGGGACCAATGCACTGACCCAGTTTTAGGCAATTCAGCTGTGAATGCTTTCTCGCTCATTTTAGAATAGAACCTTGTCACTGGTTATTTGTTTCATTCTAACCCTGAGATCTCATGAGATGAAGACCATAGTCATTACAGCAAACTCCAATCCAACTGTTATTTTCCCTTTGTCTTTTATTTAAATCAAAGCACAAAAGCTTACACCATTGGGAGAGATTAGCTTCATGCTCCTCCAACAACCACATCTGTGGAAAGATTGAAACCTAATCCAGTATTATATATTTTGCCTTATATGCAGTTTAATGGTTTTAAACTACATCTGAGATTGTGGAATACAAAGTTCTCCTATGGGAAGACTGATATCTTGGAAATATGTGAAACATTGTGATATGTAACATTTTGTGGCTAAGATAATTGCCATATAGATTGAATAAGGAATAAACCCCACACAATAATATATAGTTTGGGATACATGTTTTGGTGTTATTGGTAAATTATTTGTTTTGATTAAAATTGGCGAAGATTGACAGAAGACGTTTCCAGTCTCACACACCTTTTATTGGTCGCCATACTAATGGATCATTTCAGAAGAAACTTTATGATATTTTATACAAAGATATACAGTACAGTAATATACAATGTGTGTATGTGTATATATACACACACACGGCATATTCTGCATTAAAAGTAAACATACAAAGTGTGTTTCTGGTATCTAACATGAAAAAACAAAGGGGATACAGCAGAGCAAGCTTATTTTATTGCTTATTCAATAGTACAAAATCCAACAATGTTTCAAGCATCCCTTTTGTAAAGCTAAAGATAGTATAAAGTTAGAGACCAGATGAGATGTGAATGAGGAAAGGGGTCACAATAAGGGGCCACTACCTTGAGATTGCGGCCTCCCACAGGTTTAATTTAATTAAGTCACAGGTGAGGCATTAGGCTTCAGTTAGTATGGGAAGAGTATGCCTCTTTTAGGATTGGTCAGTTCAGGACAGGGCAGCCAATCCAGACTGGGGGTTAATTTCTGGTAACAGGTGAGTAAGGTTATATAAAGGCCAGCAGGTGCAAGGTGCTTCCTCTTTTCCACCGGTCAGCTGAGGAACTTCAAGCTCCCTCCCGCCCCAGTCGCTTCACCTTTATGTGGAAAGTCACCCTGGAGCTCAGGGGGGACTGTGTTTATATTTTAAGTTGAGCTACTGCTCGAGTTTTTACAACTGAGCAGGTAGGATTTGTTTTTGGAATCTTTATTCAAAATTCTTGAGTGATAATAAAGTTTATGTTATGTTTAATGATTTGTGAAAAACCAATAAAGGTGTCGCGGCCAATTTTTTGCCAAATTTAAAGTGGTTGTGTTTTTTCTTTAGTTTAAGGTACTAGGGGGGGGGTGGTTAATAGGGAAGGTGAATGGGGGGGGGGGGGTGGTTAATAGGGAAGGTGAGGCCTGCCTTCTCATTACAAAGTAACAACAGAATATTAAAGGAATACATGATACAAATCAACAAACAGGAGCCACTGCTGATCTCATTACAGAATCATATACCTAAAACCCGCCATAGACATATATGGGCAGGCTGACTGTACCCAAGTTGATCGATCAATTAACTTGGGTACAACCACCATGTTGATCGATAAATTATCTTGGGTACAACCAGCATGTTGATCTTTCAATCAACGTGGGTAATAGCAGCATGTTGGATTTTTTAATGTGATTATAGCAGCTAGCAATAATTACTGTGTGTTTACCTGGCTTCCCCTGCTGGGAGAACACAATAGCTCTGCAGGAGGCATTCCCCTTTCAACACTGCGTTAACAGGGGAATTGAGTGGTTTTCTTTCTTTTAATCCATGTTTTCAGGAAAGAAAATTACACCATCTATGGCCAGCTTAAAACTCTCACCTGTACACTCCCTGTCTACCAGGAGGGATATTGTTATCAGGTTGGTAAATAAGATAAGGTTCCATTGTTTCATGGATACAGCTACAAATGAAATTCTTCATTAACTTTCTGACTCTACTACATGTATACTTGTATTCTGGTTCTAATAAACCGTCCATGTTCAGCAGACAAACATGAATCTTCTTGTTGTGTGCTTGTGAGCAATTGGAATATCTATATCCTGACTGAAAGGAAGCACTCAAGCGTAGTGTGGGACGTTTCGTTACAGCCCCTTTCACAAATGTTGTCCGCTTTTCATCCATCAGTTGACGGATTAAAAATGGACTTCAATGCATCTCTGTGGAAAAACTGATGTAAATGGATGATCATCCATTTTTTTTATTTTTATTTATTCATCTTTATTTGAGAAGTTTTTCCTTACAAAAACATGTACAATCATAAAACATATATATTTAGGTTATGAGAGGCGATCCTCCCAATCTCCCCCTTGTTATTCCCCCTTTCCCTCTTTTAATAAAACAATATTTGTGAGAAATTTATATACTAAGGTAGAAACAAAAATCCTACCCTTTTCCTCCTCTCTTCTTTTACCCTTTCCCTACTGTGTTAGTTTTTTTATGTGTTTTTTAATGTTTTAACTATATGTTTATATCGTGACTGTAAGGACATGGGGGGTATTAAGTATTAAGATTGTCCTTTTCAACTGTTGTGCTCATAAGGGTTTACATATTTCCCCTATGTGTTTTTTTGTATTCAGTGTAATTTATATTAGTGTTATTTACATGTCTTCGCCTCCTCTCACAATCCTCATCAAGGAGGAGGACTGGGGGAGAGAGAGAAGAAGAGGAAAAAAAGAAGGCGGGTTCTTTCTTTACCCTTTTTCCCTACGGTATTAGTGTTTTATGTGTTTTTTAACTATGTGTTTGCATCGTGACGGGAAGGACATGTGAAGTGTTAAGGGACTTAATTGTCCCCCTCAACTGTTGTGCTCATAGGGATTTCCATATTTGCCTTTGTGCTTGTTTTGTGTTTTTTGTATTCGGTGCAATTTATATTAGTATTATTTGCGTGTCTTCCCTTCCTCTAACAATCCATGTCAAATGAGGAAGAGAGGGGGGATCACCTCCCCCCCATCAACACATAACATTCCATTCTATACACATCTAAAAATGTTGCAGTCCATTCCTCATCCTTCCCTCTCGTTTCAGCTAATTCTTAAGAAGTATTTAAGTATTAAGTAGAGTCACACTTCCTATTTTTTTTCTCTGTATAGTTCTTAAACGTTCTTTTCCCAGTCTGCTCATATTTTTTTAAATTTCTCCTGTTGGTTTTAAAAAAACCCATCTTTCTGCTTCCATTATTCCATCTACTTCTCCTCTCCATTCTGCTAAAGTAGGGCATGTAACCTGTTTTCAGTACCTGGGTATCAGCTTCTTAGCCGCGTTTAATAAGTGTGGTGTAATGCTATTTTTATACGATTTTATAGATCCCATGGAATAGAAAGTGCAATGGTGTTAACTCTATAGGTTTCTTAGACATCTTTTCTATCCATGGGGCTATTTCTTCCCAGAATACTCAAATCTTTGGGCAATTCCACCATATATGGAGGAAAGTGCCCCTTTCTTTGCACTTGCAGATGGATATATCTGTGCCAGACGTACAGGGCTACGGTACCATCTAGCTACAGTAGGAAGTTATATAACATCTCCTGGGTAGATGAGCTTATTGATGACGAGTGTGTTGCTTCCCATACATTTTTTATTTGTGATGTTGTAAATTTACAGCTTAGCTCTTTTTCCCATTCTTTAATAAAGTATGGGGTTAAGGCATTTTGTCAACTGAGTATTAACCTGTACATTTGGGACAGTAAATGGTTGGGTTTTGACATTTTCATATACATTTTTTCAAACGTGGTTAACGAGTTTAGAGTCCTTACCTTGGGTTCTAATTTTTTTTTTTAATCTTGTATTTGATAATATCCCCACCCCTCCATTAACATCTTCCCTTGAAATGTTATCAATTCCGCTTGAGAGATAAGTTTTCCCAATGGGGCATACCTTAGACACATTGTATTCCCCTATGATTCCCACGGGCCTAACGCTCCTTTTTCTTCCCCTGGGGGGGGAACCATGGAAACCCTCCTAATGGGGACAGTGGACATGTGCTTGGGGTGTATTTGCCGTTTTTATTAATTCTGTCCCACACTGCCAATGTGTTCCGGGTTAATGGGGATGTCCATTTGGACAATCCTCTCGCCTTGGATGGTATCCATGGTGCTCCTTCTAGGTTTCTACCTGCATATTTTTCTCTATCGAAACCCATGCTTTATGGGACTGTAGGCCATACACATTCACCAGACAACCTTACTCCAGGCACAATCACAATAAATACACTAACCCCATAATTGGCAAATAAAGGCAGCGGTAACTTTATTGGTTTAAACACCAAAATTAAATCATCATAGAAATTTTATTTCATAACTCAACATCAAAAATTGTCATTAATAAAGCAAAAACAACCAAATATGTGCAACTGCTCAGTTTTTTGTAACTCAAGCAGCATTTAACCACCGCGGCCTTCTCAATTCCATATTGCAAACCTAAATTAAATATATCAACTCCAACGTCCGAGAGGTGGACGCCATTCTGTCTATATAAACCGGTAAAACCCCCTTCTAAATCCACGTGTCTGTAAGACAAACCACCCAGTTGGGGCATAAACTTTTCCATGGCCCGATTTATGCGCTTCCTCATCTTCTCGATGGCCCTCCTCTGAGGAGAGGAAAGCCAAGAGAGGCACGGAATGATTTCAGAAAATATTAAAATTGTACCTGGAGAGGCTAGCGAAAAGCGTTGAAGATCCCTTTGAATTAAAAACAGTAGAGCCAAAGTCCTTACCTTACCCAAATCATTCCCACCTGCATGAACTATTAACACATCCCGCTTAGGCCCCTTTCAGACTGGGGCGGGAGCTGCGGTGGCGGTATAACGCCGCTAAAAATAGCGGCGCTATACCGCCGGAATTGCCGCGGGTATCAGCCGCTAGCGGTGCGGTATTAACCCCCGCTAGCGGCCGATAAAGAGTTAATATCGCCCGCAATGCGCCTCTATAGAGGCGCATTGCGGGCGGTATTGCCGCGGTTCCCATTGTTTTCAATGGGAAGGAGCGGTGAAGGAGCGGTATACATGCCGCTCCTCTCACCGCTCCAAAGATGCTGCTGACAGGAGATTTTTTTGTCTCCCGCCAGCGCATCGCCTCAGTGTGAAATCCCTCGGGCTTTCACATTGAGTCTGCAGTGCAGGAGTTTTTCAGGCGGGATAGCAGCGCTATTTTTAGCGCTTTACCGCCTGAAAAACTCCTCAATGTGAAAGGGGCCTTAGGCCATTGCTGACTAAGCCCAACTAAATGAAAATAAAGTTTTGAAGGCCCCGCACACCTTTCCAATACACCTGGAATGATTCCGGACGAAGGGATAGGTTAGTTGAATACCTACGCAAGGCCGCTCTCTTATGCGCCCAATGAATGTAGGAATGTCCCAGAATCCAAACTGTGCGGGGCTGACCTGAAAAATTTAAATAAACAAATTAGGACAAACATAAATTTTAAAGCAATTTGATTTCCACCTCCCCATGTCTTTAATGGACGATTCACACACCCCTCTCCGGGCCGCCTCTGATGCTGCGCCTATCCTAAACGAGTGGGAGGATATTCGCATGTTCTGTAAGCCCAATTTTAGCAGGCACTTATGAAGTACCGAATCAAATTGATATTTGGTAAGTGGCCCCCCATTCTGATGAACTAGAAACAAACCCTGAACTGGGGGCCTGACGCTTAAAAAACGAGACACCGTATCCACGGGGCAAACCAACTTGTCGCCATGGGCCGCCAGCTGAATCCTAACGCCTTTACCTAACGCGTCGGTCTTAGAGCGACTTATCCACAACTGTATTCCAGCAGGGTCTACGGTTACGTGATCGAATAAAATACCCGACCTGCCCATTTTAGACTTGGGGAGTAGCTCAGAGATCCGTAATGCCCCGTGAAAAGCGAGAACGAACGCCGTTCTAAAAAGTAAGGATTCAAATTCCGAAAAACATACAGACGGCGCTATCTCGCACAACTTACCCAAAAGATCAAGTGAAATCGGCCTCCTGTTATCTGGAACGAAATTAGCCCTTTTATACTCTTTTAAGGCCTGTTTCACTGAAAAGTAAGCCGTGCAAGGAGGAAAACCCTGTAACCGGCAAAAAAAAGATATTCCTGCTAAAGTTTTTGAAATATGGCTAAAAGAAAAATTTTGTTCCATAAGGGAAGCCACAAAAGCCAATAATGACCCCTCGGAAGGGCGGCCATCAATAACTCCTAACTATTCTGCAAAGGACAGCCAGCTATTCCATGAAGCAGCATAGCACAACCACGTCTTGGGCGCAACCAAACTCTGTATCGCTCTTGATACTATGTCCAGATTAGATCCCACAGATACTCTGGGCAACGAATCCCCTCCACATCCGCCTCCGGAGGCAGCAGGCGAAAACGGTCCATCTGAAACCGAGATAACGCATCGGCAAGATTATTCTGAACTCCCGGTGTGTGTTTGGCTTTTAGCCAAACATTAAATTGCAAACAAAGAAAAACAACCTGCCTCAAAATCTTAACCACAAGCAAAGACTTAGATTAAAGGCAATTGATGGCAAAGAGGACCCCCTTATTGTCTGTTTCCACCAGAATCCATTTGTTTGCAAACTGAGCACCCCACAACGTCAATGCCACCAGTATCGGAAACAACTCCAACAATGTTTTTTGTGACCTCCTGAACCACCCATGACTCTGGCCAGGCTGCACAGCACCAGTGTGTTCTCCAGATCGCGGGAAAACCCTTGGACCCCGCCGCGTTTTCTTTGACAGAAAGGAAGCCAGCAACATTTTCAATTTTACCAATTTTGCCTCAGGCAAACGAAACTCCATCATACACGTGTCTATACAAATGCCTAAAAATTCCAACGATGTCACAGGGGTACATGTTTTCTCCTCCACCAGTGGGACGCCGAAATGCGCCGCCATAAACTGAAATGCCTGTAGTAGCTCCTGACAACTCAAAGAATCCTGTGGTCCTATAAACAAGAAATAATCCAGGTAGTGGACTATCTTTTCACAACCTGAATGACAACCAACCACCCAACGCAAAAAAGAAGAAAATGCCTCAAAGTACGAGCAAGATACGGAACACCCCATAGGCAGACACCTGTCAAAGAAATAGGCCCCATCAAAATAAAATCCTAAAGAATTAAAAGCCTCAGGGGCTATGGGCAACAGCCGAAAAGCCGATTTAATATCGGCCTTTGCCAGCAACGCACCTGGTCCACACTGCCGAATTTTTACAATCGCCTCCTCAAACGTCGCATATGTGACCGAGCAGAGCTCCACATCGATCTCGTCATTAAGCGAATCCCCTTTGGGGGAAGGATAAATGATGGATAATCCTATACGCATTCTGCTCCTTTTTGGGCACCACTCCCAAAGGTAATATGCGGAAATTAGCAAAGGGGGGTGCTCAAAGGGACCAGCAATGCGACCTTCTGCGATTTCCTTCCCAACCTTTTCCCTAACAATGTACGGAAACTGACTGACAGATTTTAAATTCCCCACTACTGTGCATCCAACCCTTGAGAATGAAGGGAGGGGGAAACCAAATTCAAAACCTCTACTGAGGAATTGCGCCGTCACCTGGTCTGGATAGATGTCCAGCCATGGGCGCATACTTTCCAGCCTCACTGGCATGCAGGCTCTTTGGAAAAATATCTCTAGCACTCTGACTAGCCCCGGCATTTGCCGACTTTTTCAAACACTTGGCCGCAGGGTGAGCCCCTGCGCAATAAGAACATTCATGTCTGTATTTACAAGCCGCATTCCAGCGGCACTGACTGTCGTTGAAGGCAAAACAGCTCCCTTTCCTGAAAATTGCGCCAGAAGTGGTAACCGCAGCCGGCTTTGTCATGGCAGACCTCTGTGGAGCAAGCAGATTCGGCCACAGCCCAACATCTTTCATACCCCATCGCAATGAGGGGTGGACCGACAACTTTTGCCTAAATGACTCGTCGTAGTAGAACCAGCCAAGTCCTCCAAAACTCTTATAAGCCTCCAAGATGTGATCAATATGCTGGAACAAACCACTACTGCCTCCCGGATACTTGTCCGTCATGACACCGGCAAAAATTGCAACCAGTTATTAAACGACCTAGGTATAGGCCTGCGTCTATCATCCTCATGCTTGTAATTTTTTTTCAGTTTTAACCATAAAATGCACTGAATACTGTGTAAATGGCACGGGCTGGGAAGGGGTTAACCACTAGGGGGCGAGGAAGGAGTTAAGTGTGTCCTAGGGAGTGATTCTAACTATGAGGGAGCTGGGCTATTAGTAACAAGTAGGGATGAGCCAAACACCCCCCCCCGTTCGGTTCGCACCAGAACCTTCGAACGGACCGAACGTTCGCGCAAACATTTAGAACTCCATTGAAGTCTATGGGACTCGAACGTTCGAATTCAAAAGTGCTAATTTTAAAGCCTAATATACAAGTTATTGTCGGAAAATGGGTTTGAGAACCTGGGTCTTGCCCTAGGGAACATGTATCAATGTAAAAAAAAGTTTTAAAAACGGTCGTTTTTTTTCCTCGAGCAGTGATTTTATTGATGCTTAAAGTGAAATATTTTTTGGGAAAAATTCCTTTAAATATCATACCTGCTGGGTGTCTATGGTATGCCTGTGAAGTGGCACATGTTTAGAACTGTCTCTGCACAAAATGAGATTACTATAAGAAAAAAGTAATTTTAAACTGCTTGCGGCTTTAATGTAATGTCTGGTCCCTGCAATATGGATGAGACAGTTGTGAGGCATAGGAGGTCAAATCGGGATACCACATCCCATATATTGATCGAGAGAAAACAGAAGGGGAAGGGTAACAAACCCTGGGACTTTAATGGTGTCACAATAAATATCAGGTAGATAAAAATAATTTATTTAATTTACATACATAATTCATAAAATGGAAGTACACACAACCAGAATTTAATCCTATAAGGATATGCGTGGCTACAATGAAGAACCACAGAAAAAAACCTGTATACAAGATGCCCAACATGTTTCGCTCTGAGCAGAGCTTCATCAGGAGCTTATACAGGATGTGCTAAAAAAGAAGAAATAATCATACATAAGAAATCAGCTGTTTGGGAGTTCGATAAAAATTTAGGAAAAATAATAATAATGACCAAAAATTGCCACCATCTGCCTCAATCAGGCCACTGAAAGTCCGGTCCGTCCCATACTCAAGACAGGGGCTATAGTAAATAAAGAACAACAATAGTCAATATGGGGGATCGACATAGTATTGGCTGCATGATAGGCAATCCAATAGAAGTGATAATGAAGTGAATTAATCAATTTATGTGCCAAAGTAAGGCACTCATTGAGCATGAGAAATACCTGATCCTTTGATATTCAACATAGGGTCAAAAGTGATTTGGCTGCAATGATGAGGACACCTTCAATAGATTACAATCCCTGCCACCATCAAGGCATACACAGCAGCCAGAGCAAACCAATTAGGATAGCTGTTTTAAAAAAAGCTGCAGACAGTCAAGAAAAGAAAAAAAAGATATATAAGGAAAAAATATATATGAGACTGACAAAGGTGTACAACCTGCAGAATCCTGCAGAGCCTGAACACCCAAAGCCAGGTACATACTGACAAAAATTGGATAGGTTTAAACATACCTGAGAGTATATGACAGTGGGAGAAGCTGGAATGACAGCACTGTTAACATCAAGGTCCAGGTAGCCCGGTCAGGGATAGCAGCCATCGCTGCGCTTATAAATACCCCCTCGAGCGGGGTCTGATGTCACCGCCGGGGGCGGGCTAATCACCAGATGTCAGAGGACATCCCAAATTGAGTTACCTACGGCGCCGTGCGGTGCACGCAAGCGCACTGGACAGCCGCCCGCCCGAATGGGCGTGTCAAATGGCGGCGTGTGCGCAACAAGCACAGCAGCGGCGTGAATGATGACGCCGATGGTTTGGGCGCCATCTTAGAAGCTGGAAAGGTCGCCCAACCTAGGTGCTGAGGACCCAAGCCAGAAAAACTGCCCAGCTTCTGGATGGAAAAATTTGAAACAAGTGGGGTGTCATTGATATCTGTATAGGGATCACCCAGGAGGGCATCATTGACCAATGATCCATCCGAATAGGGTGCGCCCTTGGTGCCCATATAGCTGGTCAGAAAATGGAGGCGGATCAGGGAAGTGTATGTAAAAAAAGCAGTGCAGCGCTACTAACAAAATGATGAAAGTCCAAAAAACAAATAATTAATCAAAATGAACAGAGGATAAGGGTGACTTCTGGAACCTCAATAGGTGATCGGATGAAGACTCCTTATAAAACAGTCAAGTATCCTTAGATAAAAGTACAAGCCGCTCACCTTAGCAGATGGACCTGTGGGTGAGCAGCAGGTCAAATGCGCTGTCCCTCTAATAAGGGGGTATTATAAGATGATAACGGTGCCTCCTCGGTCGATCCTTTTCTCCAAACCGACTTTCAGTGGCGGATGGTCATCTGGTATACTCTCATGTAGTTGAATGGCATGAAAAAGTCTAAAGTAGACACATAGTGCTCTCCGTATAGTAACCAAAATGCAATAAGTTTATTTAAAATAAAAGTACTCACAAAAGAGGCACTATATCCTAGTGCGTAGAATATGAGCATATATCGATAAAATACCAAAGTAGGTGGCTGTCCTGACATCAAAATTGGAAGCCCCCAGCACGCGTATCGTCCCAAGGTACAGGACTTCTTCAGCGGATAAGGGGCTATGGTGTCAGGATTCAATATATACCACCAGGACCTAATTTGGCCAATTGGACAAAACCCCGCCCCTCAAGGTAAGGAAACACCCATGGACATGCATTTAAAAGACAACAACAGACAAAATAAAGAACAACAGATAAGCAGAAAAACTTATGCTACCGGGATGTGCAGGCAAACAAATTAGCCACCATAACCCATCATATGGCTGTAAACAGACAACACGGATCTAATGTACATAAGCAATACTTAAATGAAATAAAATAAAATAAATAACCAGTACCTACTAGAATCACAAGATCACGCTGTGCAGCTAAGATAGGCATACATACACAGATGACCAGTACCTACTTGCATAGCGATGACATATTGTGTGGCTCAGATAACACGGATCTAATATACATAAGCAGTACTTAAATGAAATAAAATAAAATAGATAACCAGTACCTACTTGAATCACAAGATCACGCTGTGCAGCTAAGATAGGCATACATACACAGATGACCAGTACCTACTTGCATAGCGATGACATATTGTGTGGCTCAGGTAGACAGACAAACCAAAGGATGTGTCCATAAACAAACAGTGTCCTCCATAGGTCACATGACCGCAACCAGTCACATGACACACCAAAGGCAGGAAGTGCCTATTGGCTGAGAACAGGGCTAGACCAGCCACCCAACATGGGCGGTACCCGAGCGTCATGACAGGACAACGTGGGCGGTGACGAGCAGACACAAGGCTCATAGGAGCTGGCTAGATAACTAAAAGGACGCCCAAATAAGCAGCAGTCTAGTGCTAATTAGAAAGGGCTAGCAAAGCCAAGCATATGCAGCAATGATAAAAAACCATGCCATAAAATATCCTTAACCAACCAAATGGTACAAAAAAAAAAAAAAAAAAAGGCTCACAAAACCTAAACAAGGCAAATGTCTATAATGCAGAATATCAAAAATGAGGGGGAGGGCAAAAGACAAAATTACAATTGTCCCCGAACTGACCACTTAGACCACCATAGACAAGAACAGAGATACAAAAAATTCATAACTAAATAACCGTGGTCAGCGTGAATACAAGGACACATCACATAAAAACCAAGGATAAAAAGTACAATGAGTGTTTTATACCGTATAGAATTAATCTCCAAACATAGGGAGCCAAAAACCGCGGGCTTCACTCTATGATAGGTGGAGATAATGCGAGATGAAAAAACAAATTTAAAATGAAATAAAAAAGAGACATCAGCACAGCCATTTACCAGGCACATAACATAATAAAATGCAATATACAAATACAAAAATATTAGCTCACAGTCAACACAAGCAAGCACAGAATAAAAAACTGAATAAAAAGACTAACGATCTGAAATGAAACAATTCAGGTCAAATTCTACATTTAACCCCAACGGTACACCTACTTTCAATTCATAAACCCAAAACGACTCTCGCTGGCTGAGATGCCTGATGAAGTTACCACCTCGCCAGTGATTTGCCACCTTTTCTATAGCCCAGAACTGCAATCCAGCCGGATTGCGGTTATGGTGCAGTCTAAAATGTTTGGACACACTGTGGTTGACAAATCCCTTTTTAATATTAGTTACATGTTCACCAATCCTCACATGTAGAGGTCTGGAAGTTCTTCCCACATACTGGAGGCCACAATCGCATTGTAGTGCATAGACTACCCCTATAGTGTCACAAGTGATGAGGTCCTTAATTTTGTAATTTTTTCCAGTAACTGAGGATGTAAACTCTTTACGCTTCTTAATATTCTTCTTGGCCTTCCTGCAGGGTCGGCACCTGCCACATGCATGGAAGCCAGTAAGAAAATTGAAGATCCTATTTTCAGTATACACAGGTGGATCTATTACTCCTGGGGCCAGTTTGTCCCTGAGTGAAGGCGCTCTCTTGTAAACAAATTGTGGGCGGTCAGGCAATAACGGGCCCAGTAACCTATCATGTTTAAGAATTGGCCAGTGTTTTTTGACAATATTTTCAAATTTACGGTATTGGATATTAAAGTCTAAGACCATACGGATGCCTGAAGAATCCTTTAGGTCCTTTTTTGGTCTATCTGCAACCAGGGTTTGTCTGTCAAGGTTACGGACTGCTTCCATTTCTCTATCCAACAAATCCCTATCATAACCTTTCTCAAGGAACCGTTTAGACAGAGCCTGTGATTGTGAGACAAAGTCACTTTCTTGGGTGCAATTGCGTCTGAGGCGCACAAATTGCCCCTTGGGTATGTTCAATAACCATTTATTATGGTGACAGCTCTCTGTAGAGATATAGGAATTACGGTCCGTCGCCTTAAAATATGTCTTCAAAATCACCTGGTTGCCATCCTTACTAAGGTCTAGATCCAAAAAGACCAAATGATCCTGGCTGATGTTCCACGTAAGGATAATATTTTTGTCATTAGCATTCAATGAAGATGCAAATTCATCAAAACTACTTCTATCTCCATCCCAGATCATGATCAAATCATCTATATATCGCTGGTAACAGATAAGTTGCGGGGGTTTATGTTTGTAAATCGCCTGTTCCTCCCAGTGTGCCATGAATAGATTGGCTACGCTGGGCGCGAAACGTGCCCCCATTGCAACTCCTCTGGTTTGGAGATAGAACTGTTTATCATACCAAAAATAATTTTTCGATAAACAAAAAATCAAACAATCAATCAAAAAGTTCTGGTGTCTCTCTTTTATAGTTCAGAGGACTCAAATGCCCATTTTACAGATGTCAGAGCATCCTCATGACTGATGATTGTATATAATGAACTGACATCTGCAGTAATCAATAGGCAAGTAGAGGAAATCGTCAGAGTCTCTAATATTTGAATTATATGTTTGGTATCCTTAAGGAACGCTTTAGTATTAACGACCAGCGGCTGTAAAAAAGAATCAATATATTGACCTAAACGTGAAGAGACCGAATCGATCCCGTTTACTATTGGTCTGCCGGGTGGGTTGGTGCTATCCTTATGAATTTTAGGGAGAAAATAAATAATCGGAGTACGGCAAAACAGGGGGTCTAGATATAATGCCTCCTTGGGGCCAAGAACCCCTATATGTTTACCTCTCGCTACCAAATAATGTAATTCACTCTTAAATTCAAGCATAGGATCCCTGGACAGAGTACTATAAGTACAGGTGTCACAAAGCAAATTAACCATTTCGCTCTTATAGTAAGTTTTGCTAAGTACCACCAATCCTCCCCCCTTATCCGCCGGTCGTATCACCAGGTCTTTCCTTTCGGAAAGGGATTGAATGCCATTTTTAATATAAATCGGATCATTAACCTTACGAACCTTCAGTAACTCAAGATCCCTTGCAACCATATTGCTAAAGACCTCGAGATGCTTGGTATCAGTATTCTGGGGGTTAAAGACCGATTTATTCCGTAAATTTGAATATTGACGTACAGATGGAGCCGGAGCACTTGCTGAATGAGTATTCAAAAAATACTTTTTAATATTCAAAGTCCGGACAAATTTTTTGAGATTAACGTAGGTTTGGAATTTATTTAAGTTACGAGTGGGGGCGAATTTTAAACCCTTATCAAGTACTTTAATTTCCTCATCATTAAGGGGTGTCCCACTTAAATTATATATTCCTGCACCTACTGGGGTTTCGCTCTTTTTTGCTCTCCCACCTCCTCTCCTTCCTCTCTTGCTTTTCTTTTGCGTGGTGTCATTCGTTCCTGGGTATATTGTTGGGGATGTTGTTGGGGGTGAGGGGTCCACCACCCTCCTGGGTTGGGAGGGATAAAGGGTGCCCCCCTCCCCGCACCTCTCATTGTCCCATGAAAATCCCCTCCTGAGTGGGAGCCTCGATTTACCAAAGGGGTAAAACGATTCTGGGTAGGTAATGAGTATCCATACGGAAGTGGGGGTGGTCCCCTATTATCATGATAATTAAATCCAGGGTGATTATCATAGTTACCTCTAGCGTCATAAGGACCCAATCGATCATTAGGAAAAGGACGATTGGACTGATGATGTTGGTACCCCACATTGGACTCAGTCCCTCTGTGGGGCACATTAGTGACATGTTGTCTAAAAGGGGATTGATGGTACCCTCCCTTTTTCCCACGTCCTTTATTTTTCCCTTTCTTAGTATAAGGTTCTAAGACATGTTTATTCCGTTGAGGGGTACCCGTATCAGGATAATCAAATGTCTCATAGGAATAGACCTCCCGTTCTCCAGAAATGGGAAGTGGACTATTGGACATATCAACATTAGAGGGATCTTGGATGGCAGGAACTGTGGGAGTGGCTTGCCATTTGAAAGCAGTCTGTGTACTAAAATCATCAAGATCCCTAATATATTTCTTTCTTTTCTTTACTTGAGCTTCTGTGTCCCATTTGACTAGGCGATTTTTCAATTCCAAAGAAAGCTTTTGAAATTCATCAGAATCTTTAGAAGGTTCAATGGTGGTTCTAAGGTCCCTGATTTGTGTCTCTAATAATTTCATTTTCCTTTGTTTCCTAAGGAGTAACAACTCCAAAAGTTCCACACCTTTGGTGGTAAAAAATTTACCCCATTCAGCCATGGATTCATTGTCAGTGAGACCATCATTAGGAGGAACATCCCACCTAAGACGTCTCGGGACAATTTTAGCTACAATATACTGCTCAAAGGAAACGATGTCCCACCAAGATCAGGGAAGTGGCTCTTAAGAGGCTGAAAAGGGGTGAAAATGGATGAAAATACATTGAAATTAAAAAATAAATGTTACAAGGGCATATATCTATGCAAAAAAATGCAAATGCAATTAAATAGCATGAGCTGGTGTATAAATATAAAGATACATATACTAGTCAATGTCAAATGATCAGAAGAAGCTCCTATAGAAAAAGAATATTATTTCTCAGTAATAACGCATTTGGATTCAGTGCCCAGAGGTCTAACCAGGAAGCCCAATCATGCATCCATGTTGTGATAATTTAATGACTGTATTTGAATGAACATTGAAAAAACATTGCACATACATATTGATCCGTAAATACTCAAGAAAGAAGGCTAAGACAAAATAATAAGTAGAAAAAGAAAATGAAAAGACGTTAAAGAAATGGTTTGAAGCTAAAGCCATTGTTTAAACCGGGAAATTTGAGGGCTGATAAATGGTGAATCCATTTTGCTTCTTTCTGTAGAAGCTGTTTATCATAATCCCCTCCACGATCTCCTGGAGGGATATGTTCCAACGCAAAAAAATGCATCTGGAAACTATCAAAATGATGAAATAAGCCGATATGAAGGCTGATTGGGGTTTTCATTTTTTTCTTTAGAATTAAAGATACATGGTCCCGGATGCGATGGAAAAAAGGTCTTTTGGTTTTTCCTATATAGAAGGCATTACAGGTGCATAACATAATATAGACAATGCCTACTGATTGACAATTGACTGAAAACTTTGGTTTGAAGGTGCAGCCATCTGGAAGCAAGATGGTCGATGCCGAGTGGATGTACCTACAAAAAGGGCAATTGTGGCAAGGTCTAGTACCCATCAATCCACTCGGAATGGACTTCCGAGGGGAGTGATGGCTATGGACCAGCCTATCTCGGAGAGACCGTGATCGTCTAAAGGTAATATGGGGATGAGTGTTAAGATGTTTCGATACAACCTCATCCCCCATCAACAGGTACCAATATTTGTCAAGAATATCACGTATCTGTTGATGGTGGCCCGAAAAACGGGTGATCAATCTGGTGCCAGGATTTGATCAGGTTTGAGATCATGCAGAAGCGAACATCTGCTTTTCAATTTGGCTCTCGCAAATGCCTTTTTGAGGCATTTTTTGCTGTACCCCCGTTCCAGGAAATGCCTCCGTAGTAGTTGAGATTCTTGTTCAAAGTCAGACTCAAGAGCTACAGAAACAGGTATACGGAAGATGGTCAATGGAAAAATATAACACGTATATTATAAAAATATAGATGTAACAAAACATGTTGAATAAATACAGTATACAATAATTGACAGTTAATGAATTTAACTAAATAACAATTCCAAATATAATTATGTTAAAGCAGGAGAATAGGCGCAAGGGACTTACCACAACATGAAAAATTAGGTTTAAAATCAATACAGTCAAAGATGGAGTACTTCAGGACAAACAAATGCCCATAGATGTAGAGCCAAACAATTTATTTCCCAGATTATGTGACACTCAGTCCAAGAACCACAATCTAAAGAAAGCCAATCATATTATTCTTAATGGAATATAATGTTTAAGAAAATGGCTTAAAAGTAAACTTCACTAGAAAGCTTGATTAACAACTAATGTACCTTTAAGAGTTGGCCAAATATAATCAGGTGGTTTGACAGACAAAAGAAGTCCTGATTAGTTGTAAAGGACTTCATTCAAAAAGCGGCCCCAGTGTTCCCTTAGTGAAAATTTTCCAACAGAGGGATCCCTGAAGGCATCATGAAATAGGAAGAATCCCAATTCTATAAAAGAAAAGAAAAGAAAAAGTTTGTCCAATAAGAAAACAAGTTCAAATGGTCCACAGGAGTGGGATCGATTTTTGAGAAATATATCTCCTCAATAGTGGGTCAGTAAATACCTTAAAAGATTTGAAGAGGCTGAGAGTATCCTAGAGTGTGGCGGCATGCTGCTCGCTTAATCCTGAGTAGTGCCTGACATAGCGGCTGGGGCTGCCGTGCTTTAAATAGAACACCACGGCTGACGTCAGCAACGACGTCACCGTAGCGGGGACACGTGGCTCACCACGTCATCCCGCGAACCTCCCATTGTCTCAGGTGTCTACCAATGGAATGATCGACAGACGACGCATGCGCACATGGTGATGCACCGTCTGTCCATTCATCCTAAACCCGCACGTCAAGAGGCGTGCGCCGCCATGTTGGACGTGGGATCGGATCCCAAAAGGGCAGCAAGGTGCATTGCAAGGGCTGCTAACTATGGTAATAAATTAACAGCTGCACAAGGGAAAAATTGGGGGGGACAGATGGATAAGGACTTTTTGGGAATGCGATGAATGACATGGGGAGTGTAAAAGGCAAGGACCGCTTGCATAGAAAAGGACCTGATTATTTCAGATTCCATGCGTGCGGTCCCCTGTGTCCCTATGGTTCAAAATCGGACCGAGTGAAAACAAACACATCTGAAGGAAAGAAGGCTCTTACCTGGCAACTAATGCGTGGTAAAAAAGAAGAAAGAGTTTGACGATAATTTCCTGTATGAAGGAAAAATATAAATTATTTGATTAAATAATTAATAAATAATTTTTAATGTATATATAGAAATCATAATAATGAACAGTAAATCATGAGAGGGAAGGGGATTGCGCCATCTGCTGCCACATAAAGAAATTGTTGGCTCCATAACATAGCAGTATTCTAATTTGTGTATGTTGCATAATGTTCATATTAGAAAGAAACAAAGTTTAGTAAATCAAAAAGGACATAACAACAGCATTCATTTTAGAATAAAGAAAAAAGGAGAAAGGAAAAAACAATTCAAGATAAAGACATTGATATTGAAATGGAATAATAAATAATGAATTCATAAAAAAAAGTTTGAAACTGAAGGCTTTGTTTAAACCTGGAGGTTGTAAGGCAGATAAGGAATGAATCCACTTTGCCTCACGTTGAAGCAGTATTTTGTCAAAATCACCGCCTCTTTCCCCAGGAGGGACGTGTTCTAAATCGAAAAATTTCATTTTGTGACTATCGAAGTTGTGGTGGATGCCTATATGGAGACTGATGGGACTCTCCATCCTCTTTTTGGCAATTAAGCCTACATGATCCCGTATTCTGTGGAAAAAGGGACGTTTGGTTTTGCCAATATAAAATGATCCACAATCACATTGTATTATGTAAACGATTCCTATAGACTGGCAAGTCACTGAGAATGGTGGTTTATGGATGCGTCCACTCGGAAGCATCATGGTGGTGGCCGAGTGGATATATCCACAGAAGGGACAGTTGTGACACGGCCTAGTACCGCCTGGTCCTTTCTTAGAAAGGTTACTGGCATAGTGGTGGCTGTGAACAAGTTTGTCACGCAGTGACTGATATCTTTTGAATGTGATTTCTGGAAAGGCTTTGAGATGTTTGGAGACAACATCATCACTTAAAAGGAGGTACCAGTATTTCTGCAAGATCCCCCTTAATTGTTGATGGTGCCCTGAAAATCGAGTGATTACTCGTATTCCGGGGTTGTCTTTCTTGATTTTAGGATCATAGAGAAGTAATTTGCAATCATGCTGTTTAGCCCGTGAGTAGGCCTTCTTTAGACATTTCTTGCCATAGCCATGTTCACGAAAACGTGACTGCAATGCTTTGGCTTCCATTTCAAAATTTAAGTCATCACTGCAATTGCGGCGTAGCCGAAGATATTGGCCATAAGGTATGCTAGATATTAGTGATTTCGGATGTGAGCTATCCGCATGTAGCAACGAGTTGCCCGCAAGGGGCTTTCGGAATAAGGAGGTGCCTAAATTTCCATTTCTGTCAACAGCAATCTTGATGTCAAGAAAATTTAAACTGGTTTGGCTGGTTTCAAAGGTAAAGTTTAGATTGTAGTTGTTGGTCTTCAGGCTGTCCATGAAAGTTAAAAGGTCAAAGTGGGACCCAGTCCATATGAAAAAAATGTCGTCTATGAACCTTCTCCACAAGGGTATGTGGTCCATATGGGTCTGCATATTTTCCTGGTGGAATAGGTTCTTCTCCCACCCCCCCAGGTAGTGGAGGTAGTGGGAGCCGCCAAACAGGAAAATATTATTCGATAGAATAAAATCAAGCAGACACAAGATGAATCGGTTGTAAGATGAAGGGACATCAGTGCCTTCGGAAATGAAACTCTCCACAACTTGCACCCTCAAGCGATGGGGGATAGAGTTGTACAAGGCTTCCACGTCTAGGGAGACCAGCCAAGACCCTTCAGGGACATTCAGGCCATCCAGGGCTCTAAGGAGATCACTGGTGTCCTGGAGATATGACACCAGATTTTCAACGTGGGGCCTCAGGTAATCGTCCACCAGTTGGCTGGCTCGTTCTGTTAGGGAGCCATTACCCGACACAATTGGCCTCCCTGAAGGGTCGGAGGAATTTTTGTGCATCTTTGGTAAGGGGTAAAGGGTAGGTGTGCGAGGAGAGGTGATGTTCAAAAATTCCCAGGTGGATTTGGAAATTATACCATCATGGTATGCACAACCTATCAAATGTTGATACCGTTTAACAGTTAACTTCAAATGTGTCTCTGTGACCTTTCGGTACCAGTTTTTGTTATTCAAGAGTTTTAACACCATCTGTTCATAAGCTACCTTGTCCATTATTACTACATTCCCCCTTTTATCAGAGGGTTTAATGACTATTGCATCATTGTTTTGTAGTGCTTTCAAAGCCTGCCTCTGATTTTCTGTCAGGTTTGAATGAGATGGATTGGACCATTTTGACTGGGAGATTTCTTTAGATACTTGGCCCAAACACTGGGGTTACCCTGGAGGGTGGGGAACATCTTCGATTTTGTTTTGTATTCCTTGGGTTGGGACGTGATTCCTTTATGGGAAATGGTTATTTGACTTGCATCTGGGGATTGAGTTAGGTCTAGACGATCGGCTTCAAAAAGATCCGTCTCGTCTATGCCGCCCTCTCCCATAATTCCATCAATTCCTCTAAGGCCTGGATGTCCTTGAGTGTCATTTCTTTCCACAATGGATTGTTTAAATCCGTGGATAATACAGCTGGTTTTGGCTTATCGAATAATACCTTAAGCATTAATCGTCGGGAGAATAAATTCACATCCTTGATTAACTCAAAACGGTCTATGCCCTGAACTGGGCAGAATGTTAGTCCATATTGAAGGATTAGAATTTGGTCAGGTGACAGTTCAATGGAAGACAAATTGATTACCTCGAAATTTTTCATAGGTATCTCAGACGTATTGGTAGAATTCATAATTAGTTCTTTGGGTCTGATACTGGTTGTGACTGGGTCTGACCTAGACGAAAAACCTGCTGTGGAGCAGCTGAAACTAAATTACTTGATTGTGATCCTACTGGTGGAACCTTAAAAGGGTTGGCGATAGTTGGGCCTGCAGATGGACCAGTAGGTCCACTGTTGTCAATGGATAGATTTTTAGCAGCTACCGCTGCTCTGGTATTTATCGGTGCCCTAGGCATTTGTTTCTGTGAACTCACTTTGCTGCTTCCTTTGCCTGGTTTAGGATGGAAGAAACCATGGGTCTTAATCATGGTTGTTTGATCTTGTGCCTGAGCAGATGAAGCAGAAGAGAGGGAGGAGTTAGAGTCAGTGACGTCGGTGGAGGCCTCGGGGTGCTTATAAGTTTTATTTGTTTTATTCCCTCCCCGTCTGCGATCTCTCGGGAAGGAACTTCAGTTGTAGGCCTGGTTGTTATCATAGGATAACTTGTCCCTAACAAATTTTTGTTCCTTGTTTTTAAGTAAGGTTGAAACATAAATCTCGAGATCGGTTTTTAGAGTGGTTTCTCTGGTTAGAAAAAGCTCATTCTGGATAATAATGCTGTTCTCATCGTAAAGTTTTTCAATTTCTTTATCCAGAGTGTTGAGATCAGCCGTGTACTGTTTACACAGCAGATTCATCATTCTGGTGGAACAAATCTGTAGACCAGCCTCCCAATCAACTTTGAACTCAGAACTGACATTTTGTAACGTCGGAAAGATTTGTATTCTTAACCCCCAAGGGGTAATGTTGTCCTCAATATATTTGGAAAAATACCATTTGTTCCAGAAGAGGCGAGATTTCCTCTCAAGCATTCGCTGCACTCTCGAGAAGAAGCGATCCATAGAGAGACCACCACTCGCCTTATTCTGGGATTTATGAATCTCATCCATTAAACCCTCAAAGGCATTCCCACAGTAGCTGGCCATGTTGTTTGAAAAAAAAAAAAAGAGAGAAAGAGGTATTCGAAAGCGATGCTGTAGAGATCTACAAAATTTACATATGCACACAGTAAACAAATAACCACAAAATAGAGATAATTAATAATTTGAGAATAATCTGTGTCCACTTGAAGGTGATGGGTGGGTAACACCCGAAAATTTCAAATGCGATATTGTGTGGATATACAGATACTCAAATTAAAACACCTCATCCCATATATGCATAAAGAAAAAAGAGAGGGAAAGGGTACCTAGGAACCCTGGGACTATGAAGCGGTGCTAATAAAGTGTAACAAGACACCAATTATAAAAAATAGAAACATTTAATTTATTGATACAAACAAATATAAACAAAGAACCATCCATAATCTTTGAATGTGTCAAGCTCCAACAATGTGAAACGGCTCATTGTAGTTGTAGTTCACTCGACATGTTTCGCTCACATTTGAGCTTCTTCAAGAGCTTAGAACTAACTACAATATATCAAAAGAAACATGTATAAGGAAGATGGTCAATGGAAAAATATAACCTGTATATTAAAAAAATATAGATGTAACAAAACATGTTGAATAAATACAGTATACAATAATTGACAGTTAATGAATTTAACGAAATAACAATTCCAAATTTGATTATGTTAAAGCAGGAGAATAGGCGCAAGGGACTTACCACAACATGCAAAATTAGGTTTAAAATCAATACAGTCAAAGATGGAGTACTTCAGGATAAACAAACGACCGTAGATGTAGAGCCAAACTGTTACGTACCTGGGTGTGAGCCTGAAGCGTGGAGGGAGACCTCCCGTACAACCCCGGCTTAGAGACTGCTGGAATGGGGACAGTGGTCTCTGAGCACAGTGAAGTAAAGGTGCCAGATCTGATGTTGCTGCAGAGGAAGCTGGAACTGCTGGACAGGAAGCAGGTGATGCTGGTCGGCAGGATAGAGAATGCGGAACAGCGGGTGCAGGTTAGCAGAGCAGCCGAAGAGGGTCAGCAGAGCAGCAGACGTAGGTAGAGGAGTCAGACAAGCCGGATCATGCACTTAGAGGGATCAGCATACACACTAGGCAGAAGGATGGTCAGAGTCCAAGCCGGGTTCAGGTAATGGGTAATCAGGCAGGATACAAGCCAAGTCGACAAGCCGGGGTCAGGGTTGGAGAAGGAAGCAGAGTCAGGAAGCCGGGTCATACACTGGAGCAGAATGCAGAATGCAAAAGCAGGAACACGGGAACACATGCAGATCAAGCCGCAATGTGCCCCATTCAGGCAGTGTCTTTTATAGACTCGACATTGCTCGAGATGTCTGAATGGAGTCTTGATGAAATAGGTCGCGCTCCCACCCCCCCAGGTACAGGTTTGCATAAGAGGGGGCACACTTGGTCCCCATGGCAACACCCTGTACCTGGAGGAAGTGGGAGCCACCAAACAGAAAAATGTTATTGGTCAAAACAAAGCTGAGCAAATCCAAGATGAATTGATTGTAGACAGGTGATGCCTCACTACTTTCTGAAATTAAATCCTCCACAACACGCACCCCCAGTTGATGGGGGATGGAGTTGTAGAGGGCCTCAACATCCAGGGAGACAAGCCAAGAACCCGGAGGGGCATTAAGACCGTCCAAGGTTCTTAGGAGGTCCCCAGTGTCCTTGAGGTAGGACACAAGTCCCTCCACATGGGGTCTAAGAAAATCGTCTATCATTTCACTGGCTTGTTCAGTTAATGATCCATTGCCTGAGACGATTGGACGTCCGGGTGGCTGGTGGGCATTTTTGTGAATTTTTGGCAGCGCGTAAAGTGTTGGTGTTCGAGGAAAGGGGACATTCAAGTATTCCCATGTTTGTTTGGTAATCAACCCTTTATAATACGCTGAACCAATGGGTTTCTGATAAAGAGAGGTGGTTAATTTAGGGTGACTAGATGACACCTTGCGATACCATTCTTTATTATTCAGTATCGCCTGCACCATTAATTCATATTGAGAAATGTCCATCACCACTAAGTTACAGCCTTTGTCCGAAGGCTTGATTACAATATTGGGGTTTTGTTGTAAGGTGACTAAGGCTGATTTCTGAACTGATGTTAAGTTGACTTGAGATGGGTTTTGCCATCTGGTTTGACAGATTTGTTGGGTAACCTACTTTGTAAAAGCCCAAACACTGGGGTTCCCCTGAAAGGTGGGGAATATCCGGGATTTGGGCTTGTAGTTTTTTTGTACGGATGTGATGGGTGGAGGATAAAACCCAAGAGTGGAGGGAAAGAGGGATCCACAGGCACCATAAATTTGGTCTGCCTCAGACAGATTGATTTCATCTATGTGGCCCTCCTCCCATAGCTCCATGAGTTCCTCCACAGCCTTCACGTCCTCTATAGTAATTTGGGCCCATTAAGGGTTATCAAAATTGGTGGAATTTATTGCAGGCTTGGGTTTGTCAAACATAATTTTAAGCATGCGTTTCTGAGAAAATAAGTTGATGTCCTTAATAAGCTCAAAGACATCAACATTTTGGGTTGGACAGAATGAGAGCCCCTGATTTAGGATTGAAATGTGATCAGCCGATAGGGGAGTAGATGATAGGTTGATTACTTGGAAATTACTTTGGGAGGCACAGGGTTCATTGAACTCAGGTTGACTCCCTTTGTGGGATCCACTACTGGTTGAGAGAATATTTGGGCTGGACGAAAATCCACATGTGAGTAGCACTGACCTGGTTGTTTGTAAAACTAACGATATTTGGGAAGAGTTTAACGTATTATTACTGATGGGAGATTCAGCCACATCTAGCGTACCAGTGCATAGGCTTTTTGCGGTAGCTGCCCCGTGTATTGGCCTGTCCCCTTGGGCCCATAGTACGTTTGGTGGTGCTAGTGGGTACCGCACCTTTCCCCACTTTGGTTTGAAAAACAAACATGGGTTTTTATGCTTTGTGAAGCATTGGGTAGCTGGGCAGAGGGGATAGAAGAGAGGGAAGAATCTGAGTCAGTGCACTCAGTAGAGGATTCACGCTGGCTTTGCTTATTGGTGTTTTTGTTATTAACTGGACGTCTGCGACTTTTAGTGGCAGACCCCCAGTTATATGCTTGACCATTGTCATACGCGAGTTTATCACGTATGAATTTATTTTCTTTGTTTTTTAGCAAAGAAGACACATATAGTTCAAGATCAGCTTTCAGAGTAAGTTCTCTTGTTGCAAATAATAATAATAATTTCCATCTGCTTGTGTATGTGTATCTTACATTGTTGTGAAAAAATTTCTTCCCCCTTTTTTTATCATTTTTGTGTAAAAACGTGGACTTTAATATATTGACTTATGAAAAGTATGTTTATTCTGCATTGAATGTGTCAATTGAGTACTGTTTCAATGCCTGATTTCTTATGTATGATTATTTCTTCTTTTTTAGCACATCCTGCATAAGCTCCTGATGAAGCTCTGCTCAGAGCGAAACATGTTGGGCATCTTGTATACAGGTTTTTTCTGTGGTTCTTCATTGTAGCCACGCATATCCTTATAGGATTAAATTCTGGTTGTGTGTACTTCCATTTTATGAATTATGTATGTAAATTAAATAAATTATTTTTATCTACCTGATATTTATTGTGACACTGTTAAAGTCCCAGGGTTTGTTACCCTTCCCCTTCTGTTTTCTCTCCTGCAATATGGATGAAAATCATTGAGAAAAATAGCACAGACACTGACAGTACACACACCATGTAGCAGATCCCTGACTCTAGGAATAAATATGAGAAACACCAGCTTTACGTTAGGTGCACAATGTGCAGAGGACACAGGCAGTACACACACCACGTAGCTTTAGGTGCACACTGCAGAGGACACAGACAGTACACCACATGAGAATACTGCAGCTAGCACAATCACCTGCCTGCCTGTCAGTTAATTAGGAAGAGCGGATCTAGCTAAACTCAATACAGTGTATAAATATATATACAACACCTGGGATGCATATATATCCTCTACACACTGTAACTCTAACTGACTAGCCTGCCTGCCTGCTCTATCTACCTGCAATAAATTACTATCTCTCTCTGTCTTAACCACCGCAACACACTACACAAGGCCGACTTGCAGGCAGCCTTTTATAGTGTGGGGCGTGTACTAAACCCCCTGAGCCATAATTGGCCAAAGCCACCCTGGCTTTGGCCAATTATGGCTCTCTGTTTTTTGCAAGCTGTGATTGGCCAAGCATGCGGGTCATAGTGCATGCTTGGCCAATCATCAGCCAGCAATGCACTGCGATGCCACAGTGAATTATGGGCTGTGACACACCACTTGAATTTGGCGCGAACGGCCCATAACGTTCGTAATTTGATGAACGGTCAAACATACGATGTTCGAGTCGAACATGAGTTCGACTCGAACACGAAGCTCATCCCTAGTGACAAGACATTAATCACTGCTCTCAATGAAAGGGAGCAGTAGATTAGTGTCCTGTCACAAGGCAGAACAGGGAAATGCCTTGTTTACACAGACATCTCCCTGTTCTGCAGCTTTGTGACACGATTGCGGGACACCGGCGGACATCAAGTCTGCGGGCACGGTCATGCAGCTTGTGGCCGGGGCACGCGCACGCCTGCATATTCGAAGGGGCATACAGGTCCCTTTGCACAGCCGTGCCATTGTAAATGTTCATGCGGCAGTCGGCAAGCTGTTAAAATCTTTCCCATGAGTACTTGGACCTTTCCTTATCCTTTTCACTTTAATTTATTTGGAACAAGCATTAGTTGCGGTCATGTGTATTGCTCAATGCACATTAACTATCCATTGTCCTTAGTTCATTCGATGAGAAAAAGAGGGGGTGGTTACATTCTTAAGCCTCGTACACACAATACAATTGTTGGCAGGGGATTGTTTGTTGACAGACTTTTGTCCTAAAATCTTACCGTTAGTACGCTCCTTTTGACAATTGTTGTCCAACTTTCGGGCCAACAAATGTTGGATGACAGGCTAGTAAATTTTCGGTGTACAGCGGTTTGAAGTCTGATTTACGTATGGTCAGTACACAAATCCACCACACACAAGTCGAAAGTACAAACACGTAAGCTCGGAATCAATACTCACCAAACACGAAATTAGTAGAAGGGGCCCAAAGAGTGGCGCTCAAGAGCTGAAATTCCTCGTAGTACGTTCGTGTTTGTGGCACGAATTTTGTGTACCGTTAGTATGCAAGACAAGATCCTGGCACATGCCCTTTTAACAAAAATCAGACGCTCGGTTGGCCAACAATCGTATCGTGTGTACGAGGCTTTACTAACATTGGGACCATAGAGAGCGAGCGTGGTCCCTTTATGTTATGGCAGCAACAAAAAAGAATGAAGATTTAGAGGAGGCTGAGAACAAATAGAAGGTATTTTTTACGTTAAGAATACATACTTAAATGGTATTTTCTTTTTTTCAGACCAGGGTTTAGTGTCACCTAATGGATGTCAACATTAGATACAATCCCCAGGTGCTTTATTGCTGGGTAGGAATATCCTGATGTCATGCACTGCTCACCAGGGAAGATTATCATGAATTATTGGCAGGTTTTCTTACACTCTTATGCCAAATAAGCATATACTATATATCTGTTTTTGGATGATTCTTGTAGGATAAGTTCTGATACTGTAGCATCTCACTTGTATTTCATCATGAATAAAACAACAAAGTAAACAAGCAAAAAATGACAAGATAAAGAAAAAAAAAAAACAAGGAGGAGCTTCTCCCAAGAGAATTCCCTGAAGTGTTGCGTTATTTCTTGGCTCACAGCAATGTTTGTTCATTTGTAAAAGAATGTGGGATTTTGGAGTGGAGCTAGAGAGTGGCTTCATGCTTCAGCTTCAGATGTATTATCCCGAAGAGAGTTTGTGCTTTTTCCTCTGGCTTACATTCAGCAAAGTCTGAACAAGTTAGTGAAGTGTTCAAGGCTTTACAGCAGCATAGAAGAGGAATGATGCCAACAAAATAAAGTAACTATGGTAATAAATTGTTTTGATCAAAATGAGAAAAAAAAATGAATTACAGCTTTCAAATAGCACTAAGATTTAATTGCCCTTTAGTGCTCACAATTTTAATATACAAGTGACACATTGTCAGCATGTTATTGTTATATAGTATAGTGCTGCCTGCGAAATGTTAGAAAGTGAACACGGGCAAGTACAGCTGTAATGCTATAAAACTGGGAAATATTAGATCAAATATTAACCCATCAAATAACCTGTATACCCAAAATGCAGGTTAGCTTTATATAAATAAGCCATTATTAGAATTTATGGAATATATCTGTTTAGAAACTCACCACAATGGCTTCCAAAAAGTTTTTTCACACAGCTACATGGTGTCTTATCCTCATTCATATGGCAAAATAAAATAGCTAGAATAAAACTAAAAACACTTATGCGTCCAGTGGAACAGGGGGGATTAGCATTTCCAGACCTATATAAATATTATCTTGCAACTCAGCTAGTGACAACAAGGAGATGGTTGAATCCAGATGGATATGATCCCGCTACAATGGTGGAGGCGGCAGTGGTCCAGTCTTTTTGAGACACTGCAGGCATTGCCATTTCGTGGGCTAAAAGGTAGGCGAGATTTAACTCCGTCAATGATAACAACAGTAAGGGCATGGAAAGTAAGAGAGAGTAATCTAAAAACAGATATATCCCCAAATACTCCATTATGGAGAAATCCGGAATTAGCACAATTAACTTCCATTCAAGACCCTAGAGCATGGACAAAATTTGAAGTAAAAAAAATCTCACAAGTAATATATGAGGGAAAAATATCCTCATTTGCAGACATGAGAGAAAAATGGAATGTGCCGGAGAATAATTTTTTTTAGATATATGCAGTTGGTCCATGTCCTGGTAGCCCAATTTCCCGATGGCATTCCGCAGCTACTAGAAACAGGCCTAGAACAACTGGTGAGAAAAAAAGGAAAAAGGGTTGACTTCAACTCTTTATACCCATTTGGTAAGAACAGGACCATCAGATATGAATGAATTATTTGAGTGTTGGTTGAGAGATGTTCCAAAACTGTCATCAGAAAATTGTACTGAGCTGAAGACAATTCTCATCATCTTTTACTATTTTAGCTTTGCAGTCTGCTGTTCCTGTGTGCGGCCATGGGCCATTTTTTGTAAGCCTATCGATAACGTCACGGCTCCCAGAATGCACAGCTTCTCTTGAGAATTCTCTCTGTGCACATGCATGGTATCCCAAAAGAGTCTACCCAGGGGAAATAAAGTTCATGCGATTATAAAACTGCTAGGTGATCCAGAACCTGCCGTGGTGTTCCTCATTCTGGTGCTCCCCTTAGATATTGAATGCTCACCTCAGAGCACGTGACTTTGCAATTAAGTGCAGTCAAAATATGAACCACCTTTGGGCTCTTGTAGTTACACTGGAATCCTGGACTCGTCAGTATGGTACCTTGGTAAGTGTATGAAATAAAGACTTGATAGTGTAATAGAGTTTTAACGGTTTAACCACTAGCCGACCAGCCGCCGCAGTTTTACAGCGGCAGGTCGGCTCGGCTGCGCGAAATCACGTAATATAACGTCCTTTCGCATTTCGCACCCCCTGCTCGCCCCTGGTGCCGGCGTGCGATCACCGCCGGACACCCGCGATTGCTCGTTACAGAGCAAGAACCGGGAGCTGTGTGTGTAAACACACAGGCTCCCGGTCCTGTCAGGGGGAGAAATGACTGATCGTCTGTTCATACAATGTATGAACAGCGATCAGTAATTTCCCCTAGTCAGTCCCACCCCCCCTTCAGTTAGAACACACCTAGGGAACATAATTAACCCCTTCCTCGCCCTCTAGTGTTAACCCCTTCCCTGCCAGTGAAATTTTTACAGTAATCAATGCATTTTTATAGCACTGATCGCTATAAAATGCCCATGGTCCCAAAAATGTGTCAAAAGTGTCCGAAGTGTCCGCCATAAGGTCGCAGTACTGATAAGAATCGCAGATCGCCGCCATTATTAGTAAAACATATTTTTTTTAATAAAAATGCCATAAAACTATCCCCTATTTTGTAGACACTATAACTTTTGCGCAAACCAATCAATAAACGCTTATTGCGATTTTTTGTATAAATATGTAGAAGAATACGTATCGGAAAAATCTTTTTTTTTTAAATATTTTTGTGGATATTTTTTACAGCAAAAAGTAAAAAAATATTAATTTTTCTTCAAAATTGTCGCTCTATTTTTGTTTATAGCGCAACAAATAAAAACCGCAAAGGTGATCAAATACCACCAAAATAAAGCTCTATTTGTGGGGAAAAAAAGGACGCCAATTTTGTTTGGGAGCCACATCGTACGACCGTGCAATTGTCCGTTAAAGCGACGCAGTGCCAAATCGCAAAAAGTGGCCCTGTCATTGACCAGCAAAATGGTCCGGGCTGAAGTGGTTAATAAACGGAAAGCAAAAAAAAAAAAAAACAACTGGGGTACTCAGAGATTAGGTGCGCCAGTACACCGCTCTATATTAGGTAAAACGGTGGTAAATACCGGACTGGTATCGGGATGGTATGTTGTTTCTCTCTGACAGATCACCTGTGCAAACGTGTCGTCCTGTCCCCTTCCCCCTATGCGTTTTGATACAGGGGTTTCTGTGTCTTTTTAAGGGGAAAATCTGTGTGTAGCTTTTGTTGGTACTATATATTAATCCTGAAAACTTGTGCTTCCTTGACCCAATGGACAACTCTCCCAGTTAATATGGCTGTCTAAGTTCAACCTATTTTTATCAGCCCTTTTAAATCTTAGAAAACAGGCCTAATTAAAGCGGAGCTCCACCAAAATAGGGAAGCTCCACTTGTTTGCACCCTCCCCCCCTCCACTGCCACATCTGGCACTTTTGGGGGGAGGGGGAAGAGGATACCTGGTTTTGACAGGTACCCACTCTCATTTTCGGGTAAGATGGCTACGGAGATCTACAAGCATTTCCGGCCCCTCCTCCTCCCCCCATGCATTCTGGGACATACACAGGTCCCAAAAGTGGAGGGAACATTCAGAAAGTGCAGTGCAACTCACGCATGTACAGTAGGAAACCGATTGTGAAGCCTGAATACTTCATTGTTGGTTTCCCATACTTACAATGCCAGTGCCTGCACCCAAAGTCGAATTGTCTCGGGGATCCCTGGAAAGGTCCTTATATTAAAAGTCAGCATAGCGTCTACAGTATTTGTAGCTGCTGACTTATAATTTTTTTTTCAGACTGGAGCTTCTCATTAACTAAGCAAAATGCACTTATACTGTTGTGTTCTGTTTTCCAATGTTTTTATTCAAGTTTTCAGATAGAAATACAAAATCAGTATTTATCATTGCAATGAAAAATAATTGTACATTAACAAATCGTTGAAGGTCAGTTACATAGCTGTTAAATCTTCATATACTTTAATCTTTATGTTAAATCAATCATCCATGAGGGTCAAAACTAAACCAAACTTATGACTCTCGAACTGAACTTCCACTTGATCTCAAGGACCATATGTGGTATTAGAATCTATTTAACCACTTGAGACCCGCGCTATTGACAAAAGACGTCAACAGTGCGGCTCTCAAGTGCCAAGTGGACGTCTTTGGACGTAATTTAAAGTGCATTACCCGCGCGCGCCTCTGGGTAAACACTGTCCCGGCGCATCGCTGAAGAGCCGATGCGTGTACCTGGCGGCCGCGATGTCCGCCGGGTACACGCGATCGGCGGTAACACAGCAGGGACATGGAGCTTTGTGTGTAAACACAGAGCTCCACGTGCTGTCAGAGGAAGGGAGACCGATCTGTGTCCCTTGTACATAGGGACACAGCATCGGTCACCCCCTCCCCCCACACAGTTAGAACACACCCAGGATACACATTTAACCCCTTCCTCACCCCCTAGTGTTAACCCCTTCCCTGCTAGTCACATTTATACAGTAATTAGTGCATTTTTATAGAACTGATCGCTGTATAAATGTGAGTGGTCCCAAATTTGTGTCAAGTGTCCGATACGTCCGCCGCAATATCACAGTCCCAATAAAAATCGCAGATCGCCGCCATTACTAGTAATAAAAAAATAATAATAAAAAAAAAATCATTCTGTTCCCCATTTTGTAGGCGCTATAACTTTTGCGCAAACCAGTCGCTTATTGCGATTTTTTTTTTTTTTTTTAACAAAAATACGTCAACATACGTATCGGCCTTAACTGAGAATTTTTTTTTTTTTTTTTTAAATTGGGATATTTATTATAGCAACAAAAATATTTTATATTTTTTTTAAATTGTCGCTCTTTTTTTGTTTTATAGCGCAAAAAATAAAAACCGCAGAGGTGATCATATACCACCAAAATAAAGCTCCATTTGTGGGGAAAAAAGGACGTCAATTTTGTTTGGGAGCCACGTCGCACGACCGCGCAAATGTCAGTTAAAGCGTCGCAGTGCCGGAAGCTGAAATTTCGCCTGGGCACGAAGGGGGTTTATGTGCCCAGTAAGCAAGTGGTTAATTTTAGATTCAGTCAAAAAGAGAAAAGAGGGAGAAACAGAGATGGTAAAAATGAATAGAAGGTAAGGAAATTGGCTGCAATCCGGTCCCGAAGTAAGATCCTCCAGTGTTAGTCCATCTCATTTTGTATTTGTGAGATAGTTAACCACTTAAGACCCAGACCATTATGCAGGTAAAGGCCAGTTTTTGCGATTCGGCACTGCGTCGCTTTAACTGACAATTGCGCGGTCGTGCGACGTGGCTCCCAAACAAAATTGGCGTCCTTTTTTTCCCACAAATAGAGCTTTCTTTTGGTGGTATTTGATCACCTCTTCGGTTTTTATTTTTAGCGCTATAAACAAAAATAGAGCGACAATTTTGAAAAAAAAAACAATATTTTTTACTTTTTGCTATAATAAATACCCCCCCCCCCCCAAAAAAAAAATGTTTTGCTCAGTTTAGGCCGATACGTATTCTTCTACATATTTTTGGTAAAAAAATTGCAATAAGCGTTTATTGAATGGTTTGCGCAAAAGTTATAGCGTTTACAAAATAGGGGATAGTTATATGGCATTTTTATTAATATATATATTTTTTTTACTAGTAATGGCGACGATCAGTGATTTTTTCCGTGACAGTGACATTATAGCTGACACATCGGACACTTTTGACACATTTTTGGGACCATTGTCATTTTCACAGCGAAAAGTGCTATAAAAATGCACTGATTACTGTGAAAATTACAATGGCAGTGAAGGGGTTAACCACTAGGGGGCGCTAAAGGGGTTAAGTGTGCCCTAAGAAAGTGATTCTTACTGTAGGGGGGCGTGGCTGTAGGCGTGACGTCACTGATCGTCGTTCCCTATATCAGGGAACAAACGATCAGTGTCAATGCCGCACAGAAGAACAGGGAAGGTGTGTTTACACAAACCTCTCCCCGTTCTTCAGCTCCTGTGACCGATCGCGGGAACGGCTGGGCACTTAAAGGCGGCGTGCGTGCCTGTGCCCAGCCGTGCCATTCTGCCGATGTATATTGTCGGTAGGAGGTCCTTAAGTGGTTAATCCAGGGGTCCCATATATTATTAAACCAAGTAATCTTGTCATTTAGAATTGCTGATAGGCGTTCATTCACCATTATCCATGATAGTTTACTTTTTATTTGGTAAAAAGGAATCGTAGGGGACTTCCAAGATTTGGTTATAGATATTTTCGCCGTGACAAATATAAAGGATATAAGTCTTCATTTGTTTTGATGTCCCTTCCACTGGGCGTCCCAACAATGCATTCAGAGGAGATTTAATGAGGTTCACTTGAGTCAAAGAGTATATAAAGTTATATGTACGTATCCAGAACCTTATCGCTTTCGGGCACATCCACCAAGTGTGATACATCGTGCCATCTGTGTTTCATCCTCTAAAGCACCGCAGGGACGCCCCTGGGACAAAGGTTGCTATCTACGCTGGGACCATATACCACCTTATCAAGACTTTTTAGTTTGCCTCTATTAGAGAGGTATTAATAAATTATTTAGATGCGTTTTGTATCATTTTGCTCCATTCTTCTGTTTTTAAGGTAATTTCTATATCTTGCTCCCATTTATGCATATAAAACAACTTTTGACAAGTCGAGGATAACATACTATAAATCTGTGATATGTGGCCAGTGTGTTTGTCGAAAGTTTTACATAGATTGTTCATTGAGGTTAATGTGGTGAGGTTGGAAGTACGATTCAGTGTCGCCAAGAAATATTCTATTTGAGTGTAGCAGTAAAATTCCGACTTTGGTAGGTGATACTTTTCCTAAATCCGTCAAAGTCGCTGGGTCCGGATGGATTCTCAGGCCACTACTACCACAAATACGCCAAAATTCTGGTTCCACATCTCTGCTCCTTTTATAATGAACTGAGAAAAGGTTCTCCTTTACCACCACACGAGAACAGGGCCTTTGTACATGTTATACCCAAACCTAATAAGGACCAGGAATTACCGCCCTATATCGTTAATAAACGTTGACCTTAAATAATTGACAAAGATATTAGTCACTCGCATGAATTCGTTCTTATCTAAATATATCCATCCAGACCAGGCAGGATTTGTACCTAATAGGCAAACCACAGATCAGACAAGACGCATTATTGATATCATATCTGCATTAAATTCAGGCTGGGATGGTAGAGGTCAGAGGGGAGCATTGCTGGTCTCATTAGACCTACATAAAGCGTTTGATTCCCTATCCTGGGATTATCTTTTCTTTATCCTAAAAAAATACGAATTTGGTTTGAAAATTTTCTGACTACACTTAAAATATTATACAGCACTCCCACAGCAAACCTTGTAGTTAAGGGCTATCAGTCACAAAACATAAACATACGCAGAGGGACCTGTCAGGGTTGTCCCCTGTCCCCTCTATTATTTAATATGGCTTTAGAGCCGCTGGCCATCAACATTCGTGAACATCCAGACATATTGGGAGTCGTCACCCCCAAGACTTTTCATGGTGGACTAACAAAGGTTTACTACGAATAGCAGATCTATGTGACCAAAGAGGTGTTTTGTCGAAGTCAGCCCTTTAGGAAAAAAATACTGTTGTGTTCTGATATCATTAAAGTTGACTGTAAAGACCACTGAAAGTAAAACAAAAAAAAAGTGCATAATGCATGCTGTGGTCATGGCAATCATGCTTACATGATATAATACATTGGTGTTTGTAAATGTTTTGATGATAAACATTCATACCTACTCTGCCTTGTTTGTATTGACTGAAGTATGTTTTTTTTTTGGCACCAGCACCTATGGTATCCTTGCTGAGAAATTGCGATGCTTCTCACGTTCAAATTTTTTTGTGTGTTAACAAACACATTTAATGTCAAACATTTTCCAGTTTATTTTTATTTCTGTAAAGTGCAATGAAATATGGCTACCTGGAGGTGTTCTGTACACAGAACGCCCCCCAGAAGCATAATTTCGTGCTTGTCTGATTGGCTCACTGATTTTCCCAGAAGTCTACAATAAGATACAAGTCAGATTTCAGGCATCCCCTGCAACAAAAATTTTATTTTGGGTACCTCGAAATACTGCATCTGCCCCGTAAGTATCCCCTCCCAGCATGCACAGCGGGGTCACCACTCCCACTGCACCGCTGCCGAGGAGGGACACCCAATACACCATGGTACACCTGCGTTCCAACATGGCCTGAAGTGGTAACACCACCTACAGGCAACAAGGGAAAATACTACCAGGCAGTACAACAGCCAGAACAGAGGCAAATTTATACTTGTATATAATTCAACAGGTCTGGGCCCAACTATAGGCCCAGACACCCCTTAAATTTGAAATAGCGCCCCCATCTTTGGGAGCAGGGCTCTACACAAACAAGTAATGTAAAGGTAAAACAATTGAAACTAACAAGCCTGCATTTTAGAAATTGATTTGGGATTCCCTTAGTGCTTATTATACTTAGCAGTGGCATCTCCACCCAGTATAAACTTCCAGGAAAACGATGCTTGGCAGAAATGTTCCTGCAGTGTATATTAAACCAACATACAATAGATATCCTTTTAGAGCAGCCACATTTGACTTCAGTTTATATGTACATAGTCAGGGCCAGATTAAGAACATCATGGGCCTGGTGCTGAGGATTTTGGTGGGGCCTTTTATAAATAATAAATAAATGTGTGGGAATGACATCAACGCAGCCCGGCCAAGGCAAGTGACTAAAGGCACAGAACCCAGAAGGAAGACAGGGTGAAGATGGAAGCGCCGGGCCCTGCCGGATTCATCACAGCGCTGCACTGGAGGGCTCAGTCTGAAAGTTTTAAGTGTACCCTAATGTGCTAATATGCTGTGCATACTTGTACGTTGTGGCATAACCTACCCCGGGGCCTCTAAAAAGTAGTAATGTCAGGAAAGTTTACTACCGCTTTAATATCAGAGGATCCCAGGAGCCTCTCGTGGGGCCCCCTACTGACCCGGTGGGCGGTGGCCCTTGGGAAGTGCCTAAGTGCATAGTTGCCAACATTTAAAAAATATTTTCAGAGACACTTTTTTATACAAGTGCTATATTTAGAGTAGCTGAGATCCCCGATGTTCCTCTATACATCACAGTAGTAATCACAAAATTAAATGAGTACTAATAATGGGGCAGAACAAATATGAGAACTGAGATTTCCTTTAGTTGAACTATCAAGTGTGTCCATTCTAGAGCTGGTAACATTGAGGGTATTCAGTATAATTTTAAAGAACTGTTTTTGTGGCTAAGCGACATAGGGGAGGAGTATAGATGGTATATAAGTGGGAAGTATGTGCAGGTGAGGGAGAGGAAAGTGGAGGGTCTAACAGTGGGCATTATGTACCGGAGAGGAGTGCAAAAGGTACGGCAAAAGGCACTATGCACAGGAGAGGAGTGTGAAGGGTATGACAGTGGGCAGTATGTACAGGAGAGAAGTGTGGAGGGTAAGACAGTGGGCAGTATGTACAGGAGGAGTGTGGGGGTATGACAGAGGGTAGTATGTACCAATGAGAAGTGTGAAGGGTGTGATGGGGCAGTATGTACAGGAGAGGAGTGTGGAGGGTATCACAGTGGGCAGTATGTACAGGAGAGGAATGTGGATGGTATGATAGTGGGCACTATGTATAGGAGAGGAGTGTGGAGGGTATGACAGTGAACAGTATGTAGAGGAGAGGAGTGTGGAGGGTATGACAGTGGGCACTATGTACAGAAGAGAAGAGTATGACAGCAGGCACTGTAAAGGAGAGGAGTGTGGAGGGTATGACAGTGGGCACTATGTACAGGAGAGGAGTGTGTAGGGTATGACAGTGGGCACTATGTATAGGAGAGAAGTGTGGAGAGTATGACAGTGGGCACTATGTACAGGAGAGGAGTGTGGAGAGTATGACAGTGAGCACTATGTACAGGAGTGGAAGGATGTTTAGGGACTGCGTAGTGATTAAGCGGGTCATACATGGATTGAAATTACACCAATTATGCAGAGACCAGCCATAGTCGAACTATGTATGGGCTAGCTGGTTTTACACAAGTCGATCTATTAATCAACTTGAGTACAACCAGCCTGTTAGGTTTTTCCCAAAACAATCAGTGCTGCCAGCTATAGTTAGCAACACTGATCATTGTACGCACTGACAGAACACAATAACACTGCAGGAGTGATTCCCCCATCCACAGGTCAGCAGGTGAGAGGGTGTGTGGGGACAGGCTGGGGAGAGATACTAGTCAGTGGCTGGGAAGGCCCTGGCTTGTATCAGAGCCAGATACACACAGGTTACATACGCCACGATCGTTCGAGCGAGAACAATAATTCTAGTACTAGACCTCCTCTGTAACTCTAAACATGTAACCTAAAAAAAATGTAAAGCATCGATTAGGATACCAAAAAAATCGTGCTAAATTTAGTGTTTTTTTTAATGAATGAAACAGTTTATTTCCAAAAAAACATGTTTGAAAAATTGCTGCGTTTGAAAAATATCTGGGCAGTCTGCCAAGTTTTTAACAGAAAACATTGTAACTAACGCTTCCTTCTTAGATCAAAGGGATAAACTTCTGTGTGTAAAGAACAAATCCGGGCAGTCTGCCAAGTTTGTAACAAAATTAAACATTGTAACCAACTATCTTCTTAGATCACACTTCTGTGTGTAAATGCAGGAAATTTAACCACTTAAAGTCCAACACTTGTTTCTTAAGTTAAAAAGCAATATTTTTTGCTAGAAAATTACTTGGAACCGCCAAACATTATATATATTTTAGCAGAGACTCTAGGGAATAAAATGACTATTGCTGCAATATTTTATGTCACACTGCATTTGCCCATTTCAATGAATAATAAAAACCATAAAGACAAAACATTAAAGTTAGCCCACTTTTTTTATGTGAAAGATGATGTTACCCTGCAATGTTTTTTGTTTTAATGTGAAAGATGATGTTACCCTGCAAGAATCGTGATCTATCTTCTAAGCAAAAAAATCGCAATTCTCATTTTAGCCAGAATCGTGCAGCTCTACACCGTGCAACATAAAAAGTTGCAAAGACCACCATAGAGTCATTTTCTTGCAAAAAACAAATGTAGTAGAGAAGTGTCAGAATTGGCTTGGGTGGCAAGGGGTTTAATTACCATGAGTAATATACAAATAATTATAAGCACTGTGGGCCAGATCCACAAAAGGGATACGACGGCTTTGAGTATGCAAATTAGCACTTACGGAGATCCACGAAGCTTTTCAGCTTCGTTTTTTCTCCGTAAGTATTAGTTTGCAATCGTAAAATTATGGCTGCTTTTACAAGGCCTAAACTGTTTAGGCCTTGTAAAAGTAGACCCTTCTATCCCGCGTTGCCGTCTTTTTTTTTTTCAAATTTTTTTTTACCCGCCGCAACTCGTATTTTTTTTTTTACGCTCGTCGCGATTCTCAAAACCCGCCGCAACGTAAAACCACGCAAAGCACGTCGGGAAAATGACGTCGTGAGAATGTGCAGTACGGCCGGCGCGGGAGCGCGCCTAATTTAAATGGGACTCGCCCCATTTGAATAGGAACGCCTTGCGCCGGCCGGATTTAAGTTACACAGCCGAAAATTTCTAGGTAAGTGCCTTGTGGATCGGGCACTTAGGTAGAAATTTTCCGGCAGTGTAACTTAAATGGGAATATTTAAGTTACGGCGGCTGGCTGTGGATCTGGCCCTGTGATCCTATCAGTCTGCTGCAGTGTGTCAGCTTGTATTTATATTGGTCGCTCTGAATGTAGCTTCTGACAGGCTGTGCAAGCAGGCCCGTATTTCCGGAACCATAAATGATAGCCGTCCCATATTTTAATCAGTTGTGGGGTAGGTCTTCAATCGCCTACCCCCCAAATGTGGTGTTTCTGTGACCTCTGGTCGTCGAGCTACAACCCCCGAAGTCGATCTTTTTTTTTTTTTTTTTTCTGATTTTATTTTTGGGCAAATGGGCCTATCTTGAGAAAGGGGCCTGGTGCTGCAGCTCCATCAGCCCCTATGTTAATCCGGCCCTGAGTCACAGGTGTGTGCCTTAACCAGTACACAGGTGATACCTGGAGCACAATCACAGCTCCCTGTCCAAGGAAGCAAAGCTGTTTGTAATTCCATGAATTAGGAACATCTTTATTACCTTTGTGATTGATTTGCAACCAAAACCTAAATATGCACAGCAGGCACTACACAGACCAGCATGCACACATGGCTCTCCTGAGTCTATAGGTGCCCAATGACAAACCTGCACCCCAACTAGTCATGTATGCCCCACATAAAGTTAATACAGTGCCGAACCTGACCTCCCTGGGGCCCTAAGCAAAATGACATGTCACAGCGCAGGTACCGAGATGTGAGACAGAGGCAGAGATGGGACACAGGCCAGGTTCGGTACACAGTCGGGCAGCGAGGTACAGGAACATCAAGCAGAAGAGGAGTCAAGCACAAGCTGGGGGTCACAAGTAGGCAGGCGGAGATCAAAGGGAAGGTTCCGGCGCAGCCGGGTCAGGATACAGGATACAGATCAGGTAAACAGGCACTAGCTGAAACACCCACTCAGCAATTCTCATGTGTCATGTCTGTAAGCCAGACTTCTCTTACAATTAGATTGTAAACTTGCAGGAGCAGGGCCCTGCTAACCCTGTTGTAAAGGATTGTATTGTTGCTGTATTGTCTCCCTTTATGTTTTAGGCCAGATTCACATTAGTGAGATGCGTTTTTGAGCTCCGTTGTCTTTGCAAATTTCTCTATAAGGTGTTCTGCGGATCCAATGTGTTTTATCTGCGGATCAGCTGCGAATTTGAAGAAATTATCTTCAGAGCTGCGTTTTTGGTGAGGGCCAATCATTGTTAGCTCAGCTGTGTGATGATGTAGCTAATAAAAGGGAGTGACCTTTCTTGGACTTGTCCAGCAATCAGTAGGGATGAGCCGAACATACCCGCGTTCGGTTTGCACCAGAACGTTCGAACAGACCGCGAACATTTAGAACCCCATTGAAGTCTATGGGACTCGAACGTTCGAATTCAAAAACGATAATTTTAAAGACCAATATTCAATTTAATGTTGGAAAACGTCTTTCAGAACCAGGGTCTTGCCCCAGGGAACATGTATCAATGGAAAAAAAAGTTTTAAAAACTGTCGTTTTTTTCTGGAGCAGCGATTTTAATGATGCTTAAAGTGAAAAAAAAAAAAAATTCCTTTAAATATCATACCTGCTGGGTGTCTATAGTAGTGGCACGTATTTATAAATGTCCCTGCACAGCATGAGATTACTATAAGAAAAAATAACTTTAATACTGCTTGCGGCTTCAAGTAATGTTTGGTCCCTGCAATATGGATACACATCATTGAAAAAAATAGCAGGAGTTTCCCCGCCACCACTCCCCCAAGGTCACATGACCCAGTGCCAATCCTGACCTCCTTGGGGCCCTAAGCAAAATGACATGGCACATTAAAAATGAGAAGCGGGGGGCGCTGACGACAGTGACATGTGACAGCTAATGCGTTTAGGTGCTATCAAACAGCAAAGGTGCAGTTACACCAACTGCATTTAGGTGCTATTAAACAGCAAACGTGCAGTAACAGCTAATGCGTTTAGTGCCATTAAACAGCACACGCGCAGTTACAGCAAATGCGTTAGTTGCTATTAAACAGCACACGCGCAGTTACAGCAAATGCGTGTATGTGCAATTAAATAGCACACGTCCACTAACACTGAGTACTATGTTTAGGTGTAAACTAAACACTATGCAGGCAATACAACACGTTAGAGCACTGCATCAAGCACAATCTACTGCCTAACAATAGGAATAGCTGATCTAGCTAAGCTATACAGTGTATAAATATATATACAACTCCTAGGGATGTATATCACACTGTAAATTTAACTAAACTGACTAGCCTTCCTGCTCTATCTATCTATTTATCTATCTATCTATCTATCTATCTATCTATCTATCTGTCTATCTATCTATCTATCTATCTATCTATCTATCTATCTATCTATCAGAAAAGACACTGTGTCACTATCTATGTCTCTCTCTCTAACTGTCTGACTGATCTTCTCTTTAACAAAGCCGGAACACACTACACGAGGCCGCCTTGCAGGTGGCCTTTTATAGTGTGGGGCGTGTACTAAACCCCCTGAGCCATAATTGGCCAAAGCCACCCTGGCTTTGGCCAATTGTGGTTCTTCGTTTTTTGCGCGTTGTGATTGGCCAAGCATGCAGGGTCATGGTGCATGCTTGACCAATCATCAATGCGCAACGCCGCAGTGAATTATGGGCGGACGTGCGTCACTCGAATTTGGCGCAAACGACCCGTTTTGTTCGAAATTCGTCGAACGTACGAACAGCTCATCCCTAGCAATCAGTATTGTGTGGATTTGAATTAGGATTTGTGAGGAAATGTGTGCTGCCCTGCCCATGTTCATGCCTACAGTTGTTGCTGCAACAGCAGAAATCTTGCTGGAAGTTGAGAGGAGGAGGAGGAGGAGAAGAAGAAGAAGATACTGGCCCAGATTCAGAAAGCACTTACGCCAACGTATCTTGATTTACGCCGCGTAAGTGTAAATTTGCGCCGTCGTATCTGTGCGCCGTACCCACAGAACTAGATACGCCTGAAAATCGGCTTCTTCCGACCGACCTAACTTTCCTACGCTGGCGTATCGTGGGCACAAATTTACGCTGGACGCATCTTGCGCTCCCATTCAAATATGCAAATGAGAGAGATACGCCGATTCACGAACGGAAATGCGCCCGACGCAGGCTACGCGCGGTGCACGTAAGTTGTACGTCCGGCCTAAAGTTACCCCTCATAAAGCAGGGGTAACTCAGCAACAGACATGCACAGGTCAGCTGGAGAGCAGCTGCAGCAGCACCGTTACGGACGAGCTGAGCAACCACACTTGCAGGACAACACATCTGTATGCCAACATGCCAGGGACAGCCATGGTCATAGCACTACTGCGTCTACAGGCACGTAGGAGGGCACAGGAGAGGATATACCGAACGTGCATGAACGTCTTTGGCATGGGGGATTTGGAGGTGTATCGCATCTTCAGATTCAGCCCTGATGCCATCCTGGAATTAGCCACAGCCCTGCATGATGACATCACCAGCAAGACACAATGCGCACATGCAGTGCAGCCACTGGTCAAGGTACTGGCAACACTGCATTTCCTTGCCAGTGGATCTTTTCAGCGTACAAGTGGAGTCGTGTCTGGAATGTCACAATCCAGTATGAGCAGATGCGTGCACCAGGTTGTCCCCGCAATCCTCACACGCATGTCCCACCACATCATCAAACCGACCCATGAGCATCTGCGGCAGAAGGCAATGCAGGATTTCTACAGAATTGCCAGATTCACCGTGGGCCATTAATTGTACACATGTGGCACTACGGCCCCCCCGTGCCACAGAGCACATATCCCGCAATCGTAAGCATTGGCATTTCATCAACGTACAGGTGATAGCCGATGCCCAATGCCTCATATGGCACATCCGTGCCAAACACCCCGGGGCCAGCCACGACAGCTACATATTCTGTCAAAGCAACATCCCAACGGAATTTCGAACAGAATGTGTACAGGGACAGCTGACTGGTTGTTGAGTGACATGGGTGTCAGGCATGACTGTCCGACCCCATGATGCAGACATCACGAGGAGCACATGCACGGCTAACATCCTCCTGTCTTTTCCCTTCCAGGTGACTCTGCATATGCACTTGGGCCCCATCTCCTGACTCCATACCAGAATCCCCAAACCAGAGGAGAGAGAAGATACAATGCTGCACACATACGTACCCGTGCAGTGGTGGAACGCACATTTGGCATCCTGAAGTCCCGTTTCCGATGCCTGGATAAGTCTGGGGGGACCCTGTTGTATTCCCCAAACTTTGTGTGCCAGATCATCGGTGCATGTTGTGTGCTGCACAACTACGCCATGAGAAAGGGCCTGGAGATTGACATATGTGATGACCTGACCCCCGAACCAGACAGTCCCCCCCTAACCGAGGCTACCCCGTCTGCTGAGGGAACAGCAGTCAGCAGATGCCTCGTGGAATGCATCTTTGCACGTTAAACACACACATTCAGCAT
Organism: Rana temporaria; assembly: GCF_905171775.1. Classification (NCBI taxonomy): domain Eukaryota; kingdom Metazoa; phylum Chordata; class Amphibia; order Anura; family Ranidae; genus Rana; species Rana temporaria. The sequence goes on from NC_053492.1 coordinate 345,371,462, forward strand.
GGCACAAGGAGAATGCACGCATGCACACCACTGTGGTCCCTAGCTCACACACTACATCCACCTCACATTAGATTAGCCCAAGTCCACCATGCAGGACTTGGGAGCAGCAATGCCACGCCAAGGCCCCAATGGTGTCGCTGTCCATTCATACCACATTCACACGGTCGTGGGGATAACCTCTCCCCGACGACCCAGGGTGACCCACCTTGCTGGCAGGTATGTCACTCCCACATTCACACACTAGTCACACTGTAGCCTGCACTCCTCACCGTGTGCATACACTACAAAATAAAAAAGCTCATACTTTGAGCACAACATAAAAATAAAAAAGCTCATACTTTGAGCACAACATAAAAAAAACCACTCATTTGCCCTGTCGTGGGCTACGCCTGGTGCCACGGCTCTGGCTCCTCAGTTGCCTGGGGGGAGCCTCGGGTGGGGGGTGGGGCATCTGGAGGAGGATCATCCCCCCGGTCTCTCCCTGGCTGGCTGCCTGTCCTCCAATGCCAGGCATATGCGGTTGAGGACGGCATTTGTCTCCGCCTGCATCCGCAGCTGGCAGGTGGTGGTGAGCCGCTGATGTCGCCTCCTCTGCCTCCCCTCCGCCTCGATGGCAGCTGTATTTGCCTGGACAGCCACTGCAAGGCTCCTGACCTCTGTCACAAGGCCTGTCACAAGGCCTGATGTCGTGGCCTGCAGGTCACTATACCAGTGCAGTTGGCACTCACATCCTGCAGGCTGTCAGAGATGGAGGCACTCTGAGCAGCCTGCTGTGTGAGGGCCTGCTGGACAGCCAATGTGCAGGCAGCCTGGGTCTGGGCCGAGGAGGCCAGGCTGTCTGCCACACGGCGCATGTCACCTGCTATAGAACCCAAATGGCGGGTCTGCCGGGCCTGGTCCCTTGCCAGATTTTCTTCAAAGGCATCAGGATCACCCCTGGTCTTCCTCGATGCCTGGATAAGTCTGGGGGGACCCTGTTGTATTCCCCAAACTTTGTGTGCCAGACCATCGGTGCATGTTGTGTGCTGCACAACTACGCCATGAGAAAGGGCCTGGAGATTGACATATGTGATGACCTGACCCCCGAACCAGACAGTCCCCCCCTAACCGAGGCTACCCCGTCTGCTGAGGGAACAGCAGTCAGGAGATGCCTCGTGGAATGCATCTTTGCGCGTTAAACACACACATTCAGCATGGCACAAGGAGAATGCATGCATGCACACCACTGTGGTCCCTAGCTCACACACTACATCCACCTCACATTGGATTAGCCCAAGTCCACCATGCAGGACTTGGGAGCAGCAATGCCACGCCAAGGCCCCAATGGTGTCGCTGTCCATTCATACCACATTCACACGGTCGTGGGGATAACCTCTCCCCGACGACCCAGGGTGACCCACCTTGCTGGCAGGTATGTCACTCCCAAATTCACACACTAGTCACACTGTAGCCTGCACTCCTCACCGTGTGCATACACTACAAAATAAAAAAGCTCATACTTTCAGCACAACATAAAAATAAAAAAGCAGGGTGCAGTTGGCACTTACATCCTGCAGGCTGTCAGAGATGGAGGCACTCTGAGCAGCCTGCTGTGTGAGGGCCTGCTGGACAGCCAATGTGCAGGCAGCCTGGGTCTGGGCCGAGGAGGCCAGGCTGTCTGCCACACGGCGCATGTCACCTGCTATAGAACCCAAATGGCGGGTCTGCCGGGCCTGGTCCCTTGCCAGATTTTCTTCAAAGGCATCAGGATCACCCCTGGTCTTCCTCGTAGCCTTTCTGGGGACAGGAGAGGCTTGGGGCCGTCTGTATGGGGAGGCCCTTGAGGGGAGTTTCCTGATGGAGGAGGAGGATAAGGGGCTTCCCCTGATGGAGGAGGCCCTTGAGAGGCTATCCCTGATGGAGGAGGAGGTTTGGGAGGCTCCAGGGATGGGGATCTCCTCCACGAGGTATACACCTTCCTCTAGAGTACCGTGCTCCTCCTCAACTTTCTCTAGAGGAGAGGTGTGGTCACACTCCTCCTGGAATGGCGTGGGTCGCCCAGCAGCCGGTGACGGCCCAGCTCCCTCCAGCACTTCTGTGGATGACACAAAGCATTCACATGTTGGTGGACCCACACACTTGTCACATGTTCCCTTACACCCCCTCACATGCTACACACCGGATAGGAGATAAAACACACTTACCTGTCCTCAAGGGCTGATCAAGGGAGTCATAGCCCTCCAGGCCCTCTACCTGCTCCCTCTCCAGGCACCTGGCAATGACCTGCTCCTCGGCACTGAGCCTGATGGTAGTGGCTGGTCCACCTCCCGTGCCCCTGGCGTGCTTCCTCATAGTCGCCAGCTTGTCTTTGACCTGACGACGCAGGTCATAATTTTTTTGGGCTATGTCACTTGAGGACCTAACCTCCTGGCCAAGGGCATTGACCTGCGTGGTTATCTCCTGCAGGATCTCCTCCTTCCGGACCTTGCTGGTCGTGCCACTCTCTGCCCCATGGAGGTACTTGTCGTGCCTTGTGATGGCATCGATGATGATAGCCTTCTTCTCAGGTGAAAAGTTTTTTTTCCTCCTCTCCTTCCCAGTCACTGGAGCAGACATGGCTCAGAAAACAGAATGCAAAAGTACCTACACCAAAAGCTGCTGGTGTACTTTTGCGCTCGACGGGCGCATGTCTGGGCGTATTTATGCACTGGGCGTAGGCGGTGGGCCGGCGTATCTTAGGAGTTACGCCGGGCGTAGTTGTGAGCATGCGCAGAGGGGTGCGGGCCATACGTCCGCGTCACAGCTATGTGACATCATTTGCATGGGGTCACGCCGACTTACACTTACGCTGGCCTACGCCTGGGAAAATACGTTACGCTGGCGCATCTTGGTGAGTAAAGGCTTTCTAAATACAGTACATGCCTCTCCGCGCTGTGCCGGCGTAGTGTAAAAAAGATATGCTACGCCCGCATAAATATGCGCCGATGTATGTGAATCCTGGCCACTGGGTTCATCCCATCATTGCAAATAGGGATGAAAGAGGGCAGTTCATGATATTGTATGAAGATCTCCGTGGGCATGAAGACAAGTTTTTTGATTATACGCGCATGTCAATAAATGGGTAATGTTATTTTATTCCTTGCTAAACATTTAGTTCCTCCATTGTTCCATAGTAGATGTTTTGTTTTTTATTGAAGTCAATATTTTTTATATTCTTCAAGTTTTGATGAATTGTTAGGACTAACGTACCCTAGGTTGGTGATAATAGGTATTTTATATGTGTGAACAAGCAGTTCAAAAGATAAACAGCGCTAATGAGATGTTATAACAACTCAAAACTAAAAGAATCAACAGCCCAGTGGACACAGTTGGTGTAAAGGTAGTGGACTCCTAAGTGTCAGTGCACCAAAAACAACTCAAAAGAAAATACCTCTGTAGGTGGCCGAACTCACCCACCAGGGGTGTGTGATTGCCACAATAGAGAAATGTTGAGGCTCTATAAGTACACCATCTGGTCCTCCAGGTATTAGTACGTCAAACACACGTCTCAGCAAGGTGTCATGAAAAGCAGATAAAGAGACAAATGATAGTGCAATACTGCTAATATGAACCTGACTACAGAGGGTTAAATAACCTAAAGTGAGTGCCCGTACAATAAATCACTGAAAGATAAGCAAAAAGATACGATCACCGCTGTCACCGCCGTTTAAAATCCTCCAGGGGCCGCGCGCGTGCTGAGCATAAGCTGTTAAGACAGGCGCTGGATCGAGGTTGGTGGATGGTGGAGCGCGGTGGAACGCAAGCTATGTCCGTATGTTGCGTCGTTGTAGCCACGCCCTGACGCGTTTCGTCACTTCCTGACTTCAACAGAGGGCGTGGCTACCTAACGCATTCACTGTTCCTTTATACTCTGTCAGCATAAGACTATTGAATCAGTTTACCCGCCCACTGGTCATGATTGGTGCTGTTCCGATCCGATGGGCGGGCTGACCTCAGCCTTGCTGTGTAGAGTTCACAAAGGGCAAAGTGAAAAACGGAATAGTAAAAAAGGTTACTGCATTTAATCTGGTTAAAAAACCTACAAATATATACAAAAATTGCTTGTCACCGACGGGTATAGAGAGCATTTGTAAATGTTCTCTACAAGCAGGGGTGTATATAGGTATATTTGGCGACTACAGGTGTTTGTAAAATAGCTGATAAAAGAAACAGAATAGAAGGAATGTGTTTATACAACACGGGTGTCAGTTCACCCAACCACCGAGTGCTGTGGGCGTGTTTCAAATGCCTATCAGACCGCTCGGGATTTATATGATGTTTGCAATTGATGTTTTTAAACATAATCAGAGAGGCAAAATATCTCGGACACTCGATTAGACTTAGTGGTTTGTGCACATTACAGTACAGGATGACTAAAATCAAAGTAAGATATTTAATAAATGTGCGATCATTGATGCTAAAAAATGTACAAAAAAATGCACAAAAAATGCACAGCAACGCACAGCTCTCAGGTGAAAATGTGCTCATAGAAGAAAAAATTCCAGGTAATATCATGGAAAATGCACAAAAATATGTGCTAGTATATGTATATATAGTATACCTTGCGAGTTGGTTGAACTACGATCCGCTCTTATGTACGGATTATGTAACCAAGCTTATGTGGGCAGGGCCAAACTGACATATGTTTTAGCTGTCACGTACTATGTCAGTGAAAAAGAGTCTTTGAGTAGAAGTCCAGTTCAGTATAGTGTGAGGCTTTATGTCATCAAAAGTGTTTGGACAGGGCCGGTAAGCAATCATAATAATAAGGAAGGATAAAAAAGGAGACTAATAAAAGGAGGGTTCAAAGGGGGGGCATCTAATAGAAGAACCGATATAAAATATATATAAAAAATATATAAAATATATAAAAAATATATAATAAAATCAAGAAAATAGCCGGTAAAAATACTGATAATAGAGGCTGATAAAACAGGGAACATAAAACTTGGTAAAACTGATAAAAATGGCTGAATAAAAGGGGATGGTAAGACTGAAACTGTAATAAAATCAGAGATCACTGATAAAACAGTTAATATCCAAGTCCACATTTAATCCTTTCGGCACAAGTGTGCCTGCCATAAAAATCCATTCAGTTTCACGTTTCGAAAGTTCCCTTATATGGTTACAGCCCCTCCAGGAGGATTCAACATGTTCAACACCCCAAAACTTCAGACCTGCGGGGTTCTTGTTGTGATATAATTTAAAGTGCAGGGAAACGTTGTGGTCCTTGTACCCTAATTTAATATTTGCTACATGTTCAGCAATTCTAATTCTTAATTTTCTTTTTGTACGGCCGATATACATCAATTTGCACGGGCATTCAAGCATATACACGACGTGTGTTGTGTTGCATGTGATGAAAGATTTCACTTTAAATTCGATACCGTTAGAAGTAGCAGTAAAAGACTCTATAGGGCCTCTTGCTCTGTCTGCTTCCTTGCATGGGAGACATTTCTTACATGGGAAGAACGCCTCTTTATTCCACATGGATGGTGGTTTTCTTGGAGGGTGAAGGACTTTTTTGACAATTTTATCTCCAAAGTTGGCCGCCTTCCTGTATATGAATCCTGGTTTCTTTGGGAGTACAGTATTTAGAACTTTATCTAGAAAGAGGATGTGCCAGTGGTTTTTAAAGATCATCTCAACCTCTTTATATTGGCTATGATAGCCTGATATAAAACTCCATTCATGAATATTTCTTTTAGCAGGTACTTGAGTTGTAGATAGGCAGTCGGAACGTGGTATTAGTGCCAGTTCGTCTATGATCCGGACAAGTTTATTGTTGTCGTAGCCTTTTTCTACAAATTTCTCTTTTAGAAGATTGGCCTGTGATTTAAAATCTAAAACGTTACTGCAATTTCGTTTCACTCTCATCAATTGGCCCTTTGGAATGTTCCATCACTTCTCGGGTTGGTGAATTTCTGGATCATTACCTCCAAAAAAGCGTTACTAATACCAAGGCATACTTGAGGGACACCAAAGACCTACTGATCCAGTTAGAAGGAATAGATCTAACCGGACTTAGTGACGTTTATCTGGTCACTGCTGATGTTTCGTCATTGTATACAATTATACAGCATGACGATGCCCTTTTAGCATTAAATTGGGCACTTTCCAAAAGAGACGACATCAGACATAGCCTCAAAGTTTTTCTACGTAATTGCCTTGATTTTTGCCTTAGTCACAATTTCTTCTGGTACAACGACTGTTTTTATTTACAGAATGAAGGCGTTGCTATGGGGGCTAAATTTGCCCCCAGTATAGCAAATCTTTTTATGGCGGAATGGGAGGACAAGACCATTTTTAATACACCGCGTGAGGAACTTTTATTTTACCGCCGTTATATTGATGACTTATTTTTTATCTGGGCTGGTCCACTTTTAACATTAGAAACCTTTTTAAAAGATCTAAATACAAATATATGTAATATCCAACTCACCAGTGAGTACAATCAGCAGAGTGTGCATTTTCTTGATCTTAACATTTTTAGAGAAGGAAACAAGCTTGGTACTAATGTCTATTTCAAACCGACTGACTGTAATAGTTACTTGCCAATGATAAGCGGCCACCACCCAATGTGGTTAAGGAACATTTCAAAGGGCCAATTGATGAGAGTGAAACGAAATTGCAGTAACGTTTTAGATTTTAAATCACAGGCCAATCTTCTAAAAGAGAAATTTGTAGAAAAAGGCTACGACAACAATAAACTTGTCTGGATCATAGACGAACTGGCACTAATACCACGTTCCGACTGCCTATCTACAACTCGAGTACCTGCTAAAAGAAATATTCATGAATGGAGTTTTATATCAGGCTATCATAGCCAATATAAAGAGGTTGAGATGATCTTTAAAAACCACTGGCACATCCTCTTTCTAGATAAAGTTCTAAATACTGTACTCCCAAAGAAACCAGGAGTCATATACAGGAAGGCGGCCAACTTTGGAGATAAAATTGTCAAAAAAGTCCTTGACCCTCCAAGAAAACCACCCTCCATGTGGAATAAAGAGGCGTTCTTCCCATGTAAGAAATGTCTCCCATGCAAGGAAGCAGACAGAGCAAGAGGCCCTATAGAGTCTTTTACTGCTACTTCTAACGGTATCGAATTTAAAGTGAAATCTTTCATCACATGCAACACAACACACGTCGTGTATATGCTTGAATGCCCGTGCAAATTGATGTATATCGGCCGTACAAAAAGAAAATTAAGAATTAGAATTGCTGAACATGTAGCAAATATTAAATTAGGGTACAAGGACCACAACGTTTCCCTGCACTTTAAATTATATCACAACAAGAACCCCGCAGGTCTGAAGTTTTGGGGTGTTGAACATGTTGAATCCTCCTGGAGGGGCTGTAACCATATAAGGGAACTTTCGAAACGTGAAACTGAATGGATTTTTATGGCAGGCACACTTGTGCCGAAAGGATTAAATGTGGACTTGGATATTAACTGTTTTATCAGTGATCTCTGATTTTATTACAGTTTCAGTCTTACCATCCCCTTTTATTCAGCCATTTTTATCAGTTTTACCAAGTTTTATGTTCCCTGTTTTATCAGCCTCTATTATCAGTATTTTTACCGGCTATTTTCTTGATTTTATTATATATTTTTTATATATTTTATATATTTTTTATATATATTTTATATCGGTTCTTCTATTAGATGCCCCCCCTTTGAACCCTCCTTTTATTAGTCTCCTTTTTTATCCTTCCTTATTATTATGATTGCTTACCGGCCCTGTCCAAACACTTTTGATGACATAAAGCCTCACACTATACTGAACTGGACTTCTACTCAAAGACTCGTTTTCACTGACATAGTACGTGACAGCTAAAACATATGTCAGTTTGGCCCTGCCCACATAAGCTTGGTTACATAATTCGTACATAAGAGCGGATCGTAGTTCAACCAACTCGCAAGGTATACTATATATACATATACTAGCACATATTTTTGTGCATTTTCCATGATATTACCTGGAATTTTTTCTTCTATGAGCACATTTTCACCTGAGAGCTGTGCGTTGCTGTGCATTTTTTGTGCATTTTTTTGTACATTTTTTAGCATCAATGATCGCACATTTATTAAATATCTTACTTTGATTTTAGTCATCCTGTACTGTAATGTGCACAAACCACTAAGTCTAATCGAGTGTCCGAGATATTTTGCCTCTCTGATTATGTTTAAAAACATCAATTGCAAACATCATATAAATCCCGAGCGGTCTGATAGGCATTTGAAACACGCCCACAGCACTCGGTGGTTGGGTGAACTGACACCCGTGTTGTATAAACACATTCCTTCTATTCGTTTCTTTTATCAGCTATTTTACAAACACCTGTAGTCGCCAAATATACCTATATACACCCCTGCTTGTAGAGAACATTTACAAATGCTCTCTATACCCGTCGGTGACAAGCAATTTTTGTATATATTTGTAGGTTTTTTAACCAGATTAAATGCAGTAACCTTTTTTACTATTCCGTTTTTCACTTTGCCCTTTGTGAGCTCTACACAGCAAGGCTGAGGTCAGCCCGCCCATCGGATCGGAACAGCACCAATCATGACCAGTGGGCGGGTAAACTGATTCAATAGTCTTATGCTGACAGAGTATAAAGGAACAGTGAATGCGTTAGGTAGCCACGCCCTCTGTTGAAGTCAGGAAGTGACGAAACGCGTCAGGGCGTGGCTACAACGACGCAACATACGGACATAGCTTGCGTTCCACCGCGCTCCACCATCCACCAACCTCGATCCAGCGCCTGTCTTAACAGCTTATGCTCAGCACGCGCGCGGCCCCTGGAGGATTTTAAACGGCGGTGACAGCGGTGATCGTATCTTTTTGCTTATCTTTCAGTGATTTATTGTACGGGCACTCACTTTAGGTTATTTAACCCTCTGTAGTCAGGTTCATATTAGCAGTATTGCACTATCATTTGTCTCTTTATCTGCTTTTCATGACACCTTGCTGAGACGTGTGTTTGACGTACTAATACCTGGAGGACCAGATGGTGTACTTATAGAGCCTCAACATTTCTCTATTGTGGCAATCACACACCCCTGGTGGGTGAGTTCGGCCACCTACAGAGGTATTTTCTTTTGAGTTGTTTTTGGTGCACTGACACTTAGGAGTCCACTACCTTTACACCAACTGTGTCCACTGGGCTGTTGATTCTTTTAGTTTTGAGTTGTTATAACATCTCATTAGCGCTGTTTATCTTTTGAACTGCTTGTTCACACATATAAGATACCTATTATCATTATTCTAAATGGGGCTTCCCTGTTTTATTTTAACAGCTGCTTATTAGACAACACCTCTTTCACTTTTAGAGGTGCTCTCTCATATTTTTGTTTGGTAAAACTTTATGCCACTTTACACACAGTCACTTTAAAGGTGTTGTTGCAAACACTAAGCGCCGGCAGTGCAATAGTAGGCCTTCTATCAGCACTCTTCACTTTTTTTTTGTACCCTAGGTTGGAGCGACAGAACACATGCTACAGAGCAAGCATCCAAACTGCAGAAAGATTACTAATAACATTAAGGTACCTTTTACCACCTATGTCCATTGTCATTGTTATTTGGGAGCATGTAATATTTATTGTGTTGAACTATCCAACATGTGTAATTATAAATGAATAACCAGACAGAAGATGACTAAACAAATCTTTATATATTTTTTTCGTATAAAAAAATTAGCTCGAATAGCCAACATTTTTTTTTTTTTTAAATAATATACAAAAAAAAAATTTGCATTCAAGTATACCTCAGGACAAAACTTTTAACATAAAAATGCACACATGCTCGTTAACTGTGGACAGAACTCATACTTTACAGATTTTGATATGTTCTTTTAAATAATGCAGCCTCAGTGGAGTATAGAGTTGCAGACGGTTTTTCAGCAATGGCAGACATTTGTTGTAACATATCTAGTAGACGCTCACTTATGTTCGTCTGCGATACCGGTCGGTCACTTACGCGCCACTTTGGCAGGCCGAGCAATAGTTGCAGGAGCAGAGGAGGGCCCAGGGATCGGCTCTGCCAATACAGATTCCTCTTCAGTGTTTTCTAACCATAGATTAGACCCTAGTTGGATTTGTGTGAGATCCTCATTTGGTTCCCTCAAAACTGGATCTACTGGTGTCTCGAATTGTGCCTCAGAATGGCTCTCCGGTTGATCCTCTAGCACGTCTTGTTCATCCCAACTAGCTTTGGTCCTGTATTTTTATATATATATATATAAAAACAAATTAATAATGCATAATATGTAGGCCTGATACATTGATAATAACTTACTCTCTCATCTCTATGATTAGTTTCAGAAAATCAAGGTCACCAGCATACATATAGGGTACTCTAGCTGTTGCCCCCGAGCCACTCTTCACTTATCTGAGGTGTCGATTGTATTTTTTGAAGGCATCCTGCATGCTTCGCCACCTTTTCTTTATGTATTGCACTGAAAAACAGAGAATAGAATACTAATGTATTATTTACTTTTTGTTTAAGGTATCTAGCTACAGGCAATTCTTTCGGAAGTCTCCACTATGAATTCAAGGTTGGCAAATCAACAATATGTGGCATTGTTCATGAGACATGCATTGTTTTATGAGAAGAACTAAACCCTTTGGTCTTCAAAAAGCCGACAAAACAAGAATGGTTGAAGCTATCAGAGGAATTCTGGGAGCGATGCAATTTTCCTAACTGTCTGGGAGCCATCGATGGCAAGCACATTTGCATTCTGAAGCCATTTGATAGTGGGAGTCAGTTTTTTAATTATAAAAAATTCTTCTCTTTTGTATTAATGGCAGATGCAAATGATAAATTCATATATATTGATGTCGGTGCTTATGGCAGCAGCTCGGATTCAGGTGTATTTGCACATTCCTCATTTGGGAGAATGCGGAGGGAGAATAGACTTGATTTACCAAACGATTCGTCCTTGCCCGGAACAAATGAGCCTGCCCTCCCATATGTTTTTGTAGGGGACGAAGCGTTTGCGCTTGGGAAAAATATGCCAAGACCTTTTTCTAGTAGAGCACTGACCAATGAAAAAATAATATTTAATTATCGGCTCACTAGGGCACGCTGAGTAGTGGAGCGTGCATTTGGGATTCTTTGCAATAAATGGTGATTCTTGCACACTGCCATCAACCTCAGTCTGGAGCATGCTGTCTCTGCTGTAAAAACTGCCTGTGCACTGCACAACTATGTGCGAGAACGTGAGGGTTACGTTTTAGAGGATTCCCTGATGCAAACCATGGAGGCTGCACAGTGGAATGTGACTAGGGGCACTACCAGTGGGAAATTGATTAGAGATCAATTCCAAAATTACTTTATGTCACCAGCTGGTGAGTAACCTTGGCAGATACAGTCAATTTAATTTCAAAATGTCCTTTTTTGTGTTGCACTAAAATTCTCTGGCCCTTTTAAATATTATAAAATAACATACTGATCTAAAAATTTCACTATGTATAATTTGAATGCTGAATAAAAATAAATAAATAAATTGTGTCTTGAAATATTTGCAAATCCTAAGATTATTACAACCTGAAAATCAAGCTAAATTGATGACCTCATCCGTCGCTGTCTGACACTGTTATGTGTGCTCTGCTGGGTGTCATTGTACAGAAGATCAAGGGGTCAGGCCAAGTAAAATCGTCACTTATTATGATGTCTTTGTACGACTAGCATGGGACCTAATGAAAAATGGGGATGACAAATACAGATAGCCACTCCCCCAAGGATCGGCGAAATAAGTTGGTAAAGTGAGTTTACATATTCTTCAAATAGACACACACGCAGACTCCTACAAACAATGACCAAGGATGTGGGAATGAGTCCCTTGACAACATCAACATGGGGACAGGGTGCATTGGTAGGGAGATAAAACACACTGGCAATATTGAAAGCATGTGGCATGGTATGGGTCAGGGGGGAGGGCTCCCTATCACACTTAACATGCCCTGACAGAATGCATGGTTGGATAAGGGCCTGGTCCGCACTCTGGTTATTGGGGTTTAAGTTGAAATATAACTTGGGAAAATAAATAAATAATAGGCGAACATCTCCAGGTAGATAAAAAGAAAAGAAAACTTGCCTTTGTCAGCCTGAACTTGCCAGAGTGGAGCATGTGCTCATCCCAATAGGTTTCTGGCAATTTCAACCCATGTTCTTTTTTTTAAGCATGTTGTCCTTATATTTAGGATGCCGGGTGTCATAGAGCAGTGGGTTCTCCCTGACAAGGCGGATAAGCTCCTCGCAATCCACACACTCCTTCACCTTTTCTGTCACTTTTTTGCTCTGTCTTTTCGACATGGCTACTCACCTCAGCAGCATGAAGACAGGGGAGGAACTTGGAAAAGGGGGAGGTGGAGGAGGAAGAGAGCAAACTTCCGTTCAATCCGCAACACATGTGTGAATTAGATGCATACCCGTAGAAGATAATGGGCCTGAATTCGCACCTGAGCCGCACCGCAAGACCTTAAAAACGCACGCGTTTTTTCGGCAATGCGCAGTGCGAATGCGAATGCATTGCACATATGTGAACCAGCCTCATTAAAAAAAATGTATTTAGAAATGTTCTGCGAATTGGATGCAGTTTAAGCCGCACTCAATTCACATAGGTGTGAACCCGGCCTCAAATTTCTGTACAAACTGTTGGCACTGTATAGATCCTTTATAATAATAATAATAATTTTCTGCCTGATACTGACTTGACAGTGACGTAGTGACCTATGACACACAAACGTTTATTTTCTAAAATTGGAGTGTGCAAAATACGGTGCCGCTCCACACAGAAATATATCAGCTTCCAGGTTTTATTGTCAAAGCATAATTGAACAAGATGAAGTTGATTGGTGTATCGGAACATCCCACACTCCGCTTGAGTGCTTCTGTCATATACCGCGTCCTATCAGTCTGGATATAGATCAGATATTCCAGCTGCTCACAAGCACACAACGAGACGAGACTTGTTTGTCTGCTGAACATGGAGTGTTTAATGGAACCAAGAATACAACCTTATATACAGTTTAAAGAGGAGGTAACCAGAACATAAATTAACATGAGATAATTAACTAATCATTTACCCAGACTAGGCGACTCATAGATATGACCTTTCAGGGTAGACATCCCGTCTACTCGCTCACCTGCTATACAATACACATTATCATAAGTGTAAACACAGGACATCTTCACACAATAGCAGGGTCAATTAGCACAGAGAACAGACAGATGGCTGGAGGGGGTGGCATTAGCATCTCCTTACACTGTATGTCCCAACAGTATGAATCAGTCACTCTAATGGCATATACAGGGTCCCAGGCATACAGCTCACATAGAGCACCATTCCCCCAAATGCCAGGGCCCATGATCGCAAGGCAAGAGGCGAGCATTCAGTCCCCTCCAAAAGCCTCTGTCCCAGGTGAGTTTGTCACAATTGGCTACCATGCACAGCTGCACCAGATTTAGTAAATCTCCCCCACAGTGTCTGTAACTAACTTACAGCTGCTCCCAAGGGCCACAATGATGGGTAATTTCTCCCACAGAGCACAGTTCTTGAAACATTCTTTCTCCAACTGAGCAATGATTCTGGGGCACTTAACCTACTACTGATTACTAGACATGGGCCAAACGACCCCCGGTTTGGTTCACAGCAGAACTTCCAAACATCGCAAAAATTCGGATCCGAATAACGAACCCCAAGTCTATGGGATCTGAACTGGAAAAATCAAAAGTACTAATTTTGAAGGCTTATACAGTATACAAGTAATTGGGCATACAAAGGGTATGGGGTCTGGGTACTGCCTTGGGAAACATGCATCAATGAATACAAAGTTTGTAAAAAACATAATTTTTAAATTAGTAGTATGTTACCGATTCTTAAAGTGAAACCATAAAAAATGGGAAATAACTATAGAAATTTAAAATTCCTTTAAATATAGTGCCTGGGGGTAGAGATGGCCTGCCGGTTCGCCCAGCGGTCGTTTCACGGTGAACTTTGGTCGTTCGCGTTTCCGCCAAACCGGCGGACATCTGCCGATGTTTGCGGCGGTCCGCAATATTACATGGGTAAGAACTTTGACCTATGACACATCCATCAGGTGGTGCAGGACAGCCAATTGAGACATTACAGCACATGGACATACCCCCTACCTTATAAATAGACCTGATCTGGCGGCCATCTTACATTCTGCTTTTTGTCACTGTAGGGAGAGGGTGCTGTTTGGAGCAGGGACAGGCTGTATTCATTCAAATAGCTATCTAAAAGGTCCACAAAATTCCTTTTAAGGACTGGTATAGTTGTGCAACTTGCTCTAGTATGTAGGTGTCTAATACATTCATATACTTTTTGTCAGTGTAGGGCGAGGTTGGCGTTTCAAGCAGGGACAGAGTTTAGCAACACAAATCGCTACCTAACAGGTCCACAAAAGTCCTTTCAAGCACTGGTATAGGTGTACTACTTGCTCTGCAGTATATAAGTGTAAATTATACTTATAATATACTTTTGAATATAGAAAGCATATTATAGTGGATTTGTATTGTGCAGCATTGTGACTGGTGGTGTATTTGGTTACTGCTGGATTTTTGCCTGTTTCGCTGCGTTACCTCTGCTACACACAAAAAAAAAAAATCCTGAAAAAAAAGTACCTTCTTCCACATATACTGCGCTTCTCTAGAGACTTTTGTTGTCACAGGGTTATTTAAAAAATGACAGGCAGAGGAAGAGGCAGGCTCTTCCACAGGGGTGGTAGGGGTAGGGCAGGAGCACCAGGCCGGAGCCAAAGTGGGAAGTGGCACAAGCTGCGTTGCATTACTTCAAAGGACGCACCAGACTTGGTTGAGTGGCTCGCCACCAACACCACCACCACATACCCTCCGCTTGAGTCACAGGAATTATTTTCCGATCCATCGGATGCGCAGCCATTCTTGGCATTGGATCAGGAAGAGGAGGTAGCAACAGCCGGCACTCAGCAGTCTGACGACAGTACTCAGATCAGTTCAAGGACGTTGGTGCCCACTGTTGCTGCCTACTACGAGATCTCTACTGTTAGTGATGGGGAAGGTGACGTCGATGATGATGTGTCTACAGACGTCACGTGGGTACCCACAAGAGAGGAAGAGGAGGGGAGTTCAGAGGGAGAGATGGACCAGCAGATAGGGAGTAGAAGCAGGCCGAACTTACAATGCACATGAGGGACAAACCAGACTCCTAATGTATCAGGAGCGAGCCATCAACCATGTATGGTCACATCTGGTGCTCCCAGGATGCCGGCCCATAGCTCCGCAGTGTGGGCTTTTTTTAATGTGTCCGCTGCAGACAATAGTGTTGCCATCTGCAGCCTTTGCAGTCAACGCATAAGTCGCGGTAAGCCCAACACTCATCTAGGGACGACCGCCTTAAGAAGGCACCTGGAGGGGATGAGCAGAGGGAGGGCAATGTAGAAAAGGGGCACTATAGAAAAGTGGAAGGCTATTGGATCGAGAGCCCACTGATGTGTGAGTTGGGGGGTAGCAGGTGGTAAGTGTTAATTGGTAATGGCCACATGATCAGGGAGTGGTAGGGGTTTGGGGGCTCCCCCCCATTGTGGGGGAGGGCAGCAGTCCTGGTGGGGACCCACTTTCAGAGTTCAACCTCCGGGGGGAGAACCGTAGGGCTGGATGGAGAAGAAGGGCCACGGATCTATCGGCCTTGGGAAGGCTGTATTCCCCCAATATGAGAGGGAAGGGGGGGGGGGGGGGGGGGGGGGGTTTGGGTGGGAAGGTCAGTGATGGGTCATGGCGAGAGGTGGGCGGCAGGTGGGTTGGGGGGCGGGATAGGGGGTGGAAGAGGTGAGGGAGGGTGGTTGGTTACGGATTGGGGTTTTCTCCGAATTATAAGAAATAGGACACTGGATGTGGTAATGTACCAATGAAAACTCGTCGATACATTAAAAGAACTACATGACCCAATTAGGACTAAACAGTAAAATGGCAGGAGTGGGGAGGGCGATCACCCGGTAGATACTATGGGCACTTTAAAAATACTTTCGTATAATGTACAGGGGCTGAACACTCCCATAAAAAGGAGTAATATTCTGAGAGAACTAAAATACCTTAAAGCGGATGTAGTATTAATACAAGACACACATATCTCGCAGGATTCAAACCTTAAGGTCTGTTCACACGATTACCCGCTATGGTACTATGGGGACTCCCCGACTAAATGTGCAAAGGGAGTCGCCATAGGTTTCGCCAAGGAAGTAAGATTTGTCCCGGGGGAGAGAATAGCAGACCCAGAAGGGCGCTATCTTTTGCTTAGGGGCAAAATATACGAAGTTGACTATTCCATAGCGAAAAAATAAGGGGTACTCTTTCAGAACCTTACAAGCGCAGCAGGGGGGGTCGTGACTGATAAGCGCACTCGCCTGGCTCACAACAGTGTTGACTACCTCACATTTATAAAAATGAATGAGGCATGGATCTCGGAGGAATTCAACACATGTGACCAGTTGACCATGTTTCATTCAAATTCAGGTGAATGTCTGTGGGCTAATTTTTTGGGCCTGTACTGGCCAACACTTTTTTCTGTATCCCGTGAGTGCCTAATGTACCACCAGCCACAGAATACAAGGTTGTTTGCTGTCAGGTGAACACCTGTGGCGGTGGGCTAATTTTTGAGGCCTGTAATGGCCGACACTTTTGTATCCGGCGAATGCCTAATGTACCACCAGCCACAGAATACAAAGTTGTTTGCTGTCCGGTGAATGCCTGTGGCCGTGGGCTCATTTTTGAGGCCTGTAATGGCCGACACTTCTGTATCCGTTGAATGCCTAATGTACCACCAGCCACAGAATACAAGGTTGTTTGCTGTCAGGTAAACGCCTGTGGGCTAATTTTTGGGGCCTGTAATGGCCGACATTTACTTCTGTATCCGGTGAATAGCTTAATGTACCCCCAGCCACAGAATACAAAGTTGTTTGCTGTCAGGTGAACGCCTGTCGGCTAATTTTTGGGGCTTGTAATGGCCGGCACTTACTTATGTGACCGGTTTTTCACTTAATACTTCTGGTAGGTCAGTGTCCATGTTGTGGGACTATTTGTGCACAGCTAGTAAGTATTTTGTGGCTGCAAATATGACCTGAAGGTTTTTAATATTCGCCTGCCATTAAAGTCAATGGGGCCAGCCGAAAACTTGTATTCTTTGGTCCTTTTGCAGGCTTTGAAGTATGAGGAGCCTATGCATCGCAAGTTTTCAGAAGTATGAGAAGCAGACTCCTCGGAGTAACTGAAGATTACCGTATCTGGAACTGCCTCCTCCCAGCCACTCACTACTCCCAAGGGTTCTGGGGATGGGAAACCATCTGTTAAGGGTTGACATATTTCTTACCTTTTGTGTGTTGTGTGGTATTGCAAGAATGGTGTCTGTATAAAGCGGGACATGAGAGCAAAGAATGTTTTCTATTCGTCCCGCTGCTTTGCCGCTAATGCCCTGTTCATAATGCCACGCAGAGTCTGCTCCAGCAGGAACACAACAGGGATTGTGTCACTGATGCATGCATTGTCACGGCTCACCATCCTTGTCGCCTCCTAAAATGGTGACAGTACAGTGCATGCATCCTTTATCAGCAGCCATTGGTGTGGAGAAAAAAAAAAGCCGGCCTGTGCGGTTGTGCCATACTCACACAGGTACTCGTTGACGGCCCTCTGCTTCATGTGCAGCCACTGCAGCATTGCCAAAATGAAGCTACACCTGGTGGGCATGTCACAAATCAAGCAACTGAGCACTGGCTGTGTATGACCACCTGAAATAGGTACAGACTCTTCTGGCCTGCTTTAGCAGACCTTCCAACCCTGAGTACCTGCTTAAGAAATGCTGCACCACCAAACTGAGGACATGTGCCAGGCATGGCACATGTGTCAACTTTCCCTGTCTGAGGGTGGACAGGATGTTTGTGCCATTATCGCACACCACCATTCTTGGCTCCAGCTGGTGTAGTGTGAACCACCTCTGGACCTGCCTCTGCAAAGCTGCAAAAATCTCTGCTCCAGTGTGGCTCCTGTCCCCTACACCAATGGTTGTCACCCTCAGTCCTCAAGTAACCCTAACAGGCCATGTTTTGTGATTTTTGCTTAGATCAAATAGCTGTCCAAACTAACAAGCCACTGACTCTGATTTAAAGGTCCTGTGCAAGATAAAGGAAAACCTGAAAACATGGACTGTTGGGGGTACTTGAGGACTGAGGTTGAGAACCATTGCCCTACACAAAGCAGCTGAAGCACTGCATGGCACCGTTTAGCCTGACTCATTGAATAGCTCCTTGAATGCTTAGGGCAGGGATATGCAATTAGCGGACCTCCAGCTGTTGCAGAACTACAAGTCCCATGAGGCATAGCAAGACTCTGACAGCCACAAGCATGACACCCAGAGGCATGATGGGACTTGTAGTTTTGCAACAGCTGGAGGTCCGCTAATTGCATATCCCTGGCTTAGGGGGTAGTGGCAGTGGTTTATAGTCATTAGAGGAGAGGGAGAAGGAGGTGGAGTTGCCAAATCTCATATCATCACCAGTAGCTGTATAGAGACATGGTGGCTAAACAAGCTGCAGCCCTGTCCTGTATGCGTCTGAGTTGAAAGCAGAGCCACCCAGTGTGCTGTGAACGAAATACAGCATCCCTGATCATGCTTGCTGAATCACCTGTCAGCAGTAATGTGGACCTTGTGACTGACTGCCTTGCCCAACGATGCCACAAAACTGCCTTCCAGGTCATGGTACAGAGTTGGAATGGCCTTATGTGAAAAGAAATAGGGAGTAGGAACCTGCCATTGTGGTACAGCACATTCTGCAATATCATGGAAGGGGGCACAATTCACCAGACGGAAAGGCAGGATTTGTAAAGTCAGCAGCTTTGACAAGCATGTGGATGGCAGTGACTGTATTTCTTTTTTTGCTGCAGCAGATGGAGCCAAGGAATTTGCCTGCTATAGTCTACAGCTGGTGGTGTGCTACTGGCAGACGTGCTGCAAAGACCTGTGACACCCTTTGCTCTGCCTTCATCCCTGTCAAAGGAGGCTGCTGAGAGGTTATAAAGTATAGTTGGGTAGACCACTTTTCTGTGGTTTTCAGGTGCCCTTGCCAATGCGCTGAGTGGTGGAAGGTTACATTCCTTGTCAAGCATGTGGTACCCAAATCGCTGTTGTTTTTGCCATTCTTGATGTGCTTGAGACAAAGTTTTCAAATTGCAACAGTGCGGTCGGCTGCACATGTGCTAAAAAAGGCACAGACAGTTGAGCTGTGGGAAGTAGGCCGGATGATTAAAGCTCCACAATCTGGTGGAATAGGGTGGCTGCTCTCTACTCTTCCATGATGGCTGCCTCGTTGGGGTTGTGCCTCACCCTCACTTTGCTCCTCTGCTCTATCCGACACCCAAGTCGCATTAGTGACCTCATCATCATCATCCCCTACATCCTAATCATCACTAGAGCCAACTTGGCAATACACTGTGGCTGAGGGAACGTGACTGACAATTTGTTTCCCAGTGTTTTTCCCTCTCAGTAGGCTCATGTTCCTACCTTCCTCAACATCAGAACCAAGATCTGAATCAAGTAATGGCTACATGCTCCTGACCTCTGCAGTGTAAGCTGTGGTGTACATTAAGTACTCCTGACTAAAGTGTTCATTGTCTCTGCTTGTGAAACTATTTTATTTAAGCCCTTCCTTAAAATGGTTCTAAAAGTTCAAGGTTTTTTACCTTCATGCATTCTATGCATGAAGAGCAAAAACCTGTGTGCACCAGCCCAGGGCCGTCTTTGATTGCATCATGGCCCCCTGGGCAAAGTAATGCTCTGGGGCCCTTACAATGATGACAGTGCAGGTAAACAGACATCAAGTAGGTAGGAGGCAGACTGCCTGCCCTGTGTATCTATCACTCTCAGTGCCATCATGGGCCCCCCAATTTCGGGGCAGCGTGGGCTTAAGGACCAGCTGCTTTGGGGAAGTGCAGGGGCCTCCTATGCAGCTGGGGCCCCTGGCCAGTGCCCAGGTGTGCCCTCTCATTAAGACAGTCCTGCACCAGCCCCCTCAACTCTTACCTGAGCCCCATCATGATCCAGAGATATGCACGGGAACCTTGGCTCTCCGTGGTACTCTCCTTCCTCATTGACTAAGGCATTACAGCCTATGAGAAGGGGTGGGGGGGGCTGTGGCTGAGCTGCGGCTCAGTGTATGAATGGATATGTGGAGCAGCGGCAGGGGACCGAGCCTGCTTGGGTGCCCCCACAGCAAGCTGTTTGCTCAGGGGGCACTTGGCAGAAGGGAGGGGCCATGAGTGCGGGCAGGGGACCTGAGAGGGGGAAGATTGGTACTGCTCTGTGCAAAACTACTTCACAGAGCAGGTAAGTATAACATGTTTGAAGACTTGGTCAAAGTGTTAATTATATGCCTATATTCCTGTGTGAGGAAAATAATATTTAAAGCAAGCTTTTTTTTTATTTTTTATATCCTTTGTCAATAAGGTTTTTGTGTGTTTGTCAGCCCCATGTTAGTAACATAATAATCACAGAGGGTTTGTGGGTACAATGTCATATATGCATGTAGTGTGAATAAGCATGATCCTTTAAGGCTTGACCAAAATTAAGTACAATGTAGTCACTCCCTATTTTAACATATCAGCTTTATGCCAAAGTATCTTTTTTCCCCTCAGTTTTTGAAGTTAGGAGTTCTGAACTTCATAAATGAAATATGCAGTGTTATAAGTTCAGCAGCAGCAAGAAATGCCTGCTAATAGTATTGCAGAAACTGAATCCCTCGGGATCATGCAGTTTGATTCGTTAAGGGAGAAGAGAATTTTTACTATGAAAAAAATTCATTATGCTCGCTGTAACAGAAGGCGGCTCTGGATAAGTTTTTGTCCTTTAGCTTTAAATGGCAAAGAGTGTACATTAAAATTGTTTTTTTTAGAGCTGGATGTGTCCTATAAAATGTCACCATGGACTTAATCATTGCTTTGTCTGCAACAAATTATTTGGAGTAATTTGGTGTATTAGTGTACATCTGGACAAAAAAGAAAACAAAGTATAGGTATTGACTATGACAACCAGATTTTATGTTTATTTTTGGGTTAGTGAAGGTCATTAAAGTGGATGTAAACCCACTGTCACAGTGGGACACATTGATGTCACAATGTAGAGTATAAGATTTCCTATCATCTGTGCCCAGTCTTGCCACACAGAGTTAATCCAGCTCTGAGCAATCCTCTTTTATTGTTCAGTGAAAATTAACAGACTTCCAGATGAAAACCTGTCTAAATAAAAAGTAATTTCCTCTCTCCTTGCTTTGAGTGATAGGTTATTTACATATCTAGCATGTTTATCATATGTTATGTTATGTTTATCATACTATGAGGTGATCCACAGTATGAGGTGATCCACAGTATAAAAAGTGAGAAATCCACCCCTCCCCCACATAACACATTCTGGTAATATACAATGAACTGTGGATCACCTCATATTATGATAAACATAACATAACATACGATAAACATGTCCAAGCTAGATATGTAAATAACCTGTCACTCAAAGCAAGGAGAGAGGAAAGGATGTAAAAATAGCAGCGCTATACCGCCGGGATTGCTGGGGAAATCGGCCGCTAGCGGTGCGGTATTAATCCCCGCAATCGGCCGATAAAGGGTTAATACCGCCCGCAATGCACCTCCTTCCCATTGTTTTAAATGGGAAGGAGCGGTATACATGCCGCTGCTCTCACCGCTCCAAAGATGCTGCTGACAGGAGATTTTTTTCTCTCCCGCCAGCGCATTGCCTCAGTGTGAAAGCCCTCAGGCTTTCACATTGAGTAGGCAGTGAAGGAGTTTTTCAGGCGGTATAGCAGCGCTATTTTTAGCGCTGTACCGCCTGAAAAACTCCTCAGTGTGAAAGGGGTCTTAGGGTTCAATATTGAGTTGGCCCACCCTTTATCATCTATAACAACTTCAACTCTTCTGGGAAGGCTGTCCACAAGGTTTAGGAGTGTGTCTATGGGAATGTTTGACCATTCTTCTGTGAAGAGAGAAACCTGGCTCGCAGTCTGTGCTCTAATTCATCCCAAAGGTGTTCTATTGGGTTGAAGTCAAGACTCTGTGCAAGCCAGTCAAGTGCCTTCACCCCAAGCTCGCTTATCCATGTCTTTGTAAACCTTGCATGTGCTTCTGGTACAATGGTCAAACATTCCCATAGACACACTTCTAAACCTTGTGGACAGCCTTCCTAGAAGAGTTGAAGCTGTTATAGCTGCAAAGAGTGGGCCAACTCAATATTACACCCTACAGACAAAGACTGGGATGTTGTGAGTGGGTTGTGTTTCCGCGCCAAGAAAGTAAAATAATTAGGTAGCGATTATTCACAATGTGAATGAATACGTGACAAGCTGCTAATATAGTGCAATAGGATGAAAAATTGTGATATAGGGCGCTAGTGAAATAAATACCTAACCATTGGGACACCCTTGCTGGTAGGGACCCAAGGTAGGGGTGATCCAATAAATTATATAAAATTAATAAACCGCTCTGGTGAAACTCAACACATACTAAATAGTATCTAGATAGCAGAGTGAGTACATATAAAACAAGTGAAATAAATTAATATGAACAAATAAGTTATCTCAGACACTCATAAGAAGTGAAATCACATTGGTGTGAAAAGGATAGTGAGGTGTCTCATTAACCACTTCCCTACCGCCTCATTGTGAAATGACGGCGGCAGGAACCCCTCCTCGATCCGGGTGGACATCATATGACGTCCTGCGTTCCCGGCGATCTAGGGCGCGCGCCGCCGGCGGCGACGCTCGTGACCCGGCGTGGGTGCCCGGCGGCCTCGATTGCCGCCGGGTGCCTGCGATTGTCGGTAATCACGGCAGGAGTGTGGATCTGTGTGTGTAAACACACGGATCCACCTCCTGTCAGCGGTGAGGAGACCAATGTGTGTTCCCAGTACAGAGGAACACACATCGGTCTCCTCCCCTTGAGAGTCCCCTCCCCCCTACAGTTATAACACACCTTAGGGACACATATTAACCCCTTCAACGCCCCCTAGTGGTTAACCCCTTCCCTGCCAGTCACATTTACACAGTAATCAATGCATATTTATAGCATTAATCGCTGTATAAATGTGAATGGTCCCAAAAACGTGTCAAAAGTGTCCGATGAGTTCGCCGCAATGTCACGGTGACAGTAAAAAAATCGCAAATCGCCGCCAATACTAGTAAAAAAATAAATAAAAAAAAATGCCATAAATCTATCACCTATTTTGTAGACGCTATAACTTTTGCGCAAACCAATCAATATATGATTATTGCGATTTTTTTTTACCAAAAAAATGTAGAAGAATACGTATCGGCCTAAACTGAGGGAAAAAAATGTTTTTTTAAAAAAAATTGTGATATTTATTAAATAAAAAAATAAAAAATATTGTGTTTTTTTTTTTTAATTGTCGCTCTTCTTTTTGTTTATTTAAAAACCGCAGAGGTGATCAAATACCACCAAATGAAAGCTCTATTTGTGGGAACAAAATGATAAAAAAAATTGTTTGGGTACAGTGTAGCACGACCGCGCAATTGTCATTCAAAGTACGACAGTGCTGAAAGCTGAAAATTGGCTTGGGCAGGAAGGTGCGTAAGTGCCCGGTATGGAAGCACCACACAAAAAAACACAGTCCATATGAAGTTGCCTTCGCAGGGTAGTTCAATAGGTATTCATGCGATAACTAGTAAGTGATAATGCAGCCACCACCATCTAAACTTCACCCGATGTGCTCAGGTCAGGGAAATGCGCTTACCGGATGGAGTGGACCTATTTAATTAAAAATAAGGTCTGCAGAGCTGAGCAGGTTAAAGTGCCTGCACACTATGCACCAGCTGTTCAGGCGGTCGTACTATCTGGGCCAATGGTGTCTCAGGATTTCATCAGCAAAACAAAAAGGAAAGCTAATAGTGTATTACCGCTTTATTAAAATATATAAAAACATACAAGGCTGATTGGCCCCTTACTTTGGTGGGTGCCTGCCCGGCACTAGGACTGTGTGCGTTGTATACAGGAGCCTGTATCGATGTCACAGGCTGCTCGGTGTGGGGCGTCCCAATCGAAAGTGCAGAGTGTTTGTGCACCGGATCAGCTGTAGAGCGGGGATGTCAGACTGCCTCCGACATATGTTTTGTGGATCTCCACGTCATCAGGGGAGACTGGGATGCCATTAAAGTTCATGTGAGTGTAAACGCAGGTGTCCCAATACTTTTGGTTATAGATTATATACAGACCAGGAGTACTCCCTTGCTCTGACTTTCTAATTTGCAGGCTGGTTCCAGATCAGTGACTCACTCATTAAAAAAAATCAGAGACCGCCAGTAAGCTTATATTCTTAGGCCCCGTACACACGATAGAATCTATCCGCAGATAAATCCCAGCAAATGGGTTTCTGCGGATAGATCCTATGGTGTGTACACGCCAGCGGATCTGTTTCCGCGGAGAAATCTCCTCTGGGATGGATTCCAGCAGATCGAATATTTGTTGTGCTGCACAACATATCCATCTGCTGGAATCCATTCCAACGGATGGATCCGCTCGTCTGTACAGACTTACCGGATCCATTCGTCCAAAGGGATTCCCCGCACGCGTCGTAATGATTTGACGCATGCGTGGAATTCCTTATATGACAGCGTCGCGCCCGTCGCCGCGTCATAATCGCGGCGACGGCGCGACACGTCATCGGCAGAGGATTTCCGCGCGGATTTCAATGGGATGGTGTGTACACTCCATCCCATCGAAATCAGCGGATTTCTTTGAGAGGATTTATCCGTGGAAACGGTCCGCTGGACCGTATCTGCGGATAAATCCTCTCGTGTGTATGGGGCCTTAGAAGGAGGTCAGCAATGGCTATCCCCACCTAAACCCTTGTGTTTTACAACATCTCCAACCTAAACCCACTTTAGACACAACATTATGTTTGCTCTAATGTTTGGATGAATAAAAAGATTTCATAATGTGCGTAAAATATTTTGTTTCAATGTTGTTATCTGTATACAACACATTTCCAGTTTGTTATTCCTCTGTAATTTTCATTCTGGATCTGGATTTACTATAATAATTTCTAAAACAGCTTTGCTGAGGCCCGCTGCACAGTGGTAAAAGATTTGCCAGCAAATGCATGCATTACTGTAAATTGTAAAAATACCATTATGTCAAAAAGCTATGGCAAATTCCAGGCTAAATTAGTCTTTTAAAATGCAGTACATCCTTACACATTACAGCTTATGAGCACAAAACCACAGAACTGATATTGCATCCCTCCGAGTCTCATTTTAATATGGTAGCAGTGATTCTGCCTAATTGAAGATTTTGTGCATAAGAGCAGGTTTACTGTGACATTGGAGGTTAAATGCATGCTGGTGCATTTCTTAATTTGCCTGTACAGCTTACTAAAGCAGATGTCTTGCGGAAGCGACTTGTCTTGTAATTACCTTTAAAGTATAGCAATGAAAAATCCACACAATTCACATTAAATGTACAGTATTTCATCTTATGGAAATTCCTAGGATGTAAAAATGCCTCATTCTCAACCTTATTAAATTTCACAGAAAAATTCATGAGGAAAAGCTGTAAAATATTATATTGCCAATGAAGACAAACTGGAGATGACACTAAGGGCCCTTTCACACTTATACGACTTGTCTCACGATTTTGTACTGCAAAATCGTATGACAAGTAATTCTCCATGATTTTCAATGAACACCATTCATATTGGCACGACTTTAAGTAGTGCCGACTTCAAAGTAGTCCCTGCACTACTTTGGTCCAACTTCCATGCGAGTTGATGGCCAAAGACCTCAATGTTAAACCCTCAAGTAGCATGCAAATCGTACCTGAATAATATAGACACGATTTCAGTACAACTTTGTAAGCACAAGCAGCTTTTTAACCCTTGTCCAACCCAATCCTTTCAGCATAGTAGCCCCTCTCAAGCACATTTTTCCACCACACATTCACTTCCTGGTTATTCCCTCAGGAACAATGTGCTCTAAACAGGTAAAAAAAAAAGAGACGTCCTCGATAATGAGCAAATCATTCGATTTATCTGTGAGTGCCCAGCTATTTATGATTTGTGTGACCCAAACTACAAAGACGAGATAAACTACAAAGACAAACTACAAAGACAATATCCCACTGACCACCAATGAAGGGGACATTTTTCCCACTGACCACCAATGAAGGGGACATTCTTCCCACTGACCACCAATGAATGGGAGATTCTTCCCAATTTTTATTTATTAAAAGTCTTGCAATCAAAAAGCATAAAATCACTATATATAAAAAAAATACATAAATATATACATATTTACATAAATGAAAATAAATATAGCAAATCTGCTCTCAAACACAAGACTTTACAGCAAAGCCAAAATCATGTATTCACTGGTGAAATAAATCCTACTACAACACACACCACTACACCAGACAAACCTGCAAGGTCAAGAAACAAACCCGCACCAATTATGCATGCAGCCCTTCTTCAAAAAGATACTAACCAACAAAAGTTATGGGAGTGAAAGAGACAGAAAAGCAAAATAACTCCTCACTCAGAGACGGGCAGCTCACCAAAGGCAGGTCTGATATTCCTCCACGCCCTTTTCCAGACCGCCCGAGGCTCCCTGCCCTTCTCAAGACCCCGAATTTTCCCAACGTCACCCAGAATATCGTGCACCACCACCTCGACAGAGAGGACTTTCTTCCGTAGGGTAACCTGGCACCGTGCATTCCATGTGAAGTAACGGACAACTATACTAACTAGAAAAAGTGTATTGAAATCAAAATCCCAGCGAGTCGGGAATACCCCGTACACCCACTCCGCATAACTCATGCGATAGAAAAAGGAAATGCCTAGAGCCCTCCCCACCCTTTTATACACCTCTTTGTTAAAGGGACACTGCAGCAAAAAGTGGTCCATAGACTCCACTTTACCAACACACTCCGCTCTAGTACAATCCCGATCATCCACAGAGCGATTCTTCAAGTTCCCTCTCACATAGAGCCTTCTATGGAAAGCGAGCCAGGCTTGATCCCTAAACTTCAAAGGGATTCTTTCTAAATTGATTAAACGCAATCCCTCCCTCATTACAGAGCCTGGGCAATCTCTTAAGGCCAGTGACACACTGAAAGCTGAGCTCAAAATTCTCTTCTCCAGAAGCTTCCTGGGGAGGGACTTGATATCCTCCGCTGTCACCTGCCACTGCCAAAGTATTTTCAGACACAGGGCAACATAAGCCAGGAGCTTGCCATGTTGGACTCTCAGACTTTTCACTGGCCCGCCATCTTCCCAGCATCGCAGAAAAGGCCTAAAACAAGACTGAAAAATACCCACCCATCCAGGCAGGTTCTCTGCTTGCATGTTACCAAGATTGTACTTTAAAAAGAGCAGAGAAAAGAAAACTATTGGGTTGACCATTCCTAGGCCACCCTCCCACCTAGACAGGTAAGTTACATTGGGTTTCATCAGGTTTAGCCTATTTCCCCATAACAGTTGGAAAAAACAGCTGTACACCCTTGCATAGAGAGATGCTGGCAAGATACAGACAAAGCTGACATATAAACAGATTGGGACCAAGTACGTTTTGATCAAGTCAACCCTCTTCCTCAAGGAAAACCTCCAATTCTTCTAAGTTGCTACTTTGGCATTGGCACACACCAACCTGCTTTCCCAATTTCGATGACTATAGTCACCAGGACCAAATTTGATGCCCAGCACTTTAATTTCCTACTGGGGCTCTGGGAAGGCATCCGGAAGTTCGAAGCTTTCACCCTCCTCACCCATCCAGAAAACGTCACTCTTTTCATGGTTGATTTTAGAACCAGAGGCCTCCGTGTACTGCTCTATTATAGAGACCACCTCCTGCGCCTCCTCCGTCCCAGAGACAATAACAGACACGTCATCGGCGTAGGCCACGACCTTCAAGGGCGGCACACCAGCAATGCCCAAAGGCACCCATCACAATGATCCACTCTCTAGCCTTTTTATGAAGGGGTCGATTGCGAATACATATAGCAGGGGGCTCAAAGGACATCCCTGGCGCACACCAGAGCCAACCTCAAAAGGCTGTCCAACCATTAACCAGTGGGAAGCTCTCAGCCCCTCTATATAATGTCTTCAGCCAATCTATAAACCTCCCCTGCAGGCTGTATCTACCAAGTAGCAAATACAGGTACTCGTGATTGACTCTATCAAAAGCCTTCTCCTGATCAATTGCCAGCAAGTACTTTCTCCATCCGGCAGCCCTGCAGCGCTCCAAAGCCTCCCAGACAGCTAAAATCGCTAAAAAGGTGCTTCTACCTTGGACCGCGCAGTCTGGACAACAAATCGCCGGCCACTGACGACAAGTGCCAAAAAAGAATCTTCGCCAAGATCTTTCTATCAACATTGAGAAGACTGATTGGGCGCCAGTTCTCAATCATTGAGGGGTCTTCATCTTTTGACAGAAGAATCACAGCGGATTGCCTCATGGAGGGAGGAAGCGAACCCTCTTCTAGATAGCTGTTATAAACCTCTGATAAAAAGGGAGCCAGAATGGACTTAAAACACTTGTAGAATTCAGCTGTCAACCCATCTGGTCCAGGCAATTTTTTGGTAGCCAGCTTCTCTATAGCATGAACTACCTCATCCGCTGAAATTGGTTCTGTCAAATCCATCAAAGGCAATGTACCATTTCCCAATGCTGGAGTAGAATCCAGAAAGCTTTCCATCTTTTCCCGACAAAGGTCCTTTCTTCCCAGAAGGTCAGCGTAATATGATCTGAAGATCTCCAGGATCCCTGATCTGGACTTCACCAGGGAACCCGTACCATCCCTCAGGCCTATGACCATTTTAACTGCTATGCCCTGCTTACAGTTCTGGTAAGGATCAGGAGAGTGATATTTTCCATAATCCCTCTCCAGAACCAAGGAGGCATGACTGTTGTATAATCTATGTCATCTCAGATCTATACCCTTACCCACGTTGCTATACCTTAACAAGTAACTTAGACCAGACCAAGGGTGTGGAGTAAACATGGCCGTAGCAGCCTCCTTTATTAAAAATATAAACCTTTTAACATAACTTAAAAAAACAGATTTCCTAACCCAGGGTGTGATCAATGATGGAGGAAAACTTTAATAGAACTTTTTGTACCATTCCTGCACTACGGCCTTCTTCTTCCGGTAACAGGCCTCAAGCCGACTTCCTGACTCAAAGACAACTTGACCGCAGTGCCCCATTTCCATTACTTTCAGCTAAGCCTCCGCTTGCTGTAATTCCCAAACCTCAGGACCCATACCAACGACAAGTCCTGACCATGTTTTCCTGGTATTTCCTCCTCCTCAACACGACCGACACCCGCCACTGCCACGACTCAGGCAAACGTCATAATCTGCATAGAAAGGGAAGACACAAAAACAGACACCCCCAAAACAACAAGACCAACTTATATCCAACTTAGGGATGGGTGGGTGGGAAAATCACTAGGGGAAGTGTTACAGCAATGGGCGGGCTCTTTCTATTTATATCGCCCTCCCTGCCCCTCCCCTGTTATCCCGGCCAGTCCCCTGCCGTCTCTCTTTCCTTCCCAGTTTAACCCCTGTCATGCCCGCCCTCCGCCTATGGCATTCTTTTTTCTTTGGCTCCGGGCTTTTCTTGACTGTTGTATAATCTATGTCATCTCAGATCTATACCCTTACCCACGTTGCTATACCTTAACAAGTAACTTAGACCAGACCAAGGGTGTGGAGTAAACATGGCCGTAGCAGCCTCCTTTATTAAAAATATAAACCTTTTAACATAACTTAAAAAAACAGATTTCCTAACCCAGGGTGTGATCAATGATGGAGGAAAACTTTAATAGAACTTTTTGTACCATTCCTGCACTACGGCCTTCTTCTTCCGGTAACAGGCCTCAAGCCGACTTCCTGACTCAAAGACAACTTGACCGCAGTGCCCCATTTCCATTACTTTCAGCTAAGCCTCCGCTTGCTGTAATTCCCAAACCTCAGGACCCATACCAACGACAAGTCCTGACCATGTTTTCCTGGTATTTCCTCCTCCTCAACATGACCGACACCCGCCACAGCGCCCCACTGTAAACACCTTTACAGTTGGGCGACCCTCCACACCCTAAGGGCCCTCTGAATCCCATCCTGCAGTCCTAGCACCCACATATCTATTCCTACGTCTGTCAAATGTACCCCATCCCTGCGCAGGTACCGCCACGTCCCCTCCTCTAGCTCCAGATGACGAACGACCAACCCCCCATTCCTCTCCATGAACCTCCCAATGTCCCTATTCACCTTTCTCCTGGCCCTGTTGATGCCCCCCCATGATCTGGCAAGGCGCCACGACGTGCGAGACACCATGTCAGACCATACAACTACCATCTCTGGAAAAGCCATGCGCAGCCTGAGGACATCAAACTTTATGTCCTTAGTCAGGTCTAACATGGACTTCAGGCCGAGGTCGTTCCCGCCCACGTGCAAGACTAAGACGTCGGGCGGTCTGTCCAACCGCGCATATTTATGCACCTCGGGCACGAGCCTGCTCCAAAGCATCCCCCGAACCCCTATCCAACGAATCCTAGCCTCCTCCCTAGGAAAACCCAGCTGTCTACCACCAGGTCTGGCCTCCGCCCTCTTTGCCCCCCAATAGACGTAGGAGTGACCCATGATCCATATCAATGCCGGCTCCGAACCTGTAAAACAAAAGAAATTCTCCAGCGTAACCTAGCCGCCCCACTAATAGGCCTCGCAACCACACAGTTATCTATTCCCGCCTCCCCCATAGTTACCCTTCCTCTCCCAATTAGACTAACAAATGAGGGCGAACATAGATACGAAACCTATTAGACTCCCATCTCCCTATTTTTTTCACTGACTCGTCATCTAAACCGTTCCTAGCTGCCTCTGTAGCTGCTCCGATCCTAAACGAGTGGGCTGAATATTCTTTGTCGGCCAGGCCCAAGACCCTCAAACCAGAGCGAAATACCGCCGTGAATTGAAACTTGGATAAAGGGGACCCATCCGCGTGTATCAGAAAGGACTGTCCAACCTCTGGGCGATTGTCCAGAAAACTACGTATCACCCCCACCGGACAAACCGGCGACCCAGGCACCCCAAAGACCACGACCCTTTTACCTTTTCCCATTTGGTCTGTCTTGGACTTTCTCAGCCAAAGTGTCACTCTATCTGTCTCGCAACTTACCTCGGTCTTCCAAATCCCCCCCTGTATCTTCTTGGAAGGGCTAACCAATTCCCCTATCCGAAAAGCTCCAAAGAAGGCTAACGCAAATGCCGCACGGAATAATGCGACTTCATAAGCCGAGGCGCAGACCTCCGGCAAACATTCGAATAAACCCTTCAGCACCCCAAACGACACTGGCCGTCTGGCATCTCTGTTGGGTTTTCCCCGTCTATAGCCTTTTAATGCCTGTCTCACCCAAAATTCTTTTGTGAGATCCGGTAGGCCTTGCCATTTCAATAGAAAAGCCAATGCCGCCACTTTCTTGTTCAGCCCTGAAACTGAGACCCCTCCCTCCATTAACCTTGTCACAAAGTACAACACCAGTAACCTACCATCCGGACCCTTAACTTCGACCCCAGTATCGCGGACAACATCCTCCCATTCCTGCCAAACCTTGCTGTAGGCGGCCCACGTCGTCTCACTCACCGACCTGCGAATCCACCCCTGCGCTACTCCAACGCAATTTTCCACAGACCGTCGGGACAGGTGAGTCCTTCTTTCTCCGCTTCCGGCGCCAACTCCCGAAACCTGTCCCACTGAAAACGAGACAACGCATCAGCGATGACGTTTTCAACCCCGGGGATGTGCACTGCATAAATGAATATATTCAATTGCATGCAACGTAAAGTCAGCCTTTGGAGCATCCTCACCACCGGCGGGGATGACGCAGACATTTTATTAAGCACCTGGACCACCCCCATGTTGTCTACGTGGAAACGAACCTTTCGATCCCGAAAGGACTCCCCCCACAGTTCCACCGCCAGCACCACCGGAAACAATTCCAGTAGCACCAGGTTTTTCGTGAAACCTGCCTGTACCCAACTCTGTGGCCAAGCGCCCGCACACCATTGTCCTTGGAAAAAGGATCCGAATCCCGTGGAACCCGCTGCATCGGTAAATAACTCCATGTCATAATTGCTAACCGGCCCCGCCATCCACATGGCCCTACCGTTAAAAGACTCCAGAAAGCTAAGCCACACCCGTAAATCCTGCCTGTGCGTTCTGCCCAAACGGATAAAATGGTGCGGTGAACGCACCCCTGCCGTGCTGGCCGACAGCCGTCGACAAAAGGCCCTACCCATGGGTATAATGCGACAGGCAAAATTGAGCTTGCCCAGCAATGATTGGAGAGCTCGCAATGTCACTTTCTGAGACGCCAACATACCCCTGACTTCGTCCTGCAGCGCTCCCACTTTGCCATCCGGCAGCCGGCACTCCATGGCAACCGAGTCAATCGTGATCCCCAAAAAGGTAATCACAGTCCTCGGCCCCTCTGTCTTGTCCGGGGCCAACGGGACCCCAAAGCAATCCGCCATGTGCTCCAATGTCCCTAACAGTACCGCACACGTCCTGGTTCCGGTCGGTCCGACGCACAGGAAGTCATCTAGGTAGTGAATTATGGAACTCACCCCTGAAACTTCCCTGACCACCCATTCCAGAAATGAACTAAACTGCTCGAAGAAGGCGCAGGATATCGAATATCCCATGGGCAGGCAACGGTCAATGAAGAACTCGTCTTTCCAAGTGCACCCCAACAGGCGGAAGCTGTCTGGGTGCACTGGTAGCAGCCGAAAGGCAGCCTCCACGTCGGCCTTAGCCAACAGTGCCCCCTGACCGTAATGCCGCACCCAAGCCACCGCCGCATCAAAAGAAGTATACTTAACTGCACAGGTGTCAGGGTCTATGGCATCATTCACCGACCCCCCTTTGGGAAAAGAGAGGTGGTGAATCAACCGAAATTTGTTAGGCTCCTTTTTTGGAACTACCCCCAACGGCGACACCACCAACTCGGGCAAGGGAGACTCCGCGAACGGGCCCGCCATGCGCCCTAGCGCCACTTCCTTCCGGAGTTTCTCCGAAACCACGTCGGGATGGCGCAAAGCCGACCTCAAGTTCCGAGGAACCGGCGGAATGTCCCGCAACGAGCATGGAATTCTAAATCCCTCCCCAAAACCCTCCTCCAGCAAGCGGGCGGCCTGTCTATCCGGATACCTACTTAGAAACGGCCGCATCTTTTCCACCTTCACCGGCATCGTCCCCCTTACTGCCAAACTCACCTGATCGCCCTTTTCCTTGTTTAAAGCATCTCGCCTGGGTGTGGGATCCCCCGCAGCCCGAACATTCGTGTTTGAACCTGCAGGAAGATCCAAACTTGCAGTTGCCGGCGTTGTATTGCCAACAAACCCCTTTCGTTTTGCTGGCCGGCTGTCCAGAGGAAGACGACCCGCCGGCCCCGTCTCGAAAAAACTGGTTCGGCGCCCGCGCAGCCGTCATAAGGCGGACCCACAAGTTAATGTCCTTGTGGTCCCACCTTAAATCCGGCCGCATCGCCATCCTCTGCCTAAATTGTTCATCATAGCGCAGCCAAGCTGTGCCCCCATAAACCCTGTAGGCCTCCCCAATAGAGTCCTGGTACCCAAAAAGCGCCGCCCCGCATTCCGGCTTCTTAGTGCTAATCACACTAGCTAGAATGCCGAAAGCCTGCAGCCAATTTGAGAAAGTACGCGGAATGAGACGATACCTACGTTTCTCTTCGTCCCCTTTCTTGTAGTCATCCGGTTTCACCCTGTCCAGGTTAAACTTCTCCAGGGGCAACAGCGAAAAAATCTCAACATACTCACCCTTCCCTATTTTCTCGCGTACCTCCGTCTTCAAATGTGTCCCCAGCGGCCCCTCAAAACATATGTACATTTCGCACTTGGCCGCATCGTCCAGCCTGACCAAGTCCTGCCTTTCAACCGGGGCCTTGTCGGCCTCTTCCCCCTTCTTCTTTTCCCCCTCCGCCGCCGCGGCCGCGGGGGCGGGGGGTGATACTACGGACGCCGCGAGCTGAACCCCCCCAGTGTCCGCCATCCCCGTGCCAGCCGAACTACCAACAGTCTGCGGGGCTCCCCACGCACCCACGGGGTTAACTTCACCCCCCCCCCTGTTCAAACCGGGACACCAGCTCCTTGATCCCCTCTAAAAAGCCCTTAAATCCAGCCTCCTCCC
This sequence comes from Rana temporaria, assembly GCF_905171775.1. Lineage (NCBI taxonomy): Eukaryota > Metazoa > Chordata > Amphibia > Anura > Ranidae > Rana > Rana temporaria. The sequence continues at coordinate 345,405,755 of NC_053492.1, forward strand.
CCCTACTGCCCTGTCCTGTCGCTGTCCGGCTACCACTGACCCCCCCTTCCCTGACCACAGCAGTAGCATGGGAAATGAAAGAAGACTTACCGGGTTGCCTGGGGGGTGGCGCCCCAGCCGAACGTCCAGACTCCACCGCCGCTGCGATCGCCGCGTTGAAACCTTCCTCCTCAGATCCGGAAAGTTCCCCTTCCGACCTGTCAGCCCCCGGATCGACCTCCACAGATGAAAACCCCCCAGGGGAAGGATCCCTGGAGGGGTAAGGTCCTGCCTCATCCTGGCCCCTCCTCCTCGCGGCGGACCCGCCGAACGATTTCGCCGCCGACTTTCCCGCTCGGGGGGGGCTTCCTCCAGCCCTGCTGACCTCACTCCTGGACGTCGATCCTCTGGAAGTCCCCTCCATCCGGCTAGGAGACCCGGCCGCCGAGGTGCTAGGCCCGCGGTCCGCGGCCCTGGATACATCCTGCCGAGGCCCCTCCCCGCGACAGGCCGCATGGTGAGAGGGGCCCGCGCGCTCCGGATCCAAACGGCGAATGGGCGAATCGGCCGACCCAGAGCTCCTGGAGCGGCCGCCCGTGGAGCCACGCGGATGCTGGGGATTCCGTCCGGTAACCCCCCCAGCGGGAGCGTTGCGGCGCTTGGCGGGGGGGCCCGACGGGGCCCGAGTAGCGGGATTCCCTGGACGCGTGGCTCTTGGGGAGAGGTCAGGTGAAAAGCGCTCAGGCGGCTTGGACCGCCTAGCTCGCGCTGACTCTCTCCCCCTTGTCTGCGGACCCACCGCAGGCGGATCCATAATAGGCCCCAGGTTCTCCTGAACCCAGTCTCGCCCCCTGGAAGAGGCTTCGGCCCTGAGCTCTTCTAGCAGCTCCTGGATGCGGGACATGCTGGAAAAATCACTAGGGGAAGTGTTACAGCAATGGGCGGGCTCTTTCTATTTATATCGCCCTCCCTGCCCCTCCCCTGTTATCCCGGCCAGTCCCCTGCCGTCTCTCTTTCCTTCCCAGTTTAACCCCTGTCATGCCCGCCCTCCGCCTATGGCATTCTTTTTTCTTTGGCTCCGGGCTTTTCTCACCGGTCGTATTGACACTTCCTAAGAAGAAACTTCACCTCAGAGATCTCCCCTGGATCTCCTCCATACGAGACAAGACGATCAAGCTTCCTCCGCAAATGCTGGTAGGCAATGTACATACCAAGCTGCTTCTTCTTACTTATGGCCTTGAAAAGTCCAATTGCCCTTTGTTTCACAAGCTCCCACCACCACTCTGACTTACTGCCGCAAAAGTCCAGAATAGAAACCTGTGCCTGAAAAAAATCCTCAAAGGATTGTCTTACCTCTACATCTTCCAGGAGAGCCATATTCAGTTTCCAGGTACCCCTTCCCCTGGGTGGAGTGTCCGAGGCATTCAGAGTCACAGACAGCATACAGTGGTCAGAGAACTCCACCACCCTCAACTCAGGAGCCGAGAAAGCAGAGTTCTCCTTTAAAAAAAAACTATCTATCCTACTCTGACTGTTCCCTCTCTGAAATGTGAATCCTGTGCTGCCAGGGCAGTGCTTAATATGCACATCTACCAGGTCTCACCATATCTCTAAGAAAAACGCTATCGTATGCCAGCCTGTCTATGGAGCCTCTCCTGTCTTCAGGCCTAATGATTGTCTTAAAGTCACCTCCAAAGACAACCTGCTGGGACGTAAAAAGGAAGGGCTTGATCTCTGTGAGGAGGCATTTCCTGCCCCATCTTGACTGCGGCCCATAGATATTGATCAGGCGCAGGTCATGCCCCCTAACAGAAACGTCCAACACCATGCATCTACCTATTTCTACCTCAATTACCCGCCGGCACGTTACCATATTGGTATTAAAAAGGACCGCAACACCGCTGCAGGGCTCAGCCGCAAAAGACCAAAAGGAGGGACCGCATCTCCACTCCCTTTTGCCAGATGGACATCGGGCAAAGTATGGAGCCAGGTCTCTTGCAAAAATAAAATCTCGGCATCAAACTCGCTGAGCAAAAATAAGGCCACATCACAAGCTCTTGCAAATTTAATTCTGGCGACATTAATGGTCGCCACCTTTATCGGAGGGGGAACTGCCATCAGGATGATTGGGGTAGTCGTTTCTTGACCTTCTCCACACTCTCATCACCAGAAAGAGCTCTCTTCAAACTACGCGACTCCCCCTCATCCATAGATGATAAAGGGGAAGACAAAGACATCTTGTCACCCGACAACACATTAAAGGTGTTACCAAGTGGAACCCCTCTTGGATCCGACTCTGAGGAAGAGAAGACCGGTTTTCTTGTCTTTCTCTTCTTTTTTTTTCTTCCTCCTAATCTTCTCCCACCCCTCCTCACCCGAATCCCCATCAACAGAATGTGAGACATGGGGTATGGACACCCTTCCATCAGCCCCACCCCCATCCAGCACCCCCACATTCCCCTGACCACGCTTGCGCTGCCGAGGGGCAGGGACTGGGGGCTGAGTGGGAAGATCCGCTAAACCTGCCCCCCAGGAGCCTCCGCCAGTCTGGAGGATCTATGAATAGATGGATTAGGGACAGATTTAGGGACCACATCTCTAGGGGGAACAGAAACAGATGTCACAGACACAGGAGGGACAGACTCAGGGACCACATCACTGAGGGGAATAGAAACAGATGTCACAGACACAGAAGGGACAGATTTAGGGACCACATCCCTGGGGGGAACAGAAACAGGTGTCACAGACACAGGAGGGACAACATCAGTTTTAGTGGCCTCATCCTCCTTATCCAGCCTCTGCACCTCAGCCTCCAACCCTGGCAGGTTATGTAATGCCTCCGGGCATTGACTGTAGGGGTGACCAAGTTTTTGGCACAAATTGCACCGAATATCAGTACAGTCTTTTGCCAAATGGCCGAGCTCCTGGTACAAAGAACATTTCTTACGGGTGCAAGTAAAGGCAAAATGGCCCTTGTCACCACATTTATTGCACACTTTAGGCTGACCCTGGTAAAAAATGGTCAGCCTATCCCTCCCCAGAAAGGCTGAACAGGGCAGATGTTGAACTACATTTCCCTGCACCCTCAATTTTAATGACACTGTCCAGGCCCCTGTCCATATCCCATGCTGATCAAGGACCTTCCGCAGTGGAGCGAGTACCTCACCATATCGGCATAACCACACTTTCAAATCAGCCTCTGGGATGGATTCATTACGCACAAGGATCGTCACTGATTTTATTAGAGGCTGCCTGGAAACCACCTTTGGCATCCAACCATTCCACTGCGGAAGGTCCCTGAGGCCCCTAAAACTTTCCCAAAACAAATCAAGACCCTCAGGTTTTACAAAGGATAAATTAAATTCAGAACTCCCAACGGGACAAATCTAAGCAAAAATGTCTGCGACTTTAAACCCCATCTCCAAAATCAACTCTGCCACCCTCCCCCTTACTGGTGGGGTCCCCTCCCACTCCCACTTCAACTGGACCACATTTCTCCTCTTGTACCCACCAACCATCCCCCACTAAACCCCCCCAAATTGTGACCACCAACATTTGCACCATTCCCCCCACCTTCCTTGGTGCGATTCCCCAAAACTGCTGCATATCTGCCGGTGTTCACAAACCTCCCCGCAGAGGGTCCAGTTGTGCGTTTGGCAGATGATTGCACAGATGAGTCTTTCCTCTGCTGAGCAGGAGGAGAAATGTCATTGTTACCTGAAGCAGCAACGTTAACCCCTTCACCACCACCCTCCACATCCATTGCTTCATCAATACTATTACTGTTATTATTTTCTGGCACATTCATAGTTCCTGCCGTGTCCACACTCACAGCTGTGCCCACACATAGTGTTGAGCGAACCCGAACTGTAAAGTTCGGGTTCGGTACGGACTTCAGGTTTTTCCCGAACCCAAATAATTGGAAAAAAAATGCGCGGAGGTCCCCGCAAATTCAATAACCAGACCCTTTAGGTCTGGTATGGATATTAAGGGGAACCCCGCCGTCAATTTAAAAAAAAAAATGACGTGCGGTTCCCCCTAAATATCCATAACCAGACCCGTTATCCGAGCATGTTGACCTGGCCGGTCACATGCCCTCAACATGGGGAGGATGTCCCCATGTTGATGGGGACAAGGGTCTCATCCCCACAACCCTTGCCCGGTGGTTGTGGGTGTATGCGGGCAGGAGGCTTATCAGAATCGGATAGTCCCCTTTAACAAAGGGGACCCCCAGATCCTGACCCCCCCTGTGTGAAATGGTAATGGGGTACACTGTACCCCTACCATTTCACGAAGGAAGTGTAAAGTCTTGTAAAAAAAAACACACACCGTAGAAGTCCTTTATTATATAATCAAGTTTATTATTTCTTCAACAAGGAAAATACACTTGTTCAACGGTAAACTGTAAATAATCAGACATGGCGACCGCGCAGGGTCTCTTAAGCTCCAGAACCCCAACTAACAAACTTGAACTAACAAAACATAGACAAACAGCCCTGGCCACCAAAATGGACCCAGCAGCCGTCCGCGTGGGTCGTCACGTCACCAGGGGCCCCGGCCCACGAGCCCAGCAGGGGGGGGCTCAATGGCCTCCATCAATCCACCCCCTGCTACCGCTCGCCCGCCACAGGCATCCCGCATGAGGGACTGGGTCCTGACGCGAGGCCAACAGTGTCCCCTTGACACTGGGGGACAGCCTCACTGCGCCAGAATTCTATAAAACTGGCCTTACTCTCGGACCCTTAAATAGCCCATTGGTTGGAAGTGCAATTGGTAACAGTACATGTAAACCCATAATCGTACATACAAGTAATAGCTTAGGAATAAAGAGGGGGCAAAGAATAGAAAAAGGGGGGGGAGAGCAGGGGAGGGAGAGAAACAGACAAGTATAGTCCAGGTGTACCTGCTATCTTCTGGAGAGCTGTAAGTTACTCCGCGCCGGGCCCGGTGCCGCAGTGGTCAGTCGTTCCAGCCGCCCCATCCACGCCCATCGCAGGTAGTCACAGGAATTTGGGATTCTCTCTTACTGTGGTTTGCTAGCCTGCGAGCTTTAAGGGAGGGATCTGATAGTTCTAATAGGGCGATATCCAAGCTAGACGGGACAAAAATGGGATCAGAAGTATAGTCCGACCAGGGAGCCCATATGCTGGCGAACTGATCCCGCGTGTCACGACAAATCGCTATTCAGTCTTCCGCTTCTCTGACTGCATTCACCCCGGCTATCCATTCTTCCCTTGTAGGGATTCTGGAAGTTTTCCAGTGGATCGGCAAAAGGCGCCTGGCCGCATTAAGCAGGTGAGGCAGCACACTCTTTTTGTATCGCTGAATGGAGATCGTGGGGACATGCAGTAGGAAGTGTTTCGGGGACAAAGGGACCTCCACCCCGGTCACCACCTTAATCTGTTCCCTTATATCCTCCCAGAAGGGCTTGATTAGGGGCAGTCCCACCAGATATGAAGTAGTGTACCCCTAAGTGTACAACCCCTCCAGCACAACGGCGACATGGAGGTGTAAATAGTAGCTAGGTCTGCTGGGACCCTATACCATCGGGACAGGAGTTTGAAATTCGTCTCTTGTGTTCTTGAGTCAATGGAAGACAAATGGGTCAATTGGTATAGGTGGGTAAGTTGTGAGTCCGTGAACGTCGTCCCTAGGTCAGACTCCCATCGTCTGACATAGGCGGGTCTAGTTTGTGTCGCGGCGGAATTAAGAAGTCGGTACAATTCTGACACTATATGGGCAGTAGGGGCGTCCTCAGTAAACAATTGTTCAAAGGGGGTGAGTGTCGAGGGGTCTCTAATAGTGCGACCATGAATCTCAAAGAAATGGTGTATCTGTCTGTACTTCCAGAAGTTCATGCGGAAGCCCTGTCTGCCCGCCGGGAGTGCCTCATAGCTTAGGAGTTTGCCGTCCTTCATGAGTTTCCCACAACTGGCGTTCCCATTGTCTACCCACGATTCAAAAAAGGACATTTGCTCGCCCGGGGGGAACCATTGGAAACCCCCCAGTGGGGCCAGTGGGGACACAGGGGGGGCCAGGCGGAGCTCGGCATTAGTCCTATCCCAGACGGTCAGTACATGGGAAGTCAGAGGCGAGGTCGTGTCGGACAACCCCCTGTGTTCCCGTGACAACCACGGCGCGTAGGATAAATTCCTGCCCGCTAGGCTTTTTTCCAGGGGCACCCAGACCTTGGTGCGGGTATGAAAACGCCAGTCTAAGATCCTCTGTAAGGCTATCGCTCTGTAGTATTGTTTAACATCAGGAACCCCTAAGCCCCCTGTTCGCTTCGAGCGTCGCAGCACCCTAATCGCTATTCTAGGTTTATGTGCGTTCCAGATAAAAGTGGTTATCATGCCGGAGATTCGGTCAAAGAATTGTTTGGGTAAGGGGATCGGGAGCATTTGTAGGTAGAATAGTATGCGTGGCAGGACTGTCATCTTTACAATATTCACTCGGCCTAGCCAAGTGAAGGCCGTACGTGTCCAGCGCAGGAGGTCATTTTTAACCGCGGCCAGTAATGGGGTATAGTTGGCAGCATACAGGGTATCAAACTTATCGGTCAGTTGAATTCCTAAGTATCGGAGGGATGACGTGGCCCAGGTAAAGGGGAAGGAGGCCCGGAGACCGCTGGCAACATGGGCGGGAAGATTGATGGGGAGAATCTCTGATTTTGTCAAATTAATTTTGAAATTGGACAAGGTCCCAAAAAGTTTCAGTTCTTATATTAGGTTGGGCAACGATATCACCGGGTTCGATAAGTGGAAAAGGACATCGTCCGCGTATGCAGAGAGCTTATGCTCAGTGTTGCCGATCTGTAGGCCCTTAATGTTTGGGTTGGCCCGTACGGTCCGAAGCAGGGGTTCTAGAACCAGTGCAAACATTGGTAATGGGGAATCTAGAGGATAGGGTACCATTTACTTTAACCTGAGCGCAAGGTGTTGAGTAGAGGGCTAGGATCGTGGCCAGTGTTCGTGGGCCTAGGCCAATCGACCGCAGGACCTCCGTCATATAGGACCAGTCCACACGGTCGAAGGCCTTCTCGGCGTCTGTTGATAGAACAATATAAGATGGGGGGTCTGGGCGGGTTCGATGGATCGCTCTGAGGGAGTTATCCCTGGCCTCTCGGCCTACTATGAAGCCTGTCTGGTCAGGGTGCACGATATCGGGCAAGAGGTGTTTGATCCTATTCGCTCGAATTTTTGCTAATAATTTAACGTCCAAGTTTAGAAGGGAAATGGGGCGGTAGCTTTGGGGGACGGTGGGGTCCTTGCCCTCTTTAGGAATCACTGTAACGTGCGCTAACAGGGCTTCTGAAGGGATGTTTTTACCCCCTTCCAAGGAGTTAAAGTACTTGCACATGGGGGCTGCCAAGTGGGGGAGGAAGGTTTTGTAATAGGCCTTAGTGAACCCATCTGGGCCTGGACTCTTTCGGTTAGGCAAGGACTCCACCGTGGCCCCAAGCTCCGTAGTGGTGATCGGGAGTTCAAGTGTCGTGGTTTGGTCTTCTGTGAGCGGGGGAAGGTTAGCCGATTCTAAATATTGCCGGATCGCCTGTAGTCTGGCGTCCTGCGCGGTTGGGGGTATATCAGAATTCAAGTTGTAGAGACTATCATAATATTCCCTGAACCCAGAGGCTATCTTGGAGGAGTGAACCACTAGTTCTCCCGAGGAGGTTCGCAGTTTCTGAACGTAGAATGTGGCCTGTTGTTTCCTAAGTGCCCGCGCTAGCATCTTACCGCACTTGTTCCCATGTTCGTAAAATTTGTGGGCTATGTACCGGAATCGCTTACAGGTTTGGCGGTCTAGAAAACGTAAGAAAAGCTTTCTCAGTTCTGTCAACTCTTTTAGGGCCTCGGGGGTCCCGTTCGCCTTGTGTTTTAATTCAGCCTGTCCCAGGGCAGTATGCACCCTGAGAAAGTCTGCTCCGCGTTCCCGTTTGAGTCTCGTGCCCTGCGAAATCAGTTCTCCCCGAACCACTGCTTTGTGGGCCTCCCATATCAGACCATCCTCCAGGTCGTCAGCCGAGTTTTCAGCAAAGTAGTGGGACAATGTGTCCGTCACTCCCTTCACTGCAACCGAGTCATCCAGCAGATTGTCATTCAACCGCCACGTCCAAGCCTTATTCAGACCGGACGGTAAATCCAAGCGATAGTGACCGGAGCATGGTCTGAGATAGATATGTTGCCAACAGCAGCGGACTGAAGCTGATCTAGTGTTTTAAGGTCCACATATATGTGGTCTATTCGGGTGTAAACATCATGTACTTTGGAATAGTAACTGAAGTCGCGGTCTGCAGGGTGTAGCGTGCGCCAGCAGTCCACGAGAAGGTGGGACTGGAGTGTTTTCCGGAAGTGCCTAAGGAAGGCGTAAGAGTGTGGGGTTTTCGCATGAGAAATATCTAGAAGGGGGTCGGGGCTGATGTTGAAATCCCCTCCCAGGACCAGACGGCCTTCCCTAAAGTCAGTCAATCGGTCCAAAGTGGAATCAATAAAAGTGAGTTGATCTAAGTTTGGGGCATAAATCGTGGCAAACGTGTACATCTGGCCAGCGATGCTACCCTTAAGGAACACATACCTACCTCGGGGATCTATTTCGCTACCCAAGGGTTGGAAGGGGCAGGACTTATGGATTGCGATAGTCGTCCCTCTAGACTTTGGCGTCGGGGAGTTGCTAAGGAACCACTGGTTAAAGAGATGGGTGGGTAACCTGGGGAGGGATTTAGGTGTAAAGTGGGTCTCTTGAAGAAAGAGCACCTGTGTTTTTAGTCGCTTTAGTTCCCACCACAATTTGCTGCGCTTGTGGGGGGAACAAAGCCCCCTAACATTGTATGAGCTTACCTGGAGGGACGCCATAGGAGGGGTTGGTGATCGACGATTCGAGCTGGTTGGGGACGAGCCCGGCGCGGGGGTACAGCAGCATGGCACACCTGGTAGAAGTAGAATTGGGGGAGTGAGGGTAAAGTCGAGAGAGAAGAGCAGGGAGCACAGGGGAGGGAAACACAAGAGGTAAGTAAAAAGTAAACGGTTTGTACAACGGTGTGGCTTTCGCCATAACATACAAAATCACAACTAAAGGCCTTGCCCAGGGCCCCATCCCCTATATGGGGGGAGGTTCCTGGGTTACGGCCTGAGGTCCCACCTGGGACCATCACCCCGAGAAGGGTGGCCTACTGGGGGGTACGTGAGCCAACATGGAGATGAGACGGGAATACTCCCAGCCCCGCCCACCTAACCTAACGCGGTGCGATGGGGGGGGGAACCAGAGGGGGCAGGCCCCTTGGAGGGTGGACCAGTCTGACCCTTAGGGGGAAGCCAAGTTCAGTGTTCACAATCTAGGCCTAGACAGCGGGCAGAGTCACGCCCTAGGGCATTCAATAGGAAAGTGAGTCAGGTTAAGCTGGCAAAAAAATAAATACAAAATTTGGGGCAAACAAAAAGAAAAAACGGAAAATCAAGGGATAAGGCGTGCGTGGCCCTAGGGCCATGGCAGTAGTAAAGTCCGTGGTTCGACAATCCGGAAAGTCACTTCTGGGTTAACAACTTAGGTAGCAGTGGCAGCATCGTGTAGTGGCGCCATTCTATCCTTTAAAAGGTCGGGTCTGCTGGTTGGTCTGTGGGGCGGCGATCGCGGCCCCTCCTGCAGTTTCTGCGTGAGGATGATTGCCATGGCTGGGATTGAGGCAGATTCGCAGTCGGCCGGTCCGCACAGCCCCTCCAATCCGGGAAATCCACCGGATCTAGGTCAAGGGAGGACAGGAAAGTCGGAAGGTCATCTTTGGTGCGGAGTGTCACAGTCCTGCCCTCTTTAGTAACTTGTAGGTAAAAGGGGAGCCCCCAGCGATATGTCAGACCCGCGTCTTGAATAGCTGTCAGCAGGGGGCGTAGTGCTCTGCGCTGCATGAGAGTGCGCCTGGAGATATCTTGATAAAAGGCTAATTGCGCGCCATCAAAGTCAAAAAAGGTCTTTCCCCGCATTTTCTGCATGATGCGGTCCTTTAAAGTGTATTTGTGGAGTTTGCAAATGATGTCCCTGGGATTATTCATGTCTTGGGAGGGGGGCTTCAGGGCTCTGTGCGCCCGGTCTATCTCAATGGTGGCCGTTGCAGGGAGGCCTAAGATTTTCTTGAAAACCCCTTCCAGGGTTGGAATAATGTCCCGTGCCCCTGTGGCTTCAGGTAGGCCGCGGATCCTTATATTGGCCCTGCGGCTGCGGTTCTCGAAGTCATCAAGCTGACATAACAGGGCCTCTATTTGGTGGTCAAGTGCAGCACATTTATCCTGGAGCATGGAGAAGACCGGGAGGGAGTCCTCGAATTTTTGTTCCAGGGACTCCAGCCTTCCCCCTAGATGCGTAGTATCAGCCTTAAGCTGGTCTATTTCCTCTTTCAGGGCCCTCTCCACCCTGTCTGCAAACCGTTCCAGGTCTGCCTTGGTGGGGAGGGAGTAAATATGGCGTCGCAAGTCCATGTCAATCAAGGGGTCAGGGAGCTCCTGATCATCTTCCCTAAGTGTGGGGGATCTCCGCTCCAGTGATGAGAAGATCCATTCATCCAGAGCGCAGCATCCCCGACCTCCTCTCACCGCTGGACACAGCCCAGCGAATGACGTGCTGAAGCTGTGACATTACTTATATAGAGGAGGCAGGGCCACCCGTCACGTGACCCCGCACCCACTTATGTACCCTCTGCTACGTCACTGGGTAAGCCCCGGCTTCCCTCTTCCTGGGATGCTGCGCTCCGGATGAATGGATCTTCTCATCGCTGGAGCGGAGATCACCCGTCGCGGGATCTTCTCATCGCTGGAGATCACCTGCAGCCGTCGCAGGATCAGGACAACGTTGAAGCAGGAAGCCAGGAACGAGTGGATTATCACCGCTGGAGTTTTTTTTTTTTATTAATAAAGGACTTTATTCTACGGTGTGTGTTTTTTTTACAAGACTTTACACTTCCTTCATGAAATGGTAGGGGTACAGTGTACCCCATTAGCATTTCACACAGGGGGGGGGGGGTCAGGATCTGGGGGTCCCCTTTGTTAAAGGGGTCTTCCAGATTCTAATAAGCATACAACCATACAACCACCGGGCAAGGGTTGTGGGGATGAGACCCTTGTCCCCATCAACATGGGTACATCCTCCCCATGTTGAGGGCATGTGGCCTGGTGCGGTTCAGGAGAGGGGGGCCGCACTCTGTCCCCCCCCCTCTTTTCTGCAGCCAGCCAGGTCAACGTGCTCAGACAACGGGTCTGGTTATGGATATTTAGGGGGAACCGCACGTAATTTTTGTTTTAAATTGACAGCGGGGTTCCCCTTAATATCCATACCAGACCTTAAGGGTCTGGTTATGGATATTTAGGGGGACCGCACGTCAATTTGTTTTGCCGCTGTAGAGCTCCAAAACATATGAAGAAACCAAGGAGAGCACAATACTGTATGTAGGTTTATTGTAAAAAAACAGCAGATTGCGTACTTACATCAATCCTATTAAAATGAGCATGTATCGAGCATAAAAACAAACAGCCGGCCGGCCTGTATAGAAGCGTGCGTCCCGAACTTCCGGGTCCTCACACGTGCAAACACGGTGATGTCAGAGCGACTCCTCCCGACATTTCGTCTCAACAGGGACTTGTTCACGGGCTACAAGTCCCTGTTGAGACGAAACGTCGGGAGGAGTCGCTCTGACGTCACCGCGTTTGCACGTGTGAGGACCCGGAAGTTCGGGAAGCACGCTTCTATACAGGCCGGCCGGCTGTTTGTTTTTATGCTCGATACATGCTCATTTTAATAGGATTGATGTAAGTACGCAATCTGCTGTTTTTTACAATAAACCTACATACAGTATTATGTTATTGTGCTCTCCTTGGTTTCTTCATATGTTTTGGAGCTCTACATCGGGCTACTACTGAGTGGGGATATACACCATTGAGGCTTCATTATGAGATGAAAGGATTGAATTTGGCCCTGCAGTGGAAATTGGATATCTGTGTCACGCTGATTTTAATTTGACTTGCGGTAAGAGTCAGTGTTACCCGTGGGTGGAGGTCTCCTGTCTGTACTGATCACTACGCCGTGGACTTATTTTGCATCTTGGGATCTACTGCTGCTTTCATCATATTTTTTGGGACTGTGTTCAAATCTTTTTGCTCTGTTTTTTTTCCCTTATTTTATTTAATTTTTTCTATTTTTTCTTCATTGCACTATGGATAACCTTGTCATATTGATATTGTCATGAACACTTATGTTATCACATAATCTCACTGAATAATTGCCATTTATTCTATTGACACCTATCCAGTGTCTTTTCACATTTTTAGAAGCGCGACTCCCTTTTGTTCCACATTCACCATGCAACCTTACTCCAGGCACAATCAAATAAATACACTGACCCCATGATTGGCAAATAAAGGCCGCGGTAACTTTATTGGTTTAAACACAAATAAATTAAATCAACCATATAAATTTTATTTCATAACTTAATATCAAAATGTCATTTATAAAGCAAACCAACCAAATGTGTGCAACTGCTTAGTTTTTTGTAACTCAAGCAGCATTAACTCATTACATTCTGACATATCACGCCCCACAAGCCAGGCTTGAGCATCATGCCCGGCCCCACCCCAACACCGGGGCCTGTTCAATTCCATATTGCAAACCCAAATTAAAGATGTCAATTCCAACATCCGAGAGGTGGACGCCATCCTGTCTGTATAAACCAGTAAAACCCCCTTCTAAATCCACGTGCCTGTAAGACAACCCACCAAGTTGGGGCATAAACTTTTCCATGGCCCGATTTATACGCTTCCTCATCTTCTCCATGGCCCTCCTTTGAGAAGCCAAGAGAGGCGCGGAATGATTTCGGAAAATCCTAAAATTGTACCTGGAGAGGCTAGAGAAAAACGCTGAAGATCCCTTTGAATTAAAAACAGTAAATCCAAAGTCCTTACATTACCCAAATCATTCCCACCAGCGTGAACTATTAACACATCCAGCTTAGGCCAACGTTGACTTAGCACACCTAAATGAAAATAAAGTTGGTGCCATTGAAGGCCCCGCACACCTTTCCAATATACCTGGAAGGATTCCGGACGAAGGGATAAGTTAGTAGAATACCTACGCAGGGCCGCTCTTTTATGCGCCCAATGAATGTAGGAATGTCCCAGAATCCAAGCCGTGCAGGGCTGACCTGAAGGATTTAAATAAACAAGTTGTGAACATATATTTTAAAGCAATTTGATTTCCACCTCCCCATGTCTTTAATAGCCGATTCACACACCCCCTCCGGGCCGCCTCTGACGCTGCGCCTATCCTAAACGAGTGGGAGGATATTCGCAAGTTATTTAAACCCAAATTCAGTAGGCACTTATGGAGTACCGAATCAAATTGATATTTGGTAAGTGGCCCCCTATTCTGATGAACTAATAACAAACCTTGAACTGGGGGCCTGACACTTAAAAAACGGGTCAGCGCATCCACAGGACAAACCAACTTGTCGTCATGGGCCGCCAACTGAATCCCAATGCCTTTACCTAACGCGTCGGTTTTAGAGCGACTTATCCACAAATGTACTCCGGCAGGGTCTACAGTTACGTGATCAAATAAAATACCCGACCCACCCATTTTAGACTTGGGAAGCAGCTCCGAGATTCGCAATGCCCCATGAAATGCAAGAACGAACGCCTTTCTAAAAAGTAAGGATTCGAAACCTGAAAAACATACGGACGACGCCAACTCGCATAACTTACCCAAAAGATCAAGTGAAATCGGCCTCCTGTCATCTGAAACAAGATTAGCCCTTTTATACCCTTTAAGGGCCTGTTTTACTGAAAAATGAGTTTTTGAAATATGGCTAAAAGAAAAAAACTCTGCTCCATAAGGGAAGCCACAAATGCCAATAATGACCCTTCGGAAGGGCGGCCATCACTAACTCCCAACGCCTCTGCAAAGGACAGCCAACTATTCCAGGAGGCAGCATAGCACAACCACGTCTTGGGCGCAACCAAACCCTGTATAGCTCTTGATACTATGTCCAAATTAGATCCCACAGAGACTCCGGGCAAAGAATCCCATCCACATCTGCCTCCGGAAGCAGCTGGCGAAAACGGTCCATCTGAAACCGAGATAACGCATCAGCAAGATTATTCTGGACTCCCGGTGTATGTTTGGCTTTCAACCAAACATTAAATTGAAAACATAGAAAAACAACCTGCCGTAAAATCTTGACCACAAGCAATGACTTGGACGAGAGGCAATTGATGGCAAAGAGGACCCCTTTGTTGTCTGTTTCCAACAGAATCCTTCTGTTCGCAAACTGAGCACCCCACAACGTCAATGCCACCAGTATCGGAAACAATTCCAACAAAACAATGTTTCTCGTGACCTCCTGAGCCACCCACGACCCTGGCCAAGCTGCACAGCACCAATGTGTTCCCCAGATTGCGGCAAAGCCCTTGGACCCAGCCGCGTACGTGAACAACCTGAAATCTGGCGCTGCAATGAACTCTTCCTGAAAAAATGACCTCCTGTTATATACCTCCAAAAAACGTGACCAAACCAACAAATCTGCCTGAAGTGAACTAGTCAGCCTGACATGTGCAAACCGCGACTTCACAGTCGCTAAATACAAGCGTCGCGAAAAAACACGCCCAACAGGCATGATCCTGCATGCAAATACCAGGACGCCCAAAAGAGATTGCATATCCTTGAGCCGTACTTTTTTCTTCAACAGAAAACATCCCAGCAAAAAATTCAATTTTACCAACTTTGCCTCAGGCAAACGAAATTCCATCATACATGTGTCGATACAAAATGCCTAGAAATTCCAAAGATGTCACTGTGGAACACGTTTTCTCCTCTGCCAGAGGAACACCGAACTGAGCCGTCATCGCCTGAAATGCCTGTAATAGCCTCTGACAACACAAAGAACCTTGCGGTCCTATAAACAAAAAGTCATCCAAGTAGTGGACTATCTTGTCACAACCTGATGGACAACCAACCACCCAATGCAAAAAAGAAGAAAATGCCTCAAAATATGAGCAGGACACGGAACACCCCATGGGCAGACACCTGTCAAAGAAATAGGCCCCATCAAAATAAAATGCTAAAGAATTAAATGCCTCAGGAGCTATGGGTAACAGTCGAAAAGCTGATTTAATATCGGTCTTTGCCAGTAGCGCACCAGGGCCACACTGCCGAATTTTGACGATCGCCTCCTCAAACGTTGCATAAGTGACCGAGCAGAGCTCCACATCAATCTCATCATTAAGCGAATCCCCTTTGGGGGAAGTATAAATGATGGATAATTCGATACGCATTCTGCTCCTTCTTGGGTATCACTCCCAAAGGTGATATGCGGAAATTAGCAAAGGGGGGGGGTGCTCAAAAGGACCAGCAATGCGACCTTCCGCGATTTCTTTCATAACCTTATACCTGACAATATGTGGAAACTGACCGACCGATTTCAAATTACCCACTACTGTGCATCCAACCCCTGAGAATGAAGGGAGGGGGAAACCAAATTCAAAACCTTTACTGAGGAATTGCGCTGTCACCTGGTCTGGATAGCTGTCCAGCCATGGGCGCATACTTTCCAGCCTCACAAAGTGCTCTTTGGAAAAATATCCCTAGCACTCTGACTAGCTCCAGTATTTGAGGACTTTTTTAAACACTTGGCTGCAGGGTGAACCCCTGCACAATAGGAACATTTGTGCCTGTATTTACAAGCCGCATTCCAGCAGCACTGACTGTCGTTGAAGGCAAAACAGCTCCCTTTCCGAAAAACTGTGCCAGAAGTGGTAACCACAGCCGGCTTCGTCATGGCAGACCTCTGCGGGGCCAGCAAATTCAGCCACAGCCCAACATCTTTCATACCCCATCGTAACGAGGGGTGGACCGACAATTTTTGCCGACATGACTCGTTGTAGTAAAACCAGCCAAGTCCTCCAAAACTCTTGTATGCTTCCAAAATGTGGTCAATATGCTGGAACAAACCACTACTGCGCTCTGGATACTGGTCCGACATGACACCGGCAAAAATGCAGAACGCTTGCAACCAATTATTAAATCTAGGTATAGGCCTGCGTCTGTCATCATCATGCTTGTCATTTTTTTTCCGGTTTAACCATAAAGTCCTTCTGTGAGGGTAACAGGGATAGAATGTCAATAAATTCCCCCCTCCAAATTTTTTCCTTTACTGACGTGCTCAGGTGATACCCCAGGGGGGACATTTCGCAAGGCATTACTTCCTTCATGCATGCTTCTGGCACGCTAACCCTCACAGGAATGCTACCATCCCCAGCCATACTCCCCGGAGCCATAACAACAGGGGGGGTTTGATATACATTTAAACTGGAGGAAGGGGTGCTGGGTAAAGGGCTGAGCAGTACAGGTGACACAGGAGAAATAGCAGGCACAGCAATAGCAGGAGACAGCGTTCTAACAAGCAAAGACAGGGAGTCAACAATTACAGGCAGAGACTGTGGCTCCTGTCTCCAAATAGAGACCTGGTTCTGAGTAGGTGACCGTGGGGGGAGCGGGTGCCCCCTCCCCACGCTTGCTGTGGGCTGCACAGCCCTGCCTCGTCTGGCGTTTCCCCTGACAGGGGACTGTGAAAAGCTCCTCTTCTGCCGTGTTGAACGGCGCACACTTGCGGGACCGCCCCCGCCATCTTCGTCGTCTCCTTCCCTCCGCCCAAGCTCCGCCTCAGCAGCTGACTGACTTGCAATGCTGCGCTCCGGAGGCTGGCTCCTACGCGCTCTGACAGGGAGCTCCCAGTTCACAGACATGCTCTCCTGTCCGTCCTGCTGCTCCATGGGCACAACAGTCCCAGAGTCTAAACAAACTTCAGCTGGCTGCTCTTCAGGGACAATGTCCCCAAGCGTAAGACAACGCTTCAGCCATTCTTCACCCCCCTCACTGCCTGCCTTCTCTAGCAATTTTTTAAAGAGGAACTCCATACCTGCAAAGAGGGGGGCAGTTCTTCAAGCTGCTGTGCTGACAGGAAAAGAGGAAGATTCCCAGCCCAGCCAATCCTTATAAAGCCTTTCCTGGCTACCAGAAGCTTCCGCTGCGTCCCATTGGCTGGCTGATGATCCCGAATTTTAAAGGTACAGTACATGGAATTAACACCTCCAACATTAACTGTGTACATACAAATAACTTTAAAACCTTTAATAACCTTAACCCTGTGATGGCCACAATCCCACTCAAGTGGGCTCCTAATGTGCCCCCTTTCTTATTCTTCCCAATTTTTCTTTATTAAAAGTCTTGCAATCAAAAAGCATAAAATCGCTATATATAAAAAATACATAAATATATACATATTTACATAAATGAAAATAAATATAGCAAATCTGCTCTCAAACAAAAGACTTTACAGCAAAGCAAAAATCATGTAATCACTGGTGAAGTAAATCCTACTACAACACACACCACTACACCAGACAAACCTGCAAGGTCAAGAAACAAACCCGCACCAATTATGCATGCAGCCCTTCTTCAAAAAGATACTAACCAACAAAAGCTAAGGGAGTGAAAGAGACAGAAAAGCAAAAGAAACCCTCACCCAGAGACGGGCAGCTCACCAAAGGCAGGTCTGATATTCCTCCACGCCCTTTTCCAGACCGCCCGAGGTTCCCTGCTCTTCTCAAGACCACAAATTTTCCCAACCTCACCCAGAATATCGTGCACCACCACCTCGACAGAGAGGACTTTCTTCCGCAGGGTAACCTGGCACCGTGCATTCCATGTGAAGTAACGGACAACTATACTAACTAAAAAAAGTGTATTGAAATCAAAATCCCAGCGAGTCGGGAATACCCCGTACACCCACTCCGCATAACTCATGCAATAGAAAAAGGGAATGCCTAGAGCCCTCCCCACCCTTTTATACACCTCTATGTTAAAGGGACACTGCAGCAAAAAGTGGTCCATAGACTCCACTTTACCAACACACTCCGCTCTAGGACAATCCCGATCATCCACAGAGCGATTCTTCAGGTTCCCTCTCACATAGAGCCTTCCATGGAAAGCAAGCCAGGCTTGATCCCTAAACTTCAAAGGAATTCTTTCTAAATTGATTAAACGCAATCCCTCCCTCATTACAGAGCCTGGGCAATCCCTTAAGGCCAGTGACACACTGAAAGCTGAGCTCAAAATTCTCTTCTCCAGAAGCTTCCTGGGGAGGGACTTGATATCCTCCGCTGTCACCTGCCACTGCCGAAGTATTTTCAGACACGGGGCAACATAAGCCGGGAGCTTGCCATGTTGGACTCTCAGACTTTTCACTGACCCGCCATCTTCCCAGCATCGCAGAAAAGGCCTAAAACAAGACTGAAAAATACCCACCCATTCCTGTGGGTTCTCTGCTAGCATGTTACCAAGATTGTACTTTAAAAAGAGCAGAGAAAAGAAAACTATTGGGTTGACCATTCCTAGGCCACCCTCCCGCCTAGACAGGTAAGTTACATTGCGTTTGATCAGGTTTAGCCTATTTCCCCATAACAGTTGGAAAAAACAGCTGTACACCCTTGCATAGAGAGATGCTGGCAAGATACAGACGAAGCTGACATATAAAAAGATTGGGACCAAGTACGTTTTGATCAAGTCAACCCTCTCCCTCAAGGAAAGCCTCCATTTCTTCCAGCTTGCTACTTTGGCATTGGCACACACCAACCTGCTTTCCCAATTTCGATGACCATAGTCACCAGGACCAAATTTGATGCCCAACACTTTAATTTCCTGCTGGGGCTCTGGGAAGGCATCTGGAAGTTCGAAGCTTTCACCCTCCTCACCCATCCAGAAAACTTCACTCTTTTCATGGTTGACTTTAGAACCAGAGGCCTCCGTGTACTGCTCTATCATAGAGACCACCTCCTGCGCCTCCTCCGTCCCAGAGACAATAACAGACACATCATCGGCATAGGCCACGACCTTCAAGGGCAATGCCCAAAGGCACCCCGCACAATGATCCACTCTCTAGCCTTTTTATGAAGGGGTCGATTGCGAATACATATAGCAGGGGGCTCAGAGGACATCCCTGGCGCACACCAGAGCCAACCTCAAAAGGCCGTTCAACCCAACCATTAACCAGTGGGAAGCTCTCAGCCCCTCTATATAATGTTTTCAGCCAATCTATAAACCTCCCCTGCAGGCCGTATCTACCAAGTAGCAAATACAGGTACTCGTGATTGACTCTATCAAAAGCCTTCGCCTGATCAAGTGCCAGCAAGTACTTTCTCCATCCGGCAGCCCTGCATCGTTCCAAAGCCTCCCGGACAGCTAAAATCGCTGAAAAGGTGCTTCTACCTTGGACTGAGCAGTGCTGATGACTGGACAACAAATCGCCTGCCACTGACGACAAGCGCCAAAAAAGAATCTTCGCCAAGATCTTTCTATCAACATTGAGAAGACTGATGGGGCGCCAGTTCTCAATCATTGAGGGGTCTTTACCTTTTGACAGGAGAATCACAGCGGATTGCCTCATGGAGGGAGGGAGCGAACCTTCTTCTAGACAGCTGTTATAAACCTCTGCTAAAAAGGGAGCCAGAATGGACTTAAAACACTTGTAGAATTCAGCTGTCAACCCATCTGGTCCAGGCGATTTTTTGGTAGCCAGCTTCTCTATAGCATGAACTACCTCATCCGCTGAAATTGGTTCTGTCAAATCCATCAAAGACAATGTACCATTTCCCAATCCTGGAGTAGAATCCAGAAAGCTTTCCATCTTGTCCCGACAAAGGTCCTTTCTCCCCAGAAGGTCAGCGTAATATGATCTGAAGATCTCCAGGATCCCTGATCTGGACTTCACCAGGGAACCCGTACCATCCCTCAGGCCTATGACCATTTTAACTGCTATGCCTTGCTTACAGTTCTGGTAAGGATCAGGCGAGTGATATTTTCCATAATCCCTCTCCAGAACCAAGGAGGCACGCTGGTCGTATTGACACTTCCTAAGAAGAAACTTCACCTCAGAGTTCTCCCCTGGATCTCCTCCATACGAGACAAGACGATCAAGCTTCTTCCGCAAATGCTGGTAGGCAATGTACATACCAAGCTGCTTCTTCTTACCTATGGCCTTAAAAAGTCCAATTGCCCTTTGTTTCACAAGCTCTCACCACTCTAACTTACTGCTGCAAAAGTCCAGAATAGAAACCTGTGCCTGAAAAAAATCCTCAAAGGATTGTCTTACCTCTACATCTTCCAGGAGAGCCGAATTCAGTTTCCAGGTACCCCTTCCCCTGGGTGGAGTGTCCGAGGCATTCAGAGTCACAGACAGCATACAGTGGTCAGAGAACTCCACCACCCTCAACTCAGGAGCCGAGAAAGCAGAGTTCTCCTTTAAAAAAAAACCTATCTATCCTACTCTGACTATTCCCTCTCTGAAATGTGAATCCCGTGCTGCCAGGGCAGTGCTTAATATGCACATCTACCAGGCCTGCTTGTCTCGCCATATCTCTAAGAAAAACGCTATCGTATCCCAGCCTGTCTATGGAGCCTCTCCTGTCTTCAGGCCTAATGATGGTGTTAAAGTCACCTCCAAAGACAACCTGCTGGGACGTAAAAAGGAAGGGCTTGATCTCTGTGAGGAGGCATTTCCTGCCCCACCTTGACTGCGGCCCATAGATATTGATCAGGCGCAGGTCATGCCCCCTAACAGAAACGTCCAACACCGTGCATCTACCTATTTCTACCTCAATTACCCGCCGGCACGTTACCATATCGGTTTTAAAAAGTACCGCAACTCCGCTGCAGGGCTCAGCCGCAAGAGACCAAAAAGAGGGACCGCATCTCCACTCCCTTTTTGCCAGATGGACATCGGCCAAAGTATGGAGCCAGGTCTCTTGCAAAAATAAAATCTCGGCATCAAACTCGCTGAGCAAAAATAAGGCCACATCACGAGCTCTTGCAGATTTAATGCTGGTGACATTAATGGTCGCCACCTTTATCGGAGGGGGAACTGCCATCAGGATTATTGGGGTAGTCGTTTCTTGACCTTCACCACACTCTCATCACCAGAAAGAGCTCTCTTCAAACTACGCGACTCCCCCTCATCCATAGATGATAAGTGAGAAGACAAAGACATCTTGTCACCTGACAACACATTAAAGGTGTTACCAAGGGGAATCCCTCTTGGATCCGACTCTGAGGAAGAGACGACTGGTTTTCTAGCCTTTCTCTTCTTTTTTTTCTTCCTCCTGATCGTCTCCCACCCCTCCTCATCCGAATTCCCCATCAACGGAATGTGAGACATGGGGTATGGACACCCTTCCATCAGCCCCACCCCCATCCAGCACCCCCACATTCCCCTGACCACGCTTGCGCTGCCGAGGGACAGGGACTGGAGGCTGAGTGGGAAGATCCGCTAAACCTGCTCCCCCAGCAGCCTCCGCCAGTCTAGAGGATCTACGAATAGATGTCACAGACACAGAAGGGACAGATTTAGGGACCACATCACTAGGGGGAACAGAAACAGATGTCACAGACACAGGAGGGACAACATCAGTTTCAGTGGCCTCATCCTCCTTATCCAGCCTCTGCAGCTCAGCCTCCAACCCTGGCAGGTTATGTAATGCCTCCGGGCATTGACTGTAGGGGTGCACTGAATATCAGTACAGTCTTTTGCCAAATGGCCGAGCTCCTGGCACAAAGAACATTTCTTACGGGTGCAGGTGGAGGCAAAGTGGCCCTTGTCCCCACATTTATTGCACACCTTATGCCCCGTACACACCATCACTTTATGTGATGAAAAAAAACGACATTTTCTGTGAAGTAAAAAATGACGTTTTTGAAACTTCAATTTTCAAAGACGAAGTTGCCTACACACCATCGTTTTTCTCACAATGTTCTAGCAAAGCGAGGTTACGTTCCACCACGTTTTTCCATTGAAGCTCGCTTCATAAGTAGCTTCTGGGCATGCGCGGATGAAAAAACGTCGTTTTAAACGACGTTTTTGCTACACACGGTCAATTTCTGTGAAGTAAAAGTTGACTTTTGAAAAACGACACATAAAATTGAAGCATGCTTCAATTTTTTTTGGTCGTTTTTTAGAAGACATAAAACGACGTTTTCCCCCACACACGGTCAATTAAAGTGACGTTTTTAAAAACGTCATTTTTTTTCATCACATAAAACGACCGTGTGTACGCGGCATTAGGCTGACCCTGGTAAAAAATGGTCAGCCTGTCCCTCCCCAGAAAGGCTGAACAGGGGAGATGTTGAACAACATTTCCCTGCACCCCCAATTTTAGTGACACTGTCCAGGCCCCTGTCCATATCCCATGCTGATCAAGGACCTTCCGCAGTGGAGCGAGGACCTCACCATATCGGCGTAACCATACTATCAAATCAGCCTCTGGGATGGATTTGTTACGCACGAGGATTGTCACTGATTTTATTAGAGGCTGCCTGGAAACCACCTTTGGCATCCAACCATTCCACTGCGGAAGGTCCCTGCGCCCCCTAAAACGTTCCCAAAACAAATCAAGACCCTCAGGCTTTACAAAGGACAAATCAAATTCTGAACTCCCAACGGGACAAATCAAAGCAAAAATGTCTGCGACTTTAAATCCCATTTCTAGAATCAACTCTGCCACCCTCCCCCTTACTGGTGGGGTCCCCTCCCCCTCCCAATTCAACTGGACCACATTTCTTCTCTTGTACCCACCAACCATCCCACCAATAAACCCCCCCAAATTGTGACCAACAACATTTGCACCATCCCCCCCAACCCTCCTTGGTGCGATTCCCCAAAACTGCTGCATAGCTGCTGGTGTTCACAGACCTCCCAGAGGGTCCAGTTGTGCGTTTGGCAGATGAGTCTTTCCTCTGCTGAGCAGGAGGAAAAATGTCATTGTTAACCCCTTCACCACCACCCACCACATCCATTGCTTCATCAATAATATTACTGTCATTATTTTCTGGCACATCCATAATTCCTGCCGTGTTCACATTCACAGCGGTATCCACACATACTTCACCTCCAGGCAGACTCTTCTCCATCAGGGCAGGATTGTCAACTGAGCAGGGTGAAGGTTGTTGTAATCCAGCAACAGGTGAACCAGTGCAGGAGACTTCCATTGCTGCTTCCACTCCACATGCTGCACTATGCTGCTCCCCTCCCCCACCTGCATCAGTCAGCCCAGGTGAGGCTGAAACAGGCTCTTTGGAGCTGGCAGCCATCTTGGTTGTAGAACCACAGGTTCCAGCAGTCACTACAGCCGGGACACCGTCCACTTTAGCCGGGACACCACTCACTACAGCTGGAGGGGCAGACATGTTGGAAGGCGGCTGCACAGTACACTGGGATTTCTTCACCAGTGCCAGTCTGTGACCCCTCTGCGACTCCACAGCGACTTCTGACGCTTCACCAGCAGACCTGTCTGCCCTTAGGGGTGACTCCATCTGCTGGATAAACTGTAGGGTGCCATGTTGACCCTCAACCCCCTGGCTGGTTGCCGCTGGCGATTCCCCAGCCTGACATGGGGGGAGAGGCGCAGATGCAGATGGACCCGGGTTGTCTGTAACCTGCGACTGCTGCTGATCCATAGAGGTCTGGCTGGCAAATCTCCTCTCATTTTTAAATTTTTCAGCAAATGCTCCACTTTTCTCTCTTAATTTCTCCAACAGTAAAGATTGTTTCTTTACCTTCTCCTCCATCTCTTGTAGCTCAGGCTTCATGGCTGAACGGTTCTTACTCCAGGCCTGGAAGTACTTGGTTTTGAAGTTTTTATGTTCAGCCTTCAAACATTTAAGTTTCTCCTCCGCTCTTTCGATCGCCCGAAAACGATCAATGATCTTTTGTCTGAATACCTCCGTATTCTCACCAGGGCCTGGACCCACAGTCAGATCCTGCACCACCTCCTCCTCCTCACTAGGCCCCGTATCATCAGGGGCATCCGTCCCAGGGCCTCCCCCAGGATCAGGCATTATTCCTGGGCCAAGCTAGCAGGCAAGGCCCAGGCTTGAAAAAAAGTTTGGTTCTCTCAGAGAGCTCCTTGGGTGTGTCCTCCTCCTTCTTCCCACTGACCACCAATGTAAGGAACATTCTTCCCACTGACACCAATGTAAGGAACATTCTTCCCACTGATCACCAATGTAAGGAATATTCTTCTCATTCTTCATTATAGAGGACCCAAAATTGACCCCTATCTTCACGATTGGCAATGATGGGATGTACCCAATATCGACGTCCTCTCCGCCTTTCGCTTCTCCTCCTCTTCTTCCTCATGCACTGCTACTGTTGCAGCAGCAATGACAACTGCGGTGGCAGGAAAAGAAATTGCCTCACACCATATATGTTTTCATTGGTTAATGCCAAAGTTGTGGCAAAGTTGAAGTTGTACTGATCCCAAATCACGGCAAAATGGCGGTAAAATCGCGGCCGCAAAATCGCACGACTTTGAAATCGTATAAGTGTGAAAGGGGCCTAAGTCACTTTATGGTATACACTGTAAATCCATACCACCACATGGAGTGACACAGCACATAATCACTCCCTGAGGTTTGTGTTCACACTGATACAGTCATCCGACTTTCATCCTACTTTGCTCTGCGACATCAGTCCTACATCCATCTGACTTTCATGAACAGGATACTACTTTGATCTGACTTTGTGATAGTCTGACTTGTTCTTTGACCAATCAAAACAATCCCAGTGCGAGATAAATTCTTTTTACTGCTGCTGTAATTACAATGTCGGATGTCACAAGTCGGATGGTTAGGACAAGGATCCTACTTTGATCCGACTTCAGTGATTTTCAATGGGCTGAAGTAGGATCAAAGTCGGACCAAAGTAGTACAGGGAGCATTTTCAAAGTAGGACCAGTTAAGAGGGCTCTTATAGGGAAACATTCTATTTCACAAGTCATGCGACATGAGCTCCCAATGTCGGAGCATTTGTCGGACAAGTGTGAACCCAGGCTAAAGGCTACATTATGTTATTACATCAAAGGATTGTTGAAAAAGGGAGTTTCTAAATTGCTTTTTGGAATTGGGGAAGACTTTTTTTCCCTGTTAGAGCAAATTAGCTTTTATTACAGGTACTTATAAAGTGGCAACAATTTTTTTTGCAGCACTTTACATATACAGTATGTATTCTACCTTCACCAGTCCCTGCCCTCAAGGAACTTACAATCTAAGGTCCCTAACTCACATTCATACATACACATACTAAGGCGCCAGTTTACCTACCAGCAGGGCTCTACTGCTAGGTGAACTAGGCATTCGCCTAGGGCGCTGGTTTCCCTACTCTCTGCTGCAGGGACGTAGATTGGGGGGTCTGAACACCCCCAGAGCACCCTGCCCAAATGCCCAGTAAGTCCCTGCTGCTGCCTCAGCATCATATCTGTCAGAGAATATAGGCTGAGCGACAGTGTGGTCCCCAGACTTCCTGTTCCACTGTTTTCGCCCCCTCCTCCTTTTCTGAAAGTTAGGGCCTGGGGGAAGGGCAAGCACGTTATTGGTTGCTAGGACATTGTTGGTCCTAGCAACCAATCATGTGCTTGCCCAGCCCCCCAGGCCCTAAAATTCAGAGAAAGAGGAGGGCAAGGACAGAACTACCTCCATCAGACCTACCTGGCCAGGGAGTGAAGTCACTGAAGGCTGAAAACTAGGACACAGGGCAGGCTCTGAACAGATGTTCCAGGCTGACTTGCAGCACTCAGAGACTCGGGTGAGCTAAATATTCTGATGCTGGTACCTGTAAAAATGTCTTCCTTCCTAACCCCCCTCATACTACTTAACTGCTGGTCTTGCCTAAGGTGACAAAATAATCTAGCACTGGCCCCTGCCCATCAGAATGTCTTTGGAGTGTGAGAGGAAACCCATGCTGGCACAGGGAGAGCATGCACACTCCAGACACGGAGTGCCATAGTTGAGATTTGCCCCAATGACACTAGCGCTGCCTGGTGGAGGTGTTAACCATTTATCCAATGTATTGCCTATACTTCACAATGCCTGTTTCAGACCTGTGCATTCCAGCAATGCTCAATAACACCAGATCTGCAGGGCATTGTGATGCCACTAATTTAGAATGCCACTCCCGAATTCAGATTTGTTTCCTAGTTTCCGGGCAGCTCTTTGCTGGGTCATACAACCTATTGCATTTACTAAGACATATGTTTTATTATTTTCCTGTATACAAATATGTCCTATTATTAACGATGCTATCTGCTTTCCTCTACTGACTGGCTCGCACTCTGGAAAATGTTACCTTGTAATGTAATATGTGCTGGCTGTTTCATATTACTTTGCCGAATTCCATGATTAAATAAAGAATAAGAAAAAAAAAGAATGTCACTCCCAATTCTCAACTATAATAATGGCCAATGCACCAATGCTGCAGGGCACTACAACAAACATAGTGATAATGATTTAATAAAAGGTTGGAGACTTGTCACAGTAAATCGTGCGAAGATCCACTTCATTGTCCAGTCTTATAAAAAACAGAATCCCTATTTACTGACTTAATTTGCATAAAACTGGATGATTGAATTGAATCTTCACACAGTTTATTGTGTGAACATTTTAAAAACCTTTAGTAAATCAGCCTTATGGTGTCTCAGCAATGTTGGAGGAAAAGAAGGAAAGAAGGATGGACATTAGATCCTAGGG
Organism: Rana temporaria; assembly: GCF_905171775.1. Taxonomy (NCBI): domain Eukaryota; kingdom Metazoa; phylum Chordata; class Amphibia; order Anura; family Ranidae; genus Rana; species Rana temporaria. Next base: position 345,432,335 of record NC_053492.1, read on the forward strand.
AGGAAGGAGCAAATGTTACCCACTCATGCAGGCTAGAGATCAATAGAAAGGTGGTTCCACGTGTATTGTGGCCACTTTATCAGGAGAAAACACTCCTAACCTTGAGCAACCATTTGAAGCTGGAGAAAGATCCTCTCTATCAAGGGAGCCTTCTCTTCGCTAGTTGCAGTGCTAGGCGAGTGTGCAACAAAAGGATGGGAACCTTGTTAGATACCTGGGTCTGACTCACAGCTCTGCTCTTTGCACAGACCAAGATCTGCACAGGGATGATGTCACTGCTACTTTGAGAAAGGTAATATCTGGGGTTGTAAATGTGTTTGGTGTACACAAAGAGGATATATCCTTTGTGGCTATTAAAGAATATATTTAAATAAGTACATTAAATAGGTATGTAGCGCTACCCCCTCAGGAGCCGCTGATTGTTTTGGGATCTACTCTCTTTTGACCTTCCCCTATTCAACTGGCTCAAACCCTCCCTTGACACATCAGAAGTTCAGTAAGTGTATTATGACCTCTGCTTGGCTGGGGTCACAATAGCAGGCAAATGGCATGCAATGGCAATATAACAACAGTATTACCTGCTCTGATGAATAGTTCCTCCAGACGAGAAAAATACACTCCACACATATAGTATACTTAAACCAAGAGAATGAGTTTACTTTGTGTAAATCAGAGAAAGCAAACATGGGTTTAAATCACAAGTAGATAACTGTTATACAGTGACACAATATGATTCTGCAAGGGCCCTTGCGGGAATCAGCAAATAATATTAAGGAAAGATTTAACTAAAGAATGGTACCATTCAAGTAAACTAAAGTAGGCAGTCTATGCTAGCGAGCTCCCTCTAGTGGCAGTTCTGAAGAAAAGCTAAAGAAACGTCTCGAGACTAAAGTCCACGTTGCGGCCGGTTGGTGCACGTTAGATTTATAATCCGCAAGTGGTAAACGATAAGTGGAAGTTAATTGAACAAAGTATCCTGAACAGCAACGTTGGTGAACTGATTGCTTGTCAGCGTCAGCCACTTCTGTATAAAACTATCAAACTATAGGGGGCCTTTAAGTTTCAGCTAGAGGCCCAACACGTGTCTCCGGTATGTAGGGTGGTGTTAGAGTGTCTATCTAAAGGGAGAGGTTGAAGTTGAGCATGTGCTCTCTCACCCGACGGGCCCGAACCGCCTGAGTTCTTCTCAAAAGGCGCGTTGGTAGATCACTGCTCCACAGCACAAGGATCCCGGCATCAGGCTCTCCACTTTTTCAATTGTCAGCTGGGCGGTCTCTCCGATCTCCTGGAACACGAGCTGGGTATAGTGGTCTTGCTTCCTTCTGGATGGCTGGTCTCTCGGTGGATTTAGGCCCAGCTTCAGGCCTAGCAGTATGACTGTGCTATGCTCTGCAGCTCCGCAGAGGAGAAGATGCTGTTCCCGAGAGAGCGAGATCAGCCCCTCCCTTTCCTTAAGTAACCTCCCCCATAAGTCTGTGCGGAGGTGTCACATGTTCTGATAACGCAGGGCATTGTGGGATGTGTAGTCTGTTTCTTCTAAGAGTCAATGGAGTCCATATCTCCCGTTACTTGCAGTCCCACAATGCATAACTTCTTAAAGGTATCTTACATATTTACAAGCGTGAGCAAAGTTCCAGCAGGATTCAGGCCTGTCATTAGACTCTGACAGGTTGACCCCTTCTACAGGAAATAAATACTTGTTGTGCCCAAAGTTAGAAAAAAATGTGCAACTAGTACACAGGGTGTTGCCCCTTAGGACTTTTTAGGCAGAAGAAATGTTGAGGAGAATAGACATATATAGAAAAACGCACATAAGTGCTAGTTTTATTAATAGTAGAAAAAATATATTCATATAAATATACAAGAATCATTTAAAATGGAATAAATGAATCAATCAAGTACAAGGTATTTGGTATCAACCCAAAAGCTTACAATCCACTGCCCAAAGGCAATTTGGGACAGGCGGACAGAATTACAGCATAACATCCCAAAGTTCAGCTTTAAGACCAAGCTCTTATTTTTAATGCCGTGTACAGACGGTCGTTTTTTGCGATGAAAAAAAATGACGTTTTTGAAAACGTCATTCAAAATGACCGTGTGTGGGCAAAATGTAGATTTCGGTGTTCTGAAAAACGACAAAAAAAAAATTCGAACATGCTCGAATTTTTTGTGTCGTTTTTCAAAATGTCGTTTTCTGTGTCAATGAAAATGATAGTGTGTGGGCAAAACGACGTAGAAAATTATGTTTTCAACCCGCGCATGCTCAGAAGCAATTTCTGATACGGGAGCGCTTGTTGTGGTAAAACTACTGTTCAGAATGGTTTCAGCACATTCGTTCATTTTAAAAGTAATGAAGAAAAGCCTGCGCTGCATTTGACACAATGCATTTATAAATGCTACACAAAAATCCTAGTTTGTTGGGGCTCATCTTGTTTCATAGTTCTGACAACCTTTTTATTATTTTGTTTTTTTATTTTGGTTAGTTTGTTTTTAGTTTATGCACATCTCCATCTCCCTTTTTTTTTTTTTGGATTGTGTAATTTATTTTATGAAATGAATACCATTTTTTATGTTTGTTATTTTGGAGTGTGTGAAGTGACCACAACAACATAATATTTTTGGGGGGAAATTACCCCTCACTTCTTCTTCTTTGCTTCATTTTTCCCTGCAGCCTTCCCTGCAGCCTGCCTCCTCGGGGGCTGGGTTTCTGGAGGCAAGGTTGTGGCAGGAGCCAGAGCAGGCTCAGGAAGAGGAGGAGAAGGATCAGGAGCAGGAGAAGGAGAAGGAGCAGGAAGAGCAGAAAGGACAGGAGTGGCAATCAGCCCAAGGTCAATGTTGTCATTGAGGTTGCCCAGTGAGGCCATGCTTATGGCCTTGAAGATTATGTATTCGCAGCGCACACTAGATTCTTCAGCTTGGCTGCGATGAGCGCTCCGAATCCCTCTTCTTCAGTCGGTTGTTCTCTGATGGCCGCAGTTGCTTGACGGAGCATGGTCTGGGTCTCCTCCTCCATTTGCATCAGTCTCCTTGTCCTTTTGTCCTTTTTCCTGGAGCGCGAAAAGGAGGGATCTGGGAGATGCAATCTCGCCGGCGTGACTTCTGTCTCCCACTGGGGCCTGCCACCTCCTGGCTCCCAGTGGGCTCTGCCTCACCCTGGCTCCTTGTGGGGCCTGCCTCCTCCTGGCTCCCTGTAGGGCCTGCCTCCTCCTGGCTCCTTGTGGGGCCTGCCTCCCCCTGGCTCCCTGTGGGGCCTGGCTCCTCCTGGCTTTGTTCTGTCTGTGTCCAAAAAAAAAAGGATCAGAGTTTATTTGTTGTCTTCATGAATCACACACATTTTTCATCTCCTGACATATGCAAAGTAAATGACAAAATATATTTCAAACAGGGCCGCCATCCCTAATTATGTGGCCCCTTACCCAGCTTCAGATATGTGCCCCATGGAGCTGTGGGGGGGGGGCGGCGGTGTTTGATGCTGACTGAACCTGCTAAGTAGGGTGCCTTTCTCCAAACTAGAAATGTCTTGATTTTAATTGTGAGTTTGTCAAAATGTTAATTACCAAAAACTTTGTTAGATATCTGCGACCCCTTCCAGGTGTATTGCGTTTACCCCCCTAATGGCGAACCAGAACATTACACACAATCATGACCTCTGCATTTATGTATGTTGTCCCCATTCTGTTTAGCCAATATTGGCTAGTGATATGTTCCCAATTTTTGCTAAAATCATCTTAAAGTTTGACCACTTGTAACCTAAATTTGTCAGCATTATTATACTTAGCATTTCATTAATTAGTATTCAAATGCAATACCTGGCTCCATGGGTCACAATCTGGGTCCTCCAAGAAGTCTTGATCTTCATCTGATGTTGCCTGCTCTTGGCTGCAGGGAACACTGGACAGATTCCTTGGGGGAAGGGTAGACACGGATGCCCGGGTTTCGAGGTGGTCGTCAAGGAACTGCATCTGACTATAGTACCACAGGTTGGGTTGGTAGATGCTGTCAGCTGCAGCTCCAGATCTCCTCGAGGCCAGGACTAGTGACCGTTGGGTCCTGTAGGTGCCCCTAATAGAATTTATTTTATTTTTGACACTGTCAGTTGTTGCGTTGGGTTGCCTTGGGCTAACAAATGCTAGCAGGGTCTCCAGTGCTTTCTTCCTGGCATTTTTGTTCTTATTTATTTTGTTTTTGGTTTGCCAGAGCACAGGAAGTTCTTTCCATCTTTGGATGAAATCTGTGAAGAATTCTGGGTCCTTGAAGGGGTCCATTATTTCGGTATTTAAAATTTACAAACGAAAACCTAGTGTCAGTGAAGCCACTACTACTACAACAAGCTTTTACACCATATCTTCTAGCCCACAAACTGATCCACTGTTCACTAATAGAAATGTAAAAAATACGTACCGTCGTACTATCGGATCGTTTACTTCCGCCTTCTTCCACAGACTGTGAACGGTGCTTACAATGACGTCGGATCCCTTTAAACACTGCACACGTGTGACGCCACACACGATACCCCGCCCCTGACGTTCCGTCTCGTCCTTTACACGCCCCTTTATCTATCTTTTTTTGTGGGTGTGAGTTTTATGGAGGATCAGGACATGCCGAGAAATATGGCAAGCTCAAGCCATGAGGCAGGCCAGGCCCAGGCAAGAGGAAGATCCAGGCGGAGGTACAAAGCAAAAAACATGTCATTCCAGGAGATGGTAGAGATGGTCACCATCTTCACTAAGGAGGACTATGATGGGAAGCACGGGCCTTACATGCATCCTAATAAGGTGAAGGCGGACATTATGGAGAAAGTTATTAGGAGGCTCCGGCAGAAGTTTGGAGAACGCAGGAGCAAAGAACAATTAAGAAAGAGGTGGTCAGACCTGAAGAAACGAGAGCCAGAGCAACTACAGTGAATCAAAAGATTGATTCGAGCAAAAAGTAAGTACATTTTCTGTGCCCTCATTTTAGGTGTTCAGTTCTTTGTGCCATGTGCTTTTTCATTCAGGTAGAATTTTATTTGTGTGGGCACAATAATTTGCTGTAGGAGTTGTCGTTCAATCGTTGATTTATCTAATATTAAACGACGATCTTCGTGAGAAATTGCAACATGCCTAGTTCGCATGGACAAATTGGAGTGCAATCACTGTATCAGCCACAAATAACGTATTTGTCTGATTTATGTAAGAACGAACGACAACTCCTACGACCAGTTCCTGTGTTGCAAAATATGAAATTTGAGACATATTTTGGGTTTCATGTGACATCAATTGTTTTATTGTTAGGTATATGTGTACCTAAGTAGATGGTAATAATATATCTTAAAAATAGGTAGAAAAAGGAGAGTGTGCTCAGCAGTGGATTATACACATGTGGACTCTGTAGTTGTGTTTTTGTAAACGTTTCAACCCTCTAAACTTTTACCATTCTATTCTCCCTTTCTTCACTCTCGTAGGGCGAAAGGAAGCAGCAAGGCAGGACGCAAGTTCTCAAGCCACACCCCCAAGGGATCTGTATGAAGGGGAAGCTGCCACCACATCTGGTAAAGTATCATATACCACAGATACACAGGTAATGTAGATGTAGGATAACATAATTTTAATACATGATTTGCTTGCACATTTCAGGAGCAAGTCGTGCTGGGTCTTCAGTTGACAAGGACACTGCCCAGCTCCTCGTTGCTGAAATCTGGTTCTGCAGGGAACAGAATGAAGACATCCAGATAGCAGGCCTCAAAATTTTGAAAAGAGCTAAAAGGGTTGAACTGCAGTTGAAAAATCTCCTGGATGTTTTGGGTAGGGTTTGAGTTTTTTTTAGAAATTTTTTGGAGGAGATTATTGCAACCTATTTTTCTAAAATATGTAAAAAAAACTAAAAAAAAAATAAAAGTGATTTTACCTTCATATTTAATTAAAAAAGAACAAAAAATAAATAAAAGTGATTTTACCTTCATATTTAATAATAAAAAAAAAAACTGATTTTACCTTGATATTTAATAAATAAAAGAAAAAAAATATAACTAAATTTTGGGCCTGTTTTGAAAATGAAAATAAAAGGTATATATGTGATCCTCAAATATTTGTAACACAAATTCCTAAATAAAACTTATGGAGATGAAAAATTGTGTGGCTTGTTATTTTTGATCTATGATGACATTATACATAAAAATGTTTGAATTATGCTGGTAACGTATAATAAGGAAGGATATTTAGTCCATCCAAAACACATGCAACTATGATAACCTAGGACACAAATAAAATACAAAAACATTCAAAATACTTAAAAAAAAACATTACAATGTTTCTTGCATAAAATATTTATTAGGTTCATTCACCCAAGATCAGGCATTGGAATGGCCCCCCTACCCATAAAATAGTCAACATAGGCCTGGCGCACTGCATGTACGTTTTGGGGGGGCCAAGCCTGGATGGCCTGCCTCATGGGCCGCCTCTGGGACATCAACTGCCTCATCAGGCAATAAGGCCAAATAATTGGAAGAATGTCTTCGAAGAAAATTATGTAAAACACAACAACATAAAATAATAGTGTTCCACTTATATTCTGCCATGTTTATGGCGGTTAAAAACAAGCGAAAATGACTGGCCATGATGCCAAACGCATTTTCCACCACTCGGGCCAGCCGATAATTAAACACCCTCCTCTCAGGGGTGAGGGCATGTTGGGGAAATGGCCTCATGAGGTGGGGACCCAAGGCAAACGCCTCATCACCTATAAAAACGAACGGCAGCCCCTCTTCATTATCCTCCGCACGTGGCAATGCAAGGTCCTCCGCCTGAAGCCGTTGGGCAAACTCGGTCTCCGCAAAGACCCCGCTGTCTGACATCCGCCCATTTCTCCCAACATCAACGTAAAGAAAGTCATAATTGGCAGACACCACCGACATCAGTACGACACTGTGGAACCCTTTGTAATTGAAATAATAGGATCCAGAATGGGGTGGTGGCACGATGCGGACGTGCTTGCCATCAATAGCTCCTCCACAGTTAGGAAAATTCCATCGCTGAGAGAAGTCTGCTGCCACAGTCTGCCATTCCTGTGGCGTGGTGGGGAACTGTAGAGAAAACCAAACAATTGGGATAAAACATTACTAACAGAATATCTCAAAAGATTAGTGAATCCTAAAAACCTAAAAATCTTGAATTTCAAGTATTATGGAAAAACCAATAATATTAAGGGATCACTAAGCAGATTAATCACACCCTCTCAATGGTCAAACAACTTCAAATATAAAAGGGTGAGGGGGGGCCCCCCAAGATGAGTTTGTGACCTCTAAAAATAAATGTGGGTTTGAAATCTAATTATGGGAATTAGACAGTTCTAAAAATAACATTGGGGGGGGGGGCGTTTGGTTGGGCGTGCACTACAATGCTGGACCAAAATCGAGGGGGATATGGGGACTAGGCTAGGTGGGTTTGCCACTAACAAAATAACAATAAATGAACATGTTGGCTAGATAAAAGATGCATGTAGGACCAAAACAAAGGGTCAGAACTTACCTTAATATAGTCCTCCTGCAAAACCTGGATTATGGCAGAACACGTCTCCGGGATTATGACGCCCAGAGACTGGGGGGAGATGCCCGTAGAGAACTTCAAGTCCTGAAGACTTCTCCCTGTTGCAAGGTATCGCAACATAGCAACTAGCCGCTGCTCAGCAGTTATGGCTTCCCGCATATTGGTGTCCTGCCTGGTGATATATGGCGACACCGAAGCCAAAAGCTGCTGGAATACGGGGTCAGGCATCCGAAGAAAATTCCTGAAATCATCAGGGTTATTTTCTTGGATCTCCCGCAGCAGAGGCATATGAGAGAACTGGTCCCTGCAAAGAAACCAGTTCTTGGCCCACAAAGTCCTTCTCGCCCTCCTCAAGGAACGGAGCCGGGATGCAGCACACATCCTAACAACATGCACAGCACGATCTCGGCGACGAGAACGTACCCGCAACATGGCTAGAAAACGGTCGTCAAATCAGATCTGACTCAAAATTACGCCCTGAAGTACAGAAAGGCCTCTGAAGAACGACCTGCAAAACAGCACCGTGCACACAAGAACGCACTGCCAAAACAAATACGTCCTCAATACAAGCACTGTATCACAGATCCGACTACAAATACACAAACTGTACGACAGAAAACAAAATTTCAAGCACAAACACTGAAAATCGCGAATCGTCTCTCACCAAACTTTTACTAACACGCAGCAACACGATATCAGCAAAAGAGGCCGTCTTCCGCATGGAAATGACCCTTTATAGTTCCGTCGTACGTGATGGACGTCACCGCGCAGTGCTAGAGATTTTTGCTAAAACTATAGTGTATATGCTACATCGTTTTTGAAAATGAAGTTTCCAAAATGACGTTTTTTTTCATCACTTCAAACGTCATTTTTTTTTCATCGCAAAAAACGACCGTCTGTATGCGGCATTACAGTTACTCTGTGGAGGTGTACATACATTTTTACTGCTACTCTATGACTTTTTTAATACTCATATATATGATTTAAATGTTTTATGTTGTTTTTGCTTCTTGGCACAAGCATCATTCAGAGCATGCTTTGCATTTTCTGAATGAATGCAAAGTGTTCCCTGATTGGATGAGGTGGAGAGTGTGAGGCCATCGCTCTGCCTCTCCACCAAGTCCAATCAGAGAATGTTTTAGTTCATTCAGAAAATACTAAATATTTTCTGAATGGTGCCTGTGCCAAGCAGCCAACCCCCTGTGTTCACAATGCAGCAGGCAGCCACTCAGAATGGAACCTGGAAACAAGTGATCTCTGGAGTAGCCTTGTCTAATTCAGTGATTCCCATCTTCCAGGGGTATTGGCCTAAAATGGTATATACAGTATCTCACAAAAGTGAGTACACCCCTCACATTTTTGTAAATATTTTATTATATTTTTTCATGTTACAACACTGAAAAAAATAGGATTTTTATACTCACCGTAAAATCCTTTTTTCTGAGTTCAAGGTCTCAGGTGTTAATAGGTAGCAAATGTGTTAAATTTGGTGTTATCGCTGTCACTCTCTCATACTGGTCACTCTAAGTTCAACATGGCACCTCTTAGCAAAGAACTCTCTGAGGATCTGAAAAAAAGAATTGTTGCTCTACATAAAGATGGCCTAGGCTATAAGAAGATTGACGAAACCATGAAACTGAGCTGTAGCATGGTGGCCAAGACCACACAGCGGTTTAACAGGACAGAATCCACTTAGAATAGGCCTCACCATGGTCAACCAAAGAAGTTAAGTGCACATGTACTGTAACATACTGAAGCAGAGCAGTTTCCCTTTGGCGACTGGACCACAGGGCAATATTCCAACATGATAACGACCCCAAACACACCTCCAAGATGACCACTGCCTTGCTAAAGAAGCTGAGGGTAAAGGTGATGGACTGGCCAAGCACGTCTCTCTAGACCTAAACCCTATTGAGCATCTGTGGGGCATCCTCAAAACGGAAGGGGGAGGAGCGCAAGGTCTCTAACATCCACCAGCTCTGTGATGTTGTCATGGAGGCATGGAAGAGGACTCTAGTGGCAACTTATGAAGCTTGTTGAACACCATGCCCAAGAGGGTTAAGGCAGTGCTGGAAAAAAATGGTGGCCACACAAATTATTGACACTTTGGGCCCAATTTGGACATTTTCACTCAGGGCTGTACTCACTTTTGTTGCCAGTAACAAAATGTTAAGACATTAATGGCTGTGTGTCCAGTGATTTTGAGGGGACAGCAAACTTACACTGTTACACAAGCTGTACGCTCATTACTTTACATTGTTAAAAAGTGTAATTTCTCTTTCGTTCATGGACGGACACAGCCTCAATCTTGACAAAGTGGGTATTAGCCTTCCTTTAGGAGTGACTAGGCAGAAAGTGTTAACAACAAAGCTGAACAGCCCTGCCCAGGGGGTGGTCCTACTGGCTATATCCACTCAGCCTGCACTAAGCAGCTCAGTTTGTCAAAAGCAGTACGAACTTAAAAAAGAGGGGTGGGTGCTGTGTCCGTCCATGAACTCAAAGAAAAGGATTTTACGGTGAGTATAAAAATCCTATTTTCTCTTTCGTTGGATGGACACGGCCTTAATTTTGACAAAGCAGAGTCAAAACAAGGGGTGGGAACAGCATCATATTAAACTTCACCCCAAAACAAAACAGAGCTCCTCAACTGAGGAGTTGTAACTCTAAATAGCCGCCTGCAAAACTTTGCAGCCAAAGAAGCATCCGAAGAGGCACTCACATCAACTTGTAAAGTTTAGTGAAAGTGTGACCGGGCGACCAGGTCGCCGCCTTACACACCTGGAAAACAGACGCTTGATGTCAGAAAGCCCAAGAGGCACCTATTGCCCTGGTTGAAAGCATTGTAACAGGGAGGCGCCCAGCCCTTTATGGCAAAAGCCTGATCACGATCTGTCGGATCCACCTTGAAATAGTGGCCGATGAGATCGCTGAGCCCCTCTTGGGACCAGCCACCGAAACAAACAGTGAGTCTGAACTCCGGAACGGAGCAGTAACAGACAAGTATACTCTCGGAGCTCGGACAACGTCCAAGGAATGCCACGTCCAGAGGTGGTTTCTGAGGCACCCAGAGGCCATGCCGTTAAAGCCATTGACTGTAAAGCAAGATGACGTATGGGGCCTTGCGACAGCAGGTACTCTCTTAGCGGTAGACGCCAAAGAACTTCTGCTATTCAAATCCCCATGGAGGTATTGGAGGACGCACCGGAGCGGCCGCATGCCGTACCCCCCGTACAAACGTTCTCACTAGAGAGTGACCTGCCAGGGGTCGTTGAAAAAAGACAGCAAGGGCAGATATCTGCCCCCTAATTGTACTTAAAGCCAATTTTTGGTCCGCCCCACGCTGTAAGAACAGCAGGACTCTGGGAACCAAGTAAGCACGCGGATTTCATCTCATTTCCTCACAAATGGATATGTAGGTCTTCCAAGTGCAATGGTAAATCTTCCTGGAGGACGATTTCCGAGCACTCCTCATGGTAGAGATCACAGAGTCTGACAGGCCCCGGTCTCTTAGCACCTGGCTCTCAATAGCCATGCCGTTTAAAGCCAGTGACTTTAAAGCAGGATGGCATATGGGACCTTGCAACAGCAGGTCCTCTCGTAGCGGTAGACGCCAAGGGACATCTGCTACTAGGCGTACTAGGTTGGCGTACCAGGGGATCATTGGAATCCCCTCTGCCTCCACTCTGCGAAGGCATAGATTAGTCGGTACTGACTACACTATGTCACTAACTCATCTGTCGTGTCTGCCCATGGGTCTCTTGACCTGGCCACAAACCTCAATACCTTCCGAGTTGAGATGCCAGGAGATCTACGTCTGGCGTGCCCTATCTTGGGCAAAGGAGCTGAAACAAACCCGGGTGCAGAGACCTTTCTCCTTGGTCCAGCATCCGCCTGCCATTTTTCCACGCCCAGAATGTATGCGGCCGACAGGGCCGGTACGCTCCTTTCTGCCCACCTTAGGGTGTGAGCGACCTCTGACACTGCAGCTGAGCTTCTTGCTCCTCCTTGATGGTTGACATATGCCACTGCCGTGGCGTTGTCCGACTGGATCCTGACTGGATGCCCCTGTAGCCTCTGAGGCCATGTGGAGAGGCACAGCCTGATCGCCCGAAGTTCCAGGACATTGATCGGCAAGTGGGAATCCTCCGAAGACTAGCGACAATGGGTCGTCTGAACCTCCCAGACTCCCCCCCCAACCGGAAAGGCTGGCGTCCATCGTGATGACTATCCAGTGAAAGGGAAGGAACGACTTCCCAGACAGAAGTTCTGGTGAGGTCAGCCATCAAACTAGGGAGGTCCTGACCAGGTGGCTCACCTGGATTTGACAATCCAGGGATGATGGGCACTTGTGCCATCTGGACAGAATTTCCTTCTGTAACACTCGCGTGTGAGATTGCGCATGTGGTACCGCCTCGAAGGAGGCCACCACGAGGCCCAGGACTCGCATGCAAAAGCGGAGTGACAACCATTTCTGGTATGTCAACTGCCGCACCGCAGCCCGAAGGGTCTGCAACTTTTCCACAGGGAAAACAACCGTAGCCTCTGAGGAGTCCAGAATCAACCCCAGATATACTAGGCGTCGAGTAGGTACCATTATTGACTTCTGAGTGTTCACTTCCCGACCGACAGGTTATAGACACGCTCACCTCTAAGTCTGAGCTTGAAGTGGCCCTCAGAAGAAGATCGGCCAAGTAGCCCACGATAGCGATGCCACGCTGTCTTAGTAGGGCCAGAATTGGGGTGAGCACCCTTGGTGCCGATGCCAGGCCAAAGGGGAGAGCCGCAAATTGATAATAATCTTCCCCGACTGCAAAAGGCAGATATCTCTAATGCTTGGTGCATATGGGGACATGCAAATAGGCGTCCCTGATGTCCAAGGATGCGAGGAAGTCCCCCAGCTGGAGGGCAGTGACAACAGAGCGAACCGATTCCATCCAGAATCTTTGTACCTTCACAAAGCAATTGAGGGCCCTGAGGTCCAGGATGAACGCCCTCCTTCTTTGGTACTATGAACAGATTTGAAAAAAAAACCTAAAACCGTTCCTGTCCTGGGACAGGAATAACCACTCAGGGTTTCAGCGGGTCTTGAACTGCCCCAAGTAGGGCTTCCTGACGAGTCGACTGTAGCTGGAGTTTGGAGGGAAAAAATCTGTTTGGTGGGCAAGATAGAATTTCTATCTTGTACCCTGAAGACACTACTTCGCAAACCCACCGGTCGGGGACCTGAGATGTCCACCAGGTCGCAAATTCGCGAAGACGTCCCCCCACCCGAGAGATTGGTGTGGGCAAACCTTCCTGTGGACGTAGCTTTGTTTGCAGGTTTGAGAACCCAGGGACGTCTCTGTCCCTGAGCAGGTGCTTTATAGGCCTGAGGTCTTTTACCTGCCACACTGGGCGGACGAAAAAAAATGATTGTGCGTGGTGAAGAAGGGCCCTTGCCTACGGCATTACTCCTTCCTCTTTTTGGATTGTGGGAGCAGCGTGCTCTTATCTCCTGTGGCATCTTTAATTATGTCATCCAGGGAAGCTCCAAAAAGTATGTCGCCCTTAAAGGGTAAGTCCATCAGGGCCTTCTTGGAAGATTGGTCCGCAGACCAATTCTTTAACCAAAATATACGGCGTAACACCACCGCATGGCTTGAAACCCTGGCCAGCAGAGGAATTGTGTCCAAGGCTGATTCACAAACAAATTTTAGGCCCTGTAGCAGTTGGTCAGCTAGGGCTACCTCGTCCAGGGAAGCCTGACATGCTTCTAACCCATTGTGAAACATCTTTGCCCATTCCGTGAGTGTCTGAGACACCAGGGCCCCAACTATGGTTGGGCATACCGCCGAACCCACTACCGTGTACAGGTTGCGGGTGATCACTTCGGCCTTCTTGTCTGCAGGGTCCTTGAAGGCAGGAGCCCCCTCCACCGGGAAAGTGGTTAGCTTGTTTAGTCTGGACACAGGAGGGTCAACTATCGGGGGGAGGTCCATTTTTTCCCCCCCAAGAAACTCTCCTCTAGAGGGTAACACACTGCTAGATTTCTAGGGACTGAGAAAACCTTCTGGTTTGTCCCATTCCTTGTAAAAAAGATTGTCTATATAAAAGACACACCAGGAAACACCTTAGCAGTGCGGGTCACTTTACGGAACCCAAAGGGGACCGGCGCTACAATTGCTTCTGCAGTCCCCTCAATCTTTAGAGTATCTCGCACTGCGGTAAAAAGTTCACTTACCAGAGCCCTATCGTGTGCTGACCCGATCCTGGAGTCATTTTCACTGTCCGGCCGGTCTCGGTGCGCATTCTCAGATACCTCAGAGCCAGCGTCATGAGCCGTAGCTATACCCGGCTCCACATCGGAGTTGTCCCCAGAAGATGGCGGGGGGAGGGGTGCTTTCTAGCCCCCGTTTTCCCACGCGCTGCTTCCATCTTGGCAACAAAAGCATTTCGATACCTCGGGTGCAGGGGCATCAATTTTAAGCTCAGGTGTTACAAAGGAAAAAGCGCCTGCTTCTGGCGCCATGCTGACCCACACGCCTGACACAGGGATTTCAAGGCAAGGCACAGTAACCCACCCTCCTAGCTGCAGCAGAGACGAGAGGTTCCCACTCAGAGGACTCACCACCCTGGAACAGTAGTATGCTGCCGCCCGCCACTTAGTAGAGCTGCTTCCTTGTCAGATATGCAATCTGACCCCTCAGCAGCTTGTGTCTGTCAGTCTGCGCCGTTTAAGTGCGGTCTGATAGATGGCAAAATGGCCACCGAGCGGCCACTAGAGGCCAATAACAATCGCGGGCCACAAGAACATGGCCGTCGAGCGTAGATAGAGCTTCATGGCACCAAGAACATGGCCACTGGGAGGCAGCTAGAAGCCCACACAGTGAGGCCACAAAAACATGGCCGCCAACCATAGCCAGTGCATGGATCTCAGGGAAAAACAGGCCCCCGAGTGGTCGATCGAGACCAACCAATGCCACGGTACACAAGCTCATGACCACTGGGTGTAGATAGAGCCAGGAGCCCAGGACAAAGGCCGCCGAGCGGCCGCTAGAGGCAAAAACATGCCCGCCAAGCATAAATACTCAAACACCGCCTGGATCACAGCAAAGATGGCTGCTGAGCGGCCGCTAGAGGCCAAACACAGCGCGGACCACAATAATATGGCCGCCAGCGTAGTAGAAAGTAAACACAGCAGGATCACAAAAAACATGGCCGCCGAACGGAAGATAGAGGCCAAATACAGCGCAGCCACAAGAACATGGCCGCCAATGCAGATAGAGCAATACAGCATGGATCGCAGCAAAAATGGTCGCCGACCGCATGGAGCAGGACACACTGGTAAGCAAAATCTCTTTAAGCAGCTTATAACAATGCTTTAGCGGATGTATATGTACAGTTCTTTTGTAGAAAGAGAAGACCTATTTTAATGTGCATATATCGCGTGGTGACACCGCGAATGCACCTATATATAATGTGCCAACGCCCCGATATAACGAGAATTGAAGAAAGAACTAATAAGTTGGGCTTTAAGGGCACACAGTACAAATAGATGTAGAAAACTAGAGATTTATTTAGTATGAAATATCATAAAAGTGGAACGACATAAACGACAAGCTTGTCTACCCCCAATGCGACCTTTTTTTAGATGCAATATCCTATGCTCCTGAGGAAGCGCTAAGCGCATAACATGTAGAGCAAGCTCTTCACCAAACCTTTGGAATACTACACTGGATATACAACTCAACATTATACCTGTAACTGTGCTTTCTAACAAAGCCTATATATAACAAGATTGTATATTGTTGTAATCACAGCTGTAGTATTAGTTGCTGACTTAATTTCGTAATTTTTTGATTTTATGTCGTTCCATTTTTATGATATTTCATACTAAATAAATCTCTAGTTTTCTACATCTATTTGTACTGTGTGCCCTATATGTACAGTTCCCCCAGGTGACCCCCCGCACAAGCAGCTAGCTCAGAGAGCCTAGGGAGGAGGGAAGGAAGGGAGGGGAGAAGGGAAGGATAGAACCCTTTACTCACCTCTCCAGGAATGTCCAGCTCTGTCTTCCTGCCAAAGCAGGGGATTATACTTACCCTTTCTGATAATTGTGCTGGAAGCATCCCAGACAGACCATCTTCCGCATGGTGACGGAGGCGACTGTTGGCCAGGCTACTGTGACTCAGCCCTGTAGACCGGTCCTATGCAAGCCCTGGAGCGTATAGCTCACCGGCCACCCGTAGAGCGACGGGCATGTCGAAAAAAACTGAGATGCTTAGCGCAGGCTGAGGGGATATAGCCAGTAGGACCGTCCCCTGGGCGGGGCTGTTCAGCTTTGAAGTTAACACTTTCTGCCTAGTCACTCCTAAAGGAAGGCTAATACCCACTTTGTCAAGATTGAGGCTGTGTCCGTCCATGAACGAAAGAGAAATTACACTTTTTAACAATGTAAAGTAATGAGCGTACAGCTTGTGTAACAGTGTAAGTTTGCTGTCCCCTCAAAATCACTGGACACACAGCCATTAATGTCTTAACATTTTGTTACTGGCAACAAAAGTGAGTACAGCCCTGAGTGAAAATGTCCAAATTGGGCCCAAAGTGTCAATAATTTGTGTGGCCACCATTTTTTTCCAGCACTGCCTTAACCCTCTTGGGCATGGTGTTCAACAAGCTTCATAAGTTGCCACTAGAGTCCTCTTCCATGCCTCCATGACAACATCACGGAGCTGGTGGATGTTAGAGACCTTGCGCTCCTCCCCCTTCCGTTTTGAGGATGCCCCACAGATGCTCAATAGGGTTTAGGTCTAGAGAGACGTGCTTGGCCAGTCCATCACCTTTACCCTCAGCTTCTTTAGCAAGGCAGTGGTCATCTTGGAGGTGTGTTTGGGGTCGTTATCATGTTGGAATATTGCCCTGTGGTCCAGTCGCCAAAGGGAAACTGCTCTGCTTCAGTATGTTACAGTACATGTGCACTTAACTTCTTTGGTTGACCATGGTGAGGCCTGTTCTAAGTGGATTCTGTCTTGTTAAACCGCTGTGTGGTCTTGGCCACCATGCTACAGCTCAGTTTCATGGTTTCGGCAATCTTCTTATAGCCTAGACCATCTTTATGTAGAGCAACAATTCTTTTTTTCAGATCCTCAGAGAGTTCTTTGCTAAGAGGTGCCATGTTGAACTTAAAGTGACCAGTATGAGAGAGTGACAGTGATAACACCAAATTTAACACATTTGCTACCTATTAACACCTGAGACCTTGTAACACTAACGAGTCACATGACATTGGAGAGGGAAAATGGCTAATTGGGCCCAATTTGGACATTTTCACTTAGGGGTGTACTCACTTTTGTTGCCAGTGGTTTAGGCATTAATGGCTGTGTGTTGAGTTATTTTATAGGGGACAGCTAATTTTACACTAATATACAAACTGTACACTCACTACTTTACATTGTAGCAAAGTGTCATTTCTTCAGTGTTGTCACATGAAAAGATATAATAAAATAATTACAAAAATGTGAGGGGTGTACTCACTTTTATGAGATACTGTACACAGTTACAAGCTAGACAAATGTAACTATGTATAAAATATCCATACTTGGAATTTTTCTTTAACGTCTTCGTAATTAGATTTATATATACTTTTATATTTTTGACTCTGAGCTAGAGTGATATGTTACACAATTGCTGTGACAAAACAATTAATAGCAAGTTTAAACAAAGAAAAAAAAATAGTACTCATGAATCATGACTAGCAATGTACAAATTATCTATGCTGTCTACATTAGATCAGGCTAATTTGCAGGTCAGCAAAATTTCTTCATTTGCCTATAGATCAACGGAAATTTACTGCACTGTATAAATCAATTAAATTTACTGCTTTGCAATACTGACCTAGAAATCTGTAATAATTTTTCCTGGTAATAAAAGACAAAGAAAGTTAAAGTGTATCTATCTGAGATTAAAATTAAACAGATGTTAGAATTAGATGAACAAAGGGATATATGATAAAATAGATTAATAATATGATAAACTAATGTGGATTGGAAAATCAACACATAAGCATTAAGTTTAGTGATATTGTATATCGTATGTATGACTAAATAGATGTATATTAGAAATACCACCAAAAGAAAGCTCTATTTGTGGGAAAAAAGGACAAATTGTATTTGGGTGCAGCGTCGTGCAGTTTTCAGTTAAAGTAATGCATTGCCTGGTCATTAAGGGTCCCCTTAACATTTAACAATGTTGTAGATGAATGTTACTAAACACTAAAGTTCCTATACATAAAACCACAACACTATACCCTAGGCACATTTACAACCCCTGTAATTTATGTAAATTAAAAACATTTTAGATGGATTCTAAGTGCATTCAAATTTAAAAATATACAATCCATATATAACATGACTTCATCTCATATAAAAAATATCTATAATCTATAACAATTACTTTGGGCCAGATTCAGAGAGAATTTACGCCGGCGTATCCATAGATACGCCGCGTAAAAATCAAATCTGCGCCGGCGTATCTTCTTTCTGTTTTCAGAAAGCAAGATACGCCGACATTAGCCTAAGATACGACTGGCATAAGTCTCTTACGCCGTCGTTTCCTAGAGTGCATTCTCACGCTGGCCGCTAGGTGGCGCTCCCATCGTTTTCAGCGTAGAGTATGCAAATTACCTAGTTACGCCGATTCACAAACATACGTGCGCCCGGCGGTAGTTTTTTACATCGTTTGCGTAAGTCGTTTTCGTCGTAACGTTGCTCCTGCTATTAGGTGGCGCAGCCAATGTTAAGTATGGACGTCGTTCCCGCTTCGAAATTTGAATCGTTTGCGTAAGTCGTTCACGAATAGGGCTGGACGTAATTTACATTCACGTCAAAACCAATACGTTGTTGTGGCGTACTAGGGAACAATGCACACTGGGATATGTACACGGACGGCGCATGTGCCGTTCGTACAAAACGTCAATCACGTCGGGTCATCATCGATTTACATAAAACACGCCCCCCTTCCACATTTGAATTCCGCACACTTACTCAGGCCCCATTTACGCTACGCCGCCGCAACTTACGGAGCAAGTGCTTTGTGAATACTGCACTTGCTCCTGTAAGTTGCTTTGGCGTAGCGTAAATACAATACGCTGTGCCGCCGTAACTTAAAGCGCAGCTACGTGAATCAACCCCAGTATTTCTAAAAAAGGAGATTAGATAAATAAACCAAAGGATAAAAATAAAACTGAGAATTATATTAGTAAAAAATTAATAAAAAAATACCAATTAATATGACTGAATAACAGATATAAATAGCAGGTACAAGTATACATGGGTTAGGTATGCTCCATCTCCCTCTACTGGACTCTGAATGTTGTGTGACTAAATACTATCTTCTGTGTTCTCCAATCTTTATCCTCAGCCTGCTGGTGGTCCTCCCTATGTACTGATTGTCAGGACCTGGACTTGAACACCTGGGACCTCAGTTGTGTCTGGCAATGAACCTTCTCACTGAGCTATCTGAGATGCTGGACAGTGCTTTGTCAGATCCTTTAGACAACCCTGCCTTGTACCTTGATTTCAGCTGAACCTTGAACTCTTTGCTCCTCCCACGAACTTTCTGATATAAGCCATGTCTCTGCACTTCCTCCTTGCCAGAATATTGTGCTATCTCCAGCCTGTATCTCGCTTCTGTCTTCCTTGCTGCCGTCCATACTTTCTACTGCTCGGTATCGACCCTTGGCTTGTTCATCGACTATGCTTCTGCCTGATCCCAACCTGCAAATACTCATTACCGACCTTTTGGCTTGTTTACCGACCACGCTTCTGTTTGATCCTTACCTGCTCATCCGCTACTGAATCCCGGCTTGCTCATTTCCTGGTGGGGCGATCCTGAGGACCGCGACCTGGTGCTAACACGCAGAAAAATCCATCTCCACCATCAGGAGCTCTGGTGAATACCGGTTAGCACTTAGACTCCGCACCTCAGGTGAGCCTGTGTCTTCTGCCAGGCCTGTGTACCTATCTTGCTGGTCAGTGGTAGTCCTGCAACTGCTGTAGCAATTGGCCTTCAAGCCCTGACACCTGATCATGACAGAATATTCTGGCCAAAAACATGGAGTCCGCTATAGCAAATGCTGTGGCTCCGTTCAGGCAGCAAATTGCAGAGCTGCAGGAGTTCGGTGTCACTTACCAAAATATTTTTTCTGTACTGGAAGGTGTGGTGAAGGAGCAACGTGAAGAGATCCGTGCTTTGACAAAACAATTGCTGGACCTACCTTCCCGAGATGATGCTTACACACATATGCCTCACCCACCCAAGTTTAATGGAGACCGCCACCATTACAGAGGATTTCTTAACCAGTGTTACATCTATTTCCAAATGCGACCCGCTGCATTCATCTCTGAAAGACAGAAGGTAATGTTTGTTATCAACCTCCTGACTGGGGAAGCTCTAGCATGGGCCTCCCCTTATGTTGAACAAGACAGTGCCATGCTGAATAATTTCCAGACTTTTGAGAATGCAATGAATCAAGTTTTTGATGATTTCAACCGCTGCGCTACGGCAGAAGCAAAGCTGCATAGTTTACAACAGGGTAAACGCTCCATTGCTGAGTACACAGCTGAATTCAGGCGTTGGATGGCAGATACCACTTGGAACCCAGCAGCGCAAAAAAGTCAGTTCCGCCAAGGGTTTTCTGAGCAGGTAAAAGATGAGCTTGCCAGAGTAGAGACTCCTAATGATCTTGAAGCCTTCATCCAACTATGTATCCGATTTTATCAGAGGCTTACAGAAAGGAGAAAGGAGAGGCTGGGAATGTTTGGAAATAATGGTGTGATGCGTTTCTCTGCTAGCCAATTTGTTTCAGAAGGATCCAAGAGTTTCTCCAGATTCTGGCACAGTTGAACCTATGCAGGTTGATGAAATTAAGAGATCCATTTATTTACAGGAGAAAGAAAGAAGACGTTTGGAGAACCTCTGTCTATACTGCGGGGACTCTGGGCATTACGCAGTTAACTGCCCTAACAAGGTTAGAAGAACAATTGCGGCGACTGATGTGATCCTGCCTGAACAAATAAACTCCATTACCCAGTATTTCTCCATTGATTCTTGAAGAAAATAAAGTAAATTCTCCACTGTCTCATTTTGTCATCCCTATTAAGCTTATTTCTGAGGGCCGTGAAATCCCCTGCTTTGCTATGCTGGACTCTGGGGGAAACTTTATGGATATAGAGTTTGCCCACCACAATAACATTCAAGCCATAACTACATCTGCTCCTATTGAGATGGAGACAGTTGATGGTTCACCCTTATCCTCAGGACCTGTTACCCATAAAACAGTTCCTCTGGTAATCCAGTTTGAGGCTGATCATCCTGAGACCATCAGCTTTCAGTTGATCACATCACCCAAATTTCCCATAATTTTGGGCATTCCTTGGTTCTCCACTCACAATCCCTCTATCAACTGGGGAGCACGGACCATAGATTTCACATCCTCCCACTGCAAGGAACACTGTAGGGAATCTTATCAAACAAGTTATCCGCTGGTCAAGAAATTGCAAGTTGGTGTGGTAACTACCCAGTCATATGATGACTTGCCTCCACAATACCATGCATTCCAGGATGTCTGTGATAAGAAAAATGCGGATCAATTACCCCCTCACCGCCCATACGATTGCCCCATTGAGCTGCTTCCAGGGGCCGAAATACCTTTTGGCCGCCTTTTTAATCTGTCAGGACCTGAATTAAAAGTGCTCAGGGAGTGGCTTGATGAAAATTTAGAAAAGGGTTTTATTAGACACTAAACAACTCCTGCAAGAGCAGCCCTATTTTTTGTTGAAAAGAAAGACTCCACCTTGCGTCCATGCATTGATTACAGGCACATGAATAAGGTCACAATTAAAAAACTTTATCTACTCCCCTTGATCTCGGAGATGTTGGAAAGACTTCGTTCTGCCAAAGTGTTTACAAAACTTGACCTACGGGGGGCATATAACCTGGTCCGTATTCATTCAGGAGATGAATGGAAAACCACCTTTAGAACCAGATATGGGCATTTTGAGTCCTTGGTCATGCCTTTTGGTCTCTGCAATGCCCCTGCGACCTTTCAGCACTTCATAAATTATGTTTTTCGAGATCTGTTGGACCAATTTGTCATTGCTTATCTGGATGACATCCTTATCTTTTCTGACAACTTGCAAGAGCACCGTAAGCATGTTTGCACTGTCTTTGAAAGATTAAGGCAGAATCGACTTTACATCAAATTGGAGAAATGTGAGTTTGAACAAACCCAGATCCAGTTCTTAGGGTGTATTATTTCTCCAGATGGAGTGAGCATGGATACTGAGAAGATTAAAGGATCACTAAAGGAATTTTTTTTTTTAGCTAAATAGCTTCCTTTACCTTACTGCAGTACTGGTTTCATATCCTTATTGTTTGTTTTTGCTTTGAAGTTGCTGTAATTCTGCTCTGATCTCCACACTTCCTGGTTGTCTGGCTCCTTATAACCACAGTACTGGGAGCTTTTCACGGTGGTCTTTTCAAGCTGTCATTACTGTGTGTCTAAAACTTAACAGAACCAATCAGATTAATTTTAAAAACAAAACACTGCCCTAGATTTGTATGTTTTTGTTCTGTGTGTCTCTCTAGTTCACAGGAACATGAAACCAGTTTAAAAGTAAAACTAACCTGCAGGCACATTATATGATTGATTTTTATCTATTTGTAATCATTTTTAAAAGGAATCAGTTAACTTTTATGTCTCTATACCCTGTAAACAGTCATTTCAGCAAAAAACTTTTTTTCCTTTAATGACCCTTTAAAGCAGTGGCAGATTGGCCTGCCCCCGGAAACATTAAGGAAATCCAACGATTTATTGGGTTTGCCAATTTTTACAGAAAATTCATAAGGAACTTCTCTAAGGTAATAGCTCCAATTACCCAGCTAACAAAGAAAGGGGTGCCCTTTGTGTGGTCATCTGAGGCACAGGCTGCTTTTGGAAAGTTAAAAACTCTTTTTACTTCTGCACCAGTTTTGGTACATCCCAATCCTGAATTACCTTTTATAGTGGAAGTGGATGCTTCAGACTCTGCCGTGGGAGCTATCCTCTCTCAATGACATGGTGAAAGGATGCAGCTACATCCCTGTGCTTATTTCTCTCGTTTAATGTCTTCAGCCGAAAGAAATTATGGGCCAGATTCTCGTAGAATGGCGTAACTTAGGGCGGGCGTAACGTATGTCATTTACGTTACGCCACCGCAAGTTTTTCAGGCAAGTGCTTTATTCACAAAGAACTTGCCTGTAAAGTTGCGGCGGCGTAGCGTAAATCACCCGGCGCAAGCCCGCCTAATTCAAATTGGGCGGGTAGGGGGCGTGTAGCATTTAAATGAAGCGCGTTCCCGCGCCGAACGTACTGCGCATGCGCCGTCCATAAAATATCCCAGGGTGCATTGCTCCAAATGACGTCGCAAGGACGTCATTGGTTTCGACGTGAACGTAAATGGCGTCCAGCCCCATTCACGGACGACTTACGCAAACAACGTAAATTTATAAATTTTGACGCGGGAACGACGGCCATACTTAACATTGATTGCGCCTCATATACCCAGGTGCAACTTTACGCCGGGACAAGCCTAACGTAAACGTCGTAACTTTACTGCGTCGGCCGCGCGTACGTTCGGGAATTTGCGTATCTAGCTAATTTGCATACTCTACGGGGAAAACGACGGAGGCGACACCTAGTGGACAAAAAAAAAATTGCATTTAAGATCCGACGGCGTAAGAGCCTTACGCCTGTCGGATCTAATGGATATCTATGCGTAACTGATTCTAAGAATCAGTCGCATAGATACGACGGCCCAGATTAGGACTTACGACGGCGTACATGGCGTTGCACCGTCGTAAGCCCTTTGAGAATCTGGGCCAATGACATTGGGAATAGGGAGTTACTGGCAATTAAGGAAGCATTTTCTGAATGGAGGCATTTGCTGGAAGGCGCTAAGCATCCTGTAACCGTTCTCACAGATCATAAGAATCTGGAATTCATTAGTTCTGCCAAGAGATTGTCTTCTAGACAAGCACGTTGGTCATTGTTCTTTTCCAGGTTCAATTTTATTATCTCATATCGACCTGGGTCAAGGAATGGTAAGGCTGATGCCTTATCACGAATGTTGTCTGGGCCTCTCCAGGAAGACAACTCTGAATACACAGTCCTGCCTCAAAAGAACTTTCTAGGTGCCACAAGTTCTAAAGCATTCTTGAGTCTCCTCAAGGAAGGGTACAAGAATGACCCACTGCTCATAAATCCTCATATGGACATCATCCTTGAGTACAAAAATAGCTTCTAGACTCAAGCATATCGCCTCTATGTACCTGAAGTTGCTCGGGTTGAAGTCCTCAAGTTGGTTCATGACTCCAAACGTGCTGGACATTTTGGAGTTTCTAAGATGGAGGAACTTTTATCCCGTTCCTTTTGGTGGCCTGGGTACAAAAGAGAAGTCAACTGTTATGTAGCCTCGTGCCTGGTCTGTGCTCGCAATAAGACACCCCAAGCTTCTCCTTTGGGGTTGCTCCAGCCACTCCCTGTTCCACCAAGACCATGGGGATCAATTTCTATGGTTTTTGTGGTTGATTTACTCCTCTCTAAAGAAATGACCACTATCTTGGTTGTTATTGACCGCTTCACTAAGATGGCTCACTTTATACCGGTCAAGGGGGTACCCTCTGCAGAACAAACTGCAGAGTTGATGGTTCGAGAAGTCTTTAGAATACATGGAATTCCAGAAGATGTAGTTTCTGACAGAGGAGTACAGTTTACTTCAAAATTTTGGAAAAGCTTTTGCTCAGCTCTAGGAGTAACAATTAATCTATCTTCTGCTTTTCATCCTCAGTCAAATGGTCAGACCGAGAAGACCAATCAAACATTAGAGCAGTACCTCCGATGTTTTGTTAGTTGTCTTCAGGATGACTGGGTGGACTATCTTCCTACAGCAGAGTTTGCTTATAACAATTCTAAACATAGCTCCACCTCTCAGACCCCTTTTTTCCTAAATACCGGTCATCATCCAGCTTTTATCCCTGATCTCCCTATCTCAACTCCAATTCCTGCTGTTACCAACAGATTAACTGCTTTACAGGAGATCCAGGAAAAAATTGATTGAGACTTTGAGGGAAGCTCAGGAAAGTTACAAGAAGGCTGCAGATAGACATCGCAGAGCACTTCCTACCTTTCATGTGGGTGATCAAGTTTGGTTATCTACTAAAAATCTGAAGGTTCATGTTCCATCTGCAAAGTTGGGAAAAAAGTTTGTGGGACCTTTCCAGATCTTGGCCCAGATCAACCCAGTTGCCTTTCGCCTAAAACTTCCAGCCAGTATGAAGATTCACCCTGTGTTTTACATATCGCTACTTAAACCATTTCACAAAAATACCTTTTCTGGAAGAACTCTTCCACCCCCTCCACCTGTTGAGGTACAGGGTGAAGAAGAATATGTGGTGGAGAAAATTCTTGATTCCAGGATCTATAGGAACAAATTGCAATATCTGGTTCAATAGGAAGGATACAGGCCAGAAGAAAATTCTTGGGAGCCTGAGCAGAATGTTCATGCTCCTAGATTAACAAGAGAATTCCACCAGATGTTCCCTCAAAAACCAGGCTCTAAGACGTCCAGTGAACATCCTGGGAGGAGGGGAGTACTGTCAGGACCTGGACTTGAACCTGGGACCTCAGCTGTATCTGGCAATGAACCTTCTCACTGAGCTACAGTACAGACCAAAAGTTTGGACTCACCTTCTCATTCAAAGAGTTTTCTTTATTTTCATGACTATTGTAATTGTAGATTCACACTGAAGGCATCAAAACTATGAATTAACACATGTGGAATTATACATAACAAAAACGTGTGGAAATGTGAAAATATATTTCATATACTAGGTTCTTCAAAGTAGTCACCTTTTGCAGCAGACACATCTCTAGAACTCTTAAGAGGAGACTGTGTGAATCAGGCCTTCATGGTAGAATATCTGGTAGGAAACCACTGCTAAAGAAAGGCAACAAGCAGAAGAGACTTATTTGGGCTAAAGAACACAAGGAATGGACATTAGACCAGTGGAAATCTGTGCTTTGGTCTGATGAGTCCAAACTTGAGATCTTTGGTTCCAACCCCGTGTCTTTGTGCGATGCAGAAAAGGTGAACGGATGGACTCTACATGCCTGGTTCCCACTGTGAAGCATGGAGGAGGAGGTGTGATGGTGTGGGGGTGCTTTGCTGGTGACACTGTTGGGGATTTATTCAAAATTGAAGGCATACTGAACCAGCCTGGCTACCACAGCATCTTGCAGCACCATGCTATTCCATCCGGTTTGCGTTTAGTTGGACCATCATTTATTTTTCAACAGGACAATGACCCCAAACACGCCTTCAGGCTGTGTAAGGGCTATTTGACCAAGAAGGAGAGTGATGGGGTGCTGCACCAGGTGACTACCTCTTGAAGCTCATCAAAGTAAAAGGTGGCTACTTTGAAGAACCTAGAATATGAAATATATTTTCAGTTGTTTCACACTTTTTTGTTATGTATAATTCCACATGTGTTAATTCATAGTTTTGATGCCTTCAGTGTGAATCTACAATTACAATAGTCATGAAAATAAAGAAAACTCTTTGAATGAGAAGGTGTGTCCAAACTTTTGGTCTGTACTGTATCTGAGATGCTGGACAGTGCTTTGTCAGATCCTTTATACAACCCTGCCGTGTACCTTGATTTCAGCTGAACCTTGAACTCTTTGCTCCTCCCGCGAACTTCCTGATATAAGCCATGTCTCTGCACTTCCTCCTTGCCAGAATATTGTGCTATCTCCAGCCTGTATTTTGCTTCTGTCTTCCCTGTTGCCGTCCATACTTTCTACTGCTCGTTATCGACCCTTGGCTTGTTCATCGACTAAGCTTCTGCCTGATCCAAACCTGCAAAAAATCATTACCGACTTTTTGGCCTGTTTACCGACCACGCTTCTGTTTGATCCTTACCTTCTCATCCACTTCTGAACCCCCGGCTTGCTCACCTCCTGGTGGGGCGATCCTGAGGACCGCGACCTGGTGCTAACATGCAGCAAAAACCATCTCCACTATCAGGAGCTCTGGTGAAAACCGGTTAGTACTTAGACTCTGCACCTCAGGCCTGTGTCTTCTGCCAGGCCTGTGTACCTATCTTGCTGGTCAGTGGTAGTCCTGCAACTGCTGTAGCAATTGGCCTTCAAGCCCCACAACTGATCGTGACACTGATATCCACACCCACATTCTAAAACATAGGTCACATGTGTGGTATTGCAGGTGATGATTTTCCTGGTTTCATATTCTCTTTCCGTCTAGTTGGATCTACATTTTTTCTCCTTATATTCGTCCTTGAAACTGCCAGACATGCAGCACACCTTCCACACCCAAAAAAATCTTTCTCATCCAAAGTAAGTCTTTCTGGGTGGGTCAGGTATATTATGTACCACTTTAAACCTCAAATTTGGGGCCCTATAGACAAATTGTGGTATCTTTAGGTAAAACCTTTGCTAATGCGGGATCTCTACTCAGAATTGGCCAGTACTTCCTTATAAACTCCCAATCCTGACTGTTTCCTACTTTCTGTCTACTTACTAGAAGGGGACCTCTATCCATACCCCCCCCCACTTGTTGAATTTACCTCAACTGTTCTATCTTATTATAATGTAGTCCATGTACCTTTTGTGCAATGTTATGGCTGGCCATCTGGACCTAAAAAAAAATTCTGCTTCCACTTATTCAAGTAGATTTTTGCCATACTAGGGGCATATATAGCCCCCATGGCTACTCCCTTTCTTGATTATATAGACATGGTCAAACCAGAAAAAAATATTCCTCATGGCAAAATCCAACTTTTCCACAATATATTCCTGCTGTTATAGCTTCTAATGCATCCTTTTGTTGTATGTTTCGTGTAAAGGGACTCTACATCAATGGTGGCAAGTAGGCTAATATGGTCCACCTCTAGTTCCTATACTACAATCAGCTCCATGCTATCTTTAAGATTTGCAGTTCCCTTACTGGCCTCTTTATATTCTTATTTAGTTGTACATAAAAGGCCAGACAGTTCTACTAAGCGTGCACGGGGCCTTTTTAAAACAGCTTCTTTCTTTAGGTGCTTATGTGCGACTGTTCATTGGACAGTGCAGCTTTCTGAATGAACGCACAGGGTTGCTCTGTACTATGTGATTGCTGTGACAATCACAGTAATCACACATTTTTTACCCTGGCTGTGATTAGCAGTAGCTCTCATCTTAAACCTACCCAGCAATTGCTATGTAAGAAGAACAGTAAGTTTCTGATCATAGCCAGCACACAATAAAAAACAATAAAAGTGTACCAATACCAGACATGTGACCCCTCAACAGTATATGTCAGCCCTATCTTGTCACTAATCTAACCTGCATATTAACCCCCATATCTGCCTTATCCTGTACATTAAGCCCTTTCATCTACATTTTCCCATTGTATGTGACCTGTACCTTCAGCTTCTGATCCCTCTGTTCATGACCTGTAATTTAAATGTGTCTAGTGCACCAAGCGTCATGTCCCCCCCCCCCTCCCCATTATCTTCAGGTTTTTTTCATTCAACAACATTGTTTTTATCAGATCAAAAAAAAAAAAGTCAAATCACTTTGTGTATACAAAAATAGGTAATTTCATGGGCATTAATACAATCCTGACTTTTTTTTCACAATCCAAATTTTGTGTTTTATAACAGAACCCAATTTTATAATGTTTTGGTCTTTTTTCTTTTTATAGTAAAAAATATTTTAAAAATCAGTGGTTAAGAAATACTGCCAAAATAAATCTCTATCTTTCTAAAAAATATATAAAAACTTAATTTGGGTACATTTTTGCATGATCAAATAATTGTCGGTCAATGTATCATAGCTCTAAAAAATGGAATGGTGCCTGGACAGGAAGATGGTTTAACATGCTGGTCCTCAATTGGATAGCCAACTTTCTTATCTGGTGACTGGCACAACTTTTTAAAAATCATTTTAACTGTTAAGAAAACATGACAGATGCTGTAACCTATCCACTACTTATATAAAAAAATCTAGATTTACCTCTTTACTGAGAGGTTTAACCACTTGTTGACAATAATCTTATTAGCACATTAATTTCACTGCACTGCAAATGACGTCATTGTCAACAGGTGATTATATCACTCAGTAGCCAGTTAAAAAGGAATATAAAATCCCAAATGACCCTGACCTAAGACAAACTAAAAAAAGAAAATTCAATTTTCAAAATCAATACATTTAATATGCATGTTCTTTTTTTGTGTAATTGTTATGTGTTAGAAAATTAAAAACAGAATTAGATCAAGAATGATGGATGCATTTATGCTGAGGTGACATTGCAGTATTGTAATTTTAGAGCAAGTGGCTGTCATTGAACAACCGTGGAATAAAATCAGATTTCACAGTACAAACAGTAAAAGGTTGATCATATAATTGTTTTATGTCTGTGATATTCAAAACTCTGCTTGCTATGCCACACTCCATCACTGTACTGCTTATTTCAATTTTATGCTCAATAATGATCGCTTAAAGTTTACTTCACTTCAAATGTGAACTACTGCAGTGCTAATTTTCTCCTTCCTCCAAACCGGTTACTGATTTTTTTTGGAGAGAGGGTGGAACGAGTACAGTTTTGTTGTCAGTACCCAATCCCACGTCCTCAATCTACACATAGTCCCTTCCCTCTTCCCTGTCCAAAACCTCCTGGGACACTTCACATGTCACCTGCAGGGCCAGTATCACTGCTCCGCAAGATCTCTTGCTTGAGCTGTCAGGAAGCCTGCTGGGATTTATAGGAAATCACAGCTGACTCTTGAATCCAGCATGTTGGCATGGGGGACTTGAGGCAGTGAGAAGAATCAGCTTTGTGAAGAGAGTGCTAGAATCCATGAACTAATTAAAGTGTTTTTTTTTACCCCAGCATTTCATATTCCTGATATGTGTCTGCTGTACCATGTACTTGTATGGAAAAGTATTCTCTTGGTATTGCTTCCTTTGTGTGAAATCTCTGGTGTTCCTGCCAGTCCCTCTGCTTTCCTATTAAAAACTGACCACACTAAGCAGAAGCACACACCACGGCTAGTTCTCTAGCTATGTTGGGAACTCACTGTGCTGTCCTCCAATGATCAGACTTGTCTTGATCTTCCCAATGAAAGTGTCAGGAACGTGTATGGAGATCATGATGCCAAGAGGGCTCCCCTTGGAGTTGGGGACAGGGAGCGCGGTGCCCACAAAAGCACGGTTGGCCAGGTGCTTGCTTGTAGTCAATGAGCTGGCCACTGAGGGATGGCCGCAGCAGGCAGAACTGAGCTTTGTTGTGCTCAGATGAGCGGATGATACCAGAAGCCAGGCCGGGGGGCAAACACATGTAGGTCAGTCCAGAGCAGTTACAGGGGCGAGCCAAGGTCATACACGAGCCATTGGTGCCAGCGCCAGTCACGCCACTTACGCGCCGTCGCGCACTCACTGATGTGTGCTGGTGCACGTCAATGCGCGCTGATGCGTGGTGTGCGCGCGCGCACATCTCAAACCCCTCCGTGAGCATCCATGGAGGTTCTGGGCAACATTGCCAGTACTGTGACGGCCATGTGGCTGTGCAGGGGGTTTCAGTGTGCTGCAGCTTCACCCCCAGCTCTTATGCAGCTGAGAACAGAGGCAACAGAGGGAATGTGATCACTTATAAAAAAAAAAGGAAAAAATTGTATTTATAAAATCTATACATTTTTTTTTCAACCTCACCTGCTATGTAACTATGTAAATATCTTTCAGTAGCGGGCCATTCATAGAGGGTGCACTGGCACCACCCCCCTTCATGCGTCCGGCCCCCAATCTACATGCAGGCAACAGGACGCATGGATTCCAAACAGATTGTTTGCCCCCCTTCAAAAAAAAACACAGCTGCTACTGATATGTATACACAATGTTTTGTCTTTCATTTCAATTTTACATTGAATGGGTTGTTTTACACTTTAAGTTCCTGATTTTTAAAAGTCAGCAGCTATAGTATTTGTAGCTGCTAACTTTTAATTATCTTTTGTTAAATGGGTGGAGTAAACCCTTTGATAAAGTTTGGATGAGAACTGTAGAAATCATCAGAATTGTATTTTTATATAAACACTCATTAATTAAAGTAGCATAAACAGCAATATTAATATGCAAATTGCATAGCAACACATTCCATTCCCTGTAGATACCTATGAAGAGTTGTTTCTACAGTTAACAGGTAGCAACAAAATACATTTTAATATTTCCCATTGGATAAAATATTACATTTTATTGAATTATTGGACACTATTTACAATGTTGACTTTCTTACAGTGCTGCTTTACATTAGCATTATGCCTGAAAAGAGGAGATGCAGTAAGGACCCCAACAAAGAACATACCCTTCTAGACTACAAAGTCATGGGTGGCTGCTCCTAAGGGAAAACATATGGATTGTGACAATTTGAAATGTATAGGAATTGTGAACAGATGGCCTAACAAATGAATTATGTATAATGAAGAATTCTTTGTTCTTGTTGTTGGCAATGGGCCCCTGTTGGTCTCAGAGCCCCAGAGCAATTGCATAGGCTTTACTTTGGGCAGTTACACCCTATAGTTAGTGTGCATAGAATGTCACACATTTGTTAACATTTAACAATATAAGTGTATATATTTTACAGCCCCTTTAAATACACATGCTTTTGATAATTGTTATTTTGTTAACTGATTTGCCAAATGAAGTATTGTCAAACAATAATGAGAAAACAACCGTGAATTCTTAGAGCGGGAACAGATGTTGCATGGTTAACTAATACTTAATGTTTTCTTTTTTTTTCATTTAAAAGCCAAACCTCTTAGCATGACTTGCATGAAAAAATATTTTGGTTTCCTAAGTTTTCGACAGAATAGTTGTCATCTTTCCAAATACAAAAGGGGAACTCCCAATTTTCCATTCAACCCTTTGCTCCCCAGAGTATTTTCTCAGATACTATATATCACAGCCCACCATTCTTCAGCAGGGTTGTAACAGATGCTTTGAGAACATCATTTCCTCTAAATCCATACTTTGTTACAAGGCTGCAGTGAATTACCAGCGTGTGATTTATTTTAACTTGCTTTTAAAAAAAAAATTGTCCTTAAAAAAGGTGAGAAAACACCCTAAACGCGCCTAATCTAAGAAGTAAAAAATGAGGAATGAGCATTTTTTTTAATGAATGTAACATTGTTTCCTTGGGCAATATGCAAATACCAGTTTGATTTATTAGACTATTTTATCCTTATTTAAGGGTGTTAAAACAACCAGATTTTTGTTAGCTGGGGATCATTTGTGAGCAATAACGGGAGTTTTTCTCATGTAAGATGAATGATCAATTCCTTTATTCTGTGAAATAACAAATAGTCTCTTCACCATTGTTAACATTTGCAGAATCATTTATAAGGATTCTGATGGGTTCTGTGATTTAGATGTGTCTGTTGTCGTTGGTGAATGTACTGTAAAGTATGCTAGCAAAAGGCTAGATTAAAGTGGTTCTCAAGTTTACCAGTTTTTTTTTTACCTTAATGCATTCCCTGCCGTGGGTGGTAAAGTGCTGCACATTGGGGTGCGGGGGAAGGGGAGATGAGGGGGAGCTCTGTGTACTGAGGAAGTTGAACTATGTACTGGGTGGATGGGAGGACCTCTGTGTACTGGGGTAAGAGGAGGGGAAACTCTGTACTGGTGGGTTGAGAAGAGGGGGACCTCTGTACTGTAGGGGCTAGAGGGTGGGTGGGATGCTGTACTGAGGGAAGTAGGATTAAGGGGAGCTATGATCTGGGAAGGTTAGTGGGTGGGGGAGCTCTTGACTCAGGGATGGTAGGAGAGGCAGCTCTGTCCTGGAGAAGGATGGGGGTGAGCTTTGTAGTGTGGAAGGGGATGGAGATGATGGAAGAGCTCTGTACTGGGAGTGGAGGAGGAGCTTGGTGGAGGTGTTTCTTCCTTTGAGACCACCAATGTAGGCAGTGCCGGCCCAAGACATTGTGCTGCCTGGGACCAAGAATGAAACGCTGCCCCCCCCAGAAAAAAAATCACGCCAACCAAAAGGCCCCCACATTCATTATTTTATATCATGATAACTAAAGGGGACCTGTCATGGCTCTATACATGTATAAAGGAGTATAAAGAGGACCTGTCATGGCTCTATACATGTATATAGAGGACCTGTCATGGCTCTATACATGTATATAGAGGACCTATCATGACTCTATAAATGTATATAGGACTATAAAGAGTACTTGACGTGGCTCTATACATGTATAAAGGAGTATAACGAGGGCCTGTCATGGCTCTATAGATGTATAAAGAGAACCTGTCATGGCTCTATACATGTATAAAGAAGTATAAAGAGGACCTGTCATGGCTCTATACATGTATATAGAGGACTTGTCGAGACTCTTTACATGTAAAGAAATATAAAGAGGACCTGCCATGGCTCTATAAATGTATATAGGAGTATAAAGAGGACCTGTCGTGGCTCTATACATGTATAAAGGAGTATAACGAGGGCCTGTCATGGCTCTATAGATGTATAAAGAGGGCCTGTCATGGCTCTATACATGCATATAGGCGTATAAAAGGACCTGCCATGGCTCTATACATGTATCCAGGAGTATAAAGGGACCTGTGAATTGCCGGCGGCCACAATGTCTTTTGCGCAAACTAATCAATGTACGCTAATTGTGTTTTTTTTGTACCAAAAATATGTAGAAGAATACATATTGGCCTTAACTGAAGAAAATTGTTTATTTTTCTAAATTTTGGGGATATTTATTATAGCAAAAAGTAAAAAAAATATATATATTTATAGCACAAAAAATAAAAACCGCAGAGGTGATCAAATATCACCAAAAGAAAGCTCTATTTGTGGGGAAAAAAGGACATCAATTTTATTTGGGTAGCGGAGCTGGCAGAACGGGCATCAGTATGCTGCCCCCCTAAAAGTGCTGCATGGTACCCATGGTACCACCCGGTCCCATCATAGGGCCGGCCCTGAATGTAGGGACACTTTGTTCATTTCAGTAACACCACCAATGCATGGATGTTTTTTCTTTTAAGGGACACCACCGATGCATTGAATTTTTTTTCTTTCCAGTGACACATAAACTCCGGGATTTTTCCTTTCAGACACCACAGATGCAGGGGCTTTTTTTTATTAACACAACTGACTCAGATTTTTTTTTTCCTTTGCCACATATTTATGCGCCTATTTTAGACTTTTCACTGGTACTATTTAATTGCATGCCACAAGCATAACACACAATTTGACGTGGGAGAAACGACGTTCTGACGTCACCGCATTGCACGCTAGACCCGGAAGATACTGCTGGTAATTGGAGCTGGCCGGCTCGATTGTTTTTATATGCAGATTTTACCCATCCTTATTGTAAGTGTGCATTTTTATGTTAGCATAAAACCCTTATAAAGTTTATTTAGGTATGTGAGTTTATCCCGTTCTTATGTGGCGATATCCTGGACCCGCTTTATTGTCTGAGACATACATCTGTGGGAGCTGAGGCATTTACTAGATGAAACTCTGGGTTATTAGCCATATGCGAGTATTGATCTCTTATAACAAGAGATCATTCATATCAGGTAAGCACAGAGGTGGATTGACCATTTGGGCACTCAGGCTGCCAGCCTCAGTAAAACCAGGAACAGTATGTAAAAATCTGTGTTTTTTAAACAATCCCAAGATTATAGATGCCTCTCCAGTACCTTTTCAGCGTGTGTATACTGTAATGGAACTATGTATTCTGCCTGGACATCGATGATAATCCTACAGTGAGGCCTACAAAGGGTTAATTGTAGAGGGACTCTTTAACTGCTAAAATTCTAATGTCCCTTCTTAGTTAATTGACTCTTTTGTGTATTGTTCAATTTAGCAGTCTTCTGTCAGGTGTATGCTGATGGGATGATCTGTGAGTGTTTATTGTTCTAAAGGTTAATTGAATTCTATTGAGAAAGGAAGGTGTCTGATCAGGTGGGTCGCGGTGCCGAAGTGGCTAGATCCTGACTAAGTGAGTAATTCAAGGAGCTATCATTATTTCAAAGTGTCTGTATTGAAGCCCCCCCACTGTGTGAGGGGAGGCGGAGATTGTCATTGTTCCTGTAACAGTGTAACCACATATAAGCAAGGTGAAATGTACCATTAAAATCAGTCTACTTGACCCTTCAAACGTAGCCTCGTCTCGTTCTTGGAAGGCCGTTCGATGGGATATACTGGCTGTACCTGCAGATCACAACTTGACAGGGAAAAGGACGTCTCGAACGGCTGATACCCTCTCACTACATGGGTAGCCGTTACATATACTGTGTGACCCCACACAGCATTCATTGCCAATTTGAACTTGGAGGATTGTTTTTTTTCATTATTTTCATTATTGTTCTCATTTCCAATTCTCATTCCTATTCATACACATTTTTTTTTCTCTTAATTTCTTTTGACCTTAATTGGTCCTGGAGATGAAATATCACTTATTTTGTTTTTCACATTCAGAGTCACAGAGACAAGGTTGGATTGGTCAATTTGTTCATTAGTTATGTGTAACATATACATTTTTTCAATGCTTAATTTTTTCACTATGATTATGTATGTATGGTAGTGAGTGCCATACAGGTTCACCTATAGCGCAGGATTTTCCTTTTCTAACCACTTATGGACCGCCGCACGATAATATACGTCGGCAGAATGGCACGGCTGGGCAAAGGGACGTATATATATGCCCCCTTTAAGAGCCGCGCCGACGGTGCGCGCACGCGACCCGTTCCGTGACCGCGCCCATGGGACCCGATCGCCTCTGGTGTCCTGCGATCGGTCACAGGAGCTGAAGAACGGGGAGGTGTGTGTAAACACACCTTCCCCGTTCTTCACTGTGGCAATGTCAGTAAACGTCTGTTCCCTGATATGAGGAACGACGATCACTGACATCACACGTTCAGCCCCTCCTCCCTACAGTTAGAAACACACATGAGGTCACACTTAACCCCTACTGAGAACCCTAGTGGTTAACTCCTTCACTGCATTGTCATTTTCACAGTAAGCAGTGCATTTTTATAGCACTTTTCGCTGTGAAAATGACAATGGTCCCAAAAATTTATCAAAATTGTCCTATGTGTCTGCCATAATAGTGCAGTCACGAAAAAAACGCTGATCGCTGCCATTAGTAGTAAAAAAAAAGAAAGAAAGCTCTATTTGTGGGAAAAAGGACACCAATTTTGTTTGGGAGCCACGACCGCGCAATTGTCAGTTAAAGCGATGCAGTGCCGAATCGCAAAAGGGGGCCAGGTCCTTAACCTGCATAATGGTCCGGGTCTTAAGTGGATAATTTGATGCTCGCCACTATTGGCCCCATCCCGAATGGGGATGGAGGACAGTCTCCTATCTTCTCCCTTGGCAAAGGTTGACCTGGTCCCACTGTCCCATCTGCAGCACAGCACCTCTCACATTCTAGTTTCAAATGAGGCACAGGTAGCAGCAGGAGAGATAGGCTACTCCACACTACTGCTGTACAAAATGCCTCCAATTATGTAATTTCCTGCTTGCATGATTGGATCACTGAATTTCCTAGAAGTCTCCACCAAGATACAAGTCAAATTTTAGGCATGTTGTAGAATGTAAATATAAGTTTGGGTGAGATTCTTGGGTGAGATAGGGTTAATTATTTCTAAAGGGTTGAAGTCCCTGCAGTTTTCCTTATTAGAACACAGAAAGTTATAAAGAACTAGTCACTTCAATTCAACAGCTATTTCTTCAAAGCAACAAAAGGTAGGAATCAGCTACAATGTTAGTTAAAATCTCTGCAATATACATTGATCATCCGAGGGATTGATTATTTTCTCAAGAAAAGTGGGCGTTACTTTTTAAAGTCTGCAAACTGGACAACTTCCTCAACAAACACACTACTGAAGTCTCAAGGAAAAATAAGTTTTATTTTTTTTATAAAGGAGGTCTGGGACCCTCTCCCCTTATGCCCCCTTATAAACCAAGCACTTACTATACTGTACAGTAAGAAGATCATGGGACAGCACAAAAGACACAACAATAATTAAATAAAGAGAAGCAACACAACTTATTTCATGT
Organism: Rana temporaria; assembly: GCF_905171775.1. NCBI lineage: Eukaryota > Metazoa > Chordata > Amphibia > Anura > Ranidae > Rana > Rana temporaria. The sequence goes on from NC_053492.1 coordinate 345,469,008, forward strand.
TTTGGCTATAATGGCCACAGCGTTTATTAAGGAGTAATCCAAAATTGAACAATAATAATCCATAGCCAGCAATATATTTAAGATTACATTTACATAACCATAAATCATTTATTAATACGATCACCTAGTCCAGTGATGGTGAACTTTGGCACCCCAGATGTTTTGGAGCCAACTCTCCCATGATGCTCACCTACACTACAGAGTGCATGAGCATCATAGGAAATGTAGTTCCAAAACATCTGGGGTGCTAAGGTTCGCCATCACTTACCTAGTCTATCCAGAACTGAACTGGATGACAAACCCCCATTAACAAACGCCATGACAGAAAATGTATTTTATATAAGGGAGGGTGGGTGGTAGCAGCACGGGGCTCTGTCTTCAAAAGGAGGCTCCTCGGGCGGCAGACAGGCCGGGAAAGCCGACAGCTTCTATACCCTGTGCCCGGCTCCAGCCTGCCCGATTTAACCAATCAGGACCCCATCGCTAAGCTGCTACACATTTCCATCTCCCAGAGCAACCTGTAATGAGGAGAGGAGAGAACTGGGAAGAAAGGCAGCCCTCTGCACTGTCCCATGGAGCCAATCATAAGCGCTAGGTGCTCACTCAGTGATTCTCTCCAGGCAGGGGACTATACTGTACAGTAAGGGGATCATTCTCAATATACAGGAGGGGGAACTACACTGTACAGTATGGGAATCATTCTCTCTATATGCATACTAGCACATGACATTACCTTGCAGGGAGACATTTTTTTTTATAACCCGGACTTTACTACCTCTTTGAAGCCAGGTTTTGTGTTACTTTACAGGTACTCCTCACTTAACAACTAGGTCCTGTTCCACGACCATGTCATTAAACAAATTGCTTGTTAAACGAGGAGTCACAAGAGATCAATATTTTAAGCATTCTTAACCACTTGCCGTCGCCGCACCGTCATTATACGTCCACAAGGTGGCTCTCCTAGGCGAGACCACGTAAATGGACGTCCTACCTTTTAGCCGCCACTAGGGGCGCACGCGCGCCGCCCGCTCGCCCCCGACTCCCGTGCGTGTGCCCGGCGGGCGCGATCGCCGCCGGGCACACGCGATCGCTCGGTACAGAGCGGGGAACGGGAGCTGTGTGTGTAAACACACAGCTCTCGTTCCTGTCAGCAGGGGAAATGCTTTTCTTCGGTTCATACAATGTATGAACCGAGGATCAGTGTTTCCCCTAGTGAGGCCACCCCCCCCCCCACAGTAAGAACACACCCAGGCATACTTAACCCCTTCCCCGCCCCCTAGTGTTAACCCCTTCACTGCCAGTGGCATTTTTATAGTAATCTAATGCATTTTTATAGCACTGATCGCTATAAAAATGCCAATGGTCCCAAAAATGTGTCAAAAATGTCCGAAGTGTCCGCCATAATGTCGCAATACCGGAAAAAAAAATCGCTGATCGCCGCCATTACTAGTAAAAAAAATATTAATAAAAATGCCATAAAAATACCCCCTATTTTGTAAATGCTATAACTTTTGCGCAAACCAATCAATAAACGCTTATTGCGATTTTTTTTACGAAAAATATGTAGAAGAATACGTATCGGCCTAAACTGAGGAAAAAAAATGTTTTTTTATATATTTTTGGGGGATATTTATTACAGCAAAAAGTAAAAAATATTCATTTTTTTCAAAATTGTCGCTCTATTTTTGTTTATAGCGCAAAAAATAAAAAACGCAGAGGTGATCAAATACCACCAAAAGAAAGCTCTATTTGTGGGAAAAAAAGGACGCCAATTTTGTTTGGGAGCCACGTCGCACGACCGCGCAATTGTCTGTTAAAGCGACGCAGTCCCGAATCGCAAAAAGTACTCTGGTCTTTGGGCAGCAATATGGTCCGGGGGGTAAGTGGTTAACTACTGTACTGTATTGTGAAAAAAAGGTCTGAACACAAAACTCCAGCTCAATAACGTTGCTTTAATTTGCATAAGTACAGAACATAAATGAAAATACTGTACTGTACAACAGGGGCGGACTGACAGCTCATGGGGCCCCCGGGCAAAAGAAGATCATGGGGCCCCCTGTGTCCCCGCCCACGTTCAAGCTACATCCACACAAAGTCCCACCTACACATTGCACTGCCCACATTGCAAGCGTTCAAAGAATTTCTCTACACACTGTTCAAAATAAATGTTTATTATAGGAATTAAATTCTTCCCACTGATCACCAATGTAAGGAACATTCTTCCCACTGATCACCAATGTAAGGAACATTCTTCTCACTGATCACCAATGTAAGGGACATTCTTCCCACTGATCACCAATGTAAGGAACATTCTTCCCACTGATCACCAATGTAAGGAACATTCTTCCCACTGATCACCAATGTAAGGGACATTCTTCCCACTGATCACCAATGTAAGGAACATTCTTCCCACTGATCACCAATGTAAGGGACATTCTTCTCACTGATCACCAATGTAAGGAACATTCTTCTCACTGATCACCAATGTAAGGGACATTCTTCTCACTGATCACCAATGTAAGGGACATTCTTCTCACTGATCACCAATGTAAGGGACATTCTTCTCACTGATCACCAATGTAAGGGACATTCTTCTCACTGATCACCAATGTAAGGGACATTCTTCTCACTGATCACCAATGTAAGGGACATTCTTCTCACTGATCACCAATGTAAGGGACATTCTTCCCACTGATCACCAATGTAAGGGACATTCTTCCCACTGATCACCAATGTAAGGGACATTCTTCTCACTGATCACCAATGTAAGGGACATTCTTCTCACTGATCACCAATGTAAGGGACATTCTTCTCACTGATCACCAATGTAAGGGACATTCTTCTCACTGACCACCAATGTAAGGGACATTCTTCTCACTGATCACCAATGTAAGGGACATTCTTCTCACTGATCACCAATGTAAGGAACATTCTTCCCACTGATCACCAATGTAAGGGACATTCTTCTCACTGATCACCAATGTAAGGGACATTCTTCCCACTGATCACCAATGTAAGGGACATTCTTCTCACTGATCACCAATGTAAGGAACATTCTTCCCACTGATCACCAATGTAAGGGACATTCTTCTCACTGATCACCAATGTAAGGGACATTCTTCCCACTGATCACCAATGTAAGGAACATTCTTCCCACTGATCACCAATGTAAGGGACATTCTTCTCACTGATCACCAATGTAAGGGACATTCTTCCCACTGATCACCAATGTAAGGGACATTCTTCTCACTGATCACCAATGTAAGGAACATTCTTCCCACTGATCACCAATGTAAGGGACATTCTTCTCACTGATCACCAATGTAAGGGACATTCTTCCCACTGATCACCAATGTAAGGGACATTCTTCCCACTGATCACCAATGTAAGGAACATTCTTCCCACTGATCACCAATGTAAGGGACATTCTTCTCACTGATCACCAATGTAAGGGACATTCTTCCCACTGATCACCAATGTAAGGGACATTCTTCTCACTGATCACCAATGTAAGGAACATTCTTCCCACTGATCACCAATGTAAGGGACATTCTTCTCACTGATCACCAATGTAAGGGACATTCTTCCCACTGATCACCAATGTAAGGAACATTCTTCCCACTGATCACCAATGTAAGGAACATTCTTCTCACTGATCACCAATGTAAGGGACATTCTTCTCACTGATCACCAATGTAAGGAACATTCTTCTCACTGATCACCAATGTAAGGGACATTCTTCTCACTGATCACCAATGTAAGGAACATTCTTCTCACTGATCACCAATGTAAGGGACATTCTTCTCACTGATCACCAATGTAAGGGACATTCTTCTCACTGATCACCAATGTAAGGAACATTCTTCTCACTGATCACCAATGTAAGGGACATTCTTCTCACTGATCACCAATGTAAGGAACATTCTTCTCACTGATCACCAATGTAAGGAACATTCTTCCCACTGATCACCAATGTAAGGAACATTCTTCCCACTGATCACCAATGTAAGGGACATTCTTCCCACTGATCACCAATGTAAGGAATATTCTTCTCACTGATCACCAATGTAAGGGACATTCTTCTCACTGATCACCAATGTAAGGAACATTCTTCTCACTGATCACCAATGTAAGGGACATTCTTCTCACTGATCACCAATGTAAGGAACATTCTTCCCACTGATCACCAATGTAAGGGACATTCTTCTCACTGATCACCAATGTAAGGAACATTCTTCCCACTGATCACCAATGTAAGGGACATTCTTCCCACTGATCACCAATGTAAGGGACATTCTTCTCACTGATCACCAATGTAAGGAACATTCTTCTCACTGATCACCAATGTAAGGAACATTCTTCCCACTGATCACCAATGTAAGGGACATTCTTCTCACTGATCACCAATGTAAGGAACATTCTTCCCACTGATCACCAATGTAAGGAACATTCTTCTCACTGATCACCAATGTAAGGAACATTCTTCTCACTGATCACCAATGTAAGGAACATTCTTCTCACTGATCACCAATGTAAGGAACATTCTTCTCACTGATCACCAATGTAAGGGACATTCTTCCCACTGATCACCAATGTAAGGAACATTCTTCTCACTGATCACCAATGTAAGGAACATTCTTCCCACTGATCACCAATGTAAGGGACATTCTTCTCACTGATCACCAATGTAAGGGACATTCTTCCCACTGATCACCAATGTAAGGAACATTCTTCCCACTGATCACCAATGTAAGGGACATTCTTCCCACTGATCACCAATGTAAGGAACATTCTTCCCACTGATCACCAATGTAAGGAACATTCTTCCCACTGATCACCAATGTAAGGGACATTCTTCCCACTGATCACCAATGTAAGGAACATTCTTCCCACTGATCACCAATGTAAGGGACATTCGTCTCACTGATCACCAATGTAAGGGACATTCTTCTCACTGATCACCAATGTAAGGAACATTCTTCTCACTGATCACCAATGTAAGGGACATTCTTCCCACTGATCACCAATGTAAGGGACATTCTTCCCACTGATCACCAATGTAAGGGACATTCTTCCCACTGATCACCAATGTATTGCTATTTTTAGCGGCGCTTTACCGTAATTTTTGTGGAGGTATTTGGCCGCTAGTGGGGCGCTTTTAACCCCCACTAGTGTCTGAAAAAGGGATAAAACAACCCGCAAAGTGCCGCTGCATTTCAATGGGCAGAGATGCTGCTTGCAGGACATTTTTTAACGTCCTGCCAGCGCATCGCCTCAGTGTGAAAGTATCTGGCTTTCACATTTACACTGCAGGGGAGACATTTTTCAGGTGCTTTACAGGTGCTATTTTTAGCCGAAAAGCGCATGAAAAATATCCCAGTGTGAAAGGGGACTTAGGGAAAAGCACTTAGTGTATACATTTCAATGATTTTATGTAATGTGTATATATAGGGAATAACACTCACTTAGCCCAGGTTTACACTGACAGCAGGAATTAAATCATGGAAGTTCAGCTAAACTCGCACGATTTCATACCCGCATGTCAGTGCGAGTTTGGCGGGCGATTTCAGAGACATCTGTGCGGGTTGCTGCACAGATGTCGATGGAAATTGCACCCCAAAGTCAGCAAAAGTTGTAAAGAAACTACTTTTGGGAATCGGTGCAGGGCCACAAATGGGGCATTGCACTGATTCAGGTAGTGCCATTACCATGCGATTTGACATGTCAAATCGCATGGCAAATTGCTCCAATATAAACCAGGGCTAAGTGCTATTCCCTATATATAACACTGATATCTATACACTGAGTGCATTGAGTGGCATTCAGTGTACCAGATATCAGTGTGCATTAGTGAATAGCACCTGCCATCTGGTAAATAGGCACAGCACAGGGCAAGAAGGAAGGAACCAGGAAGTAACACTCAGCATGGCTCTTAGAACAACACACAGACACAGTAACTGCAGTGATTTCATTATCACACTGACCTCCTGCTGCTTCACAAGGCAGATCAGTGTGGATGGATGGATGCTGTTTGGAAATTCCAAGCTGACTCAGTCAGCTCTCCTCTGTGTGCAGTGCTTTCTGCCTCGAGGCTCCTTCACAGACTGTAACCCACGGCAGACTTATGGCCCCGCCCCCTCAGCTGGATTCCCCAGGAGAGAGCAGGGGGAGAGGTGGCTGGAGCGCCTGTCTCTGAATATCCCCGCACAGCTCAGGGCTCTGATGAGCCATTCATCCCAGCCAACAAACACCTCTGAGCTGCTCACACAGCCACAGGCAATGGTTCCATGGCACTGCTTCCTCAGGGGTACAGTTTTTTTTTTTTTATTGTGCACAATAATCAGCGCTGCTGCGGGCACCTTCAGGGACAGACTAAGCCGGCCGGGCCCCCCTCCCCACGGGCCCTCGGGAACTGCCCGACTCACCGAATGGTCAGTCCGCCCCTGCTGTACAATACCATGATGTATAGCGCGTCGTTCAGGTGGGGAGAGTTGGTCCTAAGTCTGAGCAGTCGTTAAATGAGGAATATTTGTTTGTTTGGCCCTAGCTGGCCCAAATTAACTATTTCCTTTACTTGTTGCTGCGCCTGGTGTCAGCGCTGTATAAAGTCTTTGTAGGTGTTTAGTGGAACTCAATTTTGATCTGGCAACAGACAGAAATTCCCTGTACTTGTATCTGTTCCCTGTGACAGGTGAGGCCACTCAAATGAACCCCCATAGCACTGGAAGATCACAGCCGCATGGGTATCTGAGGGACAGAGGACTGAAGATTTCACGTAACACAGCAGCCACCAGCACAAAAGACACTTTTTCCTGTCTTGTAAGTAATGTATCTGGTGCTGTTTTTTCAGAAAACAAAATCAGTGAACTTAAGCTTTAATATTCAATCCCTTAATCACATAATTCTGTGCTGTGCAATTTCCTTTTTTTTCTGTGTAGTAGACAGCAAGGAGCCTAGTTGGTAAGACTGAGCCCATGCTAGTTATCAAATCGTTTTTTCTAATCTCATTTCCTTGTTATTTTAACCATCTCTTTCACATTTTTAAAAATTCAAGTATAACAGGATGCTAATATTTCAGTTTGGCATGGATGTGACAAACAGTATCAAAATCTATGTTTTTTAGGGAGCTTAGTAGTCTGAAGATATACCCATTTGAATTTCCAGCTCATCACAAAGCCACCTAATGCTGCAAAGTTTCTAGGGTAGATTTTCCTCTAAAGCCTCGTACACACGACCGGGGAGTGTAGAGGGCTGTAATGATGATGCTTAAAACTGAACTTTTGAGCTTTTGACATACTTTACATAATTTGTTTGGACCAACCTGACCCAAATTAAAGTTAGCCCATTTTTTTTGCATAATGTGAAAGATGAAGTTACGAGTTAATAGATACCTCACATGTCACGCTTCAAAATTGCACACGCTTGTGGAATGGCGCCATTTTTTTTACTGGTTACATGTTTTGAGTTAGAGGAGGTCTAGGGCTAGAATTATTGCTCTCGCTCTAACGTTCGCATCGACACCTCACATGTGTGGTTTGAACACCATTTTCATATGTGGGTGGGACTTACGTATGTGTTCGCTTCTGTGTGCCAGCACACAGGGTCAGGGGCACAAACTTTTTTTTTTATTGTTAATTTTACTTAAAATATTTTTATTTTGACACTTTAAAAAAAAAAAAAAGATCACTTTTATTCCTAGTACAAGGAATATGACATAACAGGACCTCTTCACAGTGAGATATGGGGTCAATAAGGCCCCATTTCTCACCTCTAGGCTGGGAAGCCAAAACAAACAAAAAAAAATCACTGCTTCTCAGCCAAGGCGGTGCCGTTTTTTTGATTGCAGAGGCAGGGCGTGATGTCATAACATCGCACACAGCCTCTGATGATCATAGAGACTCAGGGAACCATCTGGTCCATCGGAAATCTCTATGATCAGCATCTGGGGCCGGCGGATCCATTCTCTGACTCACCGATCGCATTGGTGAGTCGGGAGAAGCACAGGAGGGCAGCGGGAGGGGGGGGGACATCCCTTTACGCCGCCCGTAAGAACGATCAAGCAGCGGAACAGCCGCTAAGATCATTCTTATGGTGTAGGAAATCTCCAGCTGAAAACTGCAATATCTGAATGATGCCTGTAGCTGCAGGCATCATTCAGATACCCCACCACAAAACCTGGGACGTCACGTCATATGACGACCTCTGGGCGACAAGTGGTTAAGCTAGTCAATGTGGTTGATTTACTAAAGGAAAATCCACTCTGAACTACAAGTGCACTTGTAAGTGCAGTCGTCGTAGATCTGAGGGGAAGCTCTGAAATTAAAGGAAGCTCTGCTGATTTTATCATCCAACAATGAAAGAGATGGCTGCACTCCGTTTCGAGAATGCGCAGGTTTCCACGGCGACAGGCAAGTATACAGACGCACAGGTTTCTCGGCAGGAAAACACTGCTGAGAATCACAATGAGAAAATAGAGAGCAGGTTCTCTATTTTTCTCATCTAGATTATGGGCAGTTTTCTTGACGAGAAACCTCAAAGCCTTGTACACACGCACAGTTTACTCTGCAAGAAAGCTCTGCCAGCAGTTTTCTTGCTGGTTCTTGCCGATAAAACCGAGCGTGTATGAGTAGAGATGGCCTGGCGGTTCGCCCGGCGGTCGTTTCGCGGCGAACTTTGCTCATTCGCTGTCCGCCAAATAGGCGGACATCTGGCGATATTCGTGGCGGTCTGCCATTTTACATTGAAAAGAACTTTGACCCATGACACATTCATCAGGTGGTGCAGGACAGCCAATTGAGACATTTCAGCACATGGACATACCCCCTACCTTATAAATAGACCTGATCTGGTGGCCATTTTACATTCTGCTTTTTGTCAGTGTAGGGACAGGTTGCTGTTTGGAGCAGTGACAGGCTTTATTGAATCAAATAGCTATCTAAAAGGTCCACAAAGGTCATTTTAAGAACTGGTATATGTGTACTATTGTTTGGTGTGCAGTATATAGGGGTGTAATACACTTATAATATACTTTTGAATATAGAAAGCATATTACCCCCGGTACAAACAAAACATGGCGGAAATGTTACCACCATCACAGAGGGCTATCAGAATGCAGCACTTCCAGGCCTTGCTTCGAGAAATGCTGCATTCTGCTTTTGCGTGCATTGGCAGAGGAATTCCCACTCACAGAGAAACATTTTCAGGTACCAATCCAACAGCGTCTACAGGAAGAGGGCGGTTTGAATATGTGTTGGTCACTTATGATATGAGATCATTCTTTCAGACGTCCTCCGGATCCAGCATCAGGGAACGCCTAGACGGACAGGTGTCTGACTACATCAGGTGGACGTACTGAGAAGTGATGGACAAGCTTGACCTCTGGCCGGAGCTTGCACAATTTGCAATGGAACTGTTGACTTGCCCCTCATCCAGTGTCCTGTCCGAAAGGACTTTCAGCGCAGCAGGGGGGGGGGGGGGGGGTTGTGACCGATAAGCTCACTTGCCTAGCTCACAACAGTGTTGACTACCTCACATTTAGAAAAATGATTGAGGCATGGATCTCGGAGGAATTCAACACATGGGACCAGTAGACCATGTTTGATTCAAATGCAGGTGAACGCCTGTGGGCTAATTTTTGGGGCCTGTAATGCCCGACACTTACTTCTGTATCCGGTGAATGCCTAATGTACCACCAGCCACAGAATACAAAGTTGTTTGCTGTCAGGTGAATGCCTGTCGGCTAATTTTTGGGGCCTATAATGGCCGGCACTTACTTCTGTATCCGGTTTTACGCTTAATACTTCTGGTAGGTCAGTGTCCATGTTGTGGGACTATTTGTGCACAGCTAGTAAGTATTTTGTGGCTGCAAATATGACCTGCAGGTTTTTAATATTCGCCTGCCATTAAAGTCAATGGGGTTCGCTGACATTTGCGAAAGTTCACAGCTGGCGTTCGCGAACCGTCTCGTCAGTTGTTCATCCATCACTATGTATGAGGCTTCACAGGTGTGTTTATTCATTACACAGAAGAGTCAGCATTGCCATCTTTATATAACCCTACCCAATTACATGGCAGCTGATACAAATCATTGGTTTGCAGACTTTCTAACACGTAATTCACATAATAACTAATGAAAAGAAAAACCATAAGGAAACCATAGAGAAATATACATTTGCACATATTTGTGTATCAGTGTTTATAAACACCAAGTGAAAGGATTTTAATGTGCTGTAGAGAAACAAAGAAATGTTAAAATAAAAAACACCAACCTTAAAAACATTGTAATATTTGTGATCACCCTAATTGTTTAAGGTAGGTCTGTGTTAACTATACTCCATTGTATCTTGATTATATATATATACATACATACATATATAATTAACTAACCCCACAATAAAATCATTTATCAATAGTATAGGGAAGTTATCCAAGGTATTTTATCATCCAATCATGTGCAAGCAAACATGCTGTTTTTTATTTTCCTTGCATGTCCTCCTCAGATCTACAGCGACTGCACTTGAAAGTGCACTTTTAGTTCAAAGTGGATTTGCCTTTCGTAAATAACCTCCATTGTCTCATTCTTGTGCTGAACAAGAGAAAACCAGTCAATTCCCCCATGGCAGCTAAACAGCACTGGTGGAGGAATGTCCACTTCCAGCTATTGTATTCAGCAGCTGCAGCATCTTGCTGGAACAATTCGCTAATAAATGTAATTGCACCTGATAGGAGGCTGTTACTGTTAAGGTGATAATTTTCCACCTGACGATTTTCAAATTGACCTTTGCTGAGTGGTGCTTGCAGGGTTACCTGCAACTTGGTTTAAATCAAATTCAGCTCAAAATGCCTAAAAATCAAGCTGTTTATGGCCATTCTTACCGTCCTAGTTTCAATGATCATTTTGCAGGCATATAATACTCCACTAGGATAGTTAATGCACCAAGCTGTGCAAGCTAAGTTTTGTGCCTGTTCAAAAGACAGCTGACTATTTTAGCTTAAATCCTGCAATGATTACACTGATATGGCCAACAAACCAAAATAAATACAAATGAAACTCACTTACCAGTTGCTAATTTTAAATTAAACTAAATACAAAGTGTTTGCTTATCTTTAACACGGTTTGTTACCTTTTTCACAGATATTATGCCCTCTAACTATTTTTCAATTATAGCTGCAAGCTGGCAACATATGGAATCCATGTACCATATGGGCTGTGTAATGCGCTGACTTGCAAATAGGACATGAGTGATATAATTTTCTTCTCATTGTGTTTATCTTCAACTTGTTTAGCAAAAAGAATACAGCAAATCCCATGTAAAGTAATGAGTTATGTAGTTTTATTTTTCATTTGTTAGATTACAGTAAATAGGTTTGACCACTGTTATGAATATATTTAAATGCTGTTTTTTTTTAGCATGTCGCGTAATGTGGTGGATCCCTGGTCTCACCAACACGTGAGGATAAGGGCATTCATATATTGGGTATTGCCATGCATACCAGACTGATAGAATTAATACTAGGAAAATTGTTTATATTTTATAACCATAAATAGTAATAATGGGCTTCCCTGCTGACAGCTGAATAATAAAAAAAAAAAACGTGGAGTTCCCCCCAGTCCATACCAGGCCCTTCGTGTCTGGTATGGATTTTAAGGGGAACCCCGTGCCAGAATAATAAAAAAGAAACAATGTGGGGCCTCCCAAAATCCATACCAGACCTTATATGAGCACGCAGGAAAGGAAGAGGGAGGGTACGATGAAGCCTCCCCCCTCCTGAACCAGGCCACATGCCCTCAACATGGGGTGGTGGGTGCTTTGGGGCAGGAAAGTTTTTTCCCTAGGCTGAGGTTGTGGGGGTCTGTCGGCAGGGGGCTTATTGAAATCTGATCCCGGCTTCCTACCCATTCACCAAAAAAGTGTAAAAAAAACAGAAAGTCAGGAGGCAGTGTTTGACAATTCCTTTATTAAAATAAAAAAAATGCCTCCAGATGAATCTATCATCAATTACAACACTGACTACACCGCCGGATCCCAAAAAGAATATAAAATGATCCGCTGTCAACTAAGGTAAAAAGGTGAATGCATGGCTTGCTGTTTGACAGTTCTTATATAAGTAAGGGGTGGAGCCACCTGGCGACATTACCTGGTGGCACTGCCGGCCTGTGACATCATGACTGATAGGTGGCCCTGCCCTTACCTATATAAGAACTGTCAAACAGCAAGCTAAGCATTTGGCAGTTTGCCTTAGATGGCAGCAGAACAGGTCCCCATACTCATTCACATAGGGGGCAGGTTCTGGGGCCCCCCTTGTTGAAGGGGGCTTCCAGATTTCTATAAGTCCGTTGCATCAACATGGGGGCAAGGTGCTTTGGGGGCAGAGCCCCTCCAGCCCAAAGCACCCATCCCCCATGTTGAGGGCATTTGGTCTGGTATGGGTCAGGAGGGGGGCGCTCACTCGTCCTCCCCCTTACCTGGCCTGCCAGGCTGCGTGCTTGGATAAAGGTCTGGTATGGATTTTGGTGCGGACCCCACGCCGTTTTTTTAACATTTTTTTATTGCCGGAAACGGTATTGTATTGCTGGCAATTTAAGTGTCATTTCATAAATTTTTTCTTTAGAAATTTCATTATTTAGGCCCTGTTCACACATACTTCAGTGACCTGCATTTTACCGCATGAGTGTTGCATCTCATAATAAATCACATTCCCCTGGACTTCTGGAGCAAACAAGGCTTTACATTTATACATGACCTTTACGATAAGGATAAGGTTAAATCATTCCAAGCCATCCGATCAGAATTTAATTTGCCTCAAAAATGCTATTTTAATTTTATACAAATAGTGCGCTGCTTACATAATTTAACCATAACCACTCTATACCTTCATACATCAGCGTGGTCCTTTTTAACATCACAAGAACTAAAGAAAAAGGGCATTACCCTTTTTTACAATATACTTTAACAAAAAAGATACTTTAAAAAATCCTCCTCCCATTTGCAATGGGAAAAAAAATTGGAGCAATCTTTTACATGCGACCAATGGCATGCTGCATGTAAAACAAACCAATCAACCTCTAAATGCATATCTTTATGGGAGTTATGGGTCAAAATTACTCTGAGATGTTTTATCCAAATTTAGCCGCCAACACTCTGACAAATGCTGGAGACTTACTTCATATCTTGTGGAATTGTCCCATGCTTACAAACTACTGGGCAGGCGTATTCGGTATTATATCTGCTTTGACAGGATTTTGGGTGGACCCTAACCCAGCCTTAGCCTTACTATCCTTGGGAATTTACAGTTTTCTGGTCAACCTACGTAGTTCTATTATCCACCTACTAGCTGCCAGATTGTCGATCACTAGAAGATGGAAGGACTCTTGTCCTCCCTCTGTTATTGAAGCTATTGATCTGACCAATCTCCATATGACATATGAACGAATATTAGCCACCTCCCTAAATACTCTACATAAAAACAATGTTTCCTGGGCCCCTTGGAAAGCTTGGTACGACCACAATGAATAGACATTCACATATGTATTTATTCTCTCAATATCGTATGTCTTTGTTTATATGGAGGTCCCGTCCTGGACATTGCCGATTCCATAAGTATCGTTTAGGACGAATTAGCCTCCGGATTTGTTATTTCTTGTTCTATATTTATTACAGTTTGGAATCATACAGTATTCCATGTAGCTACTTACTTAACGTACTATTTTAGTAGCTGAATATTTTCTTCTTGCATATCTCTTTCTACCTATATAAGAATTCATATGTATTGGATTTTCTTTTCTCTTTACTGCTATGTAATATTACATTGTTTGTATATAACATTGCACTGCATTTGACTTATCTATGTATGAAATCTTAATATCAATAAAAATTATTAAAAGAAAAAAAAGAATGCAGGTGATGCAAGGACACATAGAACATGATTTTTTTCTGTGTCCTGGTCACACCACAGTGCTGGCATCCTGTGCAGTGCATTGCACTAAAATGCTACATGTATGTATTTTAATGCAACACAACACATGTAAATGCATATACATGCACATCAATGCAACACAAGTCTATTGAGAAAAACAAAAACAAAAAATGTTTTAATATTTTGTTCCTTACAGGGACCCATACGGCAGTTATTTTAGAGGGAAAGTAGACCGTGTGCAGTGGAAAGCTTGCTAGTGAGCAGTAGCAGATGGTGGCTGGTGGGTTGGTCACACAGCTGTCAACACCGCACATTTTACTACATGGCTGCCTACTCCAGCGCCATATCTAGAGAGGTCACGCATTGCCTGTGGATGCATGGTCCTGTCTCTGGGACTTGTAGTCCCCCTGGGATCGTACAGGTCAGGCTCAGTATACACATCGGGGACTGACGCTCCTCTCTGCATGGCTCTTATCAGCAGCTCCTATCTCTCCAGCAGTTATTGCACCCAAACCACTTGCAGAACCCCCCAGAACCGGTGAGGCTCTGAAGCTCTGAGCCCGGACTCTTGGCCATGCTGTACACATCCTCCAAGGACAGAGCAGCAGGAGCCACCATACTGTCCCCACCCTCCTCCCTCCTGGGCCAATGGGCTTGCTTCTCAGGGCCCGCTTTCTGATTGGCCAGGAGGAGAATCAGTGTGACAATAGCAAATATTTATCCACTTTTGTCACACAACTGGGTGGGCCCAAGCCCACCCTTTGTTAAAGCCTATTACAGCCTCTGACTTTAATCACAAGCTTTAAAAAACAAATTGGAATCCATACGACGGGAACCCTGCATGTTGATTAGGGGGCCGGATGCATGGATAAGGGGCGACGCCCATGCGCCCTGCATTACGGCCCGCCATTGCTAGTGAGGTGTCTTAATGGCAGGGTTTTTAGAAATAGATGAGCGACATCATAAATCCTGGTATAAGGTCCTAAAATGCCCTTTACTCTCACATTGTGTTAGCAATGGATGCATTTAATAGCGCAATTTTTCTTACCCCAATCTTCTCATTCGCCTCCTCCTCCTCAATAACAAAATCACAATGTTTAGGGCTGTTATGCTAGACATCCATATTTGCGATGCCTCTTCAAGACATTAATGTATTCGCCTCTTTCTACTTTTCTCCTGCATTTCTTCTCTTTACTCACAAACAGGAAAAGGGTGTGATGTCAGAGGAAATAACCTGCAAAATTCATAGCATTTTAACATGTATAAAAATGTGTATTAGCGCATGTCAAGCCTTGTTAACCACTTAAGCCCCGGACCATTTTGCTGGTCAAATACCAGGCCACTTTTTGTGATTTTGCAGTGCTTTGTTTTAACTGACAATTGCGCGGACGTGCGACGTTGCTCCCAAACAAAATTTACGTCCTTTTTTCCCCACAAATAGAGCTTTATTTTGGTGGTATTTGATCACCTCTGCGGTCTTTATTTTTTGCGCTATAAACAAAAATAGAGCGACAATTTCGAAAAAAATTCTATATTTTTTACTTTTTGCTATAATAAATATCCCCCAAATATATATATGTAAAAAAAAATTCCTCAGTTTGGCCGATACGTATTCTTATTCTTCTACATATTTTTGGTAAAAAAAAAAAAATCGCATTAAGCGTAAATTGATTGGCTTGCGTAAAAGTTATAGTGTCTTCAAAATAGGGGATAGAATTATGGCATTTTTAGTGTTATTTTTTTACTAGTAATGGCGGTGATCTGCAATTCTTTTCGTGACTGCGACATTATAGCGGACACATCGAACACTTTTGACCACATTGTCATTTTTACAGTCATCAGTGCTATGAAAATGCACTGCTTACTGTGAAAATGACACTGGCGGTGAAGGGGTTAACCACTAGGTGGCGCTGAAGGGGTTAAATGTGCCTAGGCATGTGTTCTAACTATAGGGGGGTGAGCTATGTGTGACACGACAGTAATCACAGCTTCCGATTACAGGAAGCTGTGTACACTGTCCTGTCACTAGGAAGACTGGGGAAATGCTTGTTTACAAAAGCATTTCCCCCTTCTTCCTCACCGTGACACGATCACGGGTGTGCCGGCGGACATCGAGTCCGCGGGACCCACAGTCTGAGTCACGGAGCTCCCTGAGCGCGCGTGTCCACAATGCCGGCTTCTTAAAGGGGACGCATATATATGTCCTTCTTCCTGTCTGTGCCATGCTGTTGACGTATATAGTCGTGCGCTGGTCAGCAAGCAGTTAAAATGCATGCCAACATGCATGAAAATGCACGTAAATATTTTTGAGCATTTTTATGCATTTTAATGCACCTTTTATGTGTGAAAAGGCTCTAAAGCCCCATACACACCATCAGATTTTCTGCAGATTTTTGTCTTCAGATTTACCAAAACCATATAATATGAGGTCAAACCTTAAGAGTTTCAATTTATATGCAATCAGGCAGGCCCTTGCACTACATGGTTTTGGTAAATCTGAAGAAAAACTTCTGCAGAAAATCTGATGGTGTGTATGGGGCTTTAGAAGTAGATTTAATTATATACAAAAGCAGCATTACTTCAAATTGATTCCTTTCAGCCTAAAAAAAAATTACAATTCTTTTTTTCATCAAATCATAGTAGCTTTGAGCAGCAGATAAAAATTGGCCAGTGCATCGATTCCTCCATTTATACATCGTGAATGGCCAAATCCCCCTGCTGCCGTTAGCAGTAGTCAGAATCAAATTGGATGCAGCCTCTGTTTGGCTGTTAATTTTCCACCTGGCAGTCAAAGGATGCTGGGCGGGAGAGGGCTGGCATGTCCACTGTGAGGGGTTAGCTCGGTAGCGGGGTGTGTGACCCCTTGGATGGGTTCACCACACACTGAATTTATACAGACTGGCAGTCAAAGACGGTTGAAAACAAAGTTTCTGGTTTATTTTTCCATCTTGCTGGAAAACAATTGCAAACATCCAAACAGCATAAACAAAATCAAACATAAAATAAATCCTAGCCACTTTGGGTGTCTACCTTCCACACAGGAACCTATCTATGAAGTCTAACACAGCCTACTGCTGGGTAGATAGTGCTGATCATACAGAACAAACAATAGTCTTTTGCTTTTTATCACACAGAAAAATCAATGGTCTCCTCACCTCTCAGAAGACCTTCAGCTCTGCTCTCTTTCACACAGAAGGCCTCAGCATGCAGCAATTAGTGGTAACCCTCTGGACTTTTTATAGAGGCCTTAATTGCCTCATTCTGAACAGCTAAAGTTTTTCAACGGCCTTTAGCCTTTCTCTGGCTATGTTTGTAGCCGACGTCCGATAACCATCTGTGTATCGTCTAAACAAGGCAGAAATGTATGTCCCATCAGTGACAACACCCACAGATTTACCTGACATCCTGTCACACCACCCACTAAGCGAATTTTGTCCGGTTCACCTGGAACTTGGCTAAATATGTACACTTAATGGTGCTATTTGATAGTGCTATGTAAATCTATGTAAAGAAAGGAGAGACAAAAATACACATTTTTTTAATAGGTAATACAGCTCTTTATGTATTTCAAGTATGTATTTATTTTCTTTGCCTGGAATTCAGCTTTAAATATTAATATTAATTTCAGAAGAGATTAGTATAAAGGCTGCACTGTTTTTCCCACATGGGTTCAACTGATAAAGAGCCTGTACATGGTATTGCCGTAGTAGCAGTCTTCAATAGAAGGTTTATATCAAGGAAACTCACACAGAATGCAAATGTGATAACTTAATGTGAGTCAATCATTATACTTCCAAACCTTTCTGTAGTTGCGCACCATAAAGATCAATGTATTATTTAATAAAGCAATATTAGTGTAGAGGGAAATATTGACTTGCCATAATTTATGTTATCATTCAGCTTTTAGAGTATATTTGATGAGAATCCATCAAGTATCAAATAGGCAGTGTAGAAAATGAAATTTCATAATGACGTGAGTCCCTTGGGAGAAAAGCACTAAAGAAATATTATTAAGTTGTATTATTATTAAACATTTATTATATCTGGACATTTTATGAACACAGTTCAAGAACTGTTTTTTTTTCCCATTTATATAAGCCAAATCTGTGAAAAGGTATGCAAACCCTAACATGAACTAATTCTAATTCTCTTATCTGGTTCCTTATGGTCTGGCAAACATACTATTAAAAGCTTTTTGTTTAGGACTCATTCACACCACATGCATTTGGCTGTGCAGGGCAGCTGTGCCCAATGCATAGATAAACCAAATTACCTTTAAAGTGGCATTAAACCAAAAAAAAACCTATTTTTTATATATTGCAGCTTACCAATCATTAGATGCATGCCTCCCAACTTTTGAACTTCAGAATGAGGGACACTTGACAGAGGAAACATCCCTATGCAAGCCGTGGCAAAAAATGGGTGTGGTCAAATGAATATGAGCGGGAGGGGCTCATGGGGCATGTGTAAATAAAACCCTGGTGTCAGGAAAGGTTTCACCTGTTGGTGGCGCTGTCGATTCTTGGATCGCAGTACTGGTGTCCACCAGCGGGTGTCTCCTAACAGTCTGGAGCCGACATCACCTTCTGTGATCAGGCATCACCTGAGGCTAATTGCAGGTGTGTGTATGTATATATACCCGGCTGATGATTATACTCACTGCCTTGGTATTGTCCTCGAGCCCTGATCTTGAACCTGTGATCCTGTGTACCCAGGGGCAGACTGACCATTGAGTCACTCGGGCACTTGCCGAGGGCCCCATGTCACTAGGGGGCCCCATCAGGGTTGCCAGGCTCAGTAAAACCAGGGACAGTATGTAAAAATCTATGTTTTTTTTACATCTGTCCCAAATATGTCTGAAACCAACATGCTTCTAATGTGAAAATCCCGAGATTTTAGCTGCCCCGCCTCTGCACTGCCTCCTGGCGTGGTGGCGATCTGTAAGCCCAGGGGCCCCATAGTCTTCTATTGCCCGGGGGCCCCATAAGTTGTCAGTCCGTCCCTGTGTGTACCTGTACCCAAACCTGATCCTGTCCCTCCTTTAACCCTGTATCCCTGGCCTGCAGCCTAATCCCATCCTTCCTGTCCTGTCTTGCCCCTTGCTCCCATGTGCTGATCTCCTGTGTATGACCCAGGCCTGGCTAAGTTTACGATACCCGGTATTCCCCTTCTATTGTTCTTACTTGTTTAGTCTATTGTTGTTTGTGGGTCACCGTTTTGTTGTTGGTTGTTGTACACAGTTTTAGTATTGGAGGTGTGTTAATTTATATTCACTTTTCTTAATAAACTTTATTATTCACTTTACATGCGTTTGGTTCCCTCTTTGCAGTCCACATAGTTCTTGTCACACTTGTTACTGACACCGGGCTTCCTGCTTTGATTGCACAAACAAGAGTCCCACAGACACAAATCATAAAAAAAAAAAAAGAATATAAAGCTTCCATTACAAATGGTTTTGCACACACTGTGGAAGAGTGTGTCACAAAGTTTGGAAGTATTCAGGAGTGTGTTTCATACAGAGTGCGATGTTCAGGAGTGTGTTATGTACAGAGTGCTGGATTCAGGATTCTGTTAAGTACATTCAGTCCCTTGTTATCCCATGCATACAGGAATTTCTAATTTGCCTATAACTCAGGATATGCTGGCACTTGTATTCCCCTTGTCAATGTGGTCATTCTGACATTTGTAGTCCCCTGTCAGTGTGGTCATTCTGGCACTTGTAGTCCCCCCTGTCAGTGTGGTCATCCTGGCATGTGGCATGTGGCATCCAGCCCTCCTTGGCGGAGGGCTTTTTGATTCCTTTTGGCCCACCAAATCATAAGCTGTGAAGTTTTACCTTTTTGTTTCTCCCCAAGCCCAACTTCATAGAAGCTATTGTTTCCCTGCACTTTACTAATGATGTCCAACAAGCCAGCAACAATTGAATTTGAAACAAATGGCTCTATCAGGTGGTACAGTATTTGTGCTATGAGTCAAAAATTCTGTATGTACAGTTGGGCAAGGGGCAAAAAGGAATAATTTTCTTCATCCACTATTCTAAAATTGAGGAATAAATTCCTAGTATTTGGGATTTGTAATAAAAGTGAGAAATGTAGATACTTTATGTTTTAAAAAGACTCAGTGGAGAGCTTATATTGTTTCTTTTGGCCCATCTTATTGTAACTTTTTAGGTTTTACCTTCTGATTATTCTGGAAAGAAATTACATCAAACTATGGACAAACTAGTTGCCTGATCTTCAAAATTCAGCAAAATGGAACTCCTCTGACTTGTCATAGTAAAGAAGCTGTGCAAAAACTCAAGATTAGTAAGCAAAAAGCATACTTTTTACAGCTACATTCCTCCTTCCACGTTAATATTATTATGACAATGTTCTGGCTTCGATAGCTCCATCTAAGTGGATATGTACAAGTATTGGTGGCGAAGGAAGGGGGACAAAGGACACTTTCCATTCATGTAATTAACATTCCTGGTGGTGATATAAAAAAAGGATCCCTTAACTTTATCTTTAAAGACCCCTGTCAAGTCTGTAAATGTTTTAAGCCAGCAAGTCCCTGCAATAGGAGATACTTTCCATGACTATGGTATACCAGAATACACCCTGACCGCTAAGACCCCTTTACAGTTAATACCCCCACATTACCCCTTAATAAATAATGAGACCACCACTTAATGTTGGAGTAAAAACTGGATGTAGCAGCCCCCTTTATTTTAAATACTCTTTAAATAATAAATAACCAATAACACATAAAAAACAAACACGTAATTCCTGAGATAATAACCTCTCCTAAAATGGTGCTGGACTTTGCAGGACCCAATAACCACTAAACTTGTTAACATTTTAACTTTTTAACATTGTAACACTTTTTGGCACTGTGGTGTCCTAACCTCTGGTCATAGGCCTCAAGCCGATGCTGGCTCAAAGACGACCATTGACCGCAGTGCCCCCATTCACCAACCTTCCAGCTACATTAGTAGACTGGCAACTAGACAAACCCCTTCAGAACCCATCCCACCGCTGGGTACTGGTGTCTATCTTTGGGGTAATATCTTCTCCTGCAAAGTCCGAAACACCCGCCACTGCCACGACGACGTAATCCTCAAACCTGCAAAGAAACAAACACAAAAACAGCACCAAAACACATACCAAGTTATCAAATACCATCAGTACCATACTTACTAATCCAAAAATTTAGGGAGGGTGGGTGGGAACTTTGCTCCCCCACGCCTCACTTGCCCGGGAAAACGGAGGGTGGGAGATATATATAATCTCCCCTCCCACCGCTCTTACTCCTCCCCCCCCAGCTACCAGGGTTTCTGTTAACCCTGTCATGGCCGGCCCTACGCTGACTTGCAGTTGGCTCCGGGCCTCACTTGACTATGGTATACCAGAATACACCCTGACCGCTAAGACCCCTTTACAGTTAATACCCCCACATTACCCCTTAATAAATAATGAGACCACCACTTAATGTTGGAGTAAAAACTGGACGTAGCAGCCCCCTTTATTTTAAATACGCTTTAAATAATAAATAACCAATAACACATAAAAAACAAACACGTAATTCCTGAGATAATAACCTCTCCTAAAATGGTGCTGGACTTTGCAGGACCCAATAACCACTAAACTTGTTAACATTTTAACTTTTTAACATTGTAACACTTTTTGTCACTGCGGTGTCCTAACCTCTGGTCATAGGCCTCAAGCCGATGCTGGCTCAAAGACGACCATTGACCGCAGTGCCCCCATTCACCAACCTTCCAGCTACATTAGTAGACTGGCAACAAGACAAACCCCTTCAGAACCCATCCCACCGCTGGGTACTGGTGTCCATCTTTGGGGTAATATCTTCTCCTGCAAAGTCCGAAACACCCGCCACCAGCACCCGAAGGTAACACCTTACCTTCGGGCGCACCTCCACACCCTCATCGCTTGCTGTACCCCCTCCTCCAAGCGCAACACCCACATGTCAATCCCCACGTCCGTGAGGTGAACACCATCACTCCTGAGGTACCGCCATGTGTCCACTTCCAATTCCGGGTGCCGAACCACTAGCCCCCCGTTCCTAAGCACAAACCACCCCACATTCCTGTTGAGCTTCCTGCGCGCACGATTCACCGCGTCCACCGACCTAGCCATCCTCCATGATGTCCTAGCCACCATGTCCGACCACACCACTACCGTATCCGGGAAAGACAACCGGATCCGCTGAAAATCAAATTTGATGTCCCGAGCTATCTCCAGCATTGATCTCACTCCAAGATCATTCCCCCCGGCATGAATAACAAGCACATCCGGTGGCCTGTCCAAACGTGCAAATTTGTGCACCTCCGGCACAACTCTGCTCCACAACATCCCGGGGACCCCCAACCACCGTACCCTCGCCTCCTGTCTCGAAATCCCCAGCTGGCGACCGGTCGGGCGCGCCTCCGCCCGTTTGGCCCCCCGAACCACATAAGAGTGGCCCAATATCCAGACCAACAATGGTCCAGCACCTGAAAGACAGTAAGCAAAGAACATATAACTAACATATCCCCAAAGACAGAGACGACCCACCTTTCCAAACAGTCACTGAAACATATTTACCCCTTAACCAAACATCAGATCCCCAGTCCCTCAACACAAATTCGCCACCAGCTGCGGCCTAACATATAAACGAAACCTCCTAGATTCCCACCGTCCTATCCTATTTATTGCTTCCTCACCCAGTCCATTCCTCGCAGCCTCCGTAGCCGCCCCGATCCTAAACGAATGAGCCGAGAACTCCTTTGCAACCAGGCCCAATTCCCCCAAACACTTCCTAAACACCGCCACAAACTGATATCGCGACAGCGGGGACCCATTTTCGTGTACCAAAAAGGTGCCCCCCACTCCCGGGCGGATGTCCAGATATTCCCGAACCAGCCCAACTGGGCAAAGTTCCGATCCCCCAATCGGGAACACATGGACCGCTCCGCCCTTGCCACTCTGGTCCGTTTTGGACCTTCTGAGCCACAGCGTGACCCCCTCCGGGGCCCAACCAACGTGCGATGCCCCCATGCCCCCCTGGACCATTTTTGACGGGCTCACCAGCTCGCCTATCCTAAAAGTCCCAAAAAACGCCAGCGCGGAACAATGTAACCTCAAACCTGGACGAACCTACTGTACCCACTTTTTCCATAAGCCCTTTCAAAATGTCGAAAGACACCGGGCGGCGCGTGTCCGGCCGCCGCCCCTGCTTCCTTTGAGAGCTTGGCGCACCCAGAAATCCTTCGTGAAATCCGGCCACCCTTGCCACTTGAATAAAAACGCCAATCCATCCAATTTCTTATCCAATACCGACTGAGACACTCCCGCCTCCATGTTCCTGGACAAAAAATACAACACCAGTGTCCTCACCTCCGGTCCCGAAAGGTGCACCTCCGATTCCCTAACCAGAATACTCCATTCCAACCATACCTTTTCATAGGCCGCCCAAGTACCCACACTCACCGATTTTCTAATCCAGGTGGAGATGATTCCAACGGAATCTGCCACAGCCACTCCGGACAGGGGACCCCTCGTTCTTCCGCTTCCGGCACCAACTCCCGGAACCTGTCCCACTGAAACCGAGACAAAGCGTCAGCCACGACATTGTCCACCCCCGGTAAGTGCACCGCATACACAAACACATTCAGCTGCAGACAACGAAGTACCAAGTGTCTCAGGAGACGAATCACTGGGGGAGAGGACGTGGTCACGTGATTGATCACTTGCACGACCCCCAGGTTATCCCCATGGAAGCGCACCTTCCGATCCCGGAAAGACGTGCCCCACAACTCAACCGCCAGCACCACTGGAAACAGCTCCAGCAGCACCAGATTTTTTGTAAAACCTGCAGACAACCAGGACTGAGGCCATGGGCCAGCACTCCACTGTCCTTGAAAGAAGGCACCAAATCCTGATCCCCCGGCCGCATCCGTATACAGCTCCAGGTCAAAATTGCTGACCGGGCCGGACATCCACAAGGCCCTGCCGTTAAAAGCCTCTAGAAAAGAGTGCCACACCAGCAGGTCCTCCCTGTGCTCCCTCACCAGCTGCACATAGTGATTGGGCAACCTAACCCCCGCCGTGCTAGCCGACAGCAGTCGACAAAAAATTCTCCCCATCGGGAGGATCCTGCAGGCAAAATTGAGCTTACCCAAGAGCGACTGCAGCGCTCGCAGTTGCACCTTATGCATGCCAATCATACCCCTGACCTCCGCCTTGAGGCCTTCCAACTTGTCCGCCGGCAACCTGCATTCCATAGCATCGGAATCGATGACTATGCCCAAAAATTGAATGACCGACCTAGGCCCTTCCGTTTTGTCGGGCGCCAGCGGCACCCCAAAACGTTCCGCTATGTGCTCCAGCGTAGATAACAGAACCGCGCAAATCCTTGATCCCGCCGGGCCAATGAAGAGAAAGTCATCCAGATAATGGATAACTGAATTCACCCCCGCCACGTCTCGCACCACCCACTCCAAGAAAGAACTGAATTGTTCGAATAATGCGCAGGACACCGAGCAACCCATGGGCAGGCACTTGTCCACATAGAATTCGCCCTCCCAGTGACACCCCAACAACCTGAAGCTGTCTGGGTGCACCGGCAACAGCCGGAAGGCCGCCTCGATGTCCGACTTGGCCATCAACGCCCCCCGACCGTACCGCCTGACCCAACCCACTGCCGCGTCAAACTAAGTGTAACACACTGAACAATCCTCTGCATTAATCGCATCATTAACCGACCCCCCTTTTGGAAAGGAGAGGTGGTGTATGAGCCTGAACTTGTTCGGTTCCTTCTTCGGCACCACCCCCAACGGGGATACTACCAGGCCTTCCAACGGGGGGGACTCAAACGGGCCCCCCATTCGGCCCAGCCCGACCTCCCTACCCAGCTTCTCGGAAACCACTTCCAGGTGTTGCAGAGCAGAACGCAAATTTTTGGACATTGGCGGAACCACGGTCAAATTACAAGGGATACGAAAACCAACTGTAAAGCCCTCCTCCAGGAGCTGAGCAGCCGCCCTGTCCGGATACCTACCGAGAAACGGCAGCATCCTTTTCACCATCACCGGTGTGCTCCCTCTTGCCTGAAGAATCCCCGGAACGGCCCTTGCCCTGCTTGAAGCAGCGGGAAGAGGGGTGATTACCCCCACACCCGGAGCACTCATGCTTGTATCGGCATGACCCTCCGAACTTGCAGTTACCCTCATTAAACTGCCAACAAACCCCCTTTTTCTTTCCGGCCGACTGTCCCAGGGAAGAGGCCCCGCCGCCCCCCCCCCCTGAAAAAACGGCGCCGACGTCCTCGGAGCTGTCATGAGCCGCATCCACAGGCTAATGTCTTTCGCATCCCACCGAATGTCCGGCCTTATCGCCCGGCGTTGCCTAAATTGTTCGTCATAACGAAGCCAACCCGTGCCCCCATAACACCGATAGGCCTCACTGATCGCCTCCTGGTAGCTGAAGAGCGCCGAACAGTGCTCGGGGTTCTTCTCGCCAATCACGCTGGCCAAAATAGAATATGCCTGCGACCAATTCGCAAACGTGCGAGGTATGAGCCGGTACCTCCTCTTTTCCTCATCCTCCTTTTTGGAGTCTTCTGGCTTCACCCTGTCCAAGTTGAATTTCTCCAACGGTAACAGCGCGAATATCTCCACGTATTCGCTCTTCCAAATTTTCTCACGGACCTCCTGTTTCAAATGCGCCCCCAGCATCATAACAAGTGTACACCTGCCCCTTCGCTTCGTCCGCCAAACGCACCAAATCCCGCTTCTTAGCTGTGGCCCCTGCCGACTCGGCAGTTACCTCCGGCTGCAACGCTGCCCCGGACCCCAAGCCACCCCCACCTGCCTCCTTTTCAGCCACCACTACCGCCACCGGGGCAGCTGCCGCAGCCGCCGCGGCCACCCCCGGCGCCCCCCCGACCGGCCCCCATGCCGCCGCCGGGCTCGCGGGGGGTCTGTCACCCCCTTTTAGCTGGCTAACCAAAGCCTCCAGCCCAGACAGAAATCTCTGCAACCCCGCATCCACCCCAGGATTCCCCACCTGTGCGTCCGTAACCTGGGAAGATGTCGCACTGCCCCCAGCCACCGCGGGCACCACCAACCTATCCCGGGGCCCCCCCCCCGGCCCCCCACAACCACATCATCACACCGTACAGTAGAAACAAAAGTGGAAACAGACTTACCGGGCTGCGTGGAAGCAATCCCATCAGCCGATCGCCTTGGATCCCTCGCTGCAGGCACCGTCCTGGGTAAGACCTCCTCATCCGAACCGGACAGCTCCCCCTCAGACCGGTCCTCGCACAGAACCTCCTCCCCCGATGATGACCCACCGGGCGGCTCGGGCCCGAAGGCCGAAGGCCCAGGGCCGGATTCACTCCCCCTGTGGGCCCTGGACCCGTGAGCGGATTTTGCCGGCGCTTTCCTACCAGGCGTACCGCTGCTGCCGCGGTCTTCCTCCTGACTTCTCCCCCTCGCCACCTGGGCCTCCTGCAAGTGGCTAGCCGTAGCAGCTGGGTGGCTAGCCACCGTAGACTGCGATCCCTCTCGCCGAGGCCTACTGTCCGGGCCCGCCTCCACCTGCTCCACACGCCGGGCAGACAAGGCCGCCGCACCTGAGCCCCCCGGCCGTCCCCCCCTCTGTCCCTGGGTGCTTCTGGTGCCCCCGGCCGGACCCTCAATGACCGCCGTCGCCGCGCGTTTTGCGGGGGGGGCCCGATGGGGCCCTGTTGCGAACGCCCTCCGACCTGCGCTGGCTAGGTGATGTGCTGGGTGAATAACGGCGGGGGGGCCGCGACGAGCGCGACCGCGCGGTCCCCCGGCCTGTGCGACTAGGCCCCGAATCTGCTGGCCCTGCCTCCGTCCCGCTCTGAGAGAGAAGCATCCGGCCTGTGTGATTAGGCCCCGATCCCGCTGTCCCTGTGTCCGCCCCGCTCCGAGGGAGAAGCGCCCCCAGCTGAAGCTGCAGCCATTCCTCCCCCCGAACTGCCGCCTCAGCCCTGACACCAGTCGCAGGCTGTACAGACCATACAACTTCGCTCCCCCACGCCTCACTTGCCCGGGAAAACGGAGGGTGGGAGATATATATAATCTCCCCTCCCACCGCTCTTACTCCTCCCCCCCCAGCTACCAGGGTTTCTGTTAACCCTGTCATGGCCGGCCCTACGCTGACTTGCAGTTGGCTCCGGGCCTCACTCTCTGGCAGCCCATTTCATCTTCTTCCATTCCAGCACTGTAGCCTCAGAAGGCTTCTTTGGCATTTAATACTTCCATGAATGTTGGATGCCTGTCTCCCTATCATGCTTTGGTTCCTTCCTTCAAACTCCTAAGGGTCCTTTCACACGTGCGGACCGTTTTTTAGATCAGTTTTTCATCCATTTTACATCCGTTTTTCATCCGTTTTTTTCATCCGTTTTTTTATTTTGTTGGAACTTTATTTTTATTACATATTTTGATGAAAAACGGATGTTAGCGGATCGGATGTTAAATGGATCGTCCGCTAACATCCGTTTTTCGTCCGTTACGTTTTTTTGACGGAAGAAAAATAGGGTTTTCTTCCGTTCAAAAAAACGGAGCTTAACGGAGACGGATGTTAACGGACGTTAGCGGATGAGCATCCGCTAACGTACGCTATCCCATTGGAAAGCATTGCAGTCCGTAAACGGACGTATGAAAAAACGGACGAACGGTATGTAATAAAAATAAAGTTCTAACAAAAAAAAAAAACGGATGAAAAAACAAATTGGAAAAACGGATGAAAACGGATGAAAAACGGATGACAACTGATGAAAAACAGATGTAAAACAGATGTAAAACGGATGAAAAACGGATGAAAAAACGGATCAACTGATGATAAAAAATTGATCTAAAAAACGGTCCGCACGTGTGAAAGGACCCTAATCAGCTGCTGAGTTTTGCAGTAGTAGAGCTGGGACCTGCTGACCTAAAACATTTAGAGATCTGATAGGGGCTCTTTTAGCTTTCTACAAATGCAGGCAGTAACCTTTCAGTTCAAGCATAATTTGTGTGAATGACACATGAAACAGTTATGGCTATAAGTTATGAATGGTATAATACATACACCTGGGTAATCAAGCAGTTGTGACATCATCTTAAAAACTATGCCAAAAAGGTACTTTGAGGCTTTCAAAATGTTAATTTACTGTTGTAAAACAAAATCAGGTACACAGTTAATATTCACAGCTGCCTCTTAAAAAGAAAACCATTTCAAAAGAATAAAATGTGTATGATAATTGAAGTTGGCAAAAACTCATAAATGGTGGAAGATAAAAAAAAAAAAATCGAAGTGAAATTTTAAAACATAAATTTATGTGAAAGCAGACTATATTGTGCAAATCTAATGGCGCTCTTAATAATGCAATCTATTAACTGTGAAACTAACTTTGTTAAACTGCATCAATTTCATATTGTTTTACAGGGTGCATTATAAAGACTGGAATTTAATGACAAAATTGCATAAATGAAAATACAGTCACTCAGTTTATTAGGAGAGGTGACGCTGAAAATAATCAACCACAGGACGTGACATTAAACCATTGCTCCCAACTGTCCCTGATTTGGAGGGGCTGTACCTCTTTTGGAACAAAGAATCTATGTTTCTCTTTCTACCTCATGTGTCCCTCATTTTGGTCTGATGTACAGTATATACAGTAACTCATTTTGGTCTGATGTAAAAAAAACACAATTTTTTTTCTGCCAGAAAGTGTGCTAAACCTTTCATTAATGCGGGGGTTCACCCGAATTTTTTTTTCACATTAGATTGAGGCTAATTGTGGGAAGCACAATCGTGTGTGTTTTTTTAAATCAATGCAGTACATACCGTTTTAGAGAGATGTTCTCCGCGGCTTTCGGGTATGGTCTGCAGGACTGGGCGTTCCTATTTGATTGACAGCCTTCCGACTGTCGCATACAGAGCGTCACGAGTTGCCGAAAGAAGCCGAACGTCGGTGCGGCTCTATACGGCGCCTGCGCACCGATGTTCGGCTACTTTTGGCAACTCGTGACGCGCTGTATGCGACGGTCGGAAGGCTGTCAATCAAATAAGAACACCCAGTCCCGCAGACCATACCCGGAAGCCGCGGAGAACATCTATCTCTAAAACGGTATGTACTGCATTGATTTAAAAAAAAACACCCGATTGTGCTTCCCACAATTAGCCTCAATCTAATGTTGAAAATGTGTTTTTCGGGTGAACCCCCGCTTTAACTTTATAAATTGTTGCATTTTTAAGTTTCAAAGCCAGTATAAAATAAGGCTGGCCATAAATTATACAATTTTCTTGTGCAATTTTCCTTTGGTTTTACCAAAATCATATAATATGAGGTCATACCTAAACACTTTCAATGTGTATGCAATCAGGGAGACCCTCACACTACATAGAGTAGTAGAAGGTAAATTTAAACCAAATAGAATAAGAAAATTGTATGGCCAGCCTAATAGTAGTGGTAAAAAACGCACTTGTGGGTTTAACCAGGCAGTCATCTTTGTGTAGTGTTCTCTATGAAGGTGTGTGATAGTGATGTGCCCTTGCCTACATACTTTTTGCTAACTGTCCCTATCTCCCAGCTCAGAAAGTTGGGAGGCATGCCCACACCTATAATTTATGATAATATATATGTAAAGCCAAAACATGTTGTCTACACTTTTGAAAGAGAGAATTGTTAAAACCCCATTCTGTTTTTTTTTTTCTTCTATGTCTGATTAAGGAGACTTTTCTTCATCTGTCTTGGAGGCACAACTGAACAACTGGAAGTTAGAAGAAATCTCATTAAAGATAGGGGAAATCCATTTCTAAGCTGTCCAGACACTTATATTTCATTCTGTCTCTGAACGATACAGTTTGGTTGGATGAATCTCCCACTATGCCTAATGTATATTGACAACCAACTTCTGTCTCATTCCAGTTCTCCACCTGGCTCCTTTCAATTTTTGGATATCGGGCAGAAGCAACAGACAGTGGCACCAACCACACAAATTTTGGCTGGTTCCTCAGGAACTGGATGATATTCGTACAGTGTATGGTGAAATTTAGACAATGGTTATAAGCACCGATTTCCTATTTGGAAAATTTCTGTTTACTTCCTGATTCAGTGACAACTGTAAAATCTTGGTTTTCCCATCATCACTAGCAGCTGTAATATGGACAAATATAGAGATTGAATCTCCCAAGCAGTGACACAGAAAGCAAAAAATAAATAAAAAAAATCTGAAAAAACTCTTCCCTACTTGATTAAGAACTAAAAAAAGAGGAAACGTTTTAGTGTTAGATATACTATGACAGCTATATTTTATCAATTACTGTATGAATGTAAAATGGGTTTAATTTGTAAATGTCCTGATCTCTGATACAATTTGCACTTAATGCAGTAGCGAAAGAAACCACTGTACAGGCTTACATTGGAGCAAATAGCTTAAAGGGGTTGGAAAGGGGGGGAAAAAATCATAATAAGCATCCTTTACCTGCAGACATTCCTCTTTTCACTTCCTCATTGTTTGTTTTTGCTCAGAAGTTGCTCTATTTCTTCTCTGTTCTGTTCACTTCCTGCTTGTCTGATTGGTATTCACCACCGTGAAGGGAGGCTTTACTGCGGTGGTCAGTGACGTGCTTGCCCCCTCCTGGGAACATCTGTGCGGCAGGACGCTCTCTACGTGTTAGAGACTTCAAGGAGGTGTGAATTACTGGGCGTGCCGCAATGCATACTGGAAAATGTAGTTCTTACATGAACGAGCGCCGCAAATCAGGAAGTAAATGAGAACAGAAACTAGAATGCCGGAGGTGATATAGATGAAGGAATTTAATAGGTATTTACTTGT
Organism: Rana temporaria; assembly: GCF_905171775.1. Lineage (NCBI taxonomy): Eukaryota > Metazoa > Chordata > Amphibia > Anura > Ranidae > Rana > Rana temporaria. Next base: position 345,499,762 of record NC_053492.1, read on the forward strand.
TTTTTAACAGAATCATTACACTATTCTGTCTGTCTACCTTGCAGACATTAATTTTAGGCAACAAAAATGTTTTCCTTTACGACTCCTTTAACTTTCTGTTCTTTAATTTTATTATCCAATTGTCTGTTACATTTTAACCATTTAAGGACCACCTCCTGCACATATACGTCGGCAGAATGGCACGGCTGGGCACAAGCACGTACCTGTACGTCCTCTAAGTGCCCAGCTGCACGCCCGCGACCCGCTCCCAAGCTCCATGACCGCAGTTGCGGGACCCGATTGCCGCTGGAGTCCCGCGATCGGTCCCCGGAGCTGAAGAACGAGGAGAGCTGTGTGTAAACACAGCTTCCCCGTTCTTCACTGTGGCGCGGTCATTGGTCGTGTGTTCCCTGATATAGGGAAGCACGATCAATGACGTGACACGTCCAGCTCCGCCCCCGACAGTTAGAAACACATATGAGTTCACACTTAACCCCTTCAGCGCCCCCTAGTGGTTAACTCCCAAACTGCAATTGTAATTTTCACAGTAAACAATGCATTTTTATAGCATTTTTTGCTGTGAAAATTACAATTGCCCCCAAATTGTGTCAAAATTGTCCGATGTGTCCGCCATAATGTCGCGATCATGAAAAAAAATCGCTGATCGCCGCCATTAGTAGTAAAAAAAAAATATTAATAAAAATGCAATAAAACTATCCCCTATTTTGTAAACACTATAAATTTTGCGCAAACCAATCGATAAATGCTTATTGCGATTTTTTTTTTTACCAAAAACAGGTAGAATACGTATCGGCCTAAACTGAGGGGAAAAAAACTTTATATATTTTTGGGGGATATTTATTATAGCAAAAAGGAAAAAATATTGTTTTTTTTTCTAAATTGTCGCTCTATTTTTGTTTATAGCGCAAAAAATAAAAACCGCAGAGGTGATCAAATACCACCAAAAGAAAGCTCTATTTGTGGGGAAAAAAAGAAAACCAATTTTATTTGGGAGCCACGTCACACGACCGTGCAATTGTCAGTTAAATCGACGCAGTGCCGAATCGCAAAAACTGGCCAGGTCCTTTACCTGCACTTTGGTCCGGGTCTTAAGTGGTTAATTGCTGTCTATGACATCATGGAGTCTCTCTAACATGGCTACGGAGAGTAGTTATAGAATACATTTTAGAAGAGTGAGGGTGGATTCACACCAAAACACACTGGCCCAGATTCAAGAAGCACTTGCGCGGGAGCAAGTGTGATTTGCGCCGCGCAAGTACTGATTTGCTCCCAGGCAAATTTGCGGCTGATTCTGTAAACCAGCTAAGCCTGAAATTCTGCCTTTTTCCCGCGCACGCAGCCTCGCTGCAGGGTGTAACTTGCGCAAACATGTTATTCCCTCAGCTAATATGCAAATTAGGTACTGCCGATGATTCTGAAACATGCGCGTGTGAGGCGCATCTTGCGCTGGAAGCGCGCAAGCTTTTTTCCCCGGGCAAACTTGCTCCTTCTAAAAGCAGGGGCAAGTTAGCAACAGATAGGCACATGTCAGCTGCAGGAGCGCGCAACTTCAGCAGCACCTAGACAGACGAGCTGAACAAGCAGAGCACCCACATTTTCGGGACCTCACATCTGTGCACCAACATGCCAGGGGAAGCTATGGTTCTTGATATTCTATTGACTGAGCCGACTCGTAGGAGGGCACCGGAGAGGATTTACAGGGGGCGCTACAACCTTTTTGATATGAGTGATAATGAGGTGTATCGCATGTTTCGCTTCAGCCCTGAAGTCATCCTTGAGTTGGTAACAATCCTGCAGGATGACATCAGCAGCCCGACCCATCGGGGACAGGCATTGCAGCCACTGGTCAAGGTTGTTGGCCACCCTTCATTATTTGGCAAGTGGCTCATTTCAGCGCACAGGTGGAATGGTGGCGGGGATGTCCCAATCCAGCATGAGCAGGTGTGTGCACCAAGTGATCCCTGCAATACTCAGACGCATGGTGTTATACCTGAAGGGTTTCACATGTACTGGCACTTTAAGGCTGGCTCCACCCAGCAGTGATGACAAGGGTCAAGGGGCATAGTAGCCATCTTAGAGAGAGCACATGTAGGAAGCAGAGATATGTAATGTCCTGAGATGCATGTTGCAGTGTACAGCCTGTACTGAATAAACATCCATTGTTCCAGACCAGAGTCTTGTGTCCCTCACAACACAGAGGACACAACAGTGGCAACGAGAATGGGATTTACAAAGTGTCTATCAGTCTGAGAGAGAGACAAAGACATTGTGGATTGTCACCTGGATAAAAGCAATCACAGATCCCAGCAGGAAAATGTCATTAATCGGGACATTAAGTGAGTTTGATGGAGAACAGACATCCTGGAGTTCCTGGGTTGAGAGGCTGGAACAGTATTTCAGTGAAAATGCCATCCCAGACAACAGGCAAGTAGCAGTGTTTCTGACAGTGGTTGGGGCCAAAACATATGACACTCTTAGAGATCTGCTTTCCCCTGTAAAACCAGCAGCTAAGACATTGGCAGAGCTGCTGACACTGCTAGAGGATCACTTCCAGCCTAAACCACTAGAAATTGCAGAAAGATTTTGCTTCTATCAGAGGCAGCAGCAGACAGGTGAAGAGATTAAAGTTTATGTGCTCGCCCTTCGCAGACTAGCCTCTACCTGTTCTTTTGGGGACTACCTACCTACTGCACTGAGAGATAAGTTTGTCATGGGACTGAATTGTGAGTCGACCCAAAAGAGACTGTTAACAGAGAAAGACCTTACCCTTACAAAGGCAATTGAGATAGCTTCAGTGATGGAAATGGCTGTGAAAGATACAGAGGAATTGAACCCCCAGAGCAGAAGGGAAGAGGTGAAGCAGGAAGTTTTCAGGACAGCAGTCAAGCCAACTGCTGCAAACTGGAAATACAGACCCCCACCAAGCCGGGAGTCAGCTTGCCACCGTTGTGGGGATACAGACCATGATTACAAAGTCTGCCGGTTTAAGGATCAGACCTGTCATAATTGCGGTAGGACCGGCCATCTGAAACGAGTTTGCCGTAGCAAGAAGGTGCGAGATAAACAACCTCTGAACCCCAAGACAAAGACATATATGGTGGGAAGATATACATCATCATCTGAGTCAGAGGATGAGGCTGTGCTCCACAGATTAGACATACATCATATGCATTCAGCACCCTCCGCAATGACTGTAGATGTAACCATTGAGGGAAAGAAACTCAGGATGGATGTAGACACAGGAGCAGCAGTTTCAGTTATCACCCAGAAACAATGGAGACAACTGCAGACCCGAAAAACTGTCCGCCCAACACCAATCAAACTGCAGACATACTCAAAGCAGATACTCCACCCACTGGGTTACGCAAAAGTAAAGGTTTTGTACAAGGGTCAGACAAAGAGACTGCCATTATATATCCTAGAAAATGGGGGACCCCCTCTATTTGGGAGAGACTGGATTGCTCACTTTGGTATGCCAGACATCGCCATAAGTCCCTGTAACACCGTTACCATTCCATTAGGAGATAATGAGGGATGGGTGGTGTCCCTGAAGCAGCGGTTCCCAAAGATTTTTGATGACCAGTTGGGAAAAATAAAGCATGACTGTGTGAGACTCAAGCTGAAACCCAACGCTCAGCCTAAGTTCTTCAAAGCTCGGACAGTACCTTTCGCACTCCGAGCGGGTGTGGAAGCAGAACTAAGTCGGCTGGAGGAACAAGGTGTCATCTCAAAGGTAGAGCACAGCGAGTGGGCATCACCAGTTGTACCGGTAAAGAAAGCGAATGGGGACTTGCGCATTTGTGGCGATTTCCGCATGGCTCTGAACTCTCAACTGGAAATAGACCAGTATCCCCTACCCAGAGTAGATGACATTTTTGCCTCTCTTGCAGGGGGTCAAAAGTTCACCAAGCTTGATCTCAAACAAGCATATTTACAGTTTGAGGTCTATCCTTCTTCCCGCAAGTTTCTGACCATCAACACCCACAAGGCACTGTATCAATATAATCGGATGGTGTTTGGGGTAGCCTCTGCCCCAGCCATTTGGCAACGAAAAATGTACGAGATTTTGGCGGACATTCCTTTCACTCAGTGCCTGCTAGATGACATGCTCATTACAGGACGGACCGACCAGGAACACAAGCAGAATGTGGAGCTTGTGTTGGCGAGACTCCAAGAACAGGGTCTGAAAGTGAACTTAGCAAAATGCCAATTCATGGTGCCTAAATTGGAGTTTTGTGGCCACCTTGTGGATGCAGAAGGTATACACACCACAGAAGCCAAGGTTGATGCTTTAGTTAAAGCTCCAGCCCCAACCAACGTCCAGCAGCTGCGATCATACCTTGGCTTGCTGAACTATTACCACAAATTCCTGCCAGATCTGGCACACACCTTGTTTCCGTTGAACAAGCTTTTGGAGAAACACTCCAGATGGGACTGGTCGGCTGCATGCCAACGTGCTTTTGAAGTTTCTAAGCGGAAGCTGTTGGCGTCACGCATGCTTGTGCACTATGACCTCCAGAAGCCTCTCACCTTGGCTTGTGATGCCTCACCCTATGGTCTGGGGGCGGTACTATCCCACATCTTACCAGATGGGTCAGAAAAACCAGTGGCATTTGCCTCCAGGTCTTTGACAAAAGCAGAAAGCAATTACTCACACATTGACAAAGAGGCTCTTGCGCTGATATGGGCAATTAAGAAGTTTCATCTTTATCTGTATGGTAGGGAATTCACCATACTGACAGACCATAAACCACTCCTTCAGATCTTTAGCCCTGACAAAGGCATCTCCCAGACTACTGCAGCCCGCCTCCAACGTTATGCCCTGTTCTTGGGGGCATACAGCTACAAAATTCAGTATCGTGGTCATGATGCCAATGCTAATGCGGACACTATGTCCCGACTGACAGGGAGGTCCATGGACTCTTCTCCACTGGTCAAGAGTTGTCGTTACACCAGCATGTCCTTCTTGTCTTCTGGGGAGATAGCAGCCCATACAAACAAGGATACCTTTCTGAAAACAATACTCTCCTGGGTATGGTCCGGTTGGCCTGCAACTGTCACACAGGAGTATGAACCTTATTTCCGTAGGCGTATGGAATTAACTGTGGCTGGCAACTGTGTTTTATGGGGAGACCGAGTGATCATTCCACAGACCCTCCGGAGACACATTCTGGACTTGCTACATACTGGTCATCCCGGGAGCACACGTATGAAACAAAAGGCCAGAGGCTATGTGTGGTGGCCAAACCTAGACTCAGATATCACAACATATGTGAATGCTTGTGCTGGATGTGCACAAACGGCAAGAGACCCTCCTCGAGGGTGCATCCAGCCCTGGACTTGGCCCACGGTTCCTTGGTTTCGCCTACACTTGGACTTTGCAGGCCCGATCAGAGGACACACCTTCTTGATCATAGTGGACGCCCATTCAAAGTGGCCTGAGGTCATTCCTGTTACCCAGCCAACGACTAAGGCAACGGTTTCCATACTGTTACATCTCGCTGCTACGTTTGGATACCCCAGAGAAATCGTCACAGACAACGGTGCACAATTCACCAGTCAGGAGTTTCAGCGTTTCCTGACTGCCCACAACATCAAGCACAAGTTGACCGCACCTTACCACCCGGCTACAAATGGTCAAGCAGAGCGGTTTGTGCAGACTTTTAAACGCTATTTCAAAGCTACAGTGGCTGCAAGTAAACAACAGTCCCTGTCACCCCAACAGCTGGACTCCTTCCTTTCTGCTTACAGAAACACACCACATGCAACCACTGGGAAAACTCCAGCAGAACTCCTTCTGGGGCGGCAGCCATGGACTGTTTTAGATATGCTCCGCCCTCAAACAGTCCAGGAACATGTACTGCAGTCCCAAGACAAGATGGTCAAACACAACGAGCTCCCCCGATTCACAGCCCAACAAAAGGTATGGGCCCGATCTTATGGGGCTTCCAACACCCGTTGGCTTCCTGCTGTCATTGCAGAGACTTTGGGACCCAAGATGTACAAGGTCCGCCTGGAAGATGGTTCCATTTGCAGACGTCATGCGGACCAACTGCATCCTCGTTCTCAACTGCCCGAATCCCTGATGCCGGCTGAACCATCAGTATCTCAAGGATCTGCTCCCAGCGAATCAGGATGCACAGAGACTGATGATTGTGGGGACTCTGAACTTTTGAACTCAGCTCCAACAGAGCCCTCCAGCTCTGGTCCGGAGGTATGTTTACCCTCTGAGCTGGGGGATCCCTTCTTGGCCTCGCCGGTACCCATTCCGGCCAGCCCTGTTTCCTCCGGTCCTGAATCGCTGGATGCCCGGCCTCAACGACACTGTCGCCCTCCTGACCGGTTTCAGTTGCAAGAGCGGTTACGAGACTTTCGACTGGGCCGACGGAAGTGATCCGATGACATATTAACCCAGCAACTGTTCCTGGAAGCTTGAAGTCCCGTAATTCTCCTGTGTTTGGAGGACTGTTATTGGACAGTTAGCAGTTAATGTTTTGTGCCTGTTATTGTTTTGTTGTGTTTTTTTTTTGTTTTTTTGTTTTTTTTTTAGGGATGGATGGAATGTGTTATACCTGAAGGGTTTCACATGTACTGGCACTTTAAGGCTGGCTCCACCCAGCAGTGATGACAAGGGTCAAGGGGCATAGTAGCCATCTTAGAGAGAGCACATGTAGGAAGCAGAGATATGTAATGTCCTGAGATGCATGTTGCAGTGTACAGCCTGTACTGAATAAACATCCATTGTTCCAGACCAGAGTCTTGTGTCCCTCACAACACAGAGGACACAACACATGGGCACACAATTTATCAAACCAACCACGGCTGACCTGCGGCAGAAGGCAATCAGTGATTTTTACGAAATAGCCAGATTCCCACGCACTGTGGGTGCAATAGATTGTACCCATGTGGCACTACGCCCCCCCGGCACCTCGAGCATATCTACTGCAACAGGAAGCATTGGCATTCGATAAATGTGCAGGTGATTGTGGATGCACATGGCCTCATATGGCATGTCCGTGCCAAACACCCAGGGTCAAGCCATGACAGTTTTATTTACCGACACAGCCCCATCCCAACCGAGTTTGACCAGAACAGTTATGGAGACAGCTGGCTGATTGGTGAGTGACATGGGTGTCAGGTATGACTGCCCCCCCCCATGATGCAGACATCACAAGGGGCACATGCACGACTAACATCCTCCTGTCTTTTCCCTTCCAGGTGACGCAGCATATGCCCTGGGACCTCACATGATGACCCAATTTCGTAACCCTCAAACACCAGGAGAGGAAAGTTTTAACGAAGCCCATGCACGTACCCGTGCGGTGGTGGAGCGCACATTTGGCATCCTTAAATCTCGATTCAGATGTCTGGATAAATCAGGGGGGACCCTGTTGTATTCACCCAACTTTGTGTGCCAAATCATCGGGGCATGTTGTATTCTCCACAATTTTGCTGAGAGAAGGGGCATGCACATTGAGCTACGCAATGACCTTACCCCAGAACCACGCAATCCCCCCCCCCCAATAAACACTACCGGATCTTCTGAGGGAAGAGCAATCCGGAATGGTCTTGTGGAACGTCTCTTTGCACATTAAACACACCCTGATCTTGTCACAAGTATAATGCATGTATGCACACCACTGTGGTCCCTAGCACACACACGACACATGCACCCCAAATTGGATTAGACCCAACAATACCACATGGTATTAGGGAGCAGCAACGCCGCGTCAAGGCTCCAATTATGTTGCTGTCCATTCATACACCTTTCACATGGCAGAGGGTGACACCCCTTTTCCAGCAGGAGTGCCACCCCCCCCCATTCACACACCAGTCACACTGTAGTATACACTCCTCACCGTGTGTAGGGACTACAAATAAATCTAAAAGCTCATATTCTGAGCATATAATAAACAAAAATAGCTCATATTCTGAGCATATAATAAACAAAAATAGCTCATATTCTGAGCATATAATAAACAAAAATAGCTCATATTCTGAGCATATAATAAACAAAAATAGCTCATATTCTGAGCATATAATAAACAAAAATAGCTCATATTCTGAGCATATAATACATTTTCAAATTAGATTATTTTTTTTTTCTTCTTTGGGCCAAGGGTGCCCCGGCTCCGGCTCCTCAATCTCCGTGGTGCGGAGGAGGCATGGGGTGGGGATGGAGGGGGGGGAGGAGCATCAACCCCTACTTCCAGACTCCTCGCAGGTGGTGGCTGCATGCCCTCCATGGCGTTGGCCAGGCGGGCAAGGATGGTGTTGGTCTGGCCCAACATCCGCATTTGGCGGGTGGTGGTGTTCCGCTGATGACGGCGGGTAACTCTCCCCTCCTCCCGCACAGCAGCGGTGTTGGCCTCCACCGCAGCTGCCAACCTGCTGACCTCAGCGGTTAATAAAGCGGGGGCGTTCTGCTGAGCCACCAAGCAGGTGACCATGGCCTTGGAGTTGCCACTTAGTTCATCCAGGCTCCGTGAGACATGTTTGTCCCGGTCTGCATGCAGGGTGAGGGCATGCTGCACAGAGGTGGAGGTGGATGCCATGCTGTCCGCCATACGTCTTACATCTCCCACCATGGCCCCTATATGGCGGGTCTGCAGGGCCTGCTCCTCCAGCAGACCCTGACAGAGGCTGGAGGGTATATCCCTGGGAGGAGAGGCTCGGGCACGGACAGAGGGAGAAGGGGAGGGGGTCCACAATGGAGGGGCTTGCCCTGGAGGGGGATGATGTGCTGGCCGGGAGGGTGGTGGGTTGATCAGGGATGGTGGTATCCTCCTGGAGGGAGCCAGAGTCCTCCTGGATGATGAAAAAGGACTCCTCCTCCAAAACCACTTCCTCCACCATACTTGTCCCCGGTAGGATCTCCTCCTGTACCAGCATTGCCATAATGTCCATGGGGCCTGACTGGACCCCTGGCTCAGGTATGGATGGCGTGGGTCGCCCCGCAGCCGAAGACGGCCCAGCTTCATCATCCTCATCACCACCTGTGGATGACACCAAAAAAAAATGTTGCTGGTGCAACACACTTCTCAGATGTTCACTTCTACCCCCAAATATGTTCACTTCTACCCCCTCCCATGATGCACAGCAGATATGAAAAAAAAAAAATAGTTCCATGTTCACTTCTACCCCCTCCCATGATGCACAGCAGTTTTAAAAAAAAAAAAACTTACCAGTCCCCAAGTTCCCAACAGTGGAGTCGTACCCTGCAAGTCCCTCCACCTGCTCCTGCACTAGACTTTGGGAAATAATCTCCTCCTCCTGATTTAGTCGTATCTTACATCGTGGTCCACCTCCCGTGCCACCGGTATGTTTGCGGATAAGAGCCAGTTTCTCCCGGACCCTGCGCCTCATGTCATTAAGTTTTTTCTGGATGTCATCCCAGGAACGCTCTTGATTACCCAGGGCATTGATGTCCAGGGTTATGGCTTCATAGATAGCCCTCCTTTGGGCAACGGTGGTGTTTGCCCGCTGGGCACCATATAGGACTTCTTTATGGCGCAGGAGTGCAGCAATTAGGATGTCCATCTCCGCAGCCACGAAGTTGACCTTTCTTTTTTTCGTTCCTTTGGGAGGTGCCATCTCTTCAAAATGGGCTAAATTACCTTGCTCAGGGGGAGTTGGAAAAAGCAGGATGAAATTCAGCAAAGAACCTGCGCAAGTCTGCTCCTATTTATTTGCTCAGTGCAAGCAGCTGAGCAGGATTTGCCCTGAAAGTATGATAGGCGCAGTTTGACGCATGCGCAGACGGAAGCGCCATAACTGCGCATGCGCGCGCCCGGCGCAAACCTCTGCTGAGCCGAAAAATGCTCATTTACATAGGGGCACACCCACTTTCACTTGCGCGGCCTTGCGCCCTCAGCTTTGCCTTAAACAGGAGCAAATTAACTGAACAAACGATTCCTGAATCAGGTGGCAATTTGGCTAAATTGCCCCAGCGCAGAGAAATTCAGCTGAGCAGCTCATGTGTAAGTAATGGGCAAATCTACCTGAATCTGGGCCACTGTCTTTGCAATTTGTTGTGGTGTCAATGTAATGTTAATGGTGCTCCAAAAGCAGATTGCAAACTAACACTGCACATCACCCTGAACACACCATCCCCAACGGGCAACATGGTAGCGGCAGCATTATGTTGTGGGGATGCTTTTCTTCAGCAAGAATGGGAAAGCTGGTCACAGTTGATGGGAAGATGGATGGAGCCAAATACAGGGCAATCTAAGGCCGCATACACACGGTCGGTTAACTGATGAAGCAGACTGATGGTCTGATGTGCCTACACACCATCAGTTAAAAAAACAATCGAGTTCAATGACGTGCAGAGAAAAATGAAGTTCAATGCTTCCAAGCATGCGTCGACTTGATTCTGAGCATGCGCGGGTTTTGAACCGATGCTTTTGCGTACTAACCATCGGTTTTGACCTATCGGTTAGGCGTCCATCGGTTGAATTTTAAAGCAAGTTTTACATTTTTGGACCGAAGGATAACTGACCGATGGGGCCCACACACGGTCGGTTTGGACCGATGAAACTGAACTTCAGTCCGTTTTCATCGGTTTTGTCCGACCGTGTGTACAGGACCTTAGAAGAAAACCTGATGCAATCTGTAAAAGACTTGAGACTGGGGCAGAGGTTCACCTTCCAGCAAGACAATGACCCTAAACATACTGCCAGAGCTACAATGGAATGCTTTAGATCAAAGCATATTCATGTTTTAAAATGTGTCAAGACTTGAAAATTGCTCTCCATCCAATCTGACAGAGCTTGAGCTATTTTGCAAAGAAGAATGGGCAAAAATGGCACTGATGAATGATCGTGAGTGGGCTCCACGATCTAAAAAATGGGCATTAAAAATTTCGAACATGCTCTATTTTTTCGGGTTGAAAAAAAATCTTTTTTTTCTAGACCCTTAAAAACGTCATTTTTTAGAACCGGAAAAACGGTCGTGTGTACGCGGCATGAGACTTGCAGCTGTTATTGCAGTAAAAGGTGGTTTTACAAAGTATTGACTCGGGGAGGTTGAATACAAATGCTCTTCACACTTTTCAGATATTTATAAAAAAATTGAAAACCATGTATCATTTTCCTTCCACTTCACAATTATGTGCTACTTTGTGTTGGCCTATTACATAAAATCCCAATAAAATACATTTTGTAACATGACAAAATGTGGAAAATTTCAAGGGGTATGACTACTTTTTCAAGACACTGGGGTAGATTCAGAAAGAGATACGACGGCGTATCTCCTGATACGCTGTCATATCTCTGAGATCCGACGGTCGGATCTATGCGACTGATTCATAAGAATCAGTTACGCATAGATCTCCCTTAGATCCGACAGGTGTAAGTGACTTACACCGTCGGATCTTAGGCTGCAATCTCCCGCCGGCCACTAGGTGACGCTTCGTTTTTTTACGCGACGAATATGCAAACTCCGATTTCCGCAGATTCAGAAACGAACGCCCGCCCGCCGCTTTTTTTTACGTAGTTTGCGTTCGGCTTTTTCCGGCATATACTTACCCCTGCTATATGCGGCGTATCCAATGTTAAGTATGGCCGTCGTTCCCACGCCGAGTTTTGAATTTTTACGTCATTTGCGTAAGTCGGTCGCGAATACGGATGGACGTAATTTACGTTCACGCCGAAAACAATGACGTTCTAGCGACGTCATTTGGAGAATGCGCACTGGGAAAAATCGCGGCCGGCGCAGGCGCAGTACGATCGGCGCGGGGACGCGCCTGATTTAAATAATACACACCCCTAGGCGCGGAATTTGAATTCCGCCGGGGGAGTTACGATCCGCCGGCGCAAGTTTCGAGGTAAGTGCTTTCTGAATACAGCACTTGCCTCAAAAAATTGCGCTGGCGGATCGTAAATAAAGATCCACTGATCTATCTGAATCTAGCCCACTGTATTTAAATATATACATAAATACACGCACACTTTTTTATAAATATATGTAAACAAACATTTTAAAACATATTAAAAAATGTTTTAACCACTTGACCTCCAGAAGGTTTTACCCCCTTCATGACCAGCCCATGTTTTTGCTATTCAGCACTGCGCACCTTCAACTGGCAATTGTGCAGTCATGCAACACTGTATCTAAATTACATTTATATAATTTTTTTCACACAAATAGAGCATTCTTTTGGTGTTTTTTTATTTTTTGCGATATGAACGAAAGAAGACTTGGAGCAGTTTTCCAGTTCTTTGTGTGCAGCACAGATGGAGCAAGAAGGGAATTCCTCCAGTAATAAAGATAAACTTCTCCTCATTAGCCATCCACTTACCACATGGCTGGAAATAGAGGACTCCCAGGCTGCCATTTCTGCTCCGCCTCCTTTGCAGTTTCAGCTGCTCGATCAGCCAGAGCAGCTATCTGTGAGTGTGTATGAAGGAGTTCAGCCACCCCCCCCCCCCCGGCCAGGGCCGATCCGCCCTATAGGCTCACCATGAAAGCCGCTTAGGGCCCCGCAAAGCTGCGAAGGGCCTCCTAAATTACTAGAGGCCCCACCTGGTGAGAAGTCATTTTCGCCCCCTCAACCCGCTTCTCAACTCGCTGGCTGCATGGGAGAAGAGGTAAGAAGTCAGCACCCCCTGCTTCTCAATTTAATGTAAGATGTAATTTCCGACAGCAGAACACCACCTCCCCAACTTTCTTTAATGTGACATGTCACTGTCGTTTAGGCTCGCCACTGCCCCAGGCCCACCCACCACCTTCTCAGCCTGGGGAGATACAGCTGGGAGCATCCGCCGGCTGCAAGCTCCAGTATGCTATGTGCAGGGCACTAGAGAAACACTGCAGCTGGGGTAGAAATTCAAAGGCAGACCTTACCGACCCAGTGACAGAGATAGTGACAGGGATTGATTGTGAACCTAAGCACTCCCTGGAGCTGGCCCTGGATTAGGGTGTGCCCACACCAGTGCCGATCCTGACCTCCCTGGGGCCCTAAGCAAAATGACATGTCACATTAAAGTTCAGAAGCGCGCGGGGGGCGCTGCGGACAGTGACGTGTCACATTAAAGATGATTAAAGTTGAGAAGTGGGGGGAGGGGGTATTCTGCTGTCGGAAATGACATCTTACATTAAAGTGTGAAGTGGGGGGTGCCGACTTCTTACCTCTTCTTCCATGCGGCCAGCGAGTTGAGAAGCGGAGTGAGGGGCCGAAAATGACTTCTCACCAGGTGGGGCCTCTAGTAATTTGTGGGCCCTCAGTAGCATAGTTAAGAACGCCGGTCAAGGTAAAGAAACAATATCTGAAAAACTATGAAAAATTAACTGTGACAGTCAGGATGGAAAACAGCTGCAGCACAGTTTCCTTTGGGACAATGGTATCCCCTTTTTCCTTTACAGATAAGCCTTCTCCCACATCTATAGAAATGAGTTCCACTTAAGCTAAACATTATATGGATAGTAATCTCATTAACAGTGGATTACTTCAATCCTTGTATACCTTATTTAACAAATTATTCATCATGGATGTACATAAGCATATAATGGGTATATGTAAAAAGTTTGCCCATACCAATTTTTTATTACATATCACAATAAAAAAAATAATCATATAACCATTAAAAGTCTTAAAAACATTTTTTATTTTATTTCTGCCAATACATAAACAAGCCAAAAAAGCTTGTTGACAGAATAGTTGCCTATTCATTTGTCCAATTACACATACATTTTCTGTACACATAATATATTTCCTTCTTGTTTTTGTCTCGCTCCATCATAAATTACAGTAGGGGAGTTATTCCAAGTCTGTCTGAATATACAAGAACTATGTCTGCAATCCAGTTCAGTCCAATATATTATATCCTCCTATACCTGTGCACTCCTGCTTGGCTTGTAAATGTTTCCAATGACCCGCGGCATTCAATTCCAATGTCCACAGGTATCAATTTATCTTTCAACAGAAATAAACTTCATATACCGGCATCCATTTGCAATGTCCATATTATCTGTAATTTGCAATTTTGTATCCTGTTGCAATGCCCAAAAATCTATATTCATTTTTGCACAGTGAAAAACTCACTGTGTTAGCATCCATTCACACTGTCCACAAAAATCTGTAATCCCAGTGCGGCAGACATTTTCTCTTTTAGGTCGTTTGGTTACATAGAATTGTATATTTTCAAACAAGTTATCCCTTGCAAAATTCAATTGCAATGTTGCAAGTAGGGATGAGCTTCTTGTTCGAGTCGAACCCATGTTCGACTTGAACATCGTATGTTAGACCGTTTGTCGAATTACGAACGTTACGGGCCGTTCGCGTCAAATTTGAGTGGCGTGTCACGGTCCATAATTCACTGCGGCATCGCAGTGCATTGCTGACTGATGATTGGCCAAGCATTCACTATGACCCGCATGCTTGGCCAATCACAGCATGCAAAAAACGGAGAGCCATAATTGGCCAAAGCCAGGGTGGCTTTGGGCAATTATGGCTCAGGGGGTTTAGTACACGCCCCACACTATAAAAGGCCGCCTGCAGGTTGGCCTTGTGTAGTGTGTTGCGGCGGTGGTTAGAGACAGAGAGAGAGAGAGACAGAGACAGAGAGAGAGAGAGAGAGTGTCATTGTTTCTAGGTAGATAGAGCAGGCAGGCTAGTCAGTTAAAGTTACAGGCCCAGATTCAGGTAGATCCGAGCAATATTTGCGTGGGCAAAGAGCAAATATTTTTCTCTGCGCCCACGCAAATATTGCATTTTGCCCGCGATTCACGGAGCAGTTGCTCCGTAAATTGCGCGGGCGATATGCTAAACAGCCGGGCGTAAGGCTGCCTAATGTAAATGATCCCGCCGGGGGCGGGAATCATTTAAATTAGGCGCGCTCCTAGAATTAGGTGTGTCACAGTCTAGTACATGCATGCAATCTACTATCGGTACATAGATGGCAGATTGTACCAGGCAAATTTCCCTGTCCCAGCTGCTGCAGCGCCAAAAGAAGTTCTCTCCCAGCCATCCACATGCCCAGCGGTTGAATGCTAGCTTAGCGAAATTGCTGGCACTTCAACTGCTGTCTTTTCAGTTGGTAGGTTCTGCCCCCTTCCGTGAGTTTGTGGAATGTGCGGTACCTCAGTGGCAAGTTCCCAAACGCCACTTTTTCTCACGGAAGGTGATTCCGGCTCTCTACCGACATGTGAAAGGCAATGTCCATGCCTCGCTGGACAGGGCGGTCAGTGGTATTATCGCTGACTCATGGTCCAGAAGGCATGGACAGGGATGTTACCTATCTTTCACGGCCCATTGGGTGACTCTGCTGGCAGCTGGAAAGGACGCAGGACAAGGTACAGTAGTGTTGGAGGTTGTTCTGCTACCACGCCTCCAAAATGCTACTACTGGTTGTGACACACCTCTCTCCTCCACCCCCTCCTCTTCTTCTTCCTCTGTGGCCTCTTCCTGTGTTGATTTGATGTGTCCTTGGAACCAGCGGTGCTCCGTAGGCGTTCAAGGGGCTACGCAGGTACGCAGGCAATGAGATGCCATGCGGTGCTTGAGCTGGTGTGCTTGGGGGACAGGAGCCACACTGGGGCAAAGGTTCTGTCAGCTCTTCAGGGGCAGGCTTCAGTGGTGGTTGACGCCAAGCCAGCTTAAGCCAGGAATGGTGGTTTTCCACAATGGCACCAACCTCCTCTCCACCCTGCGACAGGGACAACTGACCCATGTGCCCTGTTTTGCTCATGTTTTTAACTTGGTGGTGCAGCGGTTCTTGGGCAGGTACCTGGGCTTACAAGATGTCCTGAAGCAGCCCAGGAAAGTCTGTTTGCATTTCCGACGGTCATATAATGCCAGTGCTCGGCTGGCAGACCTCCAAAGGGAATACAACCTGCCCAAGAACCGCCTAATCTGTGACATGCCCACCAGGTGGAACTCTACGTTGGCCATGCTGCAGCGGCTGCACATGCAGCAGAGGGCCATCAATGAATATCTGTGCCAATATGGCAGCAGAACTGGGTCAGGGGAGCTTGTTTTTTCCCCACGCCAGTGGGCCATGATCAGGGATGCATGCACTGTCCTGTCACCATTTGAGGAGGCCACGAGGATGGTGAGCAGTGACAGTGCATGCATCAGTGAGACTGTCCCTCTTATTCACATGTTGGAGCACACTCTGCGTGAAATAATGGACAGGGCCCTTGAGGCAGAACAGAGGGAGGAAGAGGAGGACTTCCTTACCTCTCAAGGCCCCCTTTATTCAGACAGTGTTCCTGCTTGCCTGCCTATCACACAGGAAGAGGACGAGGAGGAGGAGGATTGTGTCAGCATGGAGGTGGAGCCTAGCACTCAGCATCAGCAGCAGTCTTCAAGGGATCAATTACAGTCCCAAGAAACCCATGGACTTGTACGTGGCTGGGATGAGGTGGCTGTGGATCATGTCATCCTCAGTGACCCAGAGGACTCCGCACCGAATGCCTTAGCAAACCTACGTTGTATGGCCTCCCTGATCCTGCAAAGCCTGCGGAAGGATCCTCATATTCGTGCTATCAAGGAGAGGGATCATTACTGGCTGGCAACTCTCCTTGATCCACGTCACAAGAATATGGTTGCGGACCTTATCTTGCCGGTGCAGAAGGAGCAGAAGATGAAACATCTTCGGGAGGCCTTACAGAAAGGTCTGTGCAGCACGTTCCCAGAGACTGGGAGGTTACAAAATCCTGGTCCTGGACAACGTGTTTCTGAGGCTTCGGTCAGTCACAGAAGGAGCGGTAGAGAAGGTGGCCATCTGACCAATGCGTTCAGACAATTTTGTAGTCCGCAGCCCCAAGGTATGACCGGTTCCAGCAACCATCGCCAGCGTCTGTTTTACATGGTGCGGGAATACCTAGGGGCAAGATCAGACTTGGACACCATTCCCACCGAAAATCCTCTGGCTTACTGGGTCTTGAGGATGGATCACTGGCCAGAGCTTGCACAGTATGCAGTTAAACTACTGGCTTGTCCTGCATCCAGCGTTCTTTCAGAACGCACATTCAGTGCTGCAGGAGGCTTTGTAACCGATCACAGGGTACGCCTCTCCACCGACTCGGTCGATCGACTGACCTTCATAAAAATGAATCAGGCTTGGATCACCACCAGCTTAAAATGTCAGATCCCTTCAAGACTGAGTGACTATCCTGTTATGCTGAGTGACTATCCTTTTCCTCCTCAATGATCATGCTGAGAGCTTGTAAGAACATTTTTGGTCCTGGGCACCGCCACCAGTGGCTAAGGCCCAATTTTTCTGCCCCTGTTTAACAGGGGCTTGTGATTACAATTTTTGATGCAATACTTTGCAGCGGGCTCATTTTATGCGCTCCAAATAGAGTATCTGTGAGGGGTTGCAGTGTTGTGTCACCAGTGGCTAAGGCCCAATTTTTCTGCCCCTGTCTTACAGGGGCGTGAAATTACAATTTTTGATGCAATACTTTGCAGCGGGCTCATTCCTGCGCTCCAAATAGACTATCTGTGAGGGGTTGCAGTGTTGTGGCACCAGCACTACCACTACCACCAACAAAGGCCCAATTTTTCTGCCCCTGTTCAACAGGGGCATGTAATTTCAATTCTTGATCTAATATTTCACAGCAGGGCCCATTCCTGTGCCCACCAAGAGTAACTGTGAGGGCTTACAGAGTTGTTGCACCAGCACCACCATCACCAACAAAGGCCCAATTTTTCTGCCCCTTTTCAACAGGGGCATGTAATTACAATTCTTGATCTAATTTTTCACAGCAGGGCCCATTCCTGCACCCACCAAGACTAACTGTGAGGGCTTACAGTGTTGTGGCAACTAGGGTCCAAATTTCTGCAGAGTATATACGGCAGGCCCCTACTTTCAAACATCCAACTTACAAACGACTCCTACTTGCAAACGGAAGGAGACAACAGGAAGTGAGAGGAAATCTACCCCTAGGAAGGGAAATTCTTTTCTGTAAGAGGTGTCTCCTGTCCACTGATGCTTTATCACCGATCCTTGTTTGAGTAAAAAACCCACATTTTCAAAAAATTATTTGTCATTGGGACAGAAAGTGAATTGCAATCTTCTGAACAGATGCACACAGACAGCAAAACAAATGTTACAGGGGGGATAACCCTTCTCTATGTTTTCAGAAAAGCTTAAAAATAGATTTTATGGCTGGAGCTACACTTAAATAAAGTACCAGTTCGCAATTACAAACAGATTCTACTTAACAACACACCTACAGTCCCTGTCTTGTTTGCACCGCCTGTATACTGCTGTTCAACGTATATAGGGCCAAAGGGGCTTGTAATGACCTGGGGGGAGGGGGAGGGGGAGGGGAACCCATGCTA
This sequence comes from Rana temporaria, assembly GCF_905171775.1. Taxonomy (NCBI): domain Eukaryota; kingdom Metazoa; phylum Chordata; class Amphibia; order Anura; family Ranidae; genus Rana; species Rana temporaria. The sequence continues at coordinate 345,518,054 of NC_053492.1, forward strand.
TTTTTCTCAATGATTTTCATCCATATTGCAGGGACCAGACATTACATTAAACCTGCAAGCAGTTTTACATTTCTTTTTTCTTATAGTAATCTCATTTTGTGCAGGGGCAGTTCTAAACATGTGCCACTTCACAGGCATACTATAGACACTCAGCAGGTACGATATTTAAAGGAATTTTTCTTCTTTTTTTTTGCACTTTAAGCATTAAAATAACAGCTCCAGAAAAAGCGACCCTTTTTAAAACTTTTTTTTCCATTGATACATGTTCCCTGGGGCAAGACCCGAGTTCTCAAACCCGTTTTCCGACAATAACCTGCATATTAGGTATTAAAATGAGCACTTTTGAATTTGAAAGCTCCAGTCCCATTGACGTCAATGGGGTTCTAAATGTTTGTGCGAACGTTCGGTCCGTTCGAAGGTTCTGGTGCGAACCGAACGGGGGAGGGGGTGGTGTTCGGCTCATCCCTAGTTGCAAGTACTGCTAATACCACATGCAAACAATAGTGCTGTATATATGTTTAAATTGCTAACAGGCCAGGCTTTGGTTACCCGTCACAATGTATTGGGCACTGTATGTTCACAAATGTAAAATGTATGTAAGTGACATACAGTAAATATTCCCAAAGCAACTTAAATTATCTTTATTCTAGCATTACACATGGCTGTACTGTTAAGTAGATTAATGGAACACATATTCTGGAATGGGGTCACCAACCTTTTGCTGCTGGGCTCCTTTAGGATCCACTCAGCATTGCTGAAAATAAATATTTCTAGGGATGTTGTTTTCCTCACTAACCTGTGATGGACTGCCCATGAAAAGAGGAGAACACAGGAATAATCTTCTTTGGCTGTTGTCACAGTCAGGAAAGCCAGACCCTAACGATAAGCTAGACAGGGGGCATCAGATTGGCCAGATGGTCAGTTGCTAAGTCCCACCTGTGACGGAAGCAGGTATCAGATCCCAGCCCTCCACACTAACTCATGACAAAGGACTGGCCAATTCCACACCATGCTGTCACTTGCATAACAATGCCACTGTCAGCTGCATCTTGCATAAATATTTTCCAGTTTTACTGGACCACATTCTAGGTGCCAGCAGCCTGAGAGGGATTGTAACTGGGCTACATTGAATAACCCTTTCGCTACAGACAGAGCAGGAGGAACTCATAATTTTAGCAATACCAAATATGATTTTAGAATAATTGTAACACATGCTGTCCCCACAGATTATTTTTTTTAGCTTGCATTAAGAGCTTAGGGACAAGGTTAACACTTTTCAAAATAAGGTTTTAATAATGAAAAGGTGAAATTGGTGCAAATTCAATATTTAGGGGGGAAAAAAGGCATTTCAAATAAATAAAGACATAATACAGCAATAGAGAAATAAAACAGGGTTGAGAACAAAGTATGCTTGCAGGGTCCTGGGTGTTATCAGAGTTTATTTGATGAGCCAGGTATTATCGGTTCTCAAACTTGAAAGATGTTCCTGATTTGATGGTACATGAGAACTGTCAAACTGTCCTGGCATTCTTTTTTGATTTGGGATGAAATGGGTGTTGACAGAGGCCCGCTGATCAATTAGGCATCTGAGGGGTGGTTGCTGGGAGTTCACCACATGCATGACCATGTCCCAAGTACAATTTGTGATAAGTATATGTAGCGGGGTCATCCTGTCAGAGTTAAGGACAGGCCATCCCCACTGGGACTTCATTCACGCTTGTAAATATGTAAGATACCTTTAAGGAGTTATGCATTATGGGATTGAAAGTAGCGGGAGATATGGACTCCATTGACTCTTAGGAGAAACAGACTACACATCCCATAATGCCCCGCAGCATTGGAGCATGTGACACCCCCGCACAGACTTGTGGGGGAGATTACTTAAGAAAAGGGCGCGGCCGATCTCGCTCTCTCGGGACCAGCATCTTCACCTCTGCGGAGCTGCCTTCACAGCACAGCCATGCTGCTAGGCCAGAAGCCTGGGCCTAAACCCACCAAAAGACCAACCATCCGGAAGGAAGACAGACTCCAGTATCCAGCCCGTGTTCCCGGAGATCGAAGAGTCAGCCCAGCTGACGTCTGAAACAGTGGAGCACCATTGTCCGGGAACCTTGTGCTGTGGAGCAGTGCTTTACCAACACGCCTTCTGAAGGGAAAATTCAGGCAAATAGGCCTGTCGGGTGAGAGAGCATCCGCTCAGTTTTGACTTCCACCTAGACAGACAACTTAGTGCCACCCCACAGGTTGTAGATATGTGTTTGGTCTCTAGCTGAAACTTAGAGGCCCAGTTCACTGTTAAGTGTGTTATAGAAGTGACTGACGCTGACATGCGATCAGTTCACCGACATCTACTGTTCCAGATACCTTGTTGGGTAATTTCTTTCATTGTTTGCCACTGTGGATTACAAATTTAACGTGCATCTACCGGCCACAACGTGGACATAAATTGTTCTGCAGAACTGCTCGCTAGAGGTAGCTCGCGAGCATAGACTTTTTACCTTAGTTTAAGTGAATAGTACTATTCCTCATCTGAACCTTTATATACTAATATTAATTGCTGATTCTTGCAAGGGCCCTTGCGGAATCATAGTGAGATATTATTTAACCGTTATTTGTTTAAGATCTAAACCTCTGCTTGTTTCTTCAAGTTCACATGAAGTAAACTTATCTATCTGATTTAACTATATCCACTGTGTGAAGTGTATTTTCTTGTCTGAAGGGACCTTCCATCAAAGCAGGTAATACTATTGCTATATCACTGTATATTGTGTGCCTGCTATTGTGATCCCAGCCCAGCAGAGGTTACAATATCTTACCTACCAGACTTCTGATGTGTCAAGGGAGGGTTCGAGCTTGTTAAATAGGGCTGAGTCAAACTAAAGAGAGTAGATCCCAAAACAAACCAGCGGCTCCTGAGGGGGTAGCGCTACATATACATATGTCTTAATATCTACTGTTTACAGACAGCTAAAGTCTAAGCGTTAATTGACCGTGTGTGGGGGAAAATGTCGTTTTATGTCTTCTAAAAAACGACCAAAAAAAATTGAAGCATGCTTTTTCAAAACGTCAACTTTTACTTCACAGAAATTGACCGTGTGTAGTAAAAAACGTCGTTTAAAACGACGTTTTTTCACCCGCGCATGCCCAGAAGCTACTTATGAAGCAAGCTTCAATGGAAAAAGTGGTGAGAACGTAACCTCGCTTTGCTAGAACATTGTGAGAAAAACGATGATGTGTAGGCAACTTCGTCTTTGAAAATTGAAGTTTCAAAAACGTCATTTTTTACTTCACAGAAAATGTCGTTTTTTTTCATCACATAAAGTGATGGTGTGTAGGGGGCATTACAGTTTTTTTTTATAAGATTTCCCTGTTTTTGGTTCCATCCATCTTCCTATCAACTCTGACCAGCTTCCCTGTTCCTGTTGAAGAAAAGCATCCCCACAACATAATGCTGCTGCCGCCATCATGTTGCCCAGTGGGGATGGTGTATTCAGGGTGGTGCAGTGTTATGCTGCATACACACGATCGGAATTTCTGACAACAAATGTTCGATGTGAGCTTTTGGTCAGATATTCCGACCGTGTGTATGCTCCATTGGACATTTGCTGTCGGAATTTCAAACAACAAATGTTTGAGAGCTGGTTCTCAATTTTTCCGACAACAAAAGTTCTTGTCGAAAGTTCCGATCATCTGTTTGCAATTCCGACACACACAAAAATCCTACGCATTCTCAGAATCAATTTGACGCATGCTCGGAATCATTAAACTTAATTTTTCTTGGCTCATCGTAGTGTTGTATATCACTGCGTTCTTGACGTTCGGAATGTCAGACAACATGTGTGACCGTGTGTATGCAACACAAGTTTGGGCCAACATTCCACGGTTTTGTTGTCAGAAATTCCGATCGTGTGATCATTAGTTTTTCGCCACACATAGCATTTTGCTTTTAGGGCAAAAAGTTAAATTTTGCTTTCATCTGACCAGAGCACTTTCTTCCACATGTTTGCTGTGTCTTCCACATGGCTTCTGGCAAACTGCAAACGGGGCTTCTTATGACTTCTTTTAACAATGGCTTTCTTCTTGCCACTCTTCCATAAAGGCCAGATTTGTGGAGTGCACAAATAATAGTTGTCCTGTGGACAGATTCTCCCACGTGAGATGTGGATCTCTGCAGCTCCTCCAGAGTTACCATGGACCTCTTGGCTGACCATGTCTTGGTAGGTTTGCAGTTGTGTCATACTCTTTCAATTTTCAGATGATGGATTAAACAGTGCTTCATGAGATGTTCAAAGCTGGCTATGTTTTTTTTTATATATATGTGTTTCTTTGTTTTGGTCTATCACATAAAATCCCAATAAAAATACATTTACATTTTTGGTTGTAATGTGACTTGAGGGACAGACTCCATTGGCGGGGGTGTGTCGTGCGTGTCCCGTGGCCCGTCTGGCCTGAGGTGCGTGTCCTGAATCCTGACTCCGGAACCACATTGGTCCAGGGTTGCGGCTTCGCCTGGTAGGTCCAGTAGTCAGACTTTCTGAAAGGTTGATCCTGTGCTGTCCATCCTGTGGGAGGAAGCCACTTGATGAAGGAAGCTAGGGGAGGACCTATCCTGAAGAGGGCCATGCAAGAGACTGGTATCTTGGGAGTAGGCCTGGAAACTTCATTGAAGGATACACCATACACTGAGAGGCTCGACCGTGGTCGCCTGTCAGAGCTAAGTTCTACAAAAGTTAATCTGGAGAGATCCGGGTGCTGAATCCTGTGGCAGGGGATTCCGGACCAAAAGTGTCTCCTCATAAAGGAAGATGTGGCAGAGACTGTACTTTATTCCGTGTGTAATCCCGGCTGCTAGGCCAGTGAGAAGGACCTATCCGGGTGAGCAATACCCATTCTGGCTAGAGTGGTGATGAGAACTGTTTGCAGGAAGCAGAACTATTTACTATTTGTGATTATGCACCTGAACCTATCTACCCTTCCACCCCTTTACTTCTTTTCTACTGATGTTCTGCAAATAAATCATGGAAAAAGAAGTGCATTGTGTGGACATTGAAATTCATCAGACTCTCCTTTCACCCTGGACAGCGAGAAGATAGAGGTAACGTGCCACCCAAAAATAATCAGCAGCTCCTTCGGGGGTAGTGCTACACGTGGGGGCTCGTCCGGGATTGGCTGTTACCTCTAGCAACAGAATTGGGAAGTAATTTCGCTATTGAGATTCTGAACTTGATAGGGTGTTGAACTGTGTTCGCGAAAGAAGGGGTTAAGGTCAGGTTGCTTGGCGGGGACGTCGGCTGCACGTAGAGCGGCGTGCCAAGAAAAGAATCAGAAGGTGGAGGAGTTCCCGCCTCCTGCGTGAGACGTGAGTGTGTCTGGCGCAAATAGGACTTGATTTCTAGATTGGAGCGCGAGGATCGCAGAGCAGTCATGTCGGTGTATTTGCCACCACCAATGGGACCGAGACCCATGATGTTCCAGGCCGGAACTAGTGTGAGTTCCGCACCGGAAGGAGCACTACTGATGGATAAAGGCATCCAGATAAAACCGCAGGGGTGTTTCGTGCTGTATACCAGCGACAACGTGGAAGCGATTGGTATGTCGGGCCCAAAATGCGAAGGAATGGCAGTACAGCTCAGACCCGAGGTAACGTGCCACCCAAAAATAATCAGCAGCTCCTTCGGGGGTAGTGCTACATAGTATGTTCATAGTTTGCAATAAACACGTTGGTGGTTATTTATGAAAGGCAAATCCACTTTGCACTACAAGTGCACTGCAAGTGCACCTGAAAGTGCACTTTCAAGTGCAGTCGCTGTAGATCTGAGGGAGACATGCAAGGAAAATAAAAAACAGGATTTTTGCTTGCACATGATTGATTTATAAAATCAGCAGAGCTTCCTCACATTTCAGAGCTTCCCCTCAGATCTACAGCGATCTACAGCGACTGCACTGGATTTTGAATGACTTATTAAGATTCTGGAATGCTTTTTGGATTCCATTGCCCATAGAACACACTATGCAGAATGTGTTGTCGATTGTGTGAATCAATAAGGTAATCACAGAAAAAAGTTTATAACAAACAGTGTACATTCCACTAGAAATATTAGCTTCCAGTATTAGAGCTTAAATTGTAATCTGTTGCCAAGCAACCACTGTGAGTTTAAGATTAAATTCATACCGTAATATTATAAGGATAAGTTAATGTCAGTTTCTGTGCCCCCACTGAAGTTCAGCATACACAGCACACACAGCACAACCATCAAAGAGCACACACAGTACAGAACATGCACACAGCTTACAAAAGAGATCGGGCAAGCACAGCTAACATGACATAAAAATCACAGTACAGAGTGCACATAGCATAGATCATATGAAGTTGGAGCACACACCCAGCTAACACAGCATAGAATAAAGACAGCATATGACATCTATCATATAAATTGCTGATTTTGTACATTTTAAAAGCCAATATAAAGGAAGAGTAGTGGGGGGAGCACTTGTGGCTTTGATTAACCTTTTTTTTTGTTAATTCTCCTTTAAGGGGGTGTGGCTAGGGAGCATGTCCTATGCCTGCATACGTTTGTTAGTAGGTGTCCCTCATTTTCATCTAAAAATGTTGGGAGGTATGAGTAAATACCACACAGAACCTGCATAGCACACAACAAATTGAAGCCAATTATGGTAACTAAATGAATTGAGTATATTCCTACTATAATAAATTGTTAGATTTACTTCAATCATTTAATCACTTGAACAGAAAATCCATGTTTACCTATTTATTCTGCACATTACTGGGGAATTGAAGTGAATATTTCAACTTCTTTAGTAAATCAGTCTAATTGTGTACAAAGTATACACAACATACCCAATGCAGTCTGAACACAAAAGAAATATGTTCATAGAATATAACATACTGTACATACACAGAGGACATAAAATATCTCACACACATACTGTAAATTGCAACATAGCACATAACATACATAGCAAACAAGGCATATGGTACAGAAATCACAGAATATTTTCAATGGTCAGTGGTCTACGCATACAAGGGAGCAGGCTATTATTAAATATATGCTAAGTTGGTATCTTACAATTAAAACGTTTGCATCTATTTAGTATTGCAGTTAATCTCTCGCATTTATAGGGCACAACAATCTGTGGTTCATATGGTGGTTGTTAGTTCAGGTGACATGATGAATGAATATGTAGAGGGCTATAGGAAAACAGCATTGTGTTAAACACACATTCAACACATGCATTAACCTGTGTGGCTTTGCCAAGAATCATCCATGCACCCTGCCTCCTCTAGAATTCTCCCATACAGCCTACACCTTCCAGATTCCTCCCACGCACTCTTATCCTTCACAATCCCCCACCATATGCCCTGAATCCTCCAGGATGTAGCACTACCCCCGAAGGAGCTGCTGGTTTAGATTTTGGGAAATGCACGTTATATCTAAGTTCGTTGTCCAGGGGAGAAAGTCTGCAGAAATTGGAATGTCCACACAAGATGCAAAACCTTCAACTGTAGGCTTTATTTTCACTGCATAAAACTTGGGAAGGAAGTAGCGAGTATAGAGAGAAGGGGGAACGTTTAGGCACGCGGTAAAGAATGCACAACAGGATTCAAAGTTCCAATATTCGCCACTCAATCCTGAGTGGATTATGCTCAACTAGATAGACCCCTCTCACATGGCCTAGCAGCCGGAATGATGCACGAACAATATACAGGGAGTGCAGAATTATTAGGCAAATTAGTATTTTGACCACATCATCCTCTTTATGCATGTTGTCTTACTCCAAGCTGTATAGGCTCGAAAGCCTACTACCAATTAAGCATATTAGGTGATGTGCATCTCTGTAATGAGAAGGTGTGTGGTCTAATGACATCAACACCCTATATCAGGTGTGCATAATTATTAGGCAACTTCCTTTCCTTTGGCAAAATGGGTCAAAAGAAGGACTTGACAGGCTCAGAAAAGTCAAAAATAGTGAGATATCTTGCAGAGGGATGCAGCACTCTTAAAATTGCAAAGCTTCTGAAGCGTGATTATCGAACAATTAAGCGTTTCATTCAAAATAGTCAACAGGGTCGCAAGAAGCGTGTGGAAAAACCAAGGCGCAAAATAACTGCCCATGAACTGAGAAAAGTCAAGCGTGCAGCTGCCAAGATGCCACTTGCCACCAGTTTGGCCATATTTCAGAGCTGCAACATCACTGGAGTGCCCAAAAGCACAAGGTGTGCAATACTCAGAGACATGGCCAAGGTAAGAAAGGCTGAAAGACGACCACCACTGAACAAGACACACAAGCTGAAACGTCAAGACTGGGCCAAGAAATATCTCAAGAATGATTTTTCTAAGGTTTTATGGACTGATGAAATGAGAGTGAGTCTTGATGGGCCAGATGGATGGGCCCGTGGCTGGATTGGTAAAGGGCAGAGAGCTCCAGTCCGACTCAGACGCCAGCAAGGTGGAGGTGGAGTACTGGTTTGGGCTGGTATCATCAAAGATGAGCTTGTGGGGCCTTTTCGGGTTGAGTATGGAGTCAAGCTCAACTCCCAGTCCTACTGCCAGTTTCTGGAAGACACCTTCTTCAAGCAGTGGTACAGGAAGAAGTCTGCATCCTTCAAGAAAAACATGATTTTCATGCAGGACAATGCTCCATCACACGCGCCCAAGTACTCCACAGCGTGGCTGGCAAGAAAGGGTATAAAAGAAGAAAATCTAATGACATGGCCTCCTTGTTCACCTGATCTGAACCCCATTGAGAACCTGTGGTCCATCATCAAATGTGAGATTTACAAGGAGGGAAAACAGTACACCTCTCTGAACAGTGTCTGGGAGGCTGTGGTTGCTGCTGCACACAATGTTGATGGTGAACAGATCAAAACACTGACAGAATCCATGGATGGCAGGCTTTTGAGTGTCCTTGCAAAGAAAGGGGAGAGCCGTATGTAAACATGCTTCACTGTGGCGGCTGCATCAATCGATTGATCCCTTTTATAGGGAGACTCGATCGATGATGTCAGTCCTACAGCCACACCCCCCTACAGTTGTAAACACACACTAGGTGAACCCTAACTCCTACAGCGCCCCTTGTGGTTAACTCCCAAACTGCAACTGTCATTTTCACAATAAACAATGCAATTTAAATGCATTTTTTGCTGTGAAAATGACAATGGTCCCAAAAATGTGTCAAAATTGTCCGAAGTGTCCGCCATAATGTCGCAGTCATGAAAAAAAATCACTGATCGCCGCCATTAGTAGTAAAAAAAATAAAAATAATAAAACTATCCCCTTTTGTAAACGCTATAAATTTTGCGCAAACCAATCGATAAACGCTTATTGCGATTTTTTTTACCATAAATATGTAGAAGAATACGTATCGGCCTAAACTGAGGAATTTTTTTTTTTTTATATATGTTTTTGGGGGATATTTATTATAGCAAAAAGTAAAAAATATTGCATTTTTTTCAAAATTGTCGCTCTATTTTTGTTTATAGCGCAAAAAATAAAAACCGCAGAGGTGATCAAATACCACCAAAAGAAAGCTCTATTTGTGGGGAAAAAGGGACGCCAATTTTGTTTGGGAGCCACGTCGCACGACCGCGCAATTGTCTGTTAAAGCGACGCAGTACCGAATTGTAAAAACCCCTTGGGTCATTTAGCAGCATATTGGTCCGGTCCTTAAGTGGTTAAAGTCCCGAACTTCCTGCCTTACAGCCAAAGAGCCCTTAGGCCAATCCGGCGGACTGTAAGGTATTGTAGGCTACGATACATCCTTCAATAAGTTACCAGGCCTCTCCCAAAGTACCAGCCTTCCGCTCGGTCCTTTCCGGGACAGGTCCTCCCCTGGCTTTCCTCATTTAGTGGCTTCTTCCAGCAGGACAGACAGCACAGGATCACCTCCAAAGCGTAGGCCCCAGCCAGAATAGCTGGGCCTACTTGACAGGAACACAGCCTCAGACCAACGTGGTCCCGAGACTAAAATCGCACACACCCACCTCGCGCCAGGAGGGCCACGAGGCGAAGGGCCTCGAAAAACGGCGTCTGCCCCTTAAGTATCCCCTCCCAGCATGCACAGCGTGGTCTCCACCCCCACTGCACCGCTGCAGAGGAGGGACTCCCAATATACCATGGTACACCTGCGTTCCAACAAGGGCCTGAAGTGGTAACGCCACCCACAGGCAACAAGGGAAAATACTACCAGGCAGTACCACAGCCAGACAGAGGCAAATTTGTATATAATTCAACAGGTCTGGGCCCAACTATTGGCCCAGACATCCCTTAAATTTGAAATAGCGCCCCCATCTTTGTCAGCACTACATAATTACCTATTAATGCCTAATAATAAATAAACCAAAGTAGCAAATTCCAGAGTAATAAACATTCAGTAATAAATCCTCACTGGCCTGAAATCTGCATCTTATAGTTTAGGTCCCATTAGCAGTTTAAGTAGTGATGATGGTGTAGTACAGTGCCTCAGCTTTTGTGACAGTTCTTGCAGTGCATGTATTTTTTTTAAATGACCCTAATTGAAAAAATGTCCTTTTAAGTGCATTGTGTTCGGGCAGTGGACAGTGCATTATTGGAAGCGTGACGTCTATGTAATCACGAGAATGCAGACGAGACGCTTCATTTGCAGAGTTTTGACCTGTTTTGTGTCTCAATCCATCGCGCTGGACTTCGGGTCCTTTGCTCTAGATTGGCACCGCCCTAGGGCATGGGCGTTGCTTTCCCTCCGAGTTACGACGTTACTTCTGGTTTCCCTGTGCCATTGATAAACAGGAAGTGATGTCAGCAGCTCCGTGAAATGCACAAACCGTGTCTGCACTCTGCACTGTCTGGAAATGAGGTGTCACTGTGCACCCCTGTGCCCGCTGACTGGCCGACCCACCAGCCGCAGCTGGTGCGTACCCTTTTATCTTCCAGCTTCTCAGGTATGCCGACTTCAAATGCACTTTACACATCCACGTGTTTAGGGGTTCTAACATTACAGGACAGTTTCTACAGCTGATGGAGAATTTATTAGTCTCTGCAATCTTTACATCTGGAATACAATATACCATGTACTGCAAGTACCATTTAGTAATGGTAATATACAAGCCATATTTTGTGAGGTCTTATTACAGCTTTCAAATGTAACACAAAGTTACCATTGGATTTAGTAATGCACAAAAGTTTTTTTTAGTTTTAGTTTTTTTTAACAAGACAGTACAAAGGGCAAAGACATTGTCCAAAGAACAATATCAAGCACTCAACAACCATAATTTACCAGATTAATAATCTGAAATGTATTTGGCTGCTTTCAGTTACAGCTTTTTCCCCTCAAAAAACATACACAAAAAAACATATTGTTTCATCAAATAAAGCAGTTGATGTGTACTTATATAAACCCTAGTGGTGCCATCCACAGCTACTTGTAAAGACAATACTGTTTTTGGATGGAGGGGGGGGGGGGTTAAACCCTCTGTTGCATTTTGTATTGCTTTCTGTTTTCCTGCTCGGGAGATTGAGCCATTAGTCGTGCTGACCACTGTCACCAGAACAGGAATTGAGAGGAAATCCGACGTTGTAGAGTTGTCAACAAAACAAATGGTGAGGGTAAAGGGAATTCACCCTACAGACAGAAAAAGAAAGACCTGATGGGGTGTCAACCTACCAGTGGAGGTACGTCCATAAGGGTGCACGGGCGCTGCCCACTCTCTCCGCCTAAATTACAGCAGGTTTTTGAAGCACCTCATTAGAGCCATAGGCTCTAATAGGCATCAAAAGAGGAAAGCAGCGAGCCAGAGTCAGAAGCCAACACATCTAGGATTATTGATCTCCTGTATCCTCTGCTGTTCTTTCTGATAAGCCCTATTTCAGTTCTGTTTTTGTATTAACATGAAGGTTGGTGAGTGGAAACACTGAGCTCACTGGGGAATACATGACTAGTGTAGCCCAGATGTAACCCAATAACCTTGACCGTTGGGACCCCAGATACTCCACCCCTTAATTGTCCCCCCACTTAACTATAGAGTAAAGAGACCACACCTTCGCTTTGGAGAAAACTGGCCACAACAGCCTATTTTATTAAAACATAATCGTATAAAAACTCCAACTTCAATGAAACATAAATATCCAACATATCAATAACATACAATAACCCCACTCTGTTGGTCTTTTCTGGCAGCCCCCCAGTCTCCACCATTTTTACACTATATACCAGTATGAACAATGCACTGCGAGCAAACATTAACCTTAGGCCTCCAGTCCGTGTAGTACGCTCGGAGACAACCCCCGCCCGCAGTGAAAACATTACCGTATTCCAACTAACCTTTCGCTGGAATACACCTAAGGGGCCCATAATACTGATAAACCCCCCACCCCCGTTTTCACAAGTTTTCTACTGCCACCATAAAAGACCAACAGAAATAATCGCCACAGCCCGAAAGGATGACACCTCCACCTTTAAGGGCCCCCACACACCCTCAGCGCTCTCTGAATTCCTTCCTGTATCCCCATTGACCAAAGAGCAATCCCCACATCCGTCAGATGGACCCCGTCCCTCCTCAGATACATGCCCACGTTGGTCTCTAGTTCCTGATGGCGTACCACCAGCCCCCCAAGGCGTGCCAGAAATTTGCCCACCACCCGATTAACCCGAGTCCTGGCTCTATTGAGCCTGGTCACGGACCGAGCCCTGCGCCATTGTGTGCGGGCAACAATGTCCGACCATACCAGCACCGTCCCCGGAAAGGCCGCTCGCAGCCGCTCCATGTCCGCTTTGATGTCCGTTATCAGAGCCCTGATTTTACGGACACCAAAATCGTTCCCCCCCGCATGTATAACCAGAACATCGGGGGGCCTGTCCAGTCGGGCGTACCTCTCGACCTCTGGGAGCACCCTACCCCACATCATCCCCGGTATCCCCAGCCACCTCAACACAGCCTCCCTCCTGGAAATACCCAGCTGCCTGCCGTCTGGCCTCTCATCAGCCCTCCTTGCCCCCCAGCACACATATGAATGTCCGACAATCCAGACGAGGCGTGCAGTCCCTCCATCTGAAATGAAACAAACAAGCCACACTGCTCACCAATGAACACCAACACCCGGTAAAACGTAAAAACCCCCCACCTGTTAGCTCTCCCCCCCATTAACCGACCACTAACTGTGGCCGCACGTACAACCGGAACCTCCGAGATTCCCACCTCCTGATCTTCCGTACTGCCGCCTCGTTCATCCCGCACCTGGCAGCTTCGGTAGCCGCCCCGATACGGAAGGAGTGAGACGAAAACCCGGAACTGTCCAAGCCCAGTTCTTGCAAGCACCTGCCGAAAAACCGCCACAAATTGGAACTTTGACAAGAAAGACCCATCCTCGTGCCTAAGCAAAGGCCCGCCCCCTTCCGGCCTGACTCCCAAAAAAGCCTTGATAGCTGCCACAGGACACACTCTGGCCCCCGGCAAGGAAAAAAGAACCACGTCCACCCCTCTGCCCCTCTGGTCGGTTTTAGATCTGCGCAACCGAATACCCACCTTGTCCTCCGATATCCACACATCTTCCTTCATCAGCCCCCCGGCCCTTAGGCGAGAAGGGCTAACCAATTCGCTGATGCGGAACGCCCCGTAGAACGCCAGCGAGAAAGCCGCCGCGAATAGCAGGCATTCATAACGCCCAGTACACACCCCGTCCAAGGCCTCCCTGATACCTACCAAATTGGAAAAAGAGACCGGCCTCCTGGCATCATGCACCTTGTGCCCTTTCTTGTAGCCCTTCACCGCCTGTTTTACCCAAAAGTCCTTGGTCCAATTCACCCCCCCCACCAGCTTGAAAAAGAACGCCAAACCCGCCAACTTTTTCTCAATGGCGGACACGGACACCCCTCGTTCCATGTTCCTGGCTACAAAGTAAATTACCTGCAAACGATCATCCGGCCCCCCGCTAGAGACCCCAGCTTCGGCACCCAACTCCAATCATTCCTTCCATACCTTGGCGTATGCCAACCATGTGGCTGTGCTAACGGACTGCTTTATCCACGAGGCAGCTATTCCAGCGCCAGCTCCAAAATCCAGCCCGGGCACGGGACCCCGACAGCCTCCGTGGCCGGAGCCAGCTCTCTGAACTTGTCCCACTGAAAACGAGACAAGGAGTCAGCCAGCGTGTTCTCGAAGCCCGGGATATGTACGGCATAAATGAAAATGTTCAGTTGCAAACACCTCAACACTAAATGCCGCATGAGCCGAATGACCGGTTGTGACGACGCGGACATGCGGTTCACTACCTGGACCACTCCCATGTTGTCACAATTCAGCCGAAGTTTAAGGTTGCTGCAGCCTCCCCCCAAAGCTCAATAGCCAACACCACTGGAAAAAGTTCCAGCAGCACTAGGTTCCGGAGAAGGCCTGCCTCCACCCACGACTTAGGCCAAGGTTCCGCGCTCCACTGCCCCTTGAAGAAAGCCCCATAGCCTGTGGACCCTGCCGCATCCGTCACCAGTTCCACGTCGAAATTACTCACCGGACTGGACAGCCACATCGACCTGCCATTGTAGGATGTCAGGAACTCATACCATACCTTCAAGTCCTCCCGATGATCCTTAGACAAGCAAATGAAATGAGTGGGGGCCTTCGCCCCCGCCGTAGCCGCCGACAGCCGTCGGCAAAAAATTCTGCCCATGGGAATGATCCTACAGGCGAAATTTAGTTTACCCAGCAGTGACTGCAAGGTCCTCAGCTGCACCTTCCGCAAGCCCTGAAACTCCCTAACTTCCGTTTTCATGGCCTCGAGCTTATCCCTGGGAAGGCGACACTCCATTGCCTCCGAATCGATCACTATACCCAGGAAACTAATCTCCGTCGTGGGGCCTTCCGTCTTGTTGGCCGCCAATGGCACGCCAAAACGTCCCGCAATGTGCTGCAACGTTGACAGTAGAGTCGCACACACACCAGAGGAAGGCGGCCCCACGCAGAGGTAGTCATCCAGATAGTGAATGATCGAGTCCAGGCCCGACACATCCCTGACCACCCATTCCAAAAAGGAGCTGAAGGTCTCAAACAGCGCGCAGGAGACGGAGCAGCCCATGGGTAGGCACTGGTCAACATAATACTGGCCCTGCCAGCAACATCCCAACAGCCTAAAACAGTCGGGATGCACCGGCAACAACCGAAAGGCGGATTCGATGTCCGCCTTGGCCATGAGGGCCCCACGTCCGTACCGCCGCACCAAACGACGTGTAAGACACCGTGCAGGCTTCCGGATCGATAAAGTCGTTGACCGAGCCCCCTTTTGGGAATGACAGGTGGTGGATAAGACGGAATTTGTTCGGTTCCTTCTTAGGCACCACCCCCAACGGAGATACCACCAGCTCCGGCCTAGTGCCACTTCCTTGCCCAACTTTTCCCCCACCACCCCCGGATGAAGGAGAGCCGATTTCAAATTCCGCGCCACCGGCGGCACCACCGCCAGTGAACACGGTATCTTGAAGCCGTCCCTGAACCCCGAGGACAATAGTTCTGCTGCCGACCTATCCGGGTACCTACTTAGGAAAGGCTGCATCCTTTCCTCCCTCACCGGCGTCGTCCCTTTTTTGAGCAGTGTCACCGGCACGCTTACCTTTTTTAAAACACTTAGCCGTGGGGTGGGATCCCCCACACCCTGAACACTCGTGTTTGAATTTGCACGATCCTCCGAATTTGCAGGCGTTCTCATTGAACTGCCAGCAAACTCCCCACTTTTTCCCGGCCGACGGTCCTGAGGAGGTCGCACCCCCGGCCCCACCTTGAAAAGACTGCGCCGGGGCCTTGGCCGCCGCCATGAGCCGCATCCAGAGGCTGATATCCTTCTGATCCCAGCGAAGAGAGGGCCTAACCGCCCGCCGCTGACGGAACTGCTCATCGTACCTGAGCCAAGCCGACCCCCCGTACACCCGGTGCGCCTCCCCGATGGAATCCATGTACCCGAACAACGCCGAGCAATGCTCGGGGTTCCTCTCGCCGACGACGCTAGCCATAATGGCGAACGCCTGGAGCCAGTTAACGAAAGTGCGCGGAATCAGCCTATACCGCCTCTTCTCCTCATCCTCCTTTTTAGAATCATCCGGCTTCACCCTATCGAGGTTGAATTTCTCCAACGGCAACAGGGAGAATATCTCTACGTATTCGCTCTTGTAAATTTTTTCCTTGACCTCCTGTTTCAAATGAGCCCCTAGCAGACACTCGTAGCGGATATACACCTCGCCCCTCGCCGCATCCGCAATACGTACCAGATCGGAACGAGTCGCCACCTCCGGGGCCCCCCCCCCGCCTTTGCCTTCTCCATCACCACCTGTCCCGCCACAGGGAAGCTGCGGAGACGCAACCCCCCCCGGCCAGAGCATCCCCCCCAGCCGTGCCCGCAGCCACGGGTGCCCACGGGGCCACCTGCGGCGAAGGGCCCTGTACCGCAGCCACCCGGCCCAAAAGCTCCCTGAGGCCCCCCCACCAATTCATTCAACAAGGCGTCAGACCCGGAGGCGGCAGGCGCAACGCCCGCCACCACCGGTGCAGCCACCGCCGCCGGCGGCGGAGGTGCAGACACCCCCCCCCCTCCCCACCCCCAGCAGTTCACATAATGCGTCAGCTAAAGAAGATACATGTAAGGTAGCGGACTTACCAGGCCTGCCGGGAGACACCCCCGCCGCCGTAGACTGGACCTCCACCGCTGGCTCTCGCTCCGGCTCCTCGCCCTCCTCCTCGTCTTCCGATAGCTCACCCTCCGACCTGTCCTCCCCGACTGGGATCGGTGCGGCCGACAGCCCCCCAGGAGAAGGCGACCTGGAGGCCGTGGAGTCCTCCCTCCATTCCGGCCGGCCCTTCGCTGCTCCTCTGCCCCGCGTTGCTGCAGCAGGCAGACCACCCGACGACGTCTCTGTGCCGACCCCCTTCTGATCACCACTGCTCGATTTTTTCCGCGCCGTGCCCCGCCCACCTGCGGAACCGCCGACCCCACGTGAAGAGGGCCCCGCGGCCGTGCCAGGTGGGTCCGAGGCCTTCTTTTTTCCCCTTGCAGCCCCCGTTCCAGCAGTGGAGGGAGAAGGCGTCCCCCCCCACTGCCCGCAGCCGAGGAAGCAGCGCCAAAACGGCCCGTGGCCCCGCCCACCGACGGAGGTCGGCGGCGTGCATCCTGCTCGGTCCCCTCCGCTTCACTCCGAGTCACCCGCTTCGGCGGGGGGGGGGCGATCGCCCCCCGGTGGGCTCCGAGACCCCTTTTCTGTCCTGGATGAGGGCCCCGGAGAATAGCGGGCCGGAGGCCGCGACCTCCGCCCGCGTGGGGTCAACTCACCGCCGCCCGAACCGCTCGCCTGCTCAGAGACCCACTCCGCTGCTCGCCGCTCCAACCAGTCTGTACCCCGATTCGCAGCCTCTGCGAGCAAGCGCGCAAGCACGAGGTCGACGGACGCCATCTTGGATTCGAGAGCAGGAGGAAAAAGCTGTTTCCTCTGTGCTCTCCTGGCTGCAACTGACCTTGTTGGCCCCGCCCCACTCTTTTATAAGGCCACTCCCATGCCTCTTGTAACCAATCCTGCTCCTCTTACTCCCCCACTCATCTAGCAACCAATCCTGCTCCTCCTGACTCCCCACCCATCTCGCAACCAATCCTGCTCATCCTAACTCCCCCCATCCATATTGCTTAAACCTTTCCTGTGTCACTAGACACACTGTCATGCCCGGCCCTCTGCTAGTCTTTGCTGGCTTTTTGCTCCGGGCCTCCCTGGAGATTTTGGCTTGGTTCACACTGGAACCGGCTGTGAATCGCACAGAAACGCTCTGCGTCCTCATTCTCGGTTTCAGGGACCAATCAGGGCCAAATCTTTGCCTGAATTCAGCCCTGAAACAGAGCCAAAGACGCAGCTTCGCAGCTGCACGGAGATATGTGAACCAGCTCCATAGAGATCCGGTCACATTCTTCTGCTATGCGAATAGGATGCAATAGGATCTGTTTTTGAAGAAACTTCAGTGACCCATTTGTCCCAATCAAAGTGGGGTTCTGCAAAGTGGGCAGTGAGAAAGGTAACTAAATACTTTCTTCCTTACATGTACAGTACACTATTTCAACTCCAATTTTTCATGTGTATTTCTAGGTAAATCTTTTTTTTTTTTTGTCTAAAACTAGAGCTTTTTTTTCACTGAGACTGTTCAGATGATGCATTGGATGTTTATGTGTGTTTGATTTTCATATTAATTGCAACTGTTGCCTTTGAGGAAGGGACCTTGCATAGTCCAATGCCTTAAAGCGGGGGTTCACCCTATCGACAGGAAAAAAAAAAAATTTTTTTCTTTTACCTTTAAATCAGGCACTGTAGCGCGAGCTACAGTATGCCTGTCCCGAATTTTTTCCCCCCATACTCACCTTGTAGTCGTCCATCGAAGATACCGGGGAATGGGCGTGCCTCTGGAGATGGAGGATGATTGACGGCCGGCTCTGGCGCGTCACGCTTCTCCGGAAATAGCCGAAATAGGCTTGGTCTTCACGACGCGTGCGCATAGCCTGTGCGCACGCGCCGTGAAGAGCCGAGACCTACTCCGGCTGTCTTCGGGGAGAGTGACGTGCCAGGGCCGGCCGTCAATCATCCTCCCTCTCCATAGGCACGCCCATTCCCCGCGGGAGCCGGAATCTACGATGGACGACTACGAGGTGAGTACGGGGTTAAAAAAATCGGGACAGGCATACTGTAGCTCGCGCTACAATGCCTGTCTCGATGGTAACATCATGTGGGTCAGGGTGAACTACCGCTTTAACTATATTTGATCTATACAACACTACTTAAAGCGGTGGTTCCCCCTTAAAAACAACTTTTTTTTATTCCACTGCCCCCCCCACATTCCATCACGATTAAGGCACATATTTTTTTTTCCTGCTGTACATACCTTACTACAGCATATTCACCCGTGCATCCGGGTTGCGAGTCCCGCGGGAGTGGGCGTTCCTCACATGCTGTTGATTGACGTTTTGCCCAAAAACGAGCTCTCCCCCCGTCGCGTAAGCCGCGTCACGATTGGCGAAAGGAGCCGAACGGCGATGCGCATGCGCAGTATAGCGCCGACTCGCCGTTCGGCTCCTTTCGCCAACCGTGACGCGGCTTACGCAACGGGGGAGAGCTCGTTTTTGAAGCAAAACGTCAATCAACAGCATGTGAGGAACGCCCACTCCCGCGGGACTCGCAACCCGGATGCACGGGTAAATATGCTGTAGTAAGGTATGTACAGCAGGAAAAAAAAAATATGTGCCTTAATCGTGATGGAATGTGGGGGGGCAGTGGAATAAAAAAAAGTTGTTTTTAAGGGGGAACCACCGCTTTAAATAAATGCATGTGAATTATTTGCACTGCAGTCATTAGATGACACAGGGTGGACTGGAGTCATGGGATGTTCTAGAGCAGGGGTGGCAAACTCAAATTCATCGGGGGCGGCATCAGCAGTTTGATTGCCCTCAAAGGGCCGGTTGTATCTGCACTCCAGTTTTCTTGCGCTGCGTAGGGAGCGCAGGGTTTAGGAGTGCGCTGCGTAGGGAGCGCAGGGTTCAGGAGTGCGCTGCCTCCTCCTCTCTGGTGTCACCCCCCTCCTCTCTGGTGTCACTGGTGTCCCCCCTCCTCTCTGGTGTCACTGGTGTCCCCCCTCCTCTCTGGTGTCACTGGTGTCCCCCCCCCTTCTCTGGTGTCACTGGTATCCCCCCCTTCTCTGGTGTCACTGGTGTCCCCCCCTTCTCTGGTGTCCCCCCCTCCTCTCCTCTCTGGTGTCACTGGGGTCCCCCTCCTCTCCTCTCTGGTGTCACCCTCCTCTCCTCCGGGTGATGGTGTCTCTCCTACCTGCAGGTGCAGATCTCTCAGTTCTCCTCATGTCTGCGGTTGTGGTCCTGGGTCTGTGTACAGTGAGCTGAGGCGGTGCAGAGTGTCACGCTGTGCACTGGTTACTAGGCAAGCAGACTAGGGTGTAGCAAGATGGCAGCGGCGAAACGCCACTTCCTGACGAGACAGCTGCCACCGGGTGTACCAAGATGGCCGTCGCTCCGGAACTAGGCCAAAGCCGGGGACTTTCCTATGGCCGAGGCTCCGGAGCGGATCGCATGGTGTCACGGATCGGTGACAATCCGTTGCATCCGCCGCGTGGGCCACATGGCAAGGCCTGGTGGGCCGGATTCGGCCCGCGGGCCTTGTGTTTGCCACCCCTGTTCTAGAGGCTCCGGAGGAGCAACTGAGAAGACAAGAAAGAACACACTGGAAAAAGGCACAGAAGGGTGGAAGCAGGCACAGTAGAGGCCTGTAGAACACCGATGCCGCATACACACGACCGTTTTTCGCGATGTAAAAAATTACTTTTTTTTTTATGTCATTAAAAACGATCGTGTGTTGGCTCCAGAGCATTTTTCGCGATGTAAAAAATGGGCATTAAAAATTTAGAACATGCTCTAACTTTTCACATCGTTTTTAACGTTGTAAAAAATGGTCGTATGCGGGCTTTAACGACGTGAAAAAAACACGCATGCTCAGAAGCAAGTTATGAGACGGGAGCGCTCGTTCTGGTAAAACTGCCGTTCGTAATGGAGATAGCACATTCATCACGCTGTAACAGACTGAAAAGCGCGAATCGTCTCTCACCAAAGTTTTACTAACATGAAATCAGCAAAATCAGCCCCAAGGGTGGCACCATCCGAATGGTACTTCCCCTTTATAGTGCAGTTGTATGTGTTGTACGTCACCACGCTTTGCTAGAACATTTTTTTTCACGATCGTGTGTAGGCAAGGCCGGCTTAACAGTAATCGGGTTGAAAGAAACTTTGTTTTTTCTAGACCATTAAAAATGGTCATGTGTACACGACATTAGACTCTGGAGGAATGAAGAAGACCAAAGCTTTAGAAACAAGACACAGGAAGACATGCAGTTAAGACTCTGGTAGTACAGGTGATGCTCTAATGTGCACTTGGTGTCACAGGGTGCACTGAAGTCACTAGAAGACATAGAATGCAATGGGGTGCACTGGAGTCAAAGGGATGCACAGCGTGTGCACTAGAGGCATAGAAGGAGCAGATGTGCTTGGGGAAATCGACAGATTAAGTGACACTAAGGAACACACTGAGGCTGGAGACAGGTGCAGCAGAGGGGCACACTGGAGAACACTGGGACTCAGGATGCAGGAAGGAGACTGAAGCTGTATGGAAGACCCTGGGGGCACAAGGATGCAGGCAAGACTCTGGCAGTAGCGGGGCTTGGCTTAGGCATATTGACACATTGCTCAAACACTTACCCATGCAACTCCTTGC
Organism: Rana temporaria; assembly: GCF_905171775.1. NCBI lineage: Eukaryota > Metazoa > Chordata > Amphibia > Anura > Ranidae > Rana > Rana temporaria. The sequence goes on from NC_053492.1 coordinate 345,539,333, forward strand.
AGTTCAAGATTGGGATTTATCAGAAGAGCTGTCTCCTGACTGGCTTGGGCTCCAATGCTCCTAGAGAAACCTGGAGGTTCTGAAGGTCAAATACTGGGGAGAATATCCAGTGTTGGATACCAGGAGGAATGAATGTGACACACTGAAACAGTAAGTAAGGGGACGTTTTCCATTGGGGATACCTTTTCTACTATTCTCACTTCCTCTTATGTCTTTTAAACTGGGACAATGAAAGCAATAAAGGATTTAATTATTACCTACTCCCAACCTTTTTAAACTTTGGCAATAAATAATCTTTAACCTCTTCATGCCGACATAACACGGAACTGGGCTTTTTTCCATGGGGACGCATATATGTGTTTCTCCCCGACAGCCCTGGGCCCCGTACTAAAGATCTGGACTTGGATCCCCGGATTCCAGGTCACCTGATCGCTGTGGTAGCCGTACCACATTGATCAGTCACTGTGAAGCCTGCCCCTGTGTTTTTTTCTTTCTGTGAATGGAGCGATTGTATATTTGTCTTTCCGTGCCTGCTCTGTGCAATAATTGCACAGAAAGGTTGCTCCCCTGTAAGCCCTGTCACCTTCTTCCTCCTCCGGCTGCCTTCTTAGCAAGCCGGGTGCTACAGAGACACCGTGTGCATGCACTCCCAAGCCAGGCTGTGTGAGTCCATAGACACACACAGCACCAATAAGCTACTTCCCCGCTCCCTTTTTACAGCAAATTGACTGACAATCAACAGGAGCTTATGGCTTCTGCTGCCTTCAGTGTCTCCTGGGAAAACAGAAAGTGAGAGAAGCTTTGCTGCAGCTGATGTAGTGCTGGAGCAGTGATGGGGGCCAGGTAAGGGGCATTTACCTTAATGTGAAGAATGCATTAAAGTGGTTGTTAAGCCAACAATAAAAACCTCCCATCCCCTCTGTAACATAATTGAATTTACCCCTGTGTCTGTGTTATATAAAAAAAGCTGCTGATCTGTACCTATATCAGAGCGTCTCTCAGTGCTCACATGACTCCTCAGCTCTCTTCTTTGCCTGGCTGACAGCTATAGCAGGCGGGGCCAAGCACTCCCACTGATGTCAGCTGGGGAGGAGAGAGAAGAGAGAGATTTGAGGAGTAATGTGAGCGCCGGGAGACCTTCGGATATAGGTACAGATCAGCAGCTTTTTTATATAACACAGGCACTGGGACACATAATGTTATGTTACAGAGGGGGTGGAAGGTTTTTATTGTAGTTATAATAGGAGCAGGAGGATGAGGGGGAAGGCACTGACACAGAGCAGACACGCAGTGAGGGAGGGGGGAGAGGAAAACAGAGCAGGCTGCGGATGACAGAGACACATAAACTGACCACAGTGTCAGGACTCAGCAGCCATGATAAACAGTGATCAATTTACAGGGGGAGGCTATAGCCAGGCAGGATCAGCCAGGATTTTTAGGTGATATAAACGGTCAAGTAACACACCACAAGCACTGTGCTGTTATTCATGCTTTAACCACTTCCAATCCCACGGCCAACTATTTACGGCCGCAAGGTGGCTCTGATCTGCCGGGAGGCCATCTATATACGGCCTCCGGCCGCGCGCCACCGCATCACGAAGGTGCCGATGCGGGTGCCTGGCGGCCGCGATGTCCGCCAGGCACCCGCGATCGGCAGTCACAGAGCCAGGGATGTGGAGCTCTGTGTGTAAACACAGAGCTCCATGTCCTGTTAGGTAGAGGAGACCAATGGTGTGTCCCTTGTACATAGGGACAACCATCGGTCACCTCCCCCTGTCAGTCTCCTCCCCCCACAGTAAGAATCACTCCCAGGGTACATATTTAACCCCTTGATGCCCCCTAGTGTTAACCCCTTCCCTGCCAGTCACATTTATACAGTAATCAGTGCATTTTTATAGCACGGGTCACTGTATAAATGTGAATGGTCCCAAAAATGTGTCAAGTGTTCGATGTGTCCGCCGTAATATTGCAGTCGTGCCAAAAATCGCAGATCGCCGCCAATACTAGTAAAAAAATAATAAAAAAAGTAATAAAAAAAAAGTAATAATTCTATCCCCTATTTTTTAGGCGTTATAACGTTTGCGCAAACCAATCACTATACCCTTTTTGCGTTTTTTTTTTTATCCAAAATATGAAGAAGAATACGTATCGGACTAAACTGAAAAAAAAACGTTTTTTTTTTTTTTAATGGGATATTTTTTATAGCAAAAAGTAAAAAATATTGTGTTTTTTTCAAAATTGTGGCTCTATTTTTGTTTATAGCGCAAAAAATAAAAACCGCACAGGTGATCAAATACCACCAAAAGAAAACTCTATTTTAGAAAAAAAAAGGAGTCAATTTTGTTTGGGAGCCACGTCGCATGACCGCGCAATTGTCATTCAAAGCTTGACAGTGCCGAAAGCTGAAATTTCGCCTGGGCAGTAAGGGGGTATATGTGCCCAGTAAGTAAGTGGTTAAGGAAACAGGATTTGTTTTTTGTTTTTTAGGGTAAACGCTTTAAGGTAAAAAAAAAAAATTTTTACTTTAGAACCACTTTAATTCAAGCTCAGCAGATTTGTTTATATTTATTTGTGACTTGTCTGGTGGAAATGATGCCTCTTCTAAGTCAGAACCCTGCAGAACTTTGTATTCAATCATATGGAGTATTTATACTCAATGCTCTGATTTTGACATGTGGCTCTGCAGCTTTGTGGGTGATATCTAGCTGGATCAAGTCGAATTGACCAGTGAAATCACTCTGATGATCTCTAGTGTTGCTCACGAATATTCGCATTGCGAATATTCGACTCGAATATAGCATATTCGAGAAATCGCGCTATATTTCGAAATTCGCGGTGAATATTCGCAATTCCGAATATTCGATTTTTTACAATTTTTTTTTTGAATCAGATCACATCCTAGATATCTCCATCGACGTCTAAAAGCATTGCTGGTATCATTAGAGACCCTGGGCCGAGTAGCTGAAGCGTTCATTGAATTTTCCAGAAAGATCGCAATGCGATTATTCGGCAAACGCAATATCGCGCGATTATTTTCTTCGCCCCTATCTTCCGCATCAGAGCGATTTTTACAGTTTCATTTTTAAAACAGATCACATCCTAGTGATCTCCATAGACGTCTGAAAGCATTGCTGGTATGATTAGAGCCATTGGGCCGAGTAGCTGAAGCGATCATTTTATATTGCCGAATATTCGCAATGCGAATATTCGGCAATAGGAATATTGCGCGATTATTTGCTCCGCCCTTTTGCATCAGAGCCAATCAGAGTTCTCCTTCCACACTCGTCACAGGTTAGCAACCAATAGGAACCTGCCTGCATGGACATTATATAAGCTCACTCCCAGCACCATTTCATTGCAGATTCAGAAGCTGGCTATAGAGTGTGGAGGCTGTTTCTGTGTTCCTGGTTTCCTGTGTCTTTGTTCTTGATTGATTTAGATCATCACCAGCATTGCTATTTAGTGATTCCAGTGGATCTTTTCCAGTATATCAACTGCTTTTTTCAAAGCAATAGACCCAAGAGCTTTTTTCAAAGCTACGTTTTGTGCTGTTTTGTGCTGTTTTTTTCATTTGTGTTACTGTTTGATCCTGCAATCCTCCCTGTTCAGTTATATTTGCAAGAGATTTCAGAACACATTTTGCTGAGCTTTATAAAAGAGCTTTTCTAAAAGCTAAGTTTTGTTCATCTTGTGTTACTGTTAGATCTTGCAGGTTCGCTGTTCAGTGATATTTGATAGGCATCTCAGTTCAAATTTTGTTTAGTTTTCCCTAAAGAGCTTTTATAAAAGCTAAGTTTTGTGTTCAGTTTAGTTAAATTTTGTGTATTAAGTGTACACACTGTTAGTGTACATTTATTTCATCTAGCTTAGCTTAGTGTGTGTTTAGTGTCTGTGTTTTGTGTTTAAAAAAAAAAAAAAAAAAAAAAGTTAGTGTTTGTTTAGTGCTTTTTTTTTTTTTCTTTAATTTTGTAGTCCTTGTCTGGTGTACTACTTTTCTTATAGTTTAGTAGCTGTCTGTGTACGTCTTTGTCTGCGTGCCTGTCTTGTAAAAAAAACACAAAAACACATTTTGTTCACATTTTCCCCCCCAATAAAGTTTAACCCCCCCACACACATATCAGCAATAATGAGCGGCATCCGTGGCCGTGGCAGCAGGGGTAGGGGAGTTACTCCCAGTGCTGGATCGCTGCCAGCACGGGGTACCTCTCGTGCCCCTACTAGTGGTAGAGGATCGGGTGCAAGGGGAGTACGCCTGATCCGGGAGTTCTTCCCATCGGGCAGCCGCCCGATATTGCCATCTCAGGCTCAAGTAGTGGTGGACTACATGGGGCACAGCAGTGCCACTGAGTCGTCGGTCCCGACTCACAGTAGTACCACCATTACACCGTTGCCTGTACTACCCCCCCCCAGCCCCCAAGAGTCCAGCATCTTACTGTTCGACAGCGACAGTGATAGGGATCTCTTGGGGGAGGCCATGCATCAGGCAGACCTCCAGCTCTGTCCTGATGGTCAGGACCTTTTTGAAGGGATGGATGAGGAGGATGGGATACCTGCTGGCAGTATCCCAGAGACATCCCTTCAAACTGGTGCTGCTGTTTTGGTGCAGGAAACAGCAGCACCTAGTCAGACCCAGGCGTGGGTGAGGGGACAGCGGAGCCAGGCTAGAGGCTCCATGTCACGTGGTTCCCTCAGACCAACACATCTCAGCCCTTGGTCTGACATCTCTGGGGGCGAAGAGGGTGACCCATCATGGTTGCCATCTGACGCGTCGGCTCACTACGTCAGTGACGACGGGGAAGGTAGGCACCCTGGTGAAACGGTGCGCCAGGTCACCACCAGGGAGACCATCGTCAGGGTCTCCACTGGTGATGGCAGCAGGAGGTGTCAGGAGGAGGAGCAGCAGCAGCAGCAGCAGCAGCAGGCAGCTCCACCTGTGCGCACCGAATCCCAGCAGGTGCAAGTAAGCGTCACCCCATCTGACAGGAGGGCGGTGCTGAAGTCACCTGTCTGGAATTTCTTTACCCTGGTGGCAGACAACCCTACCGTGGCCATCTGCCGGATTTGTAAAGTGAGGGTGAAGAGAGGGAAGTGTTTGGCTCGGGTGGGTACCACAGCCCTGAACCAGCACCTGAGGATAAACCACTGGGCGTTGTATGACGAGATGAAGCGTGGTGGTGGTAGCAGCGCCACCACCACAAGTGAGCAGGGTACAGCAGCCCCTGCCACATCTTCATCTGTTTCCAGCAGGTCATGCCCCCCCGCTCCCTCTAGTAGAGGTACTGGTACCGGCAGCCAGACCTCTACTTCCACAGCACCCTCCACGTCTGTGTCCCGCACTGCCGTCCGGCGCCAGGCGTCGATTTCAGACGCCTTTGACCGCACCACTCCCTTCCCCCCTGGAGACCGACGTGTGCGTTCCCTCAATGGGCTCCTGGCAAGGGTTATTGCCCAACATCTGCTGCCCTTCAACATAGTTGACAGCAACCCCTTCAGGCAGATGTTGGAGCAGGCCCAACCCCAATGGCGTGTCCCCAGCCACCATTTCTTTGCCAGGACTGGTGTCCCTGCCCTACACCAGCACATTGTGCAGAATGTAACCCTGTCGCTGGATCACGCTGTCAGCGACAGGGTTCATCTGACAATGGATGGCTGGACCAGCAGGCATGGGCAGGGACGCTACATCAGCTTCACGGCCCATTGGGTTTCCCTCCGAGGCGTCGGTGAGGGATCGTCGGCAACCGATCTTGTGGTGCCGCCCCGGGGTGTCCAGGGGAGAACTGCTGGTCTCCCTCAAGCCACTGTCTCCGCAGCTGCTGAGCCTCCCAGCAAGCGCCCCCGTAGCTACTCAAGTGTGGGGCACGTGCGCTGTCAGGCCGTGCTCCAGCTTGTTAGTTTAGGGGACCGGAGACACACTGCAGAAGAAGTGCTGAAAGCACTTCAAGCTCAGGTCCAGAAGTGGCTGACACCCCGAAGGCTCCAGCCAGGTATGGTTGTCTGCGATAACGGCAGCAACCTACTCGCCGCCCTCCATGCTGGCAGTCTGACGCACGTGCCCTGTCTGGCACATGTCCTCAACCTGGTGGTGCAGAAGTTCCTGCGCACTTATCCAGGGTTGAGTGACATTGTGGCAAAGGCGCGTAGGATTGCCAGCCACTTCAGGCGCTCCCCAACCGCTACCGCGTCCCTGTCCAAATTGCAGCGGAAGTACAATCTGCCCCTTCACAGGCTGATTGTGGACAGTGTGACGCGGTGGAACTCCACCCTCCACATGCTGAAGAGGTTGTGGGAGCAGCAAAGGGCGGTGAGGGAGTACCTGATGGAACTAGGCACTGAGAGGGCTTCACCACAACTCCCTTTCATCGCCTGTGCGCAGTGGGGGCAGATAAACCAGGTCTGCCAAGTGTTGTCCTCCTTCGAGCAGGCGACCAAGATGGTCAGCAGTGAGCAAATTGGCCTCAATAGCGTGCTGCCAATACTGTTCATGCTGGAGAGGACACTAGATCGCCTGCTCGAGGCTGGGGAGAGTGCCTTGGTGGAGCAGGAGGAGTCAGCAATGCTCCACCGAGACCAGGGCCAGGACCAGGAGGAGGAGGAGGAGGAGGAGGATGATGATGAAGAGGAGGAGGAGGTGGTTGCTGGTGTCGTCCCGGAGTCAGGGCCTGGTCAGGAGGGAGAGCCGGTGTTGGGGGCACCGATAGTCCGGGGGTTGGGCATGTCTGAGTTTGACCAGCAGCGCCTCAGGAAGAAGAGTCGCACCTCATTCACCTGGCCAGCATTGAGGAGTCACAGCGGGCTGTGCTCTTCCCCATGGCTGCCCACATGCTGAGATGCCTCAGGAGGGACCCCCCGGTTAAGACCATCAAGACGAGGGATGATTTCTGGATGGCCACCCTTTTGGATCCCAGGTGCAAGGGGAAACTGGAGCAGTTCATCCCAGCCAGCCGGAGGCAGCACCGGATGGAGGAACTGCAGGCAGCCATTGTCAGACGGTTGGAGCAGGCAACTCCCCGGCCTCCAGTTGTCCCCCCTCATCTCACCCAGCAGGTGGCTGCACCCAGCTGCAGCCGAGCAGGGGACCTAATGGAAGAGATGAGGATGTTCTTCCAAACCGAGCGACCCAGTACCACCACCAGCAGCAGCAGCAGCAGTCACCACCAGCGGCTGGCCCACATGGTGGCAGACTACATGGCGTCCGTCGGTGCTTCTGACAGTATGAGCACCGACGACCCCATGGAGTACTGGGTTGCCAGATTGGACACCTGCCGCGAGCTCGCTCAGTATGCGCTGGAGTTATTGTCTTGCCCCCCCTCCAGCGTACTATCTGAGCGGACATTCAGCGCGGCAGGTGGGGTGGTCACGGACAAGAGGACCCGTCTGTCCACAGACTCCGTGGACAGACTCACATTCATAAAGATGAATGAGTCCTGGATCGGCGGTGACTTTCTGGCACCCGTCGTCGGTTCAGGGCGCTGAAGGGTCCCTTGCCATGCATTCCCTGATGAAGCCCCGGACCTGATGTATTTACAGTGCTGAATATAACTATTTCAACATCAGAGAAAATCAATGTTAATATTTGGTACAGTAGGCTTTCTTTGCAATTACAGCGGTCAAACATTTCTTGTAGTTTTACACCAACTTTGCACACACTGGAGGAGGGATTTTGGCCCACTCCTCCACACAGATCTTCTCTACATCAGTCATGTTTCTGGGCTATCGCTGAGAAACACGGAGTTTGAGCTCCCTCCAAAGATTCTCTATTGGGTTTAGGTCTGGAGACTGGCTAGGCCACGCCAGAACCTTGATATGCTCCTTACAGAGCCAATCCTTGGTTATCCTGGCTGTGTGCTTTGGGTCATTCTCATGTTGGAAGACCCAGCCTCGACCCATCTTCAAAGCTCTAACTCAGGGAAGGAGGTTGTTGCCCAAAATCTTGCAATACATGGCCCCGGTCATCCTCTCCTTAATACAGTGCAGTCACCCTGTCCCATGTGCAGAAAAACACCACCAAAGCATGATGCTACCACCCCCATGCTTCACATTAGGGATGGCGTTCTTGGCATGGTACTCATCATTATTCTTCCTCCGAACACGGTTAGTGAAATTATGATCAAAAAATTATATTATAGTCTCATCTGACCACATGATTTTCTCCCATGACTCCTTTGGATCAGTCAAGACAATTATGTCAGCAGTTATTTCACACCCTATATACTCTTATTAAGACTGCTGTACATCATGGCAACTCCTGCCCATGTGATATGACTCTGTATCAACTACTACTGTTAATACTACTACTGCTGCTTCTGCTGCTGCTGCCGCCCAGTCAATACACCTATGTCAGCAGTTATTTCACACTCTATATACTCTTATTAAGACTGCTGTACATCATGGCAACTCCTGCCCATGTGATATGACTCTGTATCAACTACTACTGTTAATACTACTACTGCTGCTTCTGCTGCTGCTGCCGCCCAGTCAATACACCTATGTCAGCAGTTATTTCACACTCTATATACTCTTATTAAGACTGCTGTACATCATGGCAACTCCTGCCCATGTGATATGACTCTGTATCAACTACTACTGTTAATACTACTACTGCTGCTTCTGCTGCTGCTGCCGCCCAGTCAATACACCTATGTCAGCAGTTATTTCACACTCTATATACTCTTATTAAGACTGCTGTACATCATGGCAACTCCTGCCCATGTGATATGACTCTGTATCAACTACTACTGTTAATACTACTACTGATGCTTCTGCTGCTGCTGCCGCCCAGTCAATACACCTATGTCAGCAGTTATTTCACACTCTATATACTCTTATTAAGACTGCTGTACATCATGGCAACTCCTGCCCATGTGATATGACTCTGTATCAACTACTACTGTTAATACTACTACTGCTGCTTCTGCTGCTGCTGCCGCCCAGTCAATACACCTATGTCAGCAGTTATTTCACACTCTATATACTCTTATTAAGACTGCTGTACATCATGGCAACTCCTGCCCATGTGATATGACTCTGTATCAACTACTACTGTTAATACTACTACTGATGCTTCTGCTGCTGCTGCCGCCCAGTCAATACACCTATGTCAGCAGTTATTTCACACTCTATATACTCTTATTAAGACTGCTGTACATCATGGCAACTCCTGCCCATGTGATATGACTCTGTATCAACTACTACTGTTAATACTACTACTGATGCTTCTGCTGCTGCTGCCGCCCAGTCAATACACCTATGTCAGCAGTTATTTCACACTCTATATACTCTTATTAAGACTGCTGTACATCATGGCAACTCCTGCCCATGTGATATGACTCTGTATCAACTACTACTGTTAATACTACTACTGCTGCTTCTGCTGCTGCTGCTGCCGCCCAGTCAATACACCTATGTCAGCAGTTATTTCACACTCTATATACTCTTATTAAGACTGCTGTACATCATGGCAACTCCTGCCCATGTGATATGACTCTGTATCAACTACTACTGTTAATACTACTACTGCTGCTTCTGCTGTTGCTGCTGCCGCCCAGTCAATACACCTATGTCAGCAGTTGTTTCACACTCTATATACTCTTATTCCTACTGCTGTTCATCATGGCAACTCCTGCCCAAGTGATATGACTCTGTATCAACTACTACTGCTAATACTACTACTGCTGCTGCTGCTGCTGCTGCTGCTCAGTCAAGACAACTATGTCAAAAGTAATTTCCCACTCTATATACTCCTATTACCACTGCTGTTCATCATGGCACCTCCTGCCCAAGTGATATGACTCTGTATCTACTACTACTACTACTACTGCTGCTGCTGCTGCTCTGTCAAGACACCTATGTAAAAAGTTAATTCCCACTCTATATATACTCCTATTACCACTGCTGTTCACTGATACCACTGATAGTTAATTTATCCCTTAACTACCCCCATTTGTGAGGGTCGGGGTTTTCCTTTAAAGTCCCATGCAAATCAATGGAAAATGTATGTTCCCACATAACTTCTGTACGCCTGGAGATATTTCAATAATACCCGCTATACATATTACTTATATGCCAAATAAAAATATATAACAGTTAAATTAACCCTTACCAACACCCTTATATAAAAGATGGGTATATTTATATTACTATGATTTTCCTCCCCAAAAGGTTAAGATAGGAAGACCGGGCAACGCCGGGTATTCAGCTAGTAATAGTATAAAATGTTTTCGGTTATTATTAAGCTAGATGTGTTGATGTTGATGTTGATGTGTTAGATGTGAAGTTAGATGTGAAGTTAGATGTGTTTAAAAAACTAACAATTTCAATAAGAAATGAAACCTTTGCAAAATATAACATTTTTTATAAAAAAAAAAAAAAAAAAAATTAGGACATTAACTTCTGAAGCTCTGTCACCTCATCCATGTTTTTCGCCAGTTGTTGCACCAGTTGTTGATTTTGGCGCATCAAAAACAGTATCTGCTGCTCATTTGCCATTACTCTCTTCGTGAGGTTTTTCATGGCAGCTTGTTTCACCTCTAGCTTTTTTAGAACTGTTAGGATATAAGAAAAAAACATTTGGATTTCAAAGACCGTTACGAAAGATTATTTTCAGCCATAAAAATAATAAAGTCTGACTTAAGAGACTCTATGAAAGAGGATCTGGCAGAGGCAATTCTCTTCCTTAGAACTCTACATTGCATTTATTTGCATTTGCTAAGCCTAGAACTACATTTCAAGATTAATATAAACCATTTCTAGGTTTTTCATATTTTTTTTTTGGGTTCATTATAGATAAGCTTTGTTTTGGTTCTAAAACAGCCAAATAATGTGGTCTGTATTTTTGAACTGTTAAAGATCATGTTCCTGATGTTTAAGCCTGCTGCTACTATCCAGTCACTTGATTGTTTTCATTGTGTTTGTCTTTTGCTTAAACTGTGCAATACAGTAGACTGTTGGCTTCCCAGCCAGTAGTCCTGTGGTAGTTTGCGTTTCTTTCCCTCAAGGAATCTATAAAATACATTCGCATATTAATACAGAGGAGTCGGAGTCGGGGAGTCGGGGAGTCGGGGAGTCGGAGTCTGAAGTACATAAAACTGAGGAGTCGGAGTCGAAAAATTTATCTACCGACTCCACAGCCCTGCTTTAAATGCTGTCCATTTTTAGAGCTACATTTTATTGTTGAAATTTTATTAATATATGTGCACATATTTACCCTCCTGATTGACGGTATAATTAACCGTCTCATCCTGCTCCTCTTCCTCGTCACCCACTACTCCACCAGAAGTTTCGGGGGGGGGGTGCAGCTCCTCCTCTTGCTCCTCCACAGGAACTGGGGGTGGTGATGTGGATGGCCCTGGCTGCTCCTCCTCATCCCTCTCCTCCTCTTCCACATCCTCCTCCTGCTCCTCCTCTGCGGCCTGTCGCCTTGTGCGCTTGGGGCGCACAGTTGGTAGCGGAGCTCCTATAATAACACAATGTTCATATATTATAAAAATGTTTTCTAATGACGTATGCAAATTCTGTGTACTCTACTGTATTGTATATGAATACAAATTAATTTATATAGACAGTTAACCAATGGGACAATGTTATATTAAAGGGTCTTGTGGGCACTACAGGGGACTGAGCGTGAGCTGGGCTGCCACCATGGTAAAATGAGCTGTTTTTGTCTCCTTTGTTTTGTTCAGACGATCTCATGTTAAAAAAAAGTACTTGATGGAGTACACAGGATTACTATAACAACCCCACGCCTAACACAGGAATTTAGTGGGAATCTATATATATAAAACTCAACGTGTGTGTGCATGTATGTATGTATGTTCCACCATCACGTCCAAACGGCTAAAGATATTTACATGAAACTTGGCACACAGGTTACTTATATGTCAGCCACAAATATAGGATTGGTGGTTTAACCCATACCCACCCCCATTTGCCTTGGTCAGGGTTTTTCTTTAAAGTCCCATTCAACTCTATGGGAAATACATGTTATTTCATAACAGCTGTAGATATTTCGATAACACTTGGTCACATGTTATCTATACGTCCACTTAAAGTATAGGATCGTTAATTTATCCCTTAACTAACCCCATTGGTGAGGGTCGGGCTTTTTGTTTAAAGTCCCATGCAAAGCAATGGGAAAAGTATGTTCCCACATAACTTCTGTGTTCCTGTCTGCTGTCCCATGTTTTTTTCCAACAGTACTATGAATACCTTGGCTGGTGGTGATATATGTTACAACAACATGGCGTCTTGGTTAACAACATCTGACCTTACATTAATTACATATGACCTTACATAACTGTCCCCAAGGGACCCGGGCTGGCTCAACGCGATTGCCACTGCGCTGACAAGCCATTCACCTCTGCAGCTAGGGGTTCGGATCCCGCTCTCGGCTACATGTGAATTGAGTTTGGTGGTCTCAGCTCGGCCCCCGGTGGGTGTGCTATGCGAGGTAAGCCTGCGCTTAGTATGCCCACCTCCCTCCCACAAAAACCACCACACTTACACACGCACTCGCAATTGGGTTAACATGCACGCACTCTGACCATGCGGTCTCTAAAAAGAGAGGCGAAGGACTAACGGGGCTGGTTGAGCGGGCAAATCCTCTCACTCCCTTATAGGGAGTCCCTCTGCCCCGTGGGGCTTCGAAGCGGAGCAGGTAGGACGGTCTGTGTGGGAGGACCCCCTCACACCCGCCATTGCCACCCGGGGCATGGAGAAAGGTGGCAGATTACCTCTGGGGGAGGCCTGCCTACTCCCAACTCCTGCAGTCCGGCTCCTCTCTCGAGTACACGCACAAAATACACTTTAGGGAAAAAAAAACATAACTGTGACCAATAACTTACCAGGATGATATTTATTCCGGATACGCCTGACCCGGTTCATCTGGCGCCTCTTCAGGTCGGACCACTTTTTGAGGATCGCCATGCGAGTGTGTTCTTCGCCTAGTTCCTCAATCAGGGAGCTTATAACTCCCTGTTTTTCTTGCTGCCTCCGCAGCTCATCGTATCCTGTTTCCAGGAACTTCTGCAAGATGAAGAACAAAGTATATTGTAATACTTTTGTTGACAGCCTTATGGATATATGACATAAATGTATGCTATTCAACAATTGGAAGCATTCTCGCCTTATTAATCAATGACAGGGGTAACATGACAGATTTTATATACTGCCATTTCCGTCGCCACCTTTTTTACATAAATATAGCAGCCATTATCATTTGCATAATTATGAATATATACTAACTTTCAAACTAGACTAAAATGCAGTTGAAGATAATGAAATAACAGTGGTCAAAATACTTACACAAATCAGCAACTTTTCCTCAGATACAGTGAAATTACTTCCAACCATCTTGCTCTGCGATTGCGTTGCGATCATAAAGTTGGAAACTGGCAAGGGTCCAGGAAATGGTCGCGTGTTGTTCGCGTGTTGATTGCGCTGCTTGGACCGAGATGGGTCCATATGGCTTCGGCTGTATGGACCACAGTAACTCTTTTCCCTGTCAGGAGCCTAACGCCCCGGGGGGTCAGAGACGGGACCTTTTCGGAGGACCACTGACGTATGCAACCGTCGCAGTTTTTTGTGATGTCACTCTTTAGGTGTGTGCAAATTTTTCCTTGCACCGGGTGGAGTTTTTGGGTTGTGTTTTGCACGCCACAGGCTTTTCAACAGAAAATAACCAGCTGGAGGCAGAATGGTTGCAAAACACTACGGGTTTGTTACCTAACTCTGGGTTTCAAGACCAGTCCAACTCCAGCTGTTGCAAAACTACTACTCCCATCAGCCACGGTCTGTCAGTGCATGCTAAGAATTTTACTTTTGCTGCATCTAGGGTGCCACAGTTTAGAGACCCGTGCATAAAGGCCTGAAAAATGGGGGCCTGCAGAACTTACAATACTAGAAGTGCCAGCATTCCCAGGCATGCTGGAAGTTGTAGTTCTGCAACATCTAAAGGGCAATATGTATTCGAACGTCCTTGGGCCTTGAGGACACTGAAGTCAGGACGTTCGCATACGTCCTATGTCCAATAAAATGTTAAATTCATTATGCTAAATAACAAGGAAAAGTGCCTAAATACACATTTGCCAACCAGGGTGTCTGCAGCTGTCCAGGCATGCTGGGACTTGTAGTTTTGTAAAAGCAGGAGACACATTTTTTGTGAAATACTAATATCTGATCATATATACTAACTTTTAAACTAGACTTAAATGCAGTTGAAGATGATGAAATAACAGTGGTCAAAATACTTACACAAATCAGCAACTTTTCCTCAGACTTAGTGAAATTGCTTCCAACCATGTTGCTGTGTGATTGCGCTGCGATCATAAGTTGGAAACTGGCAAGGCTCCAGGAAATGGTCGCGTGTTGTTCGCGCAATTGCGCATGCGCGATCGAAAAATCGCAATCGCAATATGTATTTTGGTTAAAATATCATACATATTCGATTTCAGAGTGCTGCTACAGCAGTTTTCGAAATATCTGCAATCAATTTCGCATTCGCATGTTGCGATATTTCGATAAAATATCAGGAATATTCTGAGCCAATCAGAGCGCTCCTCCAGCATATCTCGAAATTGCGCAATAAATATCGCATTCGCATGTTGCGATATTTCGATAAAATATCACGAATATTCTGAGCCAATCAGAGCGCTCCTCCAGCATATCTCGAAATTCCGCAATAAATATCGCATTCGCATGTTGCGATATTTCGATAAAATATCACGAATATTCTGAGCCAATCAGAGCGCTCCTCCAGCATATCTCGAAATTCCGCAATAAATATCGCATTCGCATGTTGCGATATTTCGATAAAATATCACGAATATTCTAAGCCAATCAGAGCGCTCCTCCAGCATATCTCGAAATTCCGCAATAAATATCGCATTCGCATGTTGCGATATTTCGATAAAATATCACGAATATTCTAAGCCAATCAGAGCGCTCCTACCGCAGTTATTAAAAAAATCGCAATTATTTTCGCATTCGCAATAGCGAAAAATCGCATTCAATTAATTTCGATAAAATATCACGAATATTCGAATTTAGCGAATATATCTCGAATATTCGAATATATATTCGAGATATATCGCGAAATCGAATATGGCATATTCTGCTCAACACTAATGATCTCAGGAGTGCTCACAATTTGATAAGTATATATATAATATATATATATAAACATTTTTACAGCCTACCTGTTTCCAGCATACTGACCTAGCAATCCCAGACCTTCTTTTTAGCTAAAGAGGTCATGGAAATCTGATGAGCAGGTGAGCACATTGGGTGATCTGGATTGTCTGTCAAGTGGGGGAGGACTGTCAGCTATTTTGAACAGTTTTTGTTAGATATAATCTTTTGCATAACCTGTTAGATATAATCTTTCAGGGGCTAAACAAAGTACATGGCAGACAGTGTGCGGTTCATTCTCTCTGCAACTCCATTTTGCTCCGGGTTATATGGAACTGTTGTATGGAACATAATTCCATGCTTCCTGAGAATGGCTTGTGTTTTACCACTTGTATATTCTGAGCCATTATCTGTTCGTAGTTCCGCCAAAAATATTATTTACTTGCGCGAGATACTCTTCTAATTTCTCTGGCACTTCATCCTTATTGTGAAGTAGAAATACTGTGGTATATCTGGAGTAATCATCAATGAAGGTCAGGAAGTACTTTTTCTTTCCTGGAGTCATAGTTTTCATTGGACCACAAAGATCTGAATGTATTAAGTCCAGAGGTTTTTGAGCTTTGCTGTTGGTCTGCTTGGAAAAAGGTGTCCTTGCCATTTTTCCTTTAATACAGCTGGTACAAATCATTATGTGATCACATGGATTAATCTTAATACCACTTGCATAGTTATTCTCAACTATTTTCTTTATTGTATCAGAATTTCTGTGCCCCAATCGTCTGTGCCAAGTGTGGATGCAGTTTGAATGTTTATCCTCTTTGGCTATGTTAACCATTTCACTGCAGTTCAGCTGATATAGTTCATCTATGATTTTAGCCTTTGCAAGCAAGCAATCCCCTTTTGTTATGACACAACTGTCACCCTGAAATGTGACTACATTGCATTGGTTAGTGAGTTTCTTTACTGACAAAAGGTTGCTTTCAAGATCTGGCACATACAGAACATTCCTCATATGGATCTTTTTAGTGATATCTGGAGAGATAGGACAGTATAGAAAGCCATCTCCTATTCCCACTGATTTCATGAATTGTCCATTAGCTGTAGTTATCCCTTCTGTTTTGCTTTCATCAAGCTGAGCGAAGAAACTTCGGTCATTTGTCATGTGACTTGTAGCACCTGAGTCCACACACCATGCTTGCACAGAGGTGACACCATTTTTGGAACCGAATGCATACTCCTTTGTTTCTATGACATTCTTAGCTTGTTGCAATGCACTTTGTTTTTGCATTCTAGCTTTCCAGATTCTACAATCTGTTTTTAGGTGTCCTGGTTTCTTGCACACAAAGCATTCCCGCTTTTCTAGCTGCACGTTACTGTGTTTATTTTTGTATTTCGTCTTTAAAGCCGTCTCTGAACACACACTCACATTACTCATGCTTTCAGTTTTGCGCTTGTATTCATCCACAAGCTTGCCTTTAACATATTCCAGTGTCAGATCATCATCTGGACGTGCATCTAGTGCTGTTACAAGTGTCTCATAACTTTCAGGAAGTCCACCTAATAATAGCGCTGCAACATGGAAATCTTTTATCTCTTCTCCAATCCCTCGCAGTCTCTCCACCATCTCTAAGGTCTGTCTTATATAGTCCTGCATGTCCTGGTCTTTCTGTAGCTTAGTCTGATAGAGCTTTCTGATTAAATACAGTTTATTGCTGAGATTAACTCTTTCATGTGCTTTCTGTAACTCTTCCCACATGTCTTTTGCAGTCTGACAGTTACATATATGTATGATTTGATCATCATGTATGCACAGGGAGATTGTGCTCTGCGCCTGCTGATCTCTGTTTAACCACTCCTCTGTGGGCTGTGCAGGCCTTTGTTCATTTATACATTTCCACGTACCTTCTCTTATAAGCAGCATTTTCATCTTGAATTTCCAAGATTGGTAGTTCTGATTCGTCAGATTTGCAATGGAGAACTTTGCTGAGGGGATGGCAGCAGCCATTTCTGCTGTTTGTCTTTCTGTTGCTGTCTCTTGCACTCAATTGCTCTAGCTCACTGTATCTGGCTATATCCAGGGGTAATCTGTATTATATCCTGGGCTTCTGTAACATGTTCTGGGCCCATAACCTGTTAGATATAATCTTTTGGGGCTAGACAAAGTATCAGGCAGACAGTCTGTTGTTTCTCTGTGAAAACACTGTGTCACAAGCAGGAACTCTTTTATTACTTATAAGGCATAGACAAAACATGAACTCACAAATGTAACACTGCCATCTAGTGATCATACAATGTAGTAGACACACAACAATGACATATAGTGGTTGTTGCTTATTGAATACAAACCTTGTATGCTAACAGTTTTTTGAATCACCAAGCTGTTGTTCAGCATATGAACTTTTTTGTGTTTGGTTACATTTAATCAACTTATTTGTTCACCTAGTTTATTAAATCACTTTTTATTCACTCCTATCGTGTATATAATTTAACTTATGTTCTTTAGAATCAGTATTTAGTGTATGAATTGTTATTGATTGTCAATCACTCACAAGCAGTGTTTACTTAGCTCCCTATTCACATATTTCAAATTGCCTAGTTTCTCATTTGGGGAGCAGCTTTTTGTATTTTTTTTTTTTTAGGTTTCATTTATTTGGCGCGAGGTTCAGTTATTTACTTATACAGTACCATACCTGCGGCTGAATGTTGGAAATCAATGAAGAAGGCAACAGAAATCTGCACTAGCTTCTGAGTCATATGCCGAGCAGCTGCCCTGCTGCATTATGAACACAGAAGACCTGGGCACCATTCAGAGAGCACTTTTAGTTTTAATGAATGCAAAGCATGCCATGATTGGTGAGGTGGTGATGTCCTGTTCTCAGCCTCATCCATTTATTGACAAAAATGCAAAGTGTTCTCTGAATTACTCCTGTACTGTGCAGGCAACCTCTCGTATTCAGTAAGCAGCAGGGCAGCCACTTGGCATGAAACTTGTTGTGCCTACTATAGTGATTTCCAGCTTCCAGAGGGATTAGCCAGGTATGGTCTACACTAAGGTGACCAGATTTTTTTAATGAAATCCGGGGACATATTTTTTCTTTACAAGTAATGGCAACAATTAGCGACTCTCTGCCCTTCGCCGCCCACCTCACAGCCTCTCAAGTCTTATGTACACACCATCACTTTATGTGATGAAAAAAAAATGACGTTTTTAAAAACGTCAATTTAAATGACCGTGTGTGGGGGAAAACATTGTTTTATGTCTTATGAAAAACGACAAAAAAAAATTGAAGCATGCTTCAATTTTTTGTGTCGTTTTTCAAAACGTTGTTTTTTGTGTCACAAAAATTGACCGTGTGTAGCAAAAAACAACGTTTTTAAA
The DNA here is from genome assembly GCF_905171775.1 of Rana temporaria. Lineage (NCBI taxonomy): Eukaryota > Metazoa > Chordata > Amphibia > Anura > Ranidae > Rana > Rana temporaria. The sequence goes on from NC_053492.1 coordinate 345,557,835, forward strand.
CCCGCGCATGCCCAGAAGCTAGTTATGAAGCGAGCTTCAATGGAAAAAAGTGGTGAACGTAACCCCGCTTTGCTAGAGCATTGTGAAAAAACGATGGTGTGTAGGCAACGTGGTTTTTGAAAATTTAAGTTTCAAAAACATAGTTTTTTACTTCACAGAAAATGTCGTTTTTTTTTCCATCACATAAAGTGATGGTGTGTATGCGGCATAACTCTTCGAGCCCCGGCTACTACTGGATGGGGAGCGCAGGAAGATCACTCCGCCAGGGAAGGCAAGGAGATAGGCAGGTGACTGGCCAGGATTTGAGCCAAGGCAGGAGAACACGCAAGTGAAGGTGAATGAAATATTCCCTCCGCTCCGACCAGCACATGATCATCAGAAAGGGGCACAGATAATGGGAAAAATACAACCCCCCTATGCTAGTAGGCACGGCGGAGCGGGGGGGTGTAATTCTATTTTTTTTTATTTAATTCTGCACTGATTGTGTTTGAAATTGCCCCTGCCCCCTATTAAATCCAATTTGGGGACAAAACCAGGGACAGACTTGGTCTGGGGACAGTGTCCTCAATCAGGGGACTGTCCCCTGAAACTGGGGATGTCTGGTCACCCTAGTCTACACCAAGTTACATTGGTCCAAGCTGGACCAATGTCACCATGTAAAAATATGCATCCTTAGGATTTATCTTTAAACAGAAGTTAAATTATGTACATAAATTTTCGTTCTACAAAAAACAAATGTACAAACTGATAGACTGAAGATTCAAACTCTGAATGTAGGTGGAAAACAAATCACTTGTTTTTATTTGCATCTCATTAGAAGCTGATTAAATGTGATTATAATAGTTGTGTACACATTAAATAAATTAATTTGATTGCACAAAGATCCCGTTAGTCATGTGCAAGCCAATCAAAATTTGATGCTTAGCATTAGAGTAAAGAAAATCCTAAAAACATTTTTAGCTTATCTATCATGTAACAAGGGCTAAAGCTGAAAAAAAAAATGCTGTTTTTAATGCCAAAAGTACACAGCGAGAATTTTCAGAATATATGACTGCATGGATACGGTTTTATTTCTGTTATATCTGTTACCTAAAGTATTACATAAAACCTGAGCTGAATATATTACACATTGCCTTTGGAAAGCAGGGTGAACGCTTTCCATTTTATTAATGCATTGTGACACCATGCATTAAACTGCCAACTGCTGTTTAGTAATTAAAGCGGCCAGCATAATATAGTGTTCGATAAGAATATAGATTCCCCTAACTCATTCTCTCCATGTCCCAGAGTTTATACGATAGTCAAGTGTAACAGATGTTTCAGTCATATAACCCACATCTGGCTACAAGGCATTCACTGGTGTCATTTAAATTAGCCTTTCCATTTTATTATGAAGAATAAACGCCTTCTCAGAGATTCTGTCTTCTGGGAATTTTGCAGGTACTCTTGGATAACGGTGCATCTATAAAATAGTTCAGCTCTACAAAAATCAGGCAAAGCGTAAAATAAAAATGAAGACGTCTAGTGTATTTTTCCGTCTTTAAACAAGCTGCTGCCATTTCACTGAACAAATGTTTATCAGTCTTTATAGATACACAGCTAACTTGTTAATGGTCTGTGCAGAGTTCTTTGAAAAGGTTGTCTCTGTATTATTTGCAATGCAAAATAGATGGCTTTCAAAAAATGTAGCTTTCAACTTTTTTCTTTTTTTTTTCTTTGAATAGGCGACTTATTGTAATTAAATGCAATTCTCTTGAAACGTAATACTTTGATTTTACTTTTCGAACTTAAAGCTGATATCTAGCTACAAAATAAAAGTTCAGAAAAATATCCGTTGACTTACCAAAAATGCACTTAGGTCCCATTTTCCCGTTAAAAAGTGAGAACACACAGGACTTTGTAGAATGAATAACAGGAAATTCTGTCAGGACTGCCCAGTTGTCTTTTGATAAATCTCGTAATCCCACCCACTTCCCTCATCTTTACAACATAAGGAGCAATTATTCTGTTCAGGATAAGAACTAGAAGGGCTGTCTGGGCTCTTTGAGATAATGCAGGAACATAGAACAACATCAAAGGGCTTTTACACCTGTGCAACATATGTAAAAAAACACATTACATGGTATATTTAGGCAACAGAGCGAAAAATACGAGAATTCATTGTTAGGGTTATCATACACTTAGAGGATACATCTATTTTTATTGCAGCCATTCTTTAAATGACACTGCTCCGAGCACCACTCTAAAGTCTTTTACTCACTTGTCAATTTTTTCCTGGCTTCCTACCACTGGCTTTTTAACACTGTACAGTTTTCCTGCCAACAGATTATTTTATTGTGCATGTGCAGAAAGATCTCAAATAATTCCTATGAAGAGGGCATCCACCATAGGGAGGCATAACATATAGTCTCTCTGTAGATATGAATGGAGATTTTCTGAACGTACATAGAAGAAGAAGAAGAGTCTTTTTGGTCAGGATACTTAGCACATGAGTTGTGTGAGGCTTTCACAAGGCCACACAGCTCTGAGGCCCCGTACACACGTCCAAGGAACTCGACGTGCCAAACACATCGAGTTCCTCGTCGAGTTCTGTGTTGAAGCCGCCGAGGATCTCGGCGGGCCAACTTTCCTCATTGAACAATGAGGAAATAGAAAACATGTTCTCTATTTGGCCCGACAAGTTCCTCGTCGGCTTCCTCGCTGAAAAGTGTACACACGACCGAGTTTCTCGGCAGAATCCAGCTCCGATCGAGTTTCCTGGCTGAATTCTGCCGAGAAACTCGGTCGTGTGTACGGGGCCTGAGAGAATGCTGGGGGAGAGGGGGTCGGCTAAAAGATACCTGTTCCAAAAATACAGTTTAGAAAAAGATGATTAAACCTGTTCCAGAATTACAGTTTAGAAAAAGATGATTAAACCTATTACGTTAAATTGGATTAGGCTGCTGCTGCAATGTAGTGGCTGTGTACCCTGCAGAGCTGTTTCTTGGCCTAGACCAACAAAGCCTAGGCCTAGGGCGGCACCTTGGAAAAAAATCTGCCCCCTGTACAAAACCCCCTGTCCTCCCAAGTCCCAGCCCCCATGCAACCGCCTACCGCACAAATACAGGCCCCGTCGGCCAGCCTGCTGTAGGGCGGCATAGGCAGTCTTTGGACATACTTGGCTGGGGGAGGGAAGCAACTAGCTCCCCATGAGATGGCTGATGACTGGCCAGACTGGGTGCACACGAACGGGTGGAGGTGGAGCCTAATACTCCGCCTACCCTCAACACTGCATCTTCTCCGGGCCCAGAGCGAGGTCTGTGATGATAGATGAGGAGAGGAGAGAAGGATGACAGGAACCCCCAAGGAACATCCAGGACAGCAGGTAAAATTAAGTACTGGGATGGATCAGAAGATTGGAGGGGCTGTAGGGGAGCAGCGCGCCGTGAGTGGTGTTATTATAACAGGCAGGGGGGCAGCCAGTACAGATACAGGAGGCTCAATAATACTCTCCTGGTTCCCCTCCACTGCGTCCCCTATTTGTCCCTTCCCACAGTGTCCCCCCCACTGTGTCCATCCCCACATTGTCCCCTTGTACCCTTCCCCCCACAGTGTCCCTCTGTGTCTCGTCCCCCTGTGTCCTTGTCCCCCACAGTGTCCCCCTGTGTCCTCGTCCCCCCACAGTGTCCCCCTGTGTCCTCCCTCACCCACAGTGTCCCCCTGTGTCCTGTCTTCCCCCACAGTGTCCACCTGTGTCTCCCCACCACAGAGTCCCCCTGTGTCCCCCCACCCCACAGTGCTCTCTGTCCTCATCGCACTGCGTCCGTTTCTCTATCTGTCCACAGAGTTCCTCTTTGTCCCTGGCGTCCCTCTCTGTCCTCATCGCACTGCGTCCCTCTATGTCTGTCCCCAGCGCCCCCTCTGTCCCTGGTGTCCCTCTCTGTCCTCATTGCACCGCGCCATGAGTGGTGTTATTATTACAGGTGGGGGGCAGCCAGTACAGATGCAGGAGGCTCCATATATCCTCTCCTGGTTCCCCCCCCACGGTGTCCCCCCACAGTGTTTCTCTGTGACCTCCCCTCACAGTGTCCCCCTGTGCCCTTCCCCCCACAGTGTCCCCCTGTGTCCTCCCCTCACAGTGTCCCCCTGTGTCCTCCCCCCACCACGGAGTCCCCCTGTGTCCCCCCACCCCACAGTGTCCCATGTCCCCACTGCATCGCTCTCTGTCCTCATCGCACTGCATCCCTCTCTATCTGTCTCCATAGTCCCTCTCTGTCCCCGGCGTCCCTCTCCATCCTCATTGCACTGCGTCCCTCTCTGTCCATTCCCAAGAGTCCCTCTCTGTCCCTGATGTCCCTCTATGTCTGTCCACAGAGTCCCTCTCTTTCCCTGGCATCCCTCTCTGTCTGTCCCCAGAGTCCCTCTCTGTCCCCGGCGTCCCTCTCTGTCCCCATCACACTGCATCCCTCTCTGTCTGTCCCCAGAGTCCCTCTCTGTCCCTGGCGTCCCTGGGTTGTATTTAAATTAGGGGTGCATGAGTTTAGTCAGGCCTAGGGCAGCACATAACCTAAATACACCACTGGTACCCTGTAGTGTGAATCCAATAAGTATTACAGCGCTATCCTAAAATAAACTCATAAAACATAGTTCTAGGCTCCTATACAGTTCATAAACTCCAAAAATATCATATGTGTTCAAAAAAGTTGTGACAAAGTGCTCCATTCTTATTCCATTATCCTTTTGTGGAATTGATAAAATAGACAAACATTGGAGGGGAACGCATGTGAGGAGAGCCGTCTCACAGAATGATACCAGATCGATTCATTGTATGCGTACACTAACACCCCTAGGGCTCAATGTAGATCTCGAAATAAACTGTTTCATTACCAATTATTAAGATTAAGACCAGAAATAAGAACGAATACATCAATATAAATAGGGGTTGATAAAGTAAACATGAGGTGGATAGTTTTATTATGTAACTAAATAAACCCCCAGAAAGAAATGGGTCTTTTCCAAAAATATGGGTCCTAAGTTTAATTCAGTCTCCCATTCGAAGTCTATTAGTAACTCTACCTACTCTGCACAATATAGGAAGTTTATTTTTACGTATGTCCTTAATGAACAACAGATGATGTAATTTTTTAAATGATATTAACTACTCTATAGGTAATGCATGAGTCTTCTAGATAGCGTATTCATTTCACAGTGATGTTTGCACATAAAAATGGAACTCATCACTGACTAGACCAGCTTCTGAAGACCACCAGAGGGAGGGGCGAAACGTACATCAAGCGAGGACAGTCAGTGGTGATATACACCGTGGTGGCCAGTTTTTACTACTTTTATGGTTCTATATGCCAATGTAAGTGCAATTACATTTTAACTTTATTTTAATAAAACAATATTAAGCCATGAAGATTTTTCCCAGCCTTCCTTACATGATTTAACTGATGACCAAACCCGGATCTATATTGGAGGAAAGGAGGAGGTGAAAAGTGAGACTATATATCCATGCGTTATATATACAGTATATGGGACTACCATACACTGTTTCCTGGAAAATGTTGGTGAGTAGGAGAACACCTCACGGTCAACAGAAGTCACCTATTTACTGTACACAACTTGTTTGAATACAGATGATATTTTTGGGCTTTATGAACTGTATAGGAGCCTAGAACTGTATTGTATGAGTTTATATTAGGGCATTCCTGTAATACTTATTGGATTCACAATAAAAACTAATTGGTGTTTAAATCCACCTCCCCTCTATTGCTTTTAAATATACGGTACTTAAAAGTTTATATGATAAGAGATTATGGTAATTACGAATACATATACTTTGGACTGTTGCCACCCACATAACACATACAGTATGTGGGGTGGCAAAAAGAAGGCTTAAGCATCCACACAATTTCCAATCGATACAGGAGTTTAGAGATTATTCTGGATTTTGTATCAATTGGTCCAAATCATCCCTATTTTCCATTGATAAAACATTGGTGGACTGCCCTATTCAACTGTCCCAATCATTTAAATACCTGGTGGTGGTGATTCAGCTTCAGCTGGTGGTGGTGATTTCTGGGTTCCTGGACCTCAATGTGAGACCGGTGATAGGGGCTCTTCGGGAGAAAGTACAGAGAAGGTGAAACATGCTGCTGACAGTAATGGGTCATGTAAACATATTTAAAATTATCTTCCTTCCAAAGTTGCTGTACATCAGGGGTGGCCTGCGACCTCCTGCTCTGGGATAGAATAGAATACTGTTATTAAAGGTCAGTTTATTACTAAAATCACAGGGCCAGATTCAGAGACAGCGGCGTATTTTTGTGCGGGCGTAGCGCATCTCATATGCGCTACGCCGACGTAACTCTGAGAGGCAAGAGCAGTATTTACAAAGCACTTGCTCCCTAAGTTACGTCGGCGTAGCTTAAATGGGCCGGTGTAAGCCCGCCTAATTCAAATTAGGAAGGTAGTGGGCGTGTTGTATAAAAATTAGCCATGACCCCATGTAAATGAATTCCCAAAGAACGGTGCATGCGCGTGCATGCTCAGAATCACGTCGCATATACTCCCTCAATGCTCAATGCTTTCGACGTGAACGTAACCTACGCCCAGCCCCATTCACGTACGACTTACGCAAATGACGTAAAATCCGACGGCTGTTCCGACGTCCATACCCTAACATGACTTACCCCTGCTTTATGAGGGATAACTATACGCCGGATGTACGCCTTACGTAAACGGTGTAGCTTACTGCGACGGGCGCAAGTACGTTCGTGTATCGGCGTATCTAGGTCATTTACATATTCAACGCGTAAATCAATGGAAGCGCCCCTAGCGGCCAGCGTAAATATGCACCCAAGATACGACGGCGTAGGAGACTTACGTCAGTCGGATGGAGCCAGAATTCAGGCGTATCTGGTTTCAAGAATACGGCGCATAGATACGACGGCGCATCCTAGAACTTACGCGGCGTATCAACAGATACGTCTGGCGTAAGTTCTCTCTGAATCTGGCCCATAGTGTACATATGGACATATCTGTTCTGCAGTGGTTACTAGGCTATTTTCAAACTGATCTGCAGATGCAGAGCAGTGCACCTGCAGGTTACCTTCACTGAGCCACAGACTTCTGTTATTACTTGTGAGTTTGGTGAGCTTTCTGAAAGTGCACCAAACCTGTAGAATATAATGGAAGTCTATTGCAAAGTGCAGGAAAGCCAAAGGTACACTGTGTTGTACCCGCAGTGCGGGTAAACCGTAGCGCATCAGTGTGAAAGCAGCCATGGGTCCATTCACACGGTCAGTACGACCCAATTGGACCCTCCATTTACCTCTAAGGAGTGGCAGATTAAAACTGACTTGTGTCCTACCTCCAATCCGATCCTCTAAAAAAAGAAGAGTATAGTGGGCCGTGTCTCTGAATAGACCTGCCATCTACCTGCTCCACTCATTGTGGCCCGTGACTGGTTGCCAAGTCGCTTAAGTAGGCCTTGTGCTTCAAAAGGTTGGGCACCCCTGCTGTACATTCTCTTGAACTCGCCTCTGTACGTCTTGGTGAAAGTCTTCAGGCACATAGACTCTATTGTGGTGGAATTTTTGTGGGGATCCAGGGCTCCCAGGATATCTCTGGCAGTTCTGAAGCTACCTGTGACAATGGAGGGTCTTGCCATGCCGGATTTAAGATCCTATTTTTTTGCATCTCAATTGACATTCTTGCATTAGCGATGCTTCCCCCAGATTCCTAACGCCACCACGCTACTGGAAGCGGCAGTTGCCACTTCTCAGGAAACCCTATTAAATATGCTGCTCAGAAAGTGGATACCGGGGAGAAAGGTGGGGTCGGTAATGGCGCTCCCAGGTAGGGTGTTTCACCTATGTGCGCAAAGAATGACGGATGACCCTTTATGGATGTCACATAATTGTCCTTTATAGTGCAATAAATCCCTAAAAGAGTTCAGTAAACTAGAAGATGGGTATAGATGGGCCAAATATGGGGCAAAATATCTACACCATATTTATCATGATGGCAGGTTATCCTCCTTTGCACAACTGCAAGAGCGGTTCAGCATACCTAGAACTTGGGGATTTAGATATATTCAATTGCAACACACAGCGATAGCCCAGTTTGGGAAGGGGGAAGTGAGGGTGCAAAACACTGCTTTAGAAAAGGTCTTGATTGATCCAAACCCAACTAAGCGTATATACAGATACTATAGAGAGATGGGACAGGGAGGCCCTGACCTGACTGTTAGGATGAGATCCAGATGGACAGAGATTATACCAGAATTGACTGAAGAACTGTGGCAGGAGGTCCTAGACACATACTTGGTCTTGGTTATTTCCTCTACAGATAGAATGATACAGCTTCGATATCCACATCAGGTATACTATACACCGACCAGACTATTCAGAATGCACAGGAGGGATACTGCAGAGTGCCATAAATGTAGGGGAGCAGAAGGAACATGTATCCACACAATATGGGATTGCCCAAAGATAAGGCCTCTGTGGTCCCAGGTGACCAAGTTCATATCCGAGCATATTGACCTGCAGAATATATGCTCTCCCCTGAGGTGTCTGCTGGGAGTATTCGTTTAAGAAGAGCTTAATGTGCATACAAAATTGTTCCTCAGATTTCTGTACTTCGAAATGCGGAAATTAATTGCCCGAAGATGGGTTCATGATGAGCAACTTACTCTAGGAATGTGGATAAAGACAATAAATACAGATGTACCTCTTTATAAGATGACGTATGAGGCAAGGGGGGGGGGCCCAAAAAGTTCAGGAAGGTGTGGATTAGGTGGGTCAATTCCAAAAACACCCTAGCTGAGGAGGAGGTAGGGGGCAGCAGGAACAAACAAATGTAAGTAAGCAAAGATGAAAATAAACAGTACTGTGATAGGTGAGAGGATGCATATACACTGAACAGATTGCAACTGGAGGGGGGAGGGAGGGGGAATTCCCTTATTTCTATGTTTGAACTTATGTTCTTATGATTGATGTCAACTTTCTGGCATCGTGTTTACTTTGAATTGGAAAAAAAAGAGCAAAACTCTGGTCGGAGGACTTAACCTCCTTGGCGGTATTCCCAAGCGTGACTCGGGGTTGATTTTTTCTGCTTGGAGCGGTAACCCAGAGTCACGCTCGGGGTTGCTTTGCAGAGCCTGCAGCGGCGTCCCGTTACCATCTCCTGTCGATCCAGGGGAAGGTAAGGGGAGAGGATAACACTGTATCACCTTAGGATCTGACACCATCTCTTTACAGTGCCCCTTGCCTGTCATTTGTGCCCATAAAAAATATTTGGAAAATGGCATAAAAAAAGCGCCACTTTGCTACAAAGGCGCTTTTGGACCAGTTGAGTGACAGCGGCAGCGACAAGGAGTTGCTTGCATAACTGATCAATAGTGAGTGGGGAGATTTGTCGTCTGACTCTGACACTGATCCAGCAAATGATAACGACGATGATCATGCACCTGACCTCAGCGATGTGCGCACTTGGTGCCCTATAGACTGCAATACGGACCAGGTAGCGCCCCCGAGATTCCTGTTCACTGGATCACCTGGGATGAAGGTAGATGTTGAGAGTGACAACCCACTGGCATACCTGCAATTATTCCTCACTGAGGAGGTAATTGAAAAAATTGTCACAGAGATAAATCGCTACCATGATCAGCAATCCGCTACACTGCATGCCAGGTTTTCCAGAAGCAGAAAATGGGAACCGGTGACTAAAGAGAACATCTGGCAGTTTCTCAGACTCATCATTCTTCAGGGGGTGGTGGGGAAACCGCTCCAGAAATTGTACTGGACCACAAATAGGTTACTGGGCACTGTGATGTCAGAATACTGTTTTTCGCTCATCATGAAATATTTCCACTTCATTAACAATGAAGAATTTGATGAGGACGCGCATCCTGCTCCCAAACTAAAAAAAATCTGGGAGGTATGCCAAATGATTGTGACCAATTACCAGCAGGCCTACGTGCCAGGAAGGGACGTCACTGTGGATGAAAGTCTGATGGCATACAAGGGATGCCTAAGCTGGATACAATTGCAATACTTGCGCTGTAGGGTGTGGAACAGGGAATATGTAATGGACAATAATATTTATGAGTGACTAGTGAAAATATTATTTGGTGAAAACAATATTATAACAGTGAGACCAATACAAAGACAGTCCTTAATGAGCAAGTCTGCACTCCAGGGAGGTCCAGATCCAGTGCAGTCCTGCCGTGCATTAATGTGCTCCAGACGGAGATTAATCCTAATCTCCAGTGTAAAAATAAAAATGCAATCAAAAAATGAAGATACGGAAAATACACGGAAAACAGTCCTGAAGGAAGTATATATGAGACCCTTAGATCCGTAATATAGGTGAAAATAGGATAGTTGAGCCAACACCAAAGTTATATGTAAACACCTTTGGTGAACCCAGCTGCTCACCTCGAGTTGACCACAGTATGTCCAGGTTAAAATGGTCTAGATGGTTATAATCCACAAATAACACATGTAAGTCTCCATCCGATGTTTAACATGAAAAAACACAAAGTAAAAAGACAAAAAGAGGCTGATGGTGAAATACCGTCACAAAAAAGATATTGGCAAATGGGATCTTGGCGAATGGGAATGCACTCACATGTGAGTGAGAGATCTCAGACTCATATCCACGAGTACCGCACTCGTCGGTCCCTCTATCTTTCCTCTGCTTCTTTCCACTAATTCTCAGGGTTCAGATGCTGGCTGTTTTGATCTCCCCAGGGTTTCTCAGTGTGTGACACTGTCTCAGCTGCTGTGGGCTTGTAGTAACTCCTATCCCTCTCTCATTAGCTCAGATGGAGCGCTCAGATGGCGTTTGCAATGTGAAAAGGGGTGAAAGAAACATACCCATAGTATAGCCCAGTCAGCAATATAAACCGATTTTATTAAAAGTAACAATAAAAACTCACATATCAGTGCGGAAACTCAGCAACAATCCTTACGAGCGGCGAACTCGTATGTCCGTTCGTCAGATGTTTGTGGTGTGTCCTGCCTACCAATCCCGACGCGTATCGTCACGATCACGTGACTTCATCAGGGGATGATGTAGGGGACACATAGACAGACATTTATAGTCTGTGTTAATGAGCACCCGGCGGCCATTTTGTCGGAGCTCATAGAGAATGACTACACTGCCTGTGTTCTAATCGCGCCGTGCTGTGTAGTGCAAGCCGCGACCGTGGACAAATCAGAGAGCGGGGGTACAGATCGCACAGAAGGCGTCTCATGCGATCGGACCAACAATGGAATGTCACGATGGACAAACCGATATAAGGAAATGTAAAAGAACATAAAAGCACAGAGGAGGGTCTGAGGCTAAAAAAGCGACATATCCTGATACTGTGTGGGGCCGTGGTAAAAGCAGTCAGACATATTAAAAAATATATGTATATGGCCCAAATCTATATTGTATTAATATACAAAAAGGATTATATAAGGGGATATTGGAGCTAATTAAAAGGGAAAAGGTGGTGAGTAAAGCAAAGGGAGGGGCGGAGGGGAATAAGGATGTGGAGAATATCTCCCTAAGTGAAACATCTATAAAAATACATATGTGCCAAATAGCCAGTTTAGAGAGAGGTGACTATAATAATGTCAAGTGTAAATATACTCAGACATGAGGGTATGTCAGGGGGTGTCAGACATATCGATTCTGGCTTGATGTGATGTGAGGTATGTATTCATGTAGCGCAATGCTGCATGGATACAAGTGATAAAGTGACAGTAACTGCATATGCAGTCAGTGACTAGGCTCACAGCGGGGGGCCTAGCTAGGGGGACCTAGTGGCGTGATAGGGAAGTGAAAAGAGATGGGGCGTGTGAAATTCATGTGCCAGTGGGTAAGTGGCCATACATATGAATAATGAAGCAACATTTACTGGTTGTATGGTGATGGTACTTATATGATTATTAAAATTAAAATAAAAATTAAATTAAAAATTAAAAATTAAAAATTGGTTAGGAAGACATGGAAGCTATAAGGGGGACATCCTCAGATATCGGAAGAGACGAGGCCGTACCGAAAAAAATGGGGCATGATGTACCACAACATATGACGTACAGCCAAATGTCATCTATAACATATATAGTAAGAGAGACCATCTGCAAAATAAAACTAAAAGTCACTGAGAAAACAATTGAGGTCAAATTCTATATTTAAACCTTTGGGTGCAAAAGTGTCCATGGAAAATATGTACTTCGACTCTATTTGGCTTAGTGTTCTGACTTTGTGGCCGCCACGCCAAGGTCGGGAGTAGGGCACTATCCCCCAAAACCTTAAGTGTGTAGGATCTTTCTGATGTACTTCGGCGAAATGGCGGGATACACTGTGTTTTGGGAAACCGCTTTCGATATTTTTAACGTGCTCTTTAATGCGGATTCTCAAGAGCCTTTTGGTGCGCCCAATGTATTAGGTTTTGGGGGATAGTGCCCTACTCCCGACCTTGGCGTGGCGGCCACAAAGTCAGAACACTAAGCCAAATAGAGTCGAAGTACATATTTTCCATGGACACTTTTGCACCCAAAGGTTTAAATATAGAATTTGACCTCAATTGTTTTCTCAGTGACTTTTAGTTTTATTTTGCAGATGGTCTCTCTTACTATATATGTTATAGATGACATTTGGCTGTACGTCATATGTTGTGGTACATCATGTCCCATTTTTTTCGGTACGGCCTCGTCTCTTCCGATATCTGAGGATGTCCCCCTTATAGCTTCCATGTCTTCCTAACCAATTTTTAATTTTTAATTTTTAATTTAATTTTTATTTTAATTTTAATAATCATATAAGTACCATCACCATACAACCAGTAAATGTTGCTTCATTATTCATATGTATGGCCACTTACCCACTGGCACATGAATTTCACACGCCCCATCTCTTTTCACTTCCCTATCACGCCACTAGGTCCCCCTAGCTAGGCCCCCCGCTGTGAGCCTAGTCACTGACTGCATATGCAGTTACTGTCACTTTATCACTTGTATCCATGCAGCATTGCGCTACATGAATACATACCTCACATCACATCAAGCCAGAATCGATATGTCTGACACCCCCTGACATACCCTCATGTCTGAGTATATTTACACTTGACATTATTATAGTCACCTCTCTCTAAACTGGCTATTTGGCACATATGTATTTTTATAGATGTTTCACTTAGGGAGATATTCTCCACATCCTTATTCCCCTCCGCCCCTCCCTTTGCTTTACTCACCACCTTTTCCCTTTTAATTAGCTCCAATATCCCCTTATATAATCCTTTTTGTATATTAATACAATATAGATTTGGGCCATATACATATATTTTTTAATATGTCTGACTGCTTTTACCACGGCCCCACACAGTATCAGGATATGTCGCTTTTTTAGCCTCAGACCCTCCTCTGTGCTTTTATGTTCTTTTACATTTCCTTATATCGGTTTGTCCATCGTGACATTCCATTGTTGGTCCGATCGCATGAGACGCCTTCTGTGCGATCTGTACCCCCGCTCTCTGATTTGTCCACGGTCGCGGCTTGCACTACACAGCACGGCGCGATTAGAACACAGGCAGTGTAGTCATTCTCTATGAGCTCCGACAAAATGGCCGCCGGGTGCTCATTAACACAGACTATAAATGTCTGTCTATGTGTCCCCTACATCATCCCCTGATGAAGTCACGTGATCGTGACGATACGCGTCGGGATTGGTAGGCAGGACACACCACAAACATCTGACGAACGGACATACGAGTTCGCCGCTCGTAAGGATTGTTGCTGAGTTTCCGCACTGATATGTGAGTTTTTATTGTTACTTTTAATAAAATCGGTTTATATTGCTGACTGGGCTATACTATGGGTATGTTTCTTTCACCCCTTTTCACATTGCAAACGCCATCTGAGCGCTCCATCTGAGCTAATGAGAGAGGGATAGGAGTTACTACAAGCCCACAGCAGCTGAGACAGTGTCACACACTGAGAAACCCTGGGGAGATCAAAACAGCCAGCATCTGAACCCTGAGAATTAGTGGAAAGAAGCAGAGGAAAGATAGAGGGACCGACGAGTGCGGTACTCGTGGATATGAGTCTGAGATCTCTCACTCACATGTGAGTGCATTCCCATTCGCCAAGATCCCATTTGCCAATATCTTTTTTGTGACGGTATTTCACCATCAGCCTCTTTTTGTCTTTTTACTTTGTGTTTTTTCATGTTAAACATCGGATGGAGACTTACATGTGTTATTTGTGGATTATAACCATCTAGACCATTTTAACCTGGACATACTGTGGTCAACTCGAGGTGAGCAGCTGGGTTCACCAAAGGTGTTTACATATAACTTTGGTGTTGGCTCAACTATCCTATTTTCACCTATATTACGGATCTAAGGGTCTCATATATACTTCCTTCAGGACTGTTTTCCGTGTATTTTCCGTATCTTCATTTTTTGATTGCATTTTTATTTTTACACTGGAGATTAGGATTAATCTCCGTCTGGAGCACATTAATGCACGGCAGGACTGCACTGGATCTGGACCTCCCTGGAGTGCAGACTTGCTCATTAAGGACTGTCTTTGTATTGGTCTCACTGTTATAATATTGTTTTCACCAAATAATATTTTCACTAGTCACTCATAAATATTATTGTCCATTACATATTCCCTGTTCCACACCCTACAGCGCAAGTATTGCAATTTAATCTTTCTGTTTCACTTCAGTCTATCGAGGTAGACTTTTATATTTGCAGCAGTATTTTTAGTTTGTCCCTCCCCTTTCACTTTTTAGACAGCGCAGGAGTTTACTCTATCTAAGCTGGATACAGTTTATTGCATCCAAAAGAGCGCGGTTCGGCATCAAATTTTACATGCTCTGCGAGTCAGCCACTGGATACATCTGGAATTCGGTCATTTACACCTGTAAAGGCACGAAGTTCAACCCCAGGTACAGCGGCTATGGGATGGCCACATCATCTGTCCTTACACTGCTGAAGCCATTGCTGAACCAAGGATATTGTGTGACAACGGACAATTTCTACAAGTCTCTGGAACTGCATGAGGTTTTGCTACAAAACAAAACTGATGCGTATGGTACCGTTAGGCCTAACCGACGTGACATGCCATCTAGGTTTGCCAAGTCGTGATTGACTAAAACAACACAATGGGAGGTGTCGACAGAGCAGATCAGGTGATGACATTTTACCCATCTATGCGCAAACAGCAAAAAAAATATTATACGATTTTCAGGCATCTTCTGGAACAATGCCTTTGAAATACTTATATCCTGTATAGAGCAAAGAGTGACATGCCTCTTTTTCATTCTGAATTTATCTGGAAGGTGGCTGAGCAGATTCTGTGAACAGACCTGGACGACGTGCTGTTGATGTTGTCAACCCAGAATGCCTGACTGGTCGTCATTTTATGGACTACATACTGCCAACCGCAAAAAAGGCAGCACCTACCAGGATGTGCGTTGTTTGCTGTTCAAAGAGAGATGGCAATGAAAAGAAAGTTCGAAAAGAAACAAGGTTCCATTGTCCTGATTGCGACATTGGACTTTGTCCAGTTCCATGCTTCAAGATTTATCACACTCAGGATGTTTATTGAATTTCTTTGTTTGACAAATTTCATTATTTTTCATTACATTATTGAATAAAATTATATTATTTATTAGACTATAATTCATGATTTTGTGTTTCAAATTTATCACATCTGGGATGCCTACTAGAGTCTTTTTTGGCCAGATTTAAGTAAGTAATTACTAAGAATTGCAGACCTATAATACATATCACCAAATTTCCATGCAAAATTTTTTACCACTTTTGGTACAAAATTCCAGACATAATCATACCACCAGGGAGGTTAAAGGAGAATTTGGGGGTGTCTAGGAGAGTTAATGTTAGTTTATGCTGAATTTATTCCTGTGAAGAGACATTCCTGTGCAACAACTGTAATGACTGCCAACCTAATGCTTGAAATATGTGATGTAACCTGTCAATAAGCTCAATAAAAACTTAACCACTTCCCCACCAGCCGCCGTCTGGAAACGGCGGCAAGGTGGTTGCTTAACTGGGGGTCGTCGTTCTGAAACGGCGCACCGCAGAAGCAGCAATGCGCGCCGCCTCGGGCGCGCACACAGAAATTTCTGTGCGCGCCGGGTCTATGAGACCCGGCGCTACACAGATCTAGGTAAATGACCAGCAACAACGGTCATTTACCATGTGATCACGCCGTCCAATGACGGCGCGATCACAATGTAAACAAAGGAGGTCAGGGAAAGTTTACCTCCTCTCCTCACACAGTATCAGCGGGAGAGAAGAGGAGATAAACTGTGAGTTTTCTAGTGCCCATAGTGTCACATCAGTGCCCAATCTGTGCCCTAAAGTGCCCAATCTGTGCCTAAAGTGCCCAATCTGTGCCCAACAGTGCCACATCTGTGCCCAGTAGTGCCACATCTGTGCCGCATCAGTGTCACCAGAGCCGCACCAGTGTCACCAGAGCCGCACCAGTCACCAGAGCCGCACCAGTCCTATAATATTGCCACAACAGTGCCGTACCAGTGCCGCCTGTGCCCACCAGTGCGATACCACCTTTATGTGGATAATTTCTACACCAGCTTGCCCCTGTTTCGCTGTCTTTACCTTCAGAATACCCCAGCATGTGGCACAATAAGACCCAACAGGAAAGGCCTCCCGCAAAAACTGGTGGATCAAAAGCTCAGACGAGGGGAGTCTGCAGCATTGAGGAACCAGGAGATATTGGCTGTCAGGTGGAGGGACAAACGGAACGTCCACATGCTTTCATCAATCCACAATGACACCCACGTGGAAGTCCCCAAAAGAACCGGCCCAATCCAAAAACCAAAATGCATCTATGACTATAATTTGTTCATGGGGGGAGTGGACTTCAATGACCAGATGTTAGAACCCTACCTGCCCACAAGAAAATCCTGCCACTGGTATAAGAAAGTGTCCATTTATTTTTTTAGTTTGGCCTTCTACAATTCCTATGTAATTTACAAAAAATCATCCGAGAACCCCGTATCATATCTGGACTATCAAGAAGAAGTCATCACCGCCCTTTTGTACCCTGAAAACCCACCGGAAAATATTCGCTCTGATTCTGTGAGCAGACTGCACGAGCGTCACTTTCCTGAGCAAACCCCCTCCCGTGAAACAGGCAACAGACATCAGAAGAGGTGCCGGGTGTGCTCCAGAAGAGGAATTCGAAAAGACACCACGTATTACTGTCCCGATTGTCCTTCCCAACCAGGCCTCTGTATTGGAACATGTTTCCGCCGTTACCATACGTTTCTTCATTATTAGGGATGTATGGTAAACGCAATTCTAATTTCCTGTAATTTCCCCCCCCACACCCCTTATGCCACTGCACTCATACCTCTGCCTTCTCCGGAACCGACCATGGCCTGTTATACGACCACTCTTTTGCCTAACCCTAAACATACTTCTGCCTTCTCCGGAACCGACCATGGCCTGTTATACGACCACTCTTTTGCCTAACCCTAAACATACCTCTGCCTTCTCTGGAACTGACCCTGGCTTGTTATACGACCACTCTTTTGCCTAACCCTAAACTGTACCTACCTCTGCCTGCTCTGGAACTGACCCTGGACTGTTTGACCACGTTTTTTGCCTGCCCCTTGGATTGATCTTTTACCCTGCTATACTAGTGGGAACACAGGGGTCTCACATATGTGAGGGGCTCCAGAATTGTTTTTCTGGATGAAAAAACACATTTTTTAGTTTTCTCATTCCCGGATTAGGGTCTGGTTGCCCGGAGGCTTCAAAGAGATTTGGGTGGGAGAAGCCTCTACCCCTGTCCCCATTCCCCTACCCATGGCCCGCTACTTGGACCATGTTCCTACCAGGACAAATATTTTGCCACTGCTGGCACTGTACTGACTATGGACAATATTCCTGCCTGCTGCCTGGACAATTCCATTCACTGTCGCTGACCAGTGACCACGTCCCTGCCTGCTGCCTGGATCGGGGCTCTCCTTCTGTGGACAATTGCACTACTAAAACCACAGGTAATCTTCTTTTTTTTTTACCCATTACTCAGCAGAATGTATTTTAGGGTGTAATTCTTGGTATGTACATGCTGTGTTAGAAATATGAAGGCCCTTTAAAAATGTGATAGATTGTAAGGAAATTGGATGTGTAATTTATGTCCCTAGAACACCTGATGGTGCTTCTTGGATGTTGGGCCTCTGTATGTGGCCACGCTGTGTAAAAGTCTCACACATGTGGTATCGCCATACTCAGGAGGAGCAGCAGAATATATTTTGGGGTGTAATTTTTTCTATGTACATGCTATGTGTTGGAAATATCCTATAAATGGACAACTTTCTGTAAAAAAAAATGCGTTTTTATTTTTTTCCACATTTTCCAAAAACATCTGGAAAAAAATGAACTGTTCAAAAGACTCATTATGCCTCATAGATTATACGTTGGGGTGTTAGCTTTCCAAAATGGGGTCACTTTGTGGGCGTTTCCATTGTCCTGGTGCTCCAGGGCCTTCAAAAGTGTAATAGGTGGGTGAGAGATTAGATGTGTAATTTATGCTCCTAGAATGCTTGAAGTTGCTACTTCGGTGTTTGGCCTCTGTATGTGGCCACGCTGTGTAAAAGTCTCACACATGTGGTATCGCCATACTCAGGAGGAGCAGCAGAATATATTGGTGTAATTTTTTCTATGTACATGCTATGTGTTGGAAATATCCCATAAATGGACAACTTTCTGTAAAAAAAAATGCGTTTTTATTTTTTTCCACATTTTCCAAAAACATCTGGAAAAAAATGAACTGTTCAAAAGACTCATTATGCCTCATAGATTATACGTTGGGGTGTTAGCTTTCCAAAATGGGGTCACTTTGTGGGCGTTTCCATTGTCCTGGTGCTCCAGGGCCTTCAAAAGTGTAATAGGTGGTTGAGAGATTAGATGTGTAATTTATGCTCCTAGAATGCTTGAAGTTGCTACTTCGGTGTTTGGCCTCTGTATGTGGCCACGCTGTGTAAAAGTCTCACACATGTGGTATCGCCATACTCAGGAGGAGCAGCAGAATATATTTTGGGGTGTAATCTTTTCTATGTACATGCTATGTGTTGGAAATATCCTATAAATGGACAACTTTCTGTAAAAAAAAATGCGTTTTTATTTTTTTCCACATTTTCCAAAAACATCTGGAAAAAAATGAACTGTTCAAAAGACTCATTATGCCTCATAGATTATACGTTGGGGTGTTAGCTTTCCAAAATGGGGTCACTTTGTGGGCGTTTCCATTGTCCTGGTGCTCCAGGGCCTTCAAAAGTCTAATAGGTGGTTGAGAGATTAGATGTGTAATTTATGCTCCTAGAATGCTTGAAGTTGCTACTTCGGTGTTTGGCCTCTGTATGTGGCCACGCTGTGTAAAAGTCTCACACATGTGGTATTGCCATACTCAGGAGGAGCAGCAGAATATATTTTGGGGTGCCATTTGTGGAATATACATGCCATGTGAGAGAAATAACCTGTTATAATGACAATATTGGTATGAAAACAAAAAAAAAAATCTTGACTTTGCAAAGAATTGTGGGAACAAATGACAACTTCAAAAAACTAACTATGACTCTTACTAACTACCTTGGAATGTCTACTTTCCAAAAAGGGGTCATTTGGGGGGTATTTGTACTTTATTGGCTTGTTAGGGTCTCAAGAAATGAGAGAAGCTGTCAGTACTTCAGGTGTGATCAAATTGTTCAATTTTCAGAAATTGGTACCATAGCTTGTAGACCCTATAACTTTCACCCAGACTAAATAATTTCCAAATTTTTTTTTTTTTTTACCAAAAATATGTAGCAGTATGCATTTTAGGCCAAATGTATGAGGAAAAATTCATTTTTTACAAAATGATATGATAGAAATGAAGAAAAATGCATTTTTTTTACAAAATTTTCGTTCTTTTTTCATTAATAGCGAAAAAAAAAAACGCAGAGGTGATAAAATACCACCAAAAGAAAGCTCTATTTGTGGGAAAAAAAGGACAAAAATTTCATTTGGTTACAGTGTTGTATGACTGAGTTATTGTCATTCAAAACGTGAGAGCACCAAAAGCTGAAAATTGGTCTGGTTATTAAGGGTGTTTAAGTGCCCAGTTGTCAAGTGGTTAAAAATAAAAAAAAGGAAAAAAACATCCGCACAATGTACATATATGTCACTGGTTAACCAGTGTTTTTCTGTGCTGATGACATGCTCAATGCATGCTCCCAGGACAGACACCGAGCTGTTAAAGACATTTGGTACTCGCTCAGACCAATTCCCGCCGAGTATTTTTGAGGAAAATATTATGGAATCACCATGTACTTTGCAGTTCTAAAACAAACATCTGCATCAGATTACATCCTGAAAAAATATGTTATCACCACCAAACAGACTTTCAATTGATGGAAAAAGCAAAGTG
Source organism: Rana temporaria (assembly GCF_905171775.1). Classification (NCBI taxonomy): domain Eukaryota; kingdom Metazoa; phylum Chordata; class Amphibia; order Anura; family Ranidae; genus Rana; species Rana temporaria. The sequence goes on from NC_053492.1 coordinate 345,578,288, forward strand.
GCCAAAGTCTCAATATGAACTTGTGCACTTGTCAGGTAAAGGTAAGAGGGAGATGACAGCCATTAAATCTTCAATAAATGCACAAGTTTATATTGTGATTTAATTGAGTGATTCCATATTTTTCTGCTCTGCTTGATCTGCAAAAACAGTTGCAATTAACAACAGTTTTCTTTCTTTTAAAAAAAAATGTAAGTGTTTCTTAAAGCCAGAAGGTTGTTAAATAAAAAAAAGTTTTGAGGCATGTCTGTGATTATTTTTTTTTTCTACACAATTAAATAATTGAAGGAACATTTTCCAAGAGAGGTGATTCCATATTTTTTGCTAGAACAACCTTTTGCTGCAATTACAGCTGTAATACCGCATACACACGATCATTTTTCGGGTTGTAAAAATTTTTTTTTTTGTTAATGTCATTAAAAACGATCATGTGTGGGCTTCAGAGCATTTTTCGGGTTCTGAAAAACGGGCAATTTATTTTTTGAACATGCTCTATTTTTTCACAACCTTTAAAACGTTGTCGTTTTTTGGGTTGTAAAAAATGGTCGTGTGTGGGCTTTAACGACGTGAAAAATCCGCGCATGCTCAGAGGCAAGTTATGAGATGGGAGCGCTCGTTCTGGTAAAACTACCTTTCGTAATGGAGTAAGCACATTCATCACGCTGTAACAGACAGAAAAGTGCGAATCGTCTTTTACTAACACAAAATCAGCTAAAGCAGCCCAAAGAGTGGCGTCATCCGAATGGAACTTCCCCTTTATAGTGTCGTCGTACGTGTTGTACGTCACCGCACTTTTTTCACGATCGTGTGTAGGCAAGGCCATTTTAATGATCAAGTTGGAAAAAAAATAGTTTTTTCTAGAGCCTGAAAATCGTTGTTTTTTACAACCGGAAAAATGATCGTGTGTACGCGGCATTAGTCTTTTTGTGTATGTCTCTATCAGCTTTGCCCATCTAGAGAGCAACATTTTTGCCCATTATTCTTTGCAAAATAGCTCAAGCTCTGTCTTATGCCGCGGACACACGAACGGTTTGTCTGATGAAAACAGTCTGATGGACCGTTTTCATCAGACTAACTGATCGTGTGCGGGCCCCATCGGTTATTTATCCATCGGTTAAAAAACTAGGAACTTGTTTTAAAATTGATGGTTAACTAACCGATAGAAAAAAAACGATCGTCTGTGGGTACGTCCATCGGTTAAAGATCCACGCATGCTCAGAATCAAGTTGACGCATGCTCGGAACTTCATTTTTCTCAGCACGTCGTGTTTTACATCACCACGTTCTGAAACGATCGATTTTTTAACCGATGGTGTGTAGGCACGACTGATGAAAGTCAGATTCATCGGATATCTGATGAAAAAATCCATCAGACTGTTTTCATCGGATGAACCGATCGTGTACACAGGTCATCAGAGAGTGTCTGTGAACAGCAATTTTCAAAGTTTTGCCACAAATCCACAAATAGATTTAGGTCTGGACTTTGACTGGGCCATTCTAACTAACACATGAATATGCTTTGATCTAAACCATTCCATTGTACCTCTGGATGTATGTTTATGGTCGACCTCAGGTTTTCTTCCAAAATTACACACATGTGGACTCTATTTACTAATTAGGTGACTTCTGCAGGCAATTGATTCCACTAGATTTTAGTTATGGGTATGGACTGAATACAAATGCACCCCACACTTTTTAGATATTTATTTGTAAAAAAAAATAATAATAATAATTTATCATTTTCTTTACACTTCACAATTTGTGTTGGCCTATCACATAAAATCCCAATAAAATACATTTATGTTTTTGGTTGTAACATGACAAAATGTGGATAATTTCTAGGGGAATACTTGTTCAAGGCAATGTAGCATAGCTTCATGGTTGTGATAATTTTGAACTCTCATGTGTCATGTTACAACCAGGATAGGGGACAGCTGATTCTGACCTCTTAAAGCCCATATTCTATATTACAAATGTTAAGATGCTCCCTTTTTTAATAGCCAAATGATTGTTTCTTTATTATTGCATTAATGTGGTTGTAAACCTCAGTCATGGAATCTGCGCAAAGCACAATTATCTGTAGCGTTTACTTATCTCTGTCCAAAGCTCTAAGTGTTGTTTTTCTCTGGTGCTTTGTTCCTCTTATCAGCATGTCTCACTTCTGTTTTCCCAACACGTGAGATACATTTGTGTCAGGGAGGGAGCTCAAAATGGAGCTTGTCTATTGAGGACATAGTTCTTCTACTGTGTGAAAATCAGCTCTCAGCACTGGACACATACATTTCTATAAGCCTGAGGCTCTAATTGGCTTCAAAACGGTTGGGCTGGAGTCATAGAGCACTGTGCCCCAATCCCACTCACTTGTGACATTAGCAAATCAACATTTGCTATTGTCTTTTTTGCTTCTCCTCCTGGCCAATAAGGACAGGAAGTTGGTCTTATTGCTATACCCCCAAAGGGGTGTGTTTCCTCGGTGGGACTTTAAGTGTGTGAGGCGGGCTAGAGTATAAGACTAAATTAGTCAACACGTAGGTATCAAAAGTTTTCAAAATTTATTAAATTTAAATAATGTTGCTCATTAGAACAACGTGTCAGAAAAAGTTTGTTAACAGCATAAGATACAAAAAAGGTTTTCCAAAATGACCATTTGAGAACAAGAGAGCACGGCCTTGGGAGGACAATTAACAACAGTACCCCACATTATTCATGGTAAAACAAGACAATCAAAAATGTATATATGTGTACACGCGACAAAGGAGCAGCAGAAGAAGCCCTCAGGACTGTCACATGGGTATAGACAGGGATGCCAACGTTTCGAGGCTTTTTTAAAATAAAGTATCGCCTCTTCATCAGGGCGAGGGCGGTACGTAAGGTGTCGCTGTACCATCTAAAAATACAAAATAAAGATAAATATAAAAATAAAAAATAAAAAAGCATGAATGCAAAATTCAATATAGAGACATAAAAAGTACATGTGTAGTTGAAACATTCATTTGCAAAGTTTTCCTACATACAAAGAGAAGTACATATAAATAACCACCATTTTGATCCTCATCATGACTCCCGCCGTGTCTGGAGTGGTACCGAAGCGGACCCTATATGTGAGGGACTGAGTTCAAAAATAAAATATATATACATATGCTTGAATACGGATTGCCACATCATCCTTATAAAATAAGGCCCCAGAAAAATATATTAGTAGCTACTAACCGATGGATTCGAAGGTAGGTAGATCAGTCTCAGATGGAGACCATGAAGATTACTTGGCCGATTGTGCAAGAAGTATGTCCTTGGTCATTGACAGTACAGGTTATTCACACAGTATTACCATACTATGTGACCTATAGTGTGAAGGATAAGAAGGGCAAAAAAAAAAAGAGCACAATGTATCAAATGTATCAAAAGTTATAATAACAGAAAGTGCCAGGCAAGAAAACACATCTGATGCACATTGTCAAGGACAGCAAGAAAAAGCAAAACAGACTTGTACTGGTTTGAAATAGACCAGATAATGTACATAGAATATAGTACTCTAAGCAAAAATGCCTGGCTGGTCCGCATGGGAAGAAGTAATGGCAGCGGGGGGCGGTCAGGGAATCCATAGGGTAAGCGTCAAAGATTAATAAAATAGATAAGAGAGTTGTTATAACATGCCCTCTGGTCATGTCCAAATAATATTGAAGCCTAGATTTAACAAAGCACCAATAAAGTGCAATAAAATGGCTATCAGTTGTTTAAATAAGTGAAGGTACTGCTCTATATAAGCATAGGTGAATTAATCTAATAGGGTAGTTAGATCAAAGAAGCAGTATGTATGAAGCCATCCACTACGTATAAAACATGATGACTGAAAAAAGTATATATATATATATATATATATATATATATATATATATATATATATATATATATATATATATATATATGACTTACCAGAATTACAAGGGACGTATATAAAACAAGAAAAAGGAGGAAAGTAAGAAGACAAAAATCTCCTTCTTTCTGTGAGGTTCTCCCTGTCAGGGAACAGTGTGGACAGCTGAAGGTTTTGAAGGTGTCGGGAGCAGCAGATTGCTCATTAGGAACAGGTTCTAAAAAAGAAAAATAAATAAATAGAAAGGTAACATAGCAGAGAAGGCAAAAGGTTGTAGGGAGATCCTGATTATCACAGAATAAAGAGTGAAAACAGCCAACCAAAGGTAGATGGTAATAGGCATGGAAGACTGCCAGGTCTGCTAGTGAAAAATAGGATGAACATCCATACCTGTCCAGAGCGTTCTGTGCGGGTTATTAACCACAGGGAGACTGAACCTGAACGTTAAATCAGGCGTTTATACGTTTCCCTATTGGTAATAGCTGTGTGTCAGCAGAATGCAAGGGGCGATACCTCACATACGGTCACGCCCAGAGACCGCCCTCCGGGTGCAGTGACGTGCGGGGTCCCCGCCCACCCCACACAACACGTCGGCCAGCCAGGGGAAGACCCAGATGGTTCCTAAAATGGGCGTGGACAGGAGCGTCACTCAAAGGAACCCCCAGGGGTCAGGGGAGGAAGGGGAGGGGGCGTCACGCGCCAGAGTCCCGCGGGGAGAGATGGATCATGTCGGATCCCCCATGAGGATGGCGGAACCCGACAGGATCCGTCTTAGAGGAGGACACTGGGTCCTAGCTCTTACCCACGCCGAGTGCCAAATGCAATCCCAGCAGAAACAAACGCCTGGCATCTGGTTTATCTGTATAAGGACATATAAAAGGTCTAAGTGTAAGGAAAAAAGTCTTTGCTGGTATGGACAGTGCAATGTGTATCTGGCACAGGCATAGTGTGAATTGCAGTATATGAAAATCCGAACCATCACAGGGTGATGGACGATCCTACAAAATAGAGCAGGATAGTAAATATCATATGTTCTGCATAGCGCAATATTATTTACAGAATGTTGCAAATCAACGGTAGTAAGCATGTACAGATTAAATGCATTGATGGCTAAAAATTGCCGATAAAAATGAAATTAAATCAAAAGATAGACAGGGGAAAGAAACAGAACAAAAACAAAAACAAAAAGGAGTCTCTGCAGTAATGTATATTTATTACTAGCTTCTTAGGGGGGGTCCCACTCAGAGCCTCCTGATGAAAAGCCTTCTAAAAATGGCCTGAAAGAGATATTACCGTTCAGGCCGGGGGGGGGGGGGTGGCATTGAGAATAAAGATCCATTTTTGTTCAGTTTGCATTAATAATTTATTGGTATCACCTCCTCTTGGACTGGAGTGTATGCGATCCAAAATAATAAATGAAATTTTTGGGGGTACTCCACTGTGGATGTTAGTTACGTGTCTCCCAAGGGGGAGATCGGGATTGCAAGATTTCATTGAGAGAATATGTCTATATGCTCTTTTCCAGAATGGTTGTATTGTTTTGCCAACATAGTAGGAGGAGCATTGGCATAGAAGTAGATATACTACTCCTTTCGTTTGGCAGTTAGCAAAGTGTTTTGGGTGGTAAACATCACCATTAGGTAGGTGTAAATTTTTTGTTATATTCATATACTGGCAATACTTGCATCCACCACATGTGTAGGTACCTGGAAATTTGCACGAGCATTTTTTGCGTGATTGTTTAAATTCGCTGGAGGTGAGATGGTCCCTGAGGGAACACGCCCTTCTAAAGGTAAAGGAGGGGGCTTTTGTTACATAGGGACCAATTATTGGGTCCATTGATAGCAGATGCCAATATCTTTTGGCGATCTGCTGGATGGCGCCATGTTGATTGGAGAACCTTGTTATGATTGAAATCGGGTTCTTTTTAGTTTGTTTTTTTAGAGTGGGATTAAATAAAAGATCTTCACGTGTTTTATGGATCGTTTTGTTGTAGGCTCTTTTGAGGGTCCGATGGTAATAGTCCCGGCTAAGTAATCGATCCTTAAGCAGGTCAGCCTCTTGTTTAAAGGTAATATTGTCTGTACAGTTCCTTTTAATTCTTAAATACTGACTGTAAGGGATTGAAACTATCAGGTTTTTTGGATGGAAACTGCTCGCATGCAGTATTGTATTTCCTGCCGTTTGTTTGCGGTACAGACTAGTACTTAAAGTACCCCCTAGGTCTTTGTGGATGGTTACGTCAAGGAAGTCAATGGAGGATTCGTTATAATTCATAGTGAATTTGAGATTAAAGTTGTTACAATTTAATCTGCAGAGAAAGTCATCCAGCTGTTCTTTAGGCCCCTCCCATACCACTAGTATATCGTCAATGTATCGATACCATAGTTTGACGGATTGCATAAAGAGGGCCAGATCAGGTGATAACCTGATTGTAGACTCCCACTCCCCCAGGTACAGGTTTGCATAAGAGGGGGCACACAAGGTCCCCATTGCAACTCCCTGTACCTGGAGGAAGTGGGAGCCATTGAAGAGAAAGTGGTTGTGATGCAAGATAAAGTCTAGTCCATCCAAAAGAAAATTGTTGATTTCTGGCTCAGAGGGATTATTCTGGGAAAGAATGTGTGCTATGCAGGCTAGGCCCTTCTCGTGAGGGATGGAGCTATACAGCGCTTCGACATCTATCGCCGCTAGGATTGATGTTGATGTGACATTAAGACCTTCTACTATTTGTAGCAGATGTAAGGTGTCTCTGAGGTAGCTTGGTATTTTTGTCACATATGGGCGTAGGTGAGCGTCCACAAAGGTGCTAAGATTTTCCGTAAGGCACCCATTGCCCGAGACTATGGGCCGGCCTGTAGAGTTCTCTAAACTCGTGTGCAGTTTAGGTAAAGAATGAAAGGTAGAAATTTTAGGATGTTTTGTTCTGATGAAATCCCAATCCGGTTTTTCCAGAACATTTTTGGTATATGCTTGATCTACCAAATGGTAGAACTGCTGGTTAAATGTTGTTATCTTGGAGGCATTGATTTTCTGATACCAATCCTTATTGGAAAGAATCTTTTCACACATCTTGATATAGAAATCATTGTCCATGACCACGATATTGCCCCCCTTGTCGGAGGGCTTTATCGTGATCTCGGAGTTTAGTTTCAGCTTTTTTAAGGCTTCTTTCTCTTTTAGTGATAGATTGTCATTGGTCATACTGTGGCCTCGCAATTTACAAATATCACCCACCACCAATTTGACAAACGCCAAGACGTTGGAATTGGTGGAGAGAGTGGGAAATTTGTCAGATTTTTTCTTGAAGGAGGGGAGGAGGGGGGGTTCAAGTTGGTCAAATCTCCCCAACAGTTGGTTGAGATCCAGCTGATCGATAAGATCCGGTGTCTCATTTTCCTCTAAAAGACTGACCAAGGCGTCAAGGGCTTGTAGCTCCAATGACTCAAAGATGGGTTTAGGGGGAGGGTCTTTAGAATAGAGCTGTTTAAGTATCAATTTACGCGCAAACAATTGTACGTCTTTAATGGCCTCAAACTTGATGAGGTCCTGATTGGGACAAAAGCTTAAACCTTTAGATAGTAGGGTATATTCGGGTTCAGACAGTTGATAGGAAGACAAATTTACAACATTTAGATCATTGTTGGAAGTATCATTAATAGGCATACATTGGTGAGCATCTCTTACCCCAACCTGGTCGGAATTTCACGAGGCATTGACGTTGGCAATTCCCTGGGTTATATCCATAACAGATTTGGCACTTGTAGGGCCATCTATAGGTGATGCTCTGGGGAAAAAAAAAAGTATTTGTGTCTTGATTGAATGGGGTTCCCAATTGGTTTTTCATTCCAGTGGGATAGCCCCCTTTATTACTACTTTTAGGATTAGCAGTGATTGATTCTGCAAGGTGTTTTTTGTTGAGATTTTCCTGGGGTCCCTCACCAGATTTTCTTTTGGTTTTGCCAAATCTTCTTTGCCTGGTTTGTCCTACAGAGGAGACGGAAGAGGCAGAGGAGGCATCAGAGAAGCCCTGATCCCTATTGTGGGGCCTGTTCTTTTGTTGGAAGTTAGCTCTTGTTTGTGGATTTTTCCAATTGTATGCTCTGTTGTCAGCAAAGGCATTCTGGTCCCTCAGGAGTTTCCTCTCCTTTTTAACCAGGATGTCTTTGTTAAACTGCATTAAATGTGCATTAAGGTCCTCATCTAGTTTTTTATAGGATTCATGTCCAACATATGATTTGGCTTGTGCAAATAGGGGTTCTAATTCCTTGTCTATCTTGATGATGTTTTTTTGGTACTCTTCATTCAGTAGGGTCATCATCCCTGCAGAGCATCTCTGCAGGTTTTCCTCCCAAGCCTGCTTGAAGCTACCATCATTGATATCCATAGTTGGAAAAATCTGGACTCTGAGTCCGTAGGGATTGATTTTCTTTTGCAAGTAAAAATTAAAAGAATGAATGTGCCAGTGGTTCAATGACTTTTTTTCTAATAATTTCCTTAAGGAGAAAAAAAATAGAATAAAGTTCAGTGTCTTTCTGTTCTTTCTCACTAAAATTCTGATAGGCTCCGGTCATTGCATTACCCCAGTTCGTGCCCTCATAGTTTGTCATTATTGGAATGCTGTAACAAAGAAAAGTTTGTGTGGTAAACTAATATATGTCTACAGGGAGAAGAACACCAATTGAGAGAGGGAGTGGGTATTTTCTACCCTAAAACAGAAAAAGGAAGTATCGGTGTTCTCTACCTGTAAATGCAAAAAATTGCAAAAGAGCCCGACTTCTCAACACATCCCTAAATAAGCCAATTGCTATACCCCCAAAGGGGTGTGTTTCCTCGGTGGGACTTTAAGTGTGTGAGGCGGGCTAGAGTATAAGACTAAATTAGTCAACACGTAGGTATCAAAAGTATTCAAAATTTATTAAATTTAAATAATGTTGCTCATTAGAACAACGTGTCAGAAAATGTTTGTTAACAGCATAAGATACAAAAAAGGTTTTCCAAAATGACCATTTGAGAACAAGAGAGCATGGCCTGGGGAGGACAATTAACAACAGTACCCCACATTATTCATGGTAAAACAAGACAATCAAAAATGTATATACGTGTACACGCGACAAAGGAGCAGCAGAAGAAGCCCTCAAGACTGTCACATGGGTATAGACAGGGATGCCAACGTTTCGAGGCTTTTTTTAAATAAAGTATCGCCTCTTCATCAGGGCGAGGGCGGTGCGTAAGGTGTCGTTGTACCGTCTAAAAATACAAAATAAAGATAAATATAAAAATAAAAAATAAAAAAGCATGAATGCAAAATTCAATATAGAGACATAAAAAGTACATGTGTAGTTGAAACATTCATTTGCAAAGTTTTCCTACATACAAAGAGAAGTACATATAAATAACCACCATTTTGATCCTCATCATGACTCCCGCCGTGTCTGGAGTGGTACCGAAGCGGACCCTATATGTGAGGGACTGAGTTCAAAAATAAAATATATATACATATGCTTGAATACTGATTGCCACATCATCCTTATAAATAAGGCCCCAGAAAAATATATTAGTAGCTACTAACCGATGGATTCGAAGGTAGGTAGATCAGTCTCAGATGGAGACCATGAAGATTACTTGGCCGATTGTGCAAGAAGTATGTTCTTGGTCATTGACAGTACAGGTTATTCACACAGTATTACCATACTATGTGACCTATAGTGTGAAGGATAAGAAGGGCAAAAAGAAAAAGAGCACAATGTATCAAATGTATCAAAAGTTATAATAACAGAAAGTGCCAGGCAAGAAAACACATCTGATGCACATTGTCAAGGACAGCAAGAAAAAGCAAAACAGACTTGTACTGGTTTGAAATAGACCAGATAATGTACATAGAATATAGTACTCTAAGCAAAAATGCCTGGCTGGTCCGCATGGGAAGAAGTAATGGCAGCAGGGGGCGGTCAGGGAATCCATAGGGTAAGCGTCAAAGATTAATAAAATAGATAAGAGAGTTGTTATAACATGCCCTCTGGTCATGTCCAAATAATATTGAAGCCTAGATTTAACAAAGCACCAATAAAGTGCAATAAGATGGCTATCAGTTGTTTAAATAAGTGAAGGTACTGCTCTATATAAGCATAGGTGAATTAATCCAATAGGGTAGTTAGATCAAAGAAGCAGTATGTATGAAGCCATCCACTACATATAAAACATGATGACTGAAAAAAGTATATATATATATATATATATATATATATATAGAGGACTTACCAGAATTACAAGGGACGTATATAAAACAAGAAAAAGGAGGAAAGTAAGAAGACAAAAATCTCCTTCTTTCTGTGAGGTTCTCCCTGTCAGGGAACAGTGTGGACAGCTGAAGGTTTTGAAGATGCCGGGAGCAGCAGATTGCTCATTAGGAACAGGTTCTAAAAAAGAAAAATAAATAAATAGAAAGGTAACATAGCAGAGAAGGCAAAAGGTCGTAGGGAGATCCTGATTATCACAGAATAAAGACTGAAAACAGCCAACCAAAGGTAGATGGTAATAGGCATGGAAGACTGCCAGGTCTGCTAGTGAAAAATAGGATGAACATCCATACCTGTCAAGAGTGTTCTGTGCGGGTTATTAACCACAGGGAGACTGAACCTGAACGTTAAATCAGGCGTTTATATGTTTCCCTATTGCTAACAGCTGTGTGTCAGCAGAATGCAAGGGGCGATACCTCACATACGGTCACGCCCAGAGACCGCCCTCCGGGTGCAGTGACGTGCGGGGTCCCCGCCCACCCCACACAACACGTCGGCCAGCCAGGGGAAGACCCAGATGGTTCCTAAAATGGGCGTGGACAGGAGCGTCACTCAAAGGAACCCCCAGGGGTCGGGGGAGGAAGGGGCGTCACGCGCCAGAGTCCCGCGGGGAGAGATGGATCATGTCGGATCCCCCATGAGGATGGCGGAACCCGACAGGATCCGTCTTAGAGGAGGACACTGGGTCCTAGCTCTTACCCGCGCCGAGTGCCAAATGCAATCCCAGCAGAAACAAACGCCTGGCATCTGGTTTATCTGTATAAGGACATATAAAAGGTCTAAGTGTAAGGAAAAAAGTCTTTGCTGGTATGGACAGTGCAATGTGTATCTGGCACAGGCATAGTGTGAATTGCAGTATATGAAAATCCGAACTATCACAGGGTGGTCCTGAAAACTTGGAAACAGTTCCAAAACAGACACGGTTGGAGTCAGGCTTACATTCTGCACACTCTTATATTTAGCATCAAGTTGATGGACGATCCTACAGAATAGAGCAGGATAGTAAATATCATATGTTCTGCATAGCGCAATATTATTTACAGAATGTTGCAAATCAACGGTAGTAAGCACGTACAGATTAAATGCATTGATGGCTAAAAATTGCCGATTAAAAATGAAATTAAATCAAAAGATAGACAGGGGAAAGAAACAGAACAAAAACAAAAACAAAAAGGAGTCTCTGCAGTAATGTATATTTATTACTAGCTTCTTAGGGGGGGTCCCACTCAGAGCCTCCTGATGAAAAGCCTTCTTAAAATGGCCTGAAAGAGATATTACCGTTCAGGCCGGGGGGGGGGAGGTGGCATTGAGAATAAAGATCCATTTTTGTTCAGTTTGCATTAGTAATTTATTGGTATCACCTCCTCTTGGACTGGAGTGTATGCGATCCAAAATAATAAATGAAATTTTTGGGGGTACTCCACTGTGGATGTTAGTTACGTGTCTCCCAAGGGGGAGATCGGGATTGCAAGATTTCATTGAGAGAATATGTCTATATGCTCTTTTCCAGAATGGTTGTATTGTTTTGCCAACATAGTAGGAGGAGCATTGGCATAGAAGTAGATATACTACTCCTTTCGTTTGGTCTTAAGACTGGATTGGCCTAGGAAGAGCAGCCAAGGAAGCCATCGAAGCTGCCCGTGACCTGGATGAGGTGCTGAACTGGCGGGGTTTGTTTGTTTGCCAACCCCCAAAGAATGGCGCACCAGCCGCCACCGACACCCAATACATTTTACAATCTCACTGTGGTCTGCAAAGCAGTCTTACCACATCAAAGTGCATCTCTGTCCAAAACTTTATTTTTTATTTTTAGATCTTGTTTGTTTGAAATCCGGGGTCCAAGTATTCACTCAGGCAAAAAAGCTCAAGTGCAGAAACAATGTGCACCTAAAGATATAAAGAAAAAAGACAGAATATTTTAAAAAAATCCGCGCTTAGGATGAAGTGGTGCTGCTGCCTCCCCAGGAGCTCTCAGAAAAGAGATCAGTGATAGGTATATAAAGAAAAAAGGGCGGTGGTGGCGCTGCAAGAAATGGGCTGGATCACCGACTGATAATCCAAAATCCTGTATGCAAACAGGTGTAGGTAGTCTGGAATAAAGGGTAGGTCCAATTGAATGAATCCCCCTTTTCCTGTGCCCCCTATGGGCTATATGAAACCAACAGACTGCCCGTTTATAATGCCAATAGGATTATGCCACATGAATGGCAGTTTAAAAGAAGATATATGTATCACTGTGGATAGGCGTGTCACAGGTGTAAGGTCCAATTCACTATGAAGTGTGGGTGTCACTAATTCAGTGAAGAGAAAATAAAATTTAAAAATAAGGACTCTGTGCAAGCTGCCTGGTTTGTGGTACTGTGGGTTTCAGCAAATCAGTAAATAGGCCTATGTTATAGGCTCTAGTAGTGATAAGTGCAATTAGATTGAAAAGGCAAAAAAACAAACATAAATCAAATCAGAAAAGATTCCCAACCTGGTATAATCCACAAAAATGGACTGCCCCAGCAGGCTTAATATAAAGCAGTGTGACTATGAAAAAACTTAAAAAATATCAAGGCCAATGAAGGACTTGGTCCTGTGAAAAAAACAATGGCCCAGATTCAAGTAGAATTGCGCGATATTTGCTGGGGAGCAGGGCAACGATTTTGCCCTGCGCCCCCGCAAATATTTTGCGCTGCCCTCGATTCACGGAGCAGTAGCTCCGTGAATTGCGAGGGCGCGCCGGCAAATTTGCCCGGCGTAAGCGCGCGCAAGTTAAATGATCCCGCCGGGGGCGGGAATCATTTAAATTAGGCGCGCTCCCGCGCCGAGCGTACAGCGCATGCTCCGTCGGGAAACTTTCCCGACGTGCATTGCGGCAAATGACGTCGCAAGGACGTCATTTGCTTCTAAGTGAACGTGAATGGCATCCAGCGCCATTCACGTTTCACTTACACAAACGCCGTGAAATTCAAATTTCACGGCGCGGGAAGGCCGGCTATACTTTAGCATTGGCTGCCCCTACTATTAGAAGGGGCAGCCTTGCACTAAAAGTAGCCGTACGGAAACTCCGTACCTGGCTTGCGCGGGGCCCGCGCAAGCTTGTGAATCAGTGGTAGTATGCAATTTGCATACTACACGCTGATACACAATGGGAGCGCCCCCTAGCGGCCCCCGCAAGAATGCAGCCTAAAATCTGCGAGGCATAAGAGCCTTATGCCGCGCAGATTTTAGCCTGCAGTCGGTGTAACGAGGTTCCTGAATCAGGAGCACTCGTTGCACCGGAGCAAGTAAGCACTTGCGCTGCGTAACCTATGGTTGTGCGGGCGCAAGTGCTTCTTGAATCTGGGCCAATATATAAAGTGCAAAAAAGGTGATCTTGCCAAAAAAACAAAAAATAATATGACTATCAATAGGATTCAAAACTTAAAACACAAGTCCAGAAATAGTGATCTGGAAACAGCAATATGTGCTATAACATTTTTTTGGAAGTGGGATGGGGTAATGGCGCTGCCCTACTTATAAACTGTAACAAGTTGTAGTTGTGAACAGTGACCCTAGGGGGTGCGTATATAAGTGTGGTGATTATAAAGCCAGCATAAATTGTGAAAACAGCAACTGAATACCAGCTAAATACTAAGTGTAATAGCAGTACTAGGTCCTGGCATGCAAAAGTAAACCAAAAACACATATAGTGTTTGACAATCAAATAAACCAAACTGTGCTGTCACTGGTAGGCTGTGCAATAGCCTGTGTGTGTTTCCACTAGGTGAGTGTTATACACTCATAAGAAAAATCGTAATCATAAAGAAAAATAAATAAATAATACAAAAATCCAATAATAAAGTGCGGTGAGAGGAACAGTCTTCATACGATAATAAATATAATAAAAATAGTCCAATGATATAGTGCAAAAAAGAAGACAATCTTCATGAAAATAAATTATAATTAAGTACAAAGTCCATCCAAGAAATGATAGAGTCCGTGCTTGCAAAGGTGCACCTATAAAGGTGGGTGCTCAAATGAACATAAGTGAGAATTCCACGCAGTGGTCGCGGTGCTCCCCCTCTTGGGTCCCCACTCACCAGAGGCACTAACCCCTGCAGGGGTAAAGTGCAAGAAGTATGCCTCCGACGGCTCTAGGATCTCCCACGGCTCCTCTGTTGTACTTGGGGCCTCCTTCACTTCCTAATGGTGGTATACCGGATCCAGGGGTAAAGGTTGTTTTTATTGGTCCACAGTCCTCCGAAAAAACAAATACACTGGCATAGCGTGGTATGTTTGAACAAACGCTGGTTTATTGGCACTAGCAATATCGTGCACAGTGTATAAAATAATAAAAAATTGGGCAATAAAACAAATTGGGCAATAAAACAAAATAGAGCAGGGGTGATGCTCTATGCTAAGGATAAAAACTAAAAACAAGAGTTGCAGGTGGAGTGGCTAACAGCTGCTAGCATAACTCCTAGCGCCGCACTGCGTGTACCAGGAAGTGTCAGCAATAGCCTGGGAACGGCGTGCGTTCCACTGACGACCAACTGGAAACCGGAAGTGCGTGCGTGTGTGCGTGTATCCGCTTTACGCACGTTTCGTTCAGATACGTCTTCAGAAGCGGGTGCACGCATACAGCAGAGGGTTGCCTATATAGCCGACTTCAATGTGCAAACCCCTCCCACTAGAGGCAATAGCCAATCATGTTTTTTTGCATTGATTCCCATCGAATCGTATGGGAAGCCCAAGGGTATACCCTTGGGCTTCCCTGTTTGTGTATTAATGCCTCGGCGTCCTAAATGAGGCCATAGTGAGATTGAAATGTCAGCGATATAGGCACAGATCGGCCATTACCAGCATATAGTACTATTATTAAGGTAAATCAATAGGCAACCTGGTCTGCTAAAATAAGCCCTGTATGAACAGTCATGGGCAGATATAAATACAGATATACAAACTGAATAAAAAGAAATTGGATGAGAAAAAATATATATAATATAAAGTACAAATAAGTACATAACTCTAGGCATGTATATAGTAATAGAATCAGATACGTTATCCAAAGGCTAGCTACCATAGGCTAGCATTAGAGAACGGGATTTAGCCCGATCGTGAATAGCTCCACCTATAGGTGGGAGAAATGTATGTATATATATATATAGAAACCACCATAGTCCCACCATGTCAGCGCAAGTGTTATGTGTGCCTATGGTGGGGGGAATGGTGAGAATGGTTGGTGCTTGTTAACTGGCAGTATATGGAGAGGCTCACAAAGTGATCTTATTATTGGTCCTAGCTAGATAATATGAATAATAATATGATAATATGAATACTAGAAATGTCTTCATAGGGGTAAAGATCATCTTGCTGAGAGCTGGTTTTCTCAATAGGAGAGGAACCATATAAATAGTGGATAGAGATATAATTAGGGTGCATATCCCAACCGACACACTGACAACATTTATGATGGAAATAAAACGCAAATATGAGTCACCCCATATACGCTCAATGGTCATCTATCAGACAAAGTCTAAGTATGTAGGGGACAAAATGTCAGCAGATGGTATAAAAAGTAACCTGGCTAACATTGGGTCCTATATCACCACAGGTGGGTGAGGGTAAACAAAATGGGTAAAATAACCCATTAGATTGTGGGAAAGGTAAATTAGAAAAGGTATATTAGAATATGGGGAGCGGCGAGGTAAGTTAAAATCTCGCCTATCGGAGGAATAAGTGTCTACCTTGGTCTGGTTGATGTATGATATTACATATATCACTTCCTAAATGGTCAGATTCAAGGGTTGGCCAAAAAGCAATTTAAGTCTATGTCCTTGTTTAACCCATAAGGTGCCAGTGTTCCCAGGCGATAGATCCAACTGGTTTCGTTCTGGGAGATGGCGGTAGTCTTGTTGCCGCCCCTCCAATTATCTTTTACGAGGTCTATACCATAAAAGATCAAGCCACTGGGGTCTTTGTGGTGGACCTCTTTGAAGTGACGTGAGAGATAATGCTTGTCATATCCTGTTTTGATCCTATTTATGTGCTCACGAATTCTCACTTTGAGGGGTCTGGTGGTTCTTCCCACATATTGTAGGTGGCAGGGACATTCGATGATATACGTCACATGGGTAGTACTGCAGGTAATGAGTTCTCTGATTTTATATTCTTTAAAATCAGTTCTTGATTTAAAACTCATTTTTCGTCTCGGTTGTTTTTTGCTCACCCTGCAGGGCAGACATTTCTGGCATTTGTGAAAGCCTTTGAGTTCAGGGCATATGCTAACAGATTTTGGTGGGTCTATGACATTGTGCACAAGGTGGTGACGGAGAGAAGGGGCACGCCTATAGATAAAATTGGGTTTTTTCCCCAATATTTTAGTAAGGGCATGATCTTCTTGTAGGATTGGCCAATATTTCTTGATTATATGCTCAAAATCCTTATATTGAGAGTTAAAACCTGTGATAAATGGCACATCTCGCTTCTTCTGCTTGTTCTTTTTCTTGGATGCCAACATGTTGTTCCTGTCCATGTTTAGAACTTCTTCTTTCAATTTTAACAGGTTTTGCTCCTTATACCCCTTTTCCTTGAATCTATCAACGATTATGTCGGCTTGTGTTTTATAATCTACAATGGAACTGCAATTTCTCCGGAGTCGCATCATTTGTCCTTTAGGTATATTGAACTTCCACCTAGGATGGTGGCAGCTGGCTGATGGAATATATCCATTGCGGTCCGTTGATTTGAAGTGTGTTCTTGTCTGTAGTATTGGGCCGTCTTTGAAAATCTGAAGGTCAAGGAAGTCTATACATTCTCTGTCACATTTTCCTGTGAAGGTAAGGCCATATCTGTTGGAATTCAGCTCCTCTAAAAATTCCTGGAAACTATCAGCCGTCCCATCCCACAGGATGATGACGTCATCGATATATCGACGGTATAGTTTAATGTGGGGAATGTTTCTATTGTAAACATATTCTTCTTCCCAACAGTCCATTAATAAGTTTGCAACACTAGGGGCATAGCGTGCCCCCATCGCCACGCCCCTGGTTTGAACATAGTAGCTTTTATTATACCAGAAATAATTGCATTTCATGGCCATTTCCAATCCTTCTACAATAAAATTGATCTGTTGTTGTTTTAGCCTTGTGTTTTGATGTAACGCTTTTTCCACCCCCATAATACCATCTTTCTGTGATATACTGGTATACAGTGAGTTGACATCTATAGTGGCTAGTAATAGATCTTGTACTTCGCCAATATGTTGCAATTTGTTGATAAGTTGCAGACTATCACAAAGATGCGACTTCCCCTCTTTAACAATAGGTTGTAGATAGGTGTCCAGGTATTCTCCTAAACGGGAAAAAATGGAGTTTATCCCGCTTACGATAGGGCGACCTGGGGGCTTGAGCAGTCTCTTATGGATCTTCGGGGTGTAATAGATCACTGGTGTTTTTGTAGAATTAGACACCAAGTATTCTGCCTCTTTCTTATTGAGTATCCCCATGGTAGCACCCTTTTTGACAAATTTAGTCAGTTTTTTGATATATCGCACTTTCGGGTTACCTTTGAGTTTTTTATAGGTGTTTTCAACCCTCAGTAGGTTCTCCATTTCTTCCTCATAATCTGCTTTGTTTAGGATTACCAGTCCACCCCCCTTGTCTGCTCGTCTGATAATAACCTCATTTTTGTTGCCAATCTCCTTAATAGTTTTCCACACATTTTTGTTTTTATTTTTAAATTTTTTCTGTAGTTTCCTTAAATCCCCCTCCACCATCTTTTTAAACGCTCCTATACATTGGTTGCCCGGTGTATTGGGATTAAACGTGGAGTTATTCCTCAGATTAGTTTGAATATACTCTGAGATTTCCATTCCACACTCCTCTGTGTTGTTCAGAAAGTATTTTTGTAGATTAAGTTTTCTGAGGAATTTCTGGAGGTCGATAAAGACCTCAAATTGGTCTAAGGTTTTTTCTGGGGCATATTTAAGGCCTAAATCTAGAATGTGTAGCTCTTCTTTAGTTAGTTGGATGTTACTGAGGTTGAATATACCTTTCCCTAATGTTGCCTTGGGCGTTTTCTTCTGCCCTCCCCTGCACCCTCTGGTGCGTTTTCTCTTTGGGTTTGCTCCATTTCTCTGTCCTGGTTGTAAGATCTGTTGTTCCATGGGTTGGAGTAGGCTCCCTGGCCCTGGTACGGTTGATTTCTTTGGCTTTCTCCTCTTCCTGATGATCGTGTCTGGGTAGCCCCTCGGTTGCCATTCCCCCCTCTCCATCCGGGGTTTCCATAACCTGTCCTTGGCCTCCATCTTCCTGGTGGACGGGTGTTGGGGCCACCTCTGGGAAAATCCCCGTAGTCCCTCGTGTTTCTTCCTTGGTTGTAGTATGGATCATACGGGTACTGATTTCTTCCTGGAGAATTTCTGTTACGACTCTGTGACCAAATTTGCCCGGCGTAAGCGCGCGCAAGTTAAATGATCCCGCCGGGGGCGGGAATCATTTAAATTAGGCGCGCTCCCGCGCCGAGCGTACAGCGCATGCTCCGTCGGGAAACTTTCCCGACGTGCATTGCGGCAAATGACGTCGCAAGGACGTCATTTGCTTCTAAGTGAACGTGAATGGCATCCAGCGCCATTCACGTTTCACTTACGCAAACGCCGTGAAATTCAAATTTCACGGCGCGGGAAGGCCGGCTATACTTTAGCATTGGCTGCCCCTACTATTAGAAGGGGCAGCCTTGCGCTAAAAGTAGCCGTACGGAAACTCCGTACCTGGCTTGCGCGGGGCCCGCGCAAGCTTGTGAATCAGTGGTAGTATGCAATTTGCATACTACACGCTGATACACAATGGGAGCGCCCCCTAGCGGCCCCCGCAAGAATGCAGCCTAAAATCTGCGAGGCATAAGAGCCTTATGCCGCGCAGATTTTAGCCTGCAGTCGGTGTAACGAGGTTCCTGAATCAGGAGCACTCGTTGCACCGGAGCAAGTAAGCACTTGCGCTGCGTAAGTGCTTACTTACTTGGTTGTGCGGGCGCAAGTGCTTCTTGAATCTGGGCCAATATATAAAGTGCAAAAAAGGTGATCTTGCCAAAAAAACAAAAAATAATATGACTATCAATAGGATTCAAAACTTAAAACACAAGTCCAGAAATAGTGATCTGGAAACAGCAATATGTGCTATAACATTGTTTTAAAAAACACTGTTTCTAGTCCAATTAGATAAAGTGATTCCAAAGTGACTCAGGTTAATTGGTGACTGTTAGGTGCCAATCTGCTTATATTCCGTTATTCGTGACTGCGGTGCTCCCCCTCATAGGTCCCCAGTCACCAGAAGTCATCACCCCCAGGGGGCAAAAAGCGGATAGTGGTGGTACCTTGCCGGTGGTTGTTGCACGATCTCCTATATGGAGTCCACAGCGGTCTCCTATGGTCCCTGGGTGTAGAGTTTCCTGAGGTCTGTATCCAGTACCAGCGGTAATATCGCTCAGAGGGGTAGAAAAAAGAAAAAAATCCACATAGTGTAGTAGGTTGAAGTTTTGGAAGTATCCAAAAAACGATTTTATTATAAAAATGGGTTTAATCCAACAATCTGCTGTGGGTCCCTGGACAGTGGATGCCCTTCGCAGAAATATGCAAAAACAGTTTAAAACCAATAAAAAATAAATAAAAACAACGAAAAAAATATATATGAGAGGCAAATATACTGCCCGCACGGTTGGCTGCCTGTATCTCACTTGGCTGTGCGTTCAAAAACTGCCGCCGTCGCCGTGTGATATCCTCCTTCGGCGTGTAGCTGAGGGCTGGCAGTGAACAGCTGAGAGAGTTGGCGTGCTGCCAGATGCCGTGCAGATGTACGTACAGGCTTGCTGGTAGGTCACCTGACGCGTTTCGTCATGTGACTTTTTCAAAGGTGATGCAAGCCCTATCCGTACTGGTTATCTTATGCGCGGCTGCAGATGCATCAAGCCCCCGGATTGGGTGGAGGAAAAAACTTGAATGGGTGTAACTAATCCAGAGCAGGGAAAACCCTCCTCCTAATTTTTTAACCCCTGGAAGTCTCAAATGTAGGGGACTAGATGCTATATGCTGCCGCTATATTAACATACAGAGAAAAACTTTATTAGCAAATAAGTAGTCCGCAGACACATTACATAAAGATACATAAAAATATAAAGAGATGCAGCCCGAGGAAATATCATGAATCCTCTCTACAGATAAAAGTAAATTATGACCAAAAAATATTAATGAAAAAATACCAACAAGAAAGACCCTATCAGTTCTATTGGGACAAATTCCTAATGCTGCATAGAAATGTCCCTAAAGTCAATCATATGAGAAGGCGCTAGTAGGTTTGTGTAAACCTATACGACTTTACTAAGGAATAGACACTGATGGTCAGTTCCTCAAACGGATGGTCATATATGTCCACAGAGAGCGTATCTCTATTTGCATGTCATGTATACCCAAGATGCCAGTCATGGAAACCGAGGAGTGAAATGTCTAAAATTATCTATAGAGTATGTGCGTATGAAGGAGGCAGAGGTTATTTGGTAATAATAGACCCCTAACCATATTAAGAGGGATGACGAGGTGGTCCTTTTAATAGAAAAAAGGGGGGGAGGACCATCTATATTGATGGAGACCAAGGAGGATCAAGAAAAAAAATATATAAAATAATATATATAGGGAATAGTTTTCATAAAGATACCTAGGAGAGGGAAATAGCGTTAATAGATGCAGGTATTTGGTGGGGGTACTCATGGTGAAGCCTCTACCATTAACAAGGTATTAAACCTTACCTAGGTGAGGGGAAGTAGTTCTCTTAATGACAGACATAATGAAAGCCAAAAATAAAAATAAAAAACAAAAAAATCTATTATGCTGTCTGGGAGAGGATAGTCAAATGCTGAAATAATACATTATATTATGTTGAAGGGTCCCATGTACCTTTTGGTCTCTATAGACCATATTAAGAGTAAGGATCAACATGGCTGTTACTGGGTGTCCTTAGAAATAATTTTTTGTTGTTATACTACCTAGGAGAGGGTAGTCAACATCACATATCAAGTATTAAAAAAGTCCCATTTACATAGTGGGCTCTAAGAGCCTTGATATAGGTGAGAACCAACGATACTATTGCTGGTTAACCTAGTGAAAAAAGATTGGGGTCACTCATCAAAATAAATCAGAAAAAAATCAGAAAAAATATATATAATAATATTAGTGTCCCAATTGGGTATACAGGCCTTTGAGACCCGTCTGACAAGTCCAAGGGCATACACTTTCTAAGCCAATGTGTAGGATGAACGTAGTTTTCCAATCATATTCAGGCATAGGTCTTACACTAAAATGGTTGGAAGTTTTGCATGAAAACAGTGTTATTACAGAAATATGGCTCATTGCCTGATCACATCTGTTAATTACATGTTGGAGCTTCAGCCCAGGTAGTGTGTTCACTGGGATAGTTGTGCTAGATGGTAGAGGTGCATAACATAGGTGCAGATTAAACCTATATAGTTAAGGGCATTAGTTGTAAATGCTCGATGGGTGACCCTGAAATTCCCATTAGAAGTTGGAAATGAAGCAATTAAGGTCGATATCCAGGTTGAGGCCTCCAGGAGCTAGAGACCCCAACCTGTGTATCCAGCGGGTTTCATTTTGGGAAACCTGGATCTTCTTGTTTCCCCCTCTCCATTGATCCTTAATGATATCAATGCCATAGAAGGTAAGGCAGGTTGGATCCCTATGGTGTTTTTCATCAAAGTGTCTGTAGAGACTGTGTTTGGGGAACCCTTTTCTTATATTTTTAATGTGTTCGCGTATTCTGACGTGCAAGGGTCTGGTGGTACGGCCAATATACTGCAAACGGCAAGGGCACTCTATGACATAAGTCACATGGGTGCTGTTGCAGGTTATCAACTCTTTTATTTGGAACTGTGTGTTGTTTACATGGGACTTGAAGGTAGTTTTTCTACGAGGTTGGGGTCGATTGGTCTTGCAGGGTAGGCATCTTTGGCATCTGTAGAAGCCTTTAAGTTCTGGGCAGATGTTTGTTTGTTTGGGAGGATCCAGGACGTTATGTACCAGTTGTGTTCTCAATGTTGGAGCTTTCCTATAAATGAATCTTGGACGCTGGGGCAATAATGACGCCAGGGTTCTGTCCTCTTTCAGGATTGGCCAATATTTTTTAAAAAATGTTTCTAGATCTTGGTATTGGTTGCTGTACCCTGTGATAAAAGCCATATCCATAGTAGATGTTTTTCGTGGCTCTTTCTTTTTGAGCATTGTTCCTATATCCATACCACAAATCTTGGACTTCAGTTTTGACAGCATATCTAACTTGTAGCCTTTATCCAGAAATCTTTTGATGAGTACATCAGCCTGTGAGTCATAATCCTCTATCCAATGACAATTTCTCCTAATTCGGAGTAGTTTCCCTTTTGGTATATTCCCTGTCCACTTGGGGTGATGACAACTAGACACTGGTATGTATCCGTTCCTGTCCGTCTTTTTAAAGAAGGTCTTGGTGGCCAATGAACCACCTTCCTTGAAGATCTCCAGATCCAAATAGTCGATAGTATGTGCATGCCACTTCCCTGTAAAAGTTATTCCATACCTATTGCTATTTAGTTGTTGCATGAAGCTTTCTAAAGATTCTGACGTACCGTCCCATAAGATCATCAGATCATCTATATAGCGTCTGTAGAGTTTAAGTTGTGGTATGTTCCGGCTATATATGTATTCGCCTTCCCACATATCCATAAAGAGGTTTGCTACGCTTGGGGAGTAGCGAGCCCCCATCGCTACCCCCCTTTTCTGCACATAGAATTCCTTTTTGTACCAAAAATGGTTATTCATCATAGCCATCTGCAGCCCCTCTAAAATGAACGCGATCTGTTCCTGCTTCATTGTGGTCAATTGGTGTAAAGCCATCTCTGCTCCCTTCAATCCATCTGGCTGTCTGATACTGGTATATAGGGAATCTACATCTATGGTTGCCATTAGAAGGCCCTCTGTATTCTCTATACTTTGAAGTTCCACTATTAGTTGGGTGCTGTCTTTAAGATATGATCTGCCCTGTGTCACCAGAGGTTTCAAAAACTGGTCTAGGTATTCTCCTAATCTTGAGAAGATGGAGTTTATGCCGCTTACTATGGGCCTGCCGGGTGGTTTTTCCAACCTCTTGTGTATCTTTGGCACCTGATAGATGACCGGGGTTTTGGTGGACTCAGAAATAAGATATGTTGCTTCCTTCTTATTTAGGATTCCATAGGTTAGGCCTTTCTCACATACTTTAAAAGTTGTTTTTTATAAGCAGGTGCCGGATTCTTCTTCAGTTTTTCATAGGTGTCTGGTACCTGTAACAGATTTTGCATCTCCGCTTCATAATCTGTCTTTTTGAGTATGATGAGTCCTCCCCCTTTATCTGCAGGCCTTATGACCACTCCCTTCTTCTCCCCAATTTGTTTGATGGATTTCCAGATGTTTTTATTTCCTCTCAGTTGCTTTTTCTCAAGTTGTTCAATGTCCTTCTCTACCATTTTTCTAAAGGCACTTAGGCATTGATTGCCTGGTGTTTTAGGGTTATACAAAGATTTATTTTTCAAAGAGGTATGTGTATACTATCACATACAATCCCAATAAAATACATTTATGTTTTTGGTTGTAACATGACAAAATGTGGATAATTTATAGGGGAATACTTGTTCAAGGCAATGTAGCATAGCTTCATGGTTGTGATGATTTTGAACTCTCATGTGTCATGTTACAACCAAGATAGGGCACAGCTGATTCTGACCTCTTAAAGCCCATATTCTATGTTACAAATGTTAAGATGCTCCCTTTTTTAATAGCCAAATGATTGTTTCTTTATTATTGCATTAATGTGGTTGTAAACCTCAGTCATGGAATCTGCGCAAAGCACAATTATCTGTAGCGTTTACTTATCTCTGTCCAAAGCTCTAAGTGTTGTTTTTCTCTGGTGCTTTGTTCCTCTTATCAGCATGTCTCACTTCTGTTTTCCCAACACGTGAGATGCATTTGTTACAGGGAGGGAGCTCAAATGGAGCTTGTCTATTGAGGACATAGTTCTTCTACTGTGTGAAAATCAGCTCTCAGCACTGGACACATACATTTCTTTAAGCCTGAGTCTCTAATTGGCTTCAAAAAGGTTGGGCTGGAGTCATAGAGCACTGTGCCCCAATCCCACTCACTTGTGACATTAGCAAATCAACATTTGCTATTGTCTTTTTTGCTTCTCCTCCTGGTCAATAAGGATTAAGGTTTGTTTGCCAACCCCCAAAGAATGGCACACCAGCCGCCACTGACACCCAATACATTTTACAATCTCACTGTAGTCTGCAAAGCAGTCTTACCTCTCTGCACATCAAAGTGCATCTCTGTCCAAAACGTTATTTTTTATTTTTAGATCTTGTTTGTTTGAAATCCGGGGTCCAAGTATTCACTCAGGCAAAAAAGCTCAAGTGCAGAAACAATGTGCACTTAAACTATCTCACATTATAAAACTCATATTCGCCAAATCCCCCATTCCCCATATTAAAATAAAAGTAAACATGCACTGGTTAGGTCTTTTTCTTCTTGAATAAAACTGTCCAGACGCTGGCCAATTTTTACACAGCTGTATCGTTTGCCACTTACACTCTTAAATCTTGTTCAAAAACACCTGTCAGTGCCTTACACCAGTGGTCATCAACCCTGTCCTCAGGGCCCACTAACAGGCCAGGTTTGCAAGATAACTGAAATACATCACAGGTGATATCATTTGCTGCTCAGTGATTGCAATATTCTAGTCTGCATCTCCCTAAGGTAATACATAAAACCTGGCCTGTTAGTGGGCCCTGAGGACAGGGCTGATGACCGCTGCCTTAGGGCCCTTTCACACATACGGACAAACGGTCCGTTTATTACAAGTCCGTTTACGGACTTGTAATGTATCCCTATGGGATTGCAGACGTTAGCGGATGATGCATCCGCCAACGTCCGCAACCATCCACGTCCGCAAAGATCCGCTTTTGCGGACGGAAGAAAACCCTATTTTTCTTCTGTCCAGCGGAACGGATCGGATGAATACAGACACACGGTCCTTATTCATCCAATTCCCCATAGGGGAGAGCGGAGGAGAGACAGGGCGGTCTCTGCACAGTGTGCGGGGACCGCCCTGTCCGCCGACAGCTCAGCGGGGATTTATGGAGGAATCCCCCCTGAGCCAAACGGGCTAACGGAGCGGATCAATTACGGATCCGCTCCGTGTGAAAGAGCCCTTACACAGTTCTAACATTTGTGGGGTTTCAACATCGATATCTTGGCTCTTCATATTAGTGGAACTTTTATGTAATGTACCTAAATGGTAAAGCTCAAAGTGAATGTATGCATTTTTTAAGGAGAGTTTTTTTCCTCTTTCAACATTACATTGTGACAAATGCAACTAAACTTCCGTTTAGCAGCAGCGGTGTACATGAGGCCTTAGAGTCAGCGGGCGACAAATGCAGCATCGGACCAATGCTGCATCCAGGTAAGTATGATGGAGGAGGGAAAAGAGGGGGGGGGATGTTATGGATGGTGGGACTTTATATGAAACATCACATATTAGTAGATTGAATCAAGAAAAGGTATTAATTTATTAGATAATATAATTGAGCATAGTGCATTGGTGGCATCCATAATAACTCAATGTTTGGTACAGAAAATAGCATATAACATGATTGGTAATCACTTACATACAATATCACATGATTGGTAATCACATAACATCATTGGTAACATAATAAAAACACTGTTATACACGATAATTGATGAACCAGCAATGAACTCAGAGATATGTAAAAAAATTTATAAAATTAAATGATAATTCAAACACATCAAAACCCAGTACATGACTGCTGTGGCATGGTATCAACTAAAATAGGGGCTTGGTGCGTTTTGTGGGCTTAATCCACTCTTTAGGAGCAGGCTATACAGTAAGGGTACCTAAAAAGAATAAAAAGCTGATAATCAATGGTAGTTGACTAAAATAAGGAAAGAGAACCAAAGAACTGAGTCTTAGTACTCTTACCTATAGGTAAAATAGAAGAACGTAAATCATGGTATGAAATGTAGGAAGCAATGGGGGGTGGAGGACACCCCCCCCCCCTGGGAGTTTAGGTGATGACCATGTATCGACAGGGAGGCCAAAAACTGTGGGTGAATGAGCCTCTGATAGGAGGAAAATACTCTTCCAGGGTTGAAGTGGAGGGTGTAGTATGATTAAAAAAAATTGATTAAAAAAAATCGAAAAAATGCCGTCACTGCGCGCAAAGCACGGCGGGAGTTAAGAAACGGAGCATGCACAGTAGGTCCGGCATGGGAGTGCGCCTAATTTAAATGTTAGCCGCCCATTTGATTTGGACCGCCTTGCGCCGGACATATTTACGATACACCGCCGCAAGTTTCCAGGTAAGTGCTTTGTGGATCGGGCACTAAAACTGAAAACTTGCGGCTGTGTAACATAAACGGCTTACGTTACACCGGCGCTAATGTACCTGAATCTGGCCCTATGTTCCAGGGGGAACAATCAACTGCCTCCACTTTATTTATTACATTATGGTCAATGTGTGGTCCAGTGGTGTACTAAGGGGGTCCAGCAAAAACTCACCTATGTGGTCTTTTATTAAACTCTCTAGTATCTTCCCGACTATAGAAGTTAAACTAACTGGTCTATAGTTACCACCCCTACTAGATTGGCTGCTCTCCTGGTTGTTAGGGGTAGCAGTGATATCTAGGGCTGCCACCTCTGAGCTTGCCACCCCCCACATCTTCACCCAACTTGGAAAATCTTGACATCTATGAGCATTTCTATGCACATTAGCCTGCATATGTGTGAGAGAATATGCCCACATGTATATACAAGCACGTGCACATTTCTTATGTGCATGTAAAGAGCTATGAACAGAAATCTGCCCAAGGGAGCCATTTTGTGTGCTTGTATGCCCTTCCTGACAGAGACAGGGGATTTAGGAGAGGTCTCTGTGCTCAGGAGGTAGTCTGTACTAAGGAATTTGTTGTGCTGGGGTCTGTACTGAGTGGTCTGTGCAAGGGGATAAACCTATACTGAGGGCTCTGAGGGATGTGTAATGGGAGGTTAGGCTGGAAGGGGGATTTAGGGATGTTGGGAGAGATCTGTGCTGTGAGGGATATAGGCTTGGCGGTTAATTTGTGCTTGGAAGATGGGGTACTTTTGGTTGCAGTGTGTAAAGTGGCCTGTACATTAAGCACTCCTGACCCCTGCACTATAGACACTTAGGGGAGTTTATCCAATTTGGAACAGCTGTGCATGGTGACCAATCAGTTACTAGCTTTCATTTTCAAGGTTTAACTAAACAATTTGAAAAGAGAAGCTGAGTGGTTGCTATGTACAGTCTGCTCCAGGTTTGACAAATTCCTCTCACTGTGTTTTACATGTCATACTCCTGACTGGCAACCACTGCACTATATACACTGCCATTTTAAACTCCTGAAGTTCTTCTTTAAGGTAGGCTTTGTCTAGAAAAGCATATGTAATGCAACTGTTTCAGTTTATCAAAATGAGTGTGGCGATTGCATGTCTGTTACATTTTTGCTTGTGGCACAGTTATTAAAGTATATTTTGTGGATAAAAGGACTGTGGTATATGTGTCTTCAGTATGGGGGGGTTGTTTAATAAATTATTCACACCCTGTTACACTACTGTCACTGTTAAATCCTCTCTCAATGCATTCCTCATACTGTAGCTGCCAGAGATTGCCCTTAGGGGGTGCTCTATGGACTAACAGCAGCTGCAGCTAATTTGAAAAGCTGTGTGAGCTAGTTTTTGGCTTTTTTTGTGTGGACCGCAACCATAGTACCTCCTTAGTACACCAGTGGACCACATCTTAATATGCCACTGGACCAGGGGTCAAGTCCTGGGGAAAAAAGTGTGGGAACTCCCACCCAAGATCCATTCCCCCACCAAAAAAAAAAAAAAAAGTATACGCTCATATGCATATATATTTCACAGAAAATACAGTGCCAGATTTATTTAAAGTGCCAGTTTACAAAAACAAAATAAGTTAACTTGTCAAACTAACAGAATAATCACACATACCTTGGGGTACTCGGTACTGGCCTGGCTGGTCTCAGGGTGCTGTACCCCCCCATGTCCACCTCTGTACCCCCCATGTCCACCTCTGTGTTCACCTCTGTACCCCCTCCCACCTCCACCCCTGTTCCCCCCATGTCCACCTTTGTACCCCCCATGTAAACCTCTGTACCCCCCATGTCCACCTCTGTATTCACCTCTGTACCCCTCCACCCCTGTTCCCCCCCTATGTCCACCTCTACCCCGTCCACCTCTGTGTTCACCTCTGTACCCCCCATGTCCACCTCTGTACCCCCCCATGTCCACCTCTGTACCCCCCATGTCCACCTCTGTACCCCCCCCCATGTCCACCTCTGTACCCCCCCATGTCCACCTCTACCCCCGTCCACCTCTGTGTTCACCTCTGTACCTTCCCATGTCCACCTCGGTACCCCCTCCACCTCTGTACCCCCTCCACCCCTGTTCCCCCCCATGTCCACCTCTGTACCCCCTCATGTCCACCTCTACCCCGTCCACCTCTGTACCCCCCCTCCCATGTCCACCGCTGTACCCCCTCCACCTCTGTTCCCCCCCGTCCACCTGTGTTCACCTCTGTATCCCCGTCCACCTCTGTACCCCCCCATGTCCACCTCTACCCCCGTCCACCTCTGTGTTCACCTCTGATTTTCCTGAAGGCAATGGTGAAATTGTCTTCCCAGAGGGATTGTATGTGACTGGGGCTATGTTGTCATAACTGCCTTCAGGGAAACCAGAAAGCTAAAACCAATAAAGGTAAGTAAAACAAAAAAATAAAATGTATTTAAAAAAAAAAAAAAAAAAGGCAGTGTTAGGTGATTTTACATCAGCATGCAGAGATGTATCCTGATGCGAATTTTAGGGAAAGGGGGGGAATGATTCACTTTAAGGATAGCCAGTTGTGGTAATCTGAATCTACACTTTTGAAATATGATAACATAGTAGCAGAATGTCTCCAGCATAACACATGATCTATGATTAAGTTGCTTTCTTTCACCATAGTGCATGTTCTCTGTGGGGCTGTAAATCTCCATAGACATAGAGTCTGTATGTAGTCCTTTGTGAGTACAGTACTAAAGACAGATGCTGTGTCTGGGCTGCCGTTGAAGGGTTCATTTGTCAATTAATAAAGCCTTTAGTTTTCTCTCATGTAATCCTGACAGCAACTATTGGAGGAAATGATTGACTTTACAGGTTTGTAAACCTAGTCTGATTACTATTCTTTTCTCCTGAAAAGCCAGTGAAGGATGTTTCTCTGCATACTGTACCTCATCACTTCCCTCTGTGCAGCCTTAAGCTGGATACACACTATACAATCTTCTTTAGAATTTTTCCTTTAGATTTACCAAAACCATATATTATGAGGTCAAACCTAAACACTTTTAATTTGTATGCAATCAGCCAGGCCCTTGCACTACATAGTCAGGGCTGGTGCAAGGATTTTTGACACCCTAGACAAAACTTAATTGTGCTGCCCCCCCCCCCTCCAATTGGCTCTGCCCCTGACTGAGATTTTTCCAGCGCCTCTCCACCTCTTTCTTCAGCTGTGGTCCACACGCCCGCACCAATGCCTCTGGACCTGGACTGAAGACAAATAGTGGTGGCACAAGCTCGCTTCCTCATGCCAGCCATGGTCCCCTTCCAACTTGCTGAAAGGGAATGAGGGACACCTACTAGAAAAAGTATGTAGGCATAGGACACACACCCTGCCACGCCCCCCCCCAAAGGAGAATTGCACAAAATAAATAGGTTAAACCCACAAGTGCTATTTCACCATTCCTGTTATAGTGGCTTTTGGAATTTACAAATGCATCAATTTAGAAATTATATAAAAATTTTAGTGCTAGGAAACACTTATTGATAGATAAATAGTACATTTTATATACAACTACCGTATATACTCAAGTAATAGCTGACCCGAGTATAAGCCGAGGCCCTAATTTTACCACAAAAAAATGGGAAAACGTATTGACTAGGGTGACAATGCAACAGCTATTGTAAGCGGAAAAGAGGGTCAACATTGGGTTCCCAATCACACTGTGCTCATTGTAGCCTTACTGTGCCCATTGCAGCCTTACTGTGCCCATTCTCACTGTGCCCATTGCAGCCTTACTGTGCCCATTCTAACTGTGCCCATTACAGCCTCAGTGTACCTGTATTCTTGACATGCTGCGGGCATCCATTTTTCAAAAGTTGCAGGTTCCTTCTGGTCCCGTTCCGTGATAGGCGTTTGGCACTGTGTTCCGCTACCGCCTATCACGGAGGTCCTCTCATACTCTGACTCAGTTTCCCAGCAGACACTGTGTTCAGTGTTCCGCCAATCACGGACCTTCTTTCATCCTCGGACAAGAGGACATCCGTGATAGGCGAAACACTGAACACAGTGTCTGCTGTGGCTGCGTTCTAGGCGGCAATGCGCTCTAGGCGGCTGTCTAATTCTCCTTGCAGTAGCGCTGGCCCTGTACATAGTTGAAGATAAATCTAAAGGAAATCTAGCAACAGAAATCATATAGTGTATATCCAGCTTAACAGGAACATTTGGCTAGTGTAACACTGTATTTAGGGATGCTTCCACGGACATAGACCCCCATACACACTATTTGATTTTCGGCAGATTTTTGTCTTCAGATTTACCAAAACCATGTAATATGAGGTCAAACCTTAAAGGAAACATTTTTTTTGCTGAAATGACTGTTTACAGGGTATAGAGACATATTAGACTGATAGTTAACTGATTCCTTTTAAAAACAATTAAAAATAGATAAAAATCAATCATATAATGTACCTGTAGTTTCAGTTTCGTTTTTGCATCTAGTTTCGTCTTTGCATGTTATTTCCTGCCTCTGTGCTATACAGAGCCATAGAGCAGTGATGGTTTGGAAAACAAAACTAGAAGCTCCCAGTACTGTGGTCATCAGGAAACAGACAACCAGAAAGTGTCCAGAACAGAGAAGAATTACAGCAACATCAGAGCAAAAACGAACAATGAGGACATGAAACCAGGACTGCAGTAAGGTAAAGGAAGCTATTTAGCTAAAAAAGTAATTTCCTTTAGTGACCCTTTAAGGCCTCGTACACACGATAGATTAACCAGAGGACAACGGTCTGATGGACCGTTTTCATCGGTCCAAACCGATCGTGTGTAGGCCCCATAGGTTATTTAACCTTCGGTTTAAAAAAAACAACTCGCTTTAAAATTTAACCGATGGATTGCTAACCGATAGGTCAAAACCGATCGTTAGTACGAACAACCATCGGTTAAAAATCCAAGAATGCTCAAAATCAAGTCGACCCATGCTTGGAAGCATTGAACTTCATTTTTTTCAGCACGTCGTTGTGTTTTACGTCACCGCGTTCTGACGCGATCGGTTATTTAACCGATGGTGTGTAGGCGCGACGAACCATCAGTCAGCTTCATCGGTTAACCTATGACAACGGTCGGTCTGTTCTCATCGCGTACACACGGTCGTTTTTCGACAAATAAAAAATTCGAACATGCTGCATTTTTTTTTTCAAAATGTCGTTTTTCGTGATGTAAAAAATTATCGTGTGTGGGCAAAACAACGTTTTAAACCCGCGCATGCCCAGAAGCAAGTTATGAGACGGGAGCGCTCGTTCTGGTAAAACTACCATTCATAATGCTGTAACAGACAAAAAAGCGTGAATCGTCTTTTGCTAACAAGGAATCAGCTAAAAGCAGCCCAAAGGTGAATAGAACTTCCCCTTTAGAGTTCCGTCGTACGTGTTGTACGTCACCGCTCTTTGTTCATCATTTTTCCAAAACGATGGTGTGTGGGCAACATCGTTTTTAATGATGAAGTTGGAAAAACGTCGTTTTTTTTCATGATGAAAAAATGACATTTTTTTTAATTCTGAAAAACGACCGTGTACACGGCATTAGAGTTTCAATCTGTATGCAATCAGGCAGGCCCTTGCACTACATAGTTTTGGTAAATCTGAAGACAAAAATCTGTAGAAAATCTAATAGTGTGTATGGGGTCTTAGATACCTTTTGTGTTTGCGGGCAACTTTACAATTTTCATGTTTGTTTTACTGCCAAACACTGCTTTGAGCGAAAAACAGCTCAATTTTAAAATAATTAGCTAACTATAAACTGATATATTTAAAAAAAAATATATATGTTTTTGGGCTTAGGTGACCTGAACTCAAAAAGTGAAGATTTGCTATATGTTCTAGGGATAATGCAAAAGTACTGTCTGTGATACTATCTTATTCACACTTATTGACACTTTCCTCCTGCTACTACAACTATAATATATTTTATTTGTACTTAATTATTTTGTTACTTATTACTGTTTCTTCTGTCTTTTGGTATAGTATCGTGAAATTCCTGTATGATTCGTATATATCCCCTGATGAAGCTACCAGGCAAAAAATGTCGGGATAATATACAAACTTAAGATAAATAGCTGCAGCCAAATACCTGTTTATATGACCATCTTCTTTGTAAACTGCCGCTTTATACTGAACCCAATGTTCTTGCCATGTTTTTAACTTGATCTTCATTAAACTTTGTTAAACCTTTTTCTTAAAATACTTGGTTCTCATTATTATCTGTATGCACCGTCAAAATCCCCTCTCTCCCTTTGCATTTGAACTATCTTATTTTTCAGAAAAAGCTTTTGAGCTGTAACCCTACTTTTTAAGGTCTAAACAGTACTGATACACAAAACATTAGCAAAATGTTAAGAACAAGGAAAATGTGGCTAGAAATGTTAACATACTCTTGGTCTAGAACTCCTTCAAAATAGCAGTGCACTTCCTAAAATGTAAATGTGCTTAGACACTCCTATGCCTTGCGCCTTATAGCTGTATATCTGTAATGTGAACTTAAGGCACTGCTAATCTCAGGAGAGTTGGATTGAGATTTGGTAATGTCACTTTTGTGAAGCTTACTGTCTCCTTTACTCCAGCATGAGGAAGCAAAGTCCTGCCTCTGCCAAGATGGCCATCTCTACATAAAAACAAGGTAAAAAAGAAAATTACCAGCTGCAAGGAGCCTACAGGCAATACCATTGGCTATTCCAGTGGTTGGAAACCTGTTGATCGCAAGCTACTCATTGTCCACAAACAGGTGATTAGGTAGCTCGCGAACACGTCCCAGTGTCCTAATCCTAGGCTATAGAGGCAGCCCTCGCCCCTTTCATACGTGTGGCTGTGGGGCAGGGAAGGCCTCTGGAACTCGGGTGCGTTCAAGCTCTTCCCCGAATAGCTGCTGCTCTTGGGTGCTCTTACCCAAGGGCCCTCCGCCTCAATTTAAGGGGTCTGTGGGTAATACTAGGTTGGTGAAAGAGGATTCCCAACAGGGGTAAGCACCAGGACATGTAGGTTTGCCACCGCACCTTACCTGCACCACTCTGCATTAAAAAACAACTTCTGTGCTCTCCTAACATCCCAGCCCTCCTGATGCCCCAGCACCATGCACTCCTTACACCCAGCCTTCCTGATGCCACAGCACCATGCCCTCCTGTAACTGCAAGCCTGCTGATGCCCAAGAACCATGCCCTCTTGACACCACAGTACCTTTCATACTTTTGATTTCTCCCATAGACTTTTACAGGGTGTTCCGTGGCTTTCGAATTTGCCGCGAACACCCCAAATTGTTCGCTATTCGGCGAACAGCCAATGTTTGAGTCAAACTCATGTTCGACCCGAACATAAAGCTCATCCCTAGTTGAGGGTCATTCTGCAAGCTGCTAATGGTATTTATGTACCTCTTCAGTGTTTAGCATTAGTATAATAGAATTATTCTGGTTCTGGGACTCACCCAACATAATCATGCTCCACCTTCGATTACATTTGCATGTATACACTGTACTTTGGGAGCAATAACATTATATTTGACTCTTTGCAGAGCTTTATTTTAGTGCTAATAATAGCAAGCTGAGAATTTATGACTTGCAACCATGAGCATCAGAGCAGAGAACAACTAATTAAAAGTTTGCAAAGATGTAGATTTTCTTTTCTTTCTTTCTTTATATAATTTACAGCCTCAAGCACAGACAGATTAATTTATGTCTTAGGTGTAATGAATTATTCATCTATCTCTAAATAAAAGTAAAATATATACTCTCCAAGCAAATATCATAGCCCCCTACACTAAATTATTTTATGAGCCCTAAAAGGAATTTCTTGTCAATGTTTATAAAACGCCTCCAATTAAATTATATGTGGTTAGGCTTTCACTATCAAAGGTGTTAAATAATAAGTAAATTTAACTTTGTGTCATCTGAAAGCCATTTGCTTCTGGTTTAGTATTAGAGTGACAGGGCAGTTCTGCCTGAATTTCATTATAATAATTTTTTCACTGAACTTTCAAGTTATAATTGACAATTTAAAAAAAAAAGAAAATTGTATTTTCTCTACTATATTCTTGAATGTTTCCTTGACTATCACTGGTCATAGAGAGGCATGAGAGCTCCATATTCCTGTCCATATCCCAGGTATTACAATGACAGTCACTGAGAATATAAACTACAGTTCTTTCTGCACATTTTTGAATCTGTGCAGTGCACTTTTATTAAAACCAAATCAATCTTTTTGTTAAAAGAAATTCTCGGCTAACATGCTTTATTCAATCACAATATGACATTGTACACTTTTTTAAAGCTGAACTTTAAGCAATTAAAATACATTAATGAACACAGCTCTGTAATCATTAATACATCATTAAACAGTATCCCTAGGCAAAACTTTTGAGTGGTGAAGGTGTGAATCTCCTGTTTTTACTGTGTCCCCATTGGGGAGATTTGTTTCCCTATTTGTACTGGTGACCATTGCAAATAAAATGAGGGGACGTACAAACTGTTAAGCCTCGTACACACGCACGGTTTTCTCGGCAAGAAACAGCAAGAAAACTGCTGGCAGAGCTTTGCCGAGTACACCGTGCATGTGTACGAGGCTTTGAGGTTTCTCGTCAAGAAAACTGCCCAGAATCTAGAACGAGAAAAATAGAGAACCTGCTCTCTATTTTCTCATCATGATTCTCGGCAGTGTTTTCCTGCTGAGAAACCCGAGCCTCTGTATACTTACCTGTCACCGGGGAAACCCGCGCATTCTCGAAATGACTTTGATGCATGCGCAGTAGCTTCCAAGGCATAGGTAGGGTGAAGCAAGATGGCTGCAACATTATCGAATGTAACGAGCACATGGTTGTCCTAGTCGATGACGTCACCGCGTTTGTGCCATTCAAAAGAATGGCGGTTCTTTTGAATCATACGTCTGTACACTCTGCAGGCAAAAGAATCTTGCCAGGAATCTCGTCAGGAAAAGCAACGTTTTTTTTCCTGACGAGAATCTGGGCCGTGTGTACAGGGCTTTAGAGTTGTCCCCAGAACAAATGGTAAAGGCAAATCATTCAACTGGGACACCTATTTCAGGGACAACTAAGAGGTGAATTCTTCTCACTTAGGGAGATTTTCTCTTAATTTCTCTTACATTTCTGGTAGAGAAAGTAACAGTAATCTGTTACACAGATGGCAAAAATCTGGTAGATGTTTTGTTTTTCCCTATTCTATAAAACAGTGCCTGAATATGACCAGGTATCATCCTCTTGCAATAGACATGTGCAATTCGTTTAGTTTCTAATTCGTTTTTTAACGAAAATTCGGAAATTCGTGAATTCCGAATTTTAGTATTAACAAATTTTTTATTTCCGAATTTTCGGACTTCCGAAAATTTCGAATTTCCAAATTTCTGAATTTTCGGATTTCCGAAAATTCGATTTTCCGAATTTTTTTATTTCCGATATTCCGAATGTTTAATTTCCGAATGTTCGTATTTCCGATTTTTTAATTTCAGAATTTTCGTATTTCCGAAAATCCGAAGTTCGGAAATGCGAAAATTCGGAAATTCGTTTTTTTTTTTAATTTTCGAAATTCCGAATTTTTCATTTTTTATTTTCGAATTTTTCAATTTTGAAAATTTCGAATTTTTTATTTTTTGAATTTTCGAATTTTCAAATTTCGAATATTCAAATTTATTATTTTTCGAATTTTTCGAATTTTTCAATTTCGAATATTCGAATTTTCAAATTTCGAATATTCGTTTTTCATTTTCGATTTTCAAAATTTGGAATTTGGAAATTTTTCGAATTTTCGATTATTTTATTTTTCAAATTGTTCAATTTCAAATTTTTCATTTTTGAAATTTCGAATTTTCGAATTGAACTATTCGAAATTTCGAAATTTGAAAAATTCGAAATTGAACAATTCGAAAATTCGAAAAATAAAATAATCGAAAATTCAAAAATTTTCCAAATTCCAAATTTTGAAAATCGAAAATGAAAAATTCGAAAATTTGAATATTAGAAATTTGAAAATTAAAAATTCCTGTCTTGCCTTAAAAGTCTGCCTTGTCACTGCCCTTAGCAGTAACCCTTCCCCTATTCAATGTTTCGGATGTTGGCAAATGTGAGTGCTTTTTTGTTCCCCTTCCCTATTTTTTGAACGATATCTAGTGTCAATAAAAAGTATTATGGGCAAACTCTCTGGAGTAAAGCTAAATATTGCAGTAAAAATTTGTCTTTTAATTATTTTATTTTTTGTACTACATATAAATGAAACATTGTACATGATGCATACGTCTAACATTAGTTATAATTATATATTGATATTTACTTTACATGCCTGTGATATATATCCTCACTTATTTTTTCAACTTACTTTGTATCACTAAACCCACAACAGTAAAATCAGTCTGTATATGCAGTAAAGCATGCTTGTTATACTCACTGTGGAACCTCTGTATTGTGTAAAAAGGCTGTTTGATCCTGTCTTCTTTGATCCTCCCCTTCTTCTACAGTCCTTAATCCATCTGTAAATAGTGCAGAGCCCTAGAAGGCACTCAGCACATGCTCAGTCAGCCAATCATCACTGTCCAGACCAGCGGCGGGGTGTCCATAGTGGGCACAGGAGCACCGCCCCCTCTCTCCCCTGCGCCGTCACTCAACTTAGTGTACAATACATAGAGATTTGTGCATTGCATGAATCTCTATGTATTGTCGCCACTGCCTTCCACTATTCAGATGGCCAGCCCCCTGGTGAGCGCCGGCCATCTGAATAACGGCAGCTGGTTGGCTGTGTGGAAGTGTCTATCAGAGCCAACTGCTCTGATAGGCTTTCCGATTACAGCCTGTGGGCTGTAATCGGCCTACAAATACTTAACCAGGGGATGCAGGGGGTGTGGGTTCCCTGGTTAACACTGACACTCGTCTCAGCCAATCAGTTTCACCGGGTCTGGTTAAATCCAGGTATCTTCTCCCACTTCCGGGGGAATGTCCAGCAAATCCTTCTTCACCCACTGTCTTCTGGGATACACACAGGTCCCAGAAGACAGCAGGGACAAATCAAAATGTGCAGAGCAACTTGCACATGCGCAGTAGGGAACCAGAAGTGAAGCCGAAAGTCTTCACTGCCTGGTTCCCTTACCAGGAATGGCAGCACCCGGGAGTCGATTCGAAGATCGGATGGGGTGCTGAGATTGTGGGCTCCCTGAACAGGTACGTTTCTGTATATTAAAAGTCAGCAGCTACAGTATTTGTAGCTGCCGACATTTAATTTTTTTTCTACCGGCTGAACTCCGCTTTAATATATAATATATCAATTTTTACTACTTATATTAAAAATGTACAACAATATAGAAAGTAGAATCTGTAAAAAAATATTGGCATGACACTTTCGAAAGGAAGGAATAATGGGTGGGACAGGGGATAAATAAGGTTAAGCCTGGTCAAAAGTATGAAAACCAAAAAACATGCATGTGCAGATGAATCTACAAAAACAAAGAGTATATACAGTATAATATGTAAAAGTAGGAAACATTAGAAAGCACAGAAATATGTAAGACAAATAAAGGAACTATATGAACAGAAAGAAGATGAAATTGTGTACTAATGTTTTAATTGTGTTCTGGTAATTTTCTTTTGCACTCTCTAATAAAAAGATTTGTAAGAGAAAGATTAAATTGATTATATAGAATTCTCAATAGTAATCGGACTTACCAAAACTCTAGGTATAATTTAATACTAGAAGATTGGACTTACTGACCTCTTCCCTTGAACAAAATCCATGTATATTCTCTCACTAGCAGGGAAGCCATATACTAGCACAGGCATGCTGTCAATAACAATTAGAATGAATGTGCTTTATGAGGAAATGTAACAAATCTCAAGGTAAGAAATTAACTCCAGAGTCACAGTAATAGAAATGCCATGGCATAATTAGATTTGAGCCAGCTATATATAGATTGAACATGGGGCTAGGTATGGATCTGATTTTGCTTTCTCTGGTTCATTTGGTGTTTCCATGCCTATAGTGCTATGCTGCCCACATCTCCCCTGACATTTTCTCTGCTTGATATATGTATCTTGTATATCATTGTGTCTTTTCACTCTGCTCTGCCTTGTTCTTAACTGTCTTCTTTAGGACTGCAAATAGAAAAGTATTCATTTTATAGGAGCCGCTGCTGGAACATGACTGCTTATTTAGATATTTGTGACTACCCTTATTTAGTTCAGACTCTTGACTTTATGTTTGCAAGTTCTATGATCTTTTACTGGAAACTATCAATTTGTAGTCAGTGCTGTTTGGTAGCTTTTGTCTCTGGGTGCCATAGTTCTAGTACTTGCTTTCTGTTTGTCCCATTTATAAGTGTCTGGGCCCATGGGCACTTCCTAATTGTCTGTCATCCTTGGAGAGTCTTACCTTTGTCTCTCCATGGTAAGTCCTGTCTCATTCATCTGAATCACCATATGCTTTGTCTCTTGTGCCCCAAAGCACCCCCCATGTTGAGGGCATGTCGTCTGGTATGATTCAAAAGGAGGGGGGGGGTGCTGGCCGGCCAGGCAGCATGCTCAGATAAGGATCTGGTGTGGATTTGGGATTTTTTTGAAAATTTGGAGTGGGATTCACCTCAAAATCCATACCAGGCCTGCAGTGCCTGGAATGGATTGGGGGGGGGGGGACCCTTACCGCTTTTACTTTTTTTTTCTTTGCGGGCAATCTCTTTTACATGGGCTAGCACAAAGGTACCTTAAATAACAACTCAACACACAAGTATGATCCAACATATTTATTAAATGGAAAATATATGGCCACGGTGTTACCCATAAGGGGGGGGGTTAAATTAATTTAAATAAAAAAATAATTAGTAATACATATTTCAAAGGGAATAACCTGATGTCCATCCAGCCAAAGCTGGACGACTAATCCCCCATTTCGGACAACAACGTGACTAAGGAATAGGGAGGGAGGGTGGGCGACGCTGGCTGACAGGACGGGCTGAGGAGACCGCCGCGCTGGAGCCCTTTTATAGACTCCTACAGCGCGGGTTTCTCCCGCCCGATTCGACCAATCGGCGGGTCCGATTATCCACCAATCGATGCGCTGTTGCTGCCCAGCATCCGCACGGCACCTGTAATGACAAGGACACAGCAGGAGAGACTGCACACAGGTGCTTCTCGCCCTTTGGGCCAGCCCATGTTGGTCCAGCATATTGCTGGGACCTTTCATGGGCTAGCACAAAGGTACCTTAAATAACAACTCAACACACAAGTATGATCCAACATATTTATTAAATGGAAAATATATGGCCACGGTGTTACCCATAAGGGGGGGGGGGTTAAATTAATTTAAATAAATAAATAATTAGTAATACATATTTCAAAGGGAATAACCTGATGTCCATCCAGCCAAAGCTGGACGACTAATCCCCACCGGCCGACGCCGGCAGAGCAACTGCCGGCTGAGGCCCCCCCACCACCGTGGCTGCTTCTATCAGGTTTTGCAAACCCATATTGAAAATGTCGATGCCAATGGGCGACAGATGGACTCCATCCCTGCGAAAAAGGCCTGGGATAAAACCTTCTAATTCCGAGTGGCGGAACGACACTCCGCCAGAAGAAATTAGGAAACTGTGGATGGTCCTGTTAAGTCTCCTCCGAATTCTGTAAAATAAAACAGACTACTCTGAGGAGACCACAGAATTCTAGGGATCATTTCCGAAAAAGCCAAAACAGAACCTGGAAACATGAGACCCATTGTATGTAAATCTCTCTTTATTTCACATAGTAGATCCCAAGTGCCCAATTTACCTAAATCGTTACCACCTACATGTAATACTAGAATCTGAGGTGAAGGCCATATGGCCGACAAATGCACCAAATGTTCCTTCACATTACGCCACCTCAAACCCCTAACACCTGACCATAGTAAAGTAAAAATCGAGGAGTCTAGACCTAGGTTAGTGGAGTAGGGCCTCGTTTCGGCATGCTTGGCGGCCCAGAAAACATAAGAGTGACCCACTATCCATACCACCTTCTTGACTTGCTCTGAAAGAAAAAATTATAAAATTAACTCCGGACGAACATATAACTTGTACCTAGAACTATTCCAACGCCCCACATACTTTAACCTGTCCTCTGAAAAACCCAAGGAGTTAGCTATCGTGGCTGCCCCTATCCTAAAGGAATGTGACGAAAAACGAAATCCTGACAAATTCAAAAGTCTTAAACAAGCAGAAAAAACGGCCGAAAACTGGTACCTGGTAAGAGGGGATAAATCACTGTGTACAAAAAACGAGTCCGAATGAGTCGGCCTTACCGCCAAATATCTTTCGACTTGGGTGACCGGGCATAAGGAATCGTTAGGTGAACTAGAAAGGGAAAACCAACAACCTTTACCCACTGGCATAGATTTGGACCTGCAAAGAAAAATAAAAAGACAGCCATCCTGTACCCGGATATGATTGAACCTAAGAAAAGATGAGGTAGACTTGTTAGTTGCTGTGAATTCACCTACCCTGAGAGCTCCAAAAAAGGCGACTGAAAAAACAGCTTTAAACAGCAGAACTTCAAAACCAGATGAACATACCTCGTGAAGCGAACCCAGGAGGTCCAATAACAGTTCGACCGAAATGGGACGCCTGTCGTCACTTGAAGGCCTGGACCTCCTAAAACCCTTCAAAACTTGAGTCACTTGAAAGAAAGAAGTCAAGGCTGGTAGACCTGAAAATTTCAAAAAGAAAGACACCCCAGCAAGGATCTTGCTCACTGACGCCGGGGATAACCGTGCCTGAATCAAATTGGATAGAAAAGATAAGGCTAATAACGGAGTAACACTAAAAGGATCAGACCCCACATTCTGGCAAAAAGAGAACCATCTGGACCAAGATAACTTATAGTCCGACCATGTCTTACTTGAAACTGAATTGCGAAGGTTACTGAAAATTAGTCCCATATTAAGCCCCAGAGGAATTCCGGGCAAGGGGTCCCCTGTTGATCTGCCGACGGAGCCAGGTCCCGAAACTTTGCGAACTGTAGGCGAGACAAAGCATCGGCAATATTGTTATGAATTCCGGCTATATGCTCAGCCTTAAGCCAAATATTATGGCGCATGCAGTGTAAAACCAAAAAACGCAGCAGTTTAACAACCGGCTCAGATCTAGAGGATAACGCATTAATAGCGAACAGGACACCTTTATTGTCCGTATGGACCATGATTCTCTTATTCTCAAAGAATTCTTTCCAGATTACTACCGAGACTACCACTGGAAATAGTTCCAGGAGGACCAGGTTTTGCAAGATGTCCTCCTGCAACCATTCCTGATGCCAAACACCAGCACACCAATGCCCGTTAAGGAAGGCCCCAAAGCCTACCGAGCCGGCTGCATCCGTAAAGAAATTCATCTGACTACTCACTACAAACTCCTGTTGCCACACTGTGGAACCGTTAAAATTGATCAAAAAGGCATCCCAGATCTTAAGATCCTCCCTAACCCCTTTTGACAACCGGACATGTGCCCGTGGGTTAGTGAGGCCTTTAATGGCCAAGGAGAAACTACGTGAGAACACCCTAGCCATTGGGATGACCCGGGCAGCAAACGCAAACAGCCCCAGTAAAGACTGGGCCTCTTTTAATAGCACTTTCTTCCTGGATAAGAATGAAGAGATCAGGGATCTCATCTTGCGCAATTTTTGTTCCGGTAATCTGAACTCCATGTGTATCGAATCAATGACAATGCCAAGGAATTCGATAGACGTGGAGGGAAAAAAGGTTTTTTCCTGCGCTAAGGGGACGCCAAAGTCTTCACAGATTTCAAAGAAAACCTGTAAAGCCTCGGAGCATTCCGAGGATCCTTCCTTTCCAAAGAATAAAAAATCATCTAGGTAATGCAAAGCAGCCCCCTGGGGAAACCTTTGAGATAGGACCCAGTGCAAAAAGGTGGAGAAGGCTTCAAAGTAAAAGCATGATAGGGAAAACCCCATGGGCATAGCCTTATCAAAGAAAAACTGACCCAAGAAATGAAATCCCAAAGAATTAAAGCCTTGGGGGTGCACTGGCAACAAACGAAAAGCCGCTTTAATGTCGGCTTTCGCCAGCAAGGAACCCCTGCCCATCTGCCTTAAGATGACCAAAGCTTCATCAAATGAAGAATAACATACAGGAGCTAATATGTTAGAAACCTCATCATTCAGGGAGGATTTGGGAGGGTAGGAAAGATGATGAATTAACCTATATGCTCCCGCTTCTTTTTTGGGGACTATGCCCAACGGGGACAAACGAAAATTCGTAAACGGGGGAGCCTGGAAAGGGCCCGCAACCCTACCCTCAGCCAGTTCTTTGGATATCTTTTCATAAACAACCTCAGCATGGCAATCAACTGATATTAAATTTTTAACCATCACACAGCCTGGGCCTTTAAAGGCCGGGACTAAAAACCCGTCTCTGAATCCCTCAATTAGCAGAGCCGCCATCCTGTGATCTGGGT
Organism: Rana temporaria; assembly: GCF_905171775.1. NCBI lineage: Eukaryota > Metazoa > Chordata > Amphibia > Anura > Ranidae > Rana > Rana temporaria. Next base: position 345,621,336 of record NC_053492.1, read on the forward strand.
AGCGCTCTAACCATGGTTGCATTTCGACTAACCTCACTGGAGTCGGCGCCTTTTCCATGGTTATCCTTGGAAACTGGCTGAAAAGAGGATGCGGCGGATTTGCGGAAACACCTGCTGGCTGCATGAGAACCACTGCAGTAAGAGCAGTCGTGTCTATACCGGCAATTTGTAAGGAACTTGCACTGGCCCTCATTGAAGGCAAAGCAAAAACCTTTGCGAAAATTGCCCTGACTATTTGTCGGAGGCCTAGGAGTAAACTGAGGTTTTGTTGGCAACATTAGGTTTAACCATAGACCCACGTCTTTTGTCCCCCAGTGTAACGAGGGGTGGACTGCCAGTTTTTGTCGAAAGTTCTCGTCATAGGAGAACCAAGACGAGCCTCCGAAATGGCGAAACGCCTCAGCAATGATGTCCAAGTGCTGGAATAGACCTGAGCACTTGCTGGGGAAACGCTCTCCCATTACAGCTGCATAAATGCAGAAAGCCTGCAGCCAATTTTGAAAAGTTCTAGGCACGGCCCTCCTCCTATCCTCCTCGGACCTGTCGCCCGCCTGTTTATCAGTCTTAGCCAAGAACTCCTTGGAGGAGGGAAATAAAGACAACAAGTCAATGAACTCTCCCCTCCAAATTTTTTCTTTTACTGTCCTGGGCAAATGAAAGCCCAGAGGGGACAGAACACATGGGAGGGGCTCCTTAAATGAAGACTCCCCCACTGTCACAGCTGACGGCCTAATAGGCAACGAGGGGTTAATAGCATTAATCAAGCCCTTGGCAGTAGCTGGCTTTCTAATATCTTGTAATGCATGAGTACTTGACTCCTGCCAAATTGCATTTACATCCTCCAAATACTGCATATCATGTGGGATAAAATCATTACTGGTCTCATGTAAAAAATCAGCACCAGACAAGTGTGCTCTCTGGCATTCTGCCTCACTCTGTGACTGCTGTTCTGTACCTATTGTATAATTACTGTATAAATTCCTGTCACCATAAGCACCAGACCCCTGTGCCCCTTGCATACCTCTATCAGCACCACTAACATGTGCCCCCTGAAATTGCTGTAAAACATTTGACAGGGAATTAACTAGTACAGACAATTGAGACATATCAGGATATGATTTCTCACCAACTTGGGACACTGGTTGCTCACTCTCCTCCACCTGCATGAGGTGAGTAGCGCTGCTCTCCCGCTGCCGAGATGCACTTCTTGTCACAGCAACTTCTTTCTTCAGACCTGACTGAGGAGAAGGGGCTGCACTCTGGACCTTTTTCTTCCTTCCTGGCTTCTGTTTTGCTGCGCTCCCCGCAGCAGCTGAGCCTTTTCTCTGCACTGGAGGGGATAGTGTGGGCTGTACTGAAGTACCTTCCTCCAGACAGCGGAGCAGCCATTCCTCACCCCCCTTGCTCTCAGCCCTCTCCAGCAGTTGGCACAGGAGGGCTTCCCTGCTGCTGGTGGCGCGGCGCTTCATTCTGTGCTGACAGGCGCTGTCCCTGCTGCGACGCTGGCTGATAGGACGGGCTGAGGAGACCGCCGCGCTGGAGCCCTTTTATAGACTCCTACAGCGCGGGTTTCTCCCGCCCGATTCGACCAATCGGCGGGTCCGATTATCCACCAATCGATGCGCTGTTGCTGCCCAGCATCCGCACGGCACCTGTAATGACAAGGACACAGCAGGAGAGACTGCACACAGGTGCTTCTCGTCCTTTGGGCCAGCCCATGTTGGTCCAGCATATTGCTGGGACCTTTCATTCAGCTGTCAGTGGGGAACCCTACTGACAGCTGATTATTTATCATGTATTAAGGATGCAGTGGCTGCTAGCTCCTTAGACACCTTAACTGTCTGATAGAAGTTGTTATCAGACACTAGTACATACTTTCCTATGACCCTACTAATCTTTTTTTTTTTTGAGGCTGCAGACATCATTCGAAGGGCCAGAGAGGATAATATAATCAGTAAATATGAGGCCAATTTTATTAAGAAAAATTTCTATAGCACTCCATACTTTTACCACTTACGGTACCTAAATTGCATAAAAGTCTTAGTAAAACTCCAGGACGTCCTATAGTCGCATCAATGGATATTGTCACCAGTGGCTTCTCAGTTTATATAGATCAATTTTTGCAGCCTTTGGCTGAAAATTTACCGTCATATATTCGTGATGGGCCCCACCTGTCCCTAGATGTGTCATCCCTGTATACTTCAATTCCTCACGATGTTGGCCTTCGAGCAGCTGAACATTTTTTTATCTAAAGACCCACTCATCAATTTTAGACAAATTTTGTTAATTTTAGAAGCTTTAACATTCTGTCTTAACCTCCCTGGCGGTAAACCCGAGCGTGACTCGGGGTTGGTTTTTAATGCTAAGATCGGTATCCCCGAGTCACGCTCGGGGTGGACGTGCAGCGGCGCGGCTTACCTTTCGCTGGATCCACAGGCAAGTTACTCACCTTGTCCCTGGATCCAGCGATGCCACCCCGCTGTGTGAGCGAGCGGGACCTCCTCGCTCGATTCACAGTGTCCCCGTGTGCCGCCGATCTCCGTTCCCTGCGACGTTACGACGCACGGGAGCGGAGAACGGCGCCAAATTCAAAAAAGTAAACAAACACTTTACATACAGTATACTGTAATCTTATAGATTACAGTACTGTATGTAAAAAATACACACACCCCTTGTCCCTAGTGGTCTGCCCAGTGCCCTACATGTACTTTTATAAAAAAAAAAAATGTCATTTCTGCCTAAAAACTGTAGATTGTCCAAAAGTTTCCCTTTATGTCAAAAATGGTTTTAGATCAGCTAGAAAACAGCGATAATAAATTATAATCACTTGCAGAAATGTGCGATAGCTATTTGTGGGGAAATTCGTCATAAAAAAAAAAAAATAATGACAGCGACAATTCTGCAACTGAGCACATTTCAGTGATTTTGAGTTGATTACATTATTGAATAATTTTTATTATAATTAAATTATTATTTGTTATAATTATTTATAATTATTTATTATATTATAATTTATAATTTTGTTTTAAAAAAAAATCATACCCGGGATGCCTACAAGACTCTTGCTTGGTCAGATTTAAGTGAGTTATTTCTAAAAATTACAGGCCTACAGTATAAAACGCCAAATTTCCTTGCAAAATAATTGTACCGCTTTTGGTACATAATTCCAGACAGAATCATACCGCCAGGGAGGTTAAACACAATTATTTTGATTTTAACAATACACATCATCTCCAAATTAATGGGACAGCTATGGGGGCAAATTTTGCACCTAGCTATGCTAATTTGACGATGGGCTATTGGGAACATTTATTTCTTTCTTTTGACCATCCCTTCGCTTCCCCTTTTGTGTATTATGGTCGATACATCGATGATGTGGTCATAATATGGGATGGGACGTCTGAAGATATTGAGTCATTCGTCCACTATTGTAATGATAATAATTTAGGATTGTCATTTACCCATGTATCTGATCAGCGCTTATTGGCCTTTTTGGATCTCGAGCTGTGCCACGATGAAGGGTCTATCTTTTCCCGCAATTATGTGAAACCCACTGCATGCAATTCCTTTATCCACTTCAACAGTTGCCATCATCCGAAGGGGGTAAATAATATACCTTGTAGCCAATTTTGCCGTCACAGAAGAAACTGCACCAGGGACAGTGATTATGATTTTCATGGTGCCCTGCTTACAAGAAAATTCCTTGATAAAGGATACCCAGCACCTTTAATATATGGAGCATGTAAGCATTATTGACAGAGTAATACTATCTCTAGCGTTAAGACTATATCTGAGAATAGACCTCCCACACAATTCATTACCCAGTTCCATGCCAAACATAAAAGAATGGAAAAAATTCTAGCAAATCATTGACCCATTCTTCTTGAGGATCCTCACCTTAAAGTCTAATATAGCAACATACCCTAAGGTAGCATATCGGAAGGCCCGTAACATCAAGAGCAAAATTGCCCCAAGTAAGATCCCATTCACTAAGGTAGCTACCTCGTTGACTATGATTCCCCTTCATGGTATGTTTCAGTGCAGGAAATCTTCTTGCTTGACATGTCAATTTGTTCAACATGGCCAAAAGTCATTTGTAATTAAAGGTAAAACGTACATGTTTAAGGACTTTTACAACTGCTCCACTGATTACGTTGTATATTGCCTTACCTGCCCTTGTGGGATTTTTTATGTAGGTAGGACCATCATTTGCAGTGTTATACTCCTTATATACAATATATGAATATTTCAGTGTGCTCATTTCACAATGCACAGATTAAATACACTGTATCAATTTTTTTGTAGAGGTACTCTTATGCCGCGTACACACGATCGGTTCATCTGATGAAAACAAACCGTTTTTATCAGACGAACCGATCGTGTGTAGGCCCCATTGTTTTTTTATCCATCGGTGAAAAAACTAGGAACTTGTTTGAAAATTATCTAATGGTTAAAAAAAAGATAGAAAAAACTGATCGTCTGTGGGCACGTCCATCGGTTAAAAATCCACGCATGCTCAGAATCAAGACGACGCATGCTTGGAAGCATTGAACTTCATTTTTCTCAGCACGTCGTTGTGTTTTACGTCACTGCGTTCTGACACAATCGTTTTTTTAAACGACTGATGTAAGTCTGCTTCATCGGATATCTTATGAAAAAATCCATCAGACCGCTTTCATCGGATGAACCGATCGTGTGTACAGGGCATTCGTTTATGTGGAATGTCAGTGCTAAATTGTGGATATGTGATCCATTTTAATTGTTTCTAATTGATTTTAATTAGTTCTAATTAATCCTTATATTTACATGGGAACTTATTTTACGTAATGTATATGCACATGTATAAATATATATATATTTTTTTTTTAAGTGTATTTTTATAGTATATACTGGCACGCATTTATTGACGTGTATCACTTGGTGTAGATAGCGGGGTGGATTCAAGAAGCAATTGCGCTTGTGTAACCATAGGTTACACAGCGCAATTGCTTACTTGCCCCGGCGTAACGAGTGCTCCTGATTCAGGAACCTCGTTACGCCGACTGCAGCCTAAGATCTGCGCGGCATAAGGCTCTGATGCCCGCATATCTTAGGCTGCATTCTTGCGGTGGACGCTAGGTGGCGTTCACGTTGTGCTCAGTGTATAGTATGCAAATTGCATACTAACACCGATTCACAACATCGCGCGAGCCCTGCGTACGCAATTTACATTGTTTACGTACGGCGGTTTCCGCGCAAGGCTGCCCCTGCTATTAGCAGGGGCAGCCCATGTTACGTATACCCGTCGTTCCCGCGTCGCGAAATTCGAATTTTACGTACTTTGCGTAAGTGAATCGTGAATGGTTCCGGGGCGTGGCCTAACGATGGTGGAGTAGAGGCACGCAGGCTCTGAGCTCCTCTTACCTCCATCCCCCTCCGGTCTAACATAGGAGGCTGATGCCGAAAATACTTCCACGGCCATAGATCAATAACGGCCCTGCAATACAGCGCGGTCTCCACGGACATAGCAGGCCTCGAGCAGCGCACTGGGGATGAGGAAGGAGGAGGGGTTTTCTAAAACCCGTGTTCAAGCTGACATTCAGCAGTATTTTCCCCAGACCCGAGCAGCTGTATTTCGGAATCGATCCGCAGCACAGCGCGCCGGGCCAGACGTAGACACATGCACGGTGAGTGTGTCAAGTGAAAGTGACTTGGCGGACTGTAGAAAGCTATTCCCAGCCACTGCTGAGAGAGAGGAAGGAGGAATGGCCATGAGGCGGGCACTGCGGTCAGAGCAGGAGGAGAGTGTTCAGCAGCAGCAAGAGACAGACCGAAGAGGGGTGACCCAGGAGCCAGAGCTCAGTGAGCTGAAGGAGATGCTACTCACCCTCCCAACACGTGCGGACATACTTGCACTACCCACAAGAGCAGAGATGGAGGCTTTGGTGCTAAGAATGGAGGAGTCGCACCGTAAAGATCTGGAAACTGTACAGCAACTAACAGATAAGTTGTCACAAGTGGAAGCCGAGGGGGGGTTGTTGGAAAAACGGGTTGCAAGCCTAGAACAGGCTCAGAGATTACAAACTTTACAAGTAGACTCCTTACAGCTTAAGTTAGATGAAATTGAGGACCGCAGTAGGCGCAGGAACCTGAGATTTAGGGGGTTACCCGGGTCAATTGGAAAGGAGGTTTTACAACAAACAATTGAGACAATATGTCGCCAATTGATGGACCCCCCCAGCCCTCACCCTCTTGAATTTGAACGGTTACATAGAGCTCTGGGACCACCGTCAGAAAATTTAAACAGGCCGAGGGATATAATTTGCTGCTTTCATTATTTCGTACATAAGGAACTCATCAGCAGGAGGGCCTGGACAGTAGGCAAGATCATATTTGAGGGGTCTAGGATCCAGATACTGCCAGATCTTTTGCGGGCCACGCTACAGCGTAGGGCTATGTTACGTCCAATGCTGGATAAAGTGAAGCAGGCAGGAGGGACTTACCGTTGGGGGTTCCCTATTGCGGTCATAATAAAAAGGAATACACAGACATTCCACCTACAACAACCTCTGGAACTTCCAGAGCTGTTTAGATTTATGGAGATGGAGGCAATAGAGGTGCAAAACTGGCTGCAGCACTTATCCTGGTCCACTAGAAGCACCGCTAAATCCATAGGATTAAGGAGACTCGAGAAGAGAAAGGAGAGTGTGTCGGTACCCCCGTAAAGAAGAAGATTGGGGACCCGCAAATATGGAGACTTTCTCCTTCTTTTTTTTTTTTTTTTCTCTTTTTCTAACCCTTCCTGTTTACCAAGCCCATAGAGACGATAGATAAGTTGTGCATGGCCTCTAGATATGATTATGTGACATTGATTTATGGTTACCAAAACCCCCCGGTAGAGAGGGGCTTCTCTCTTCCCCCCCCCTTTTTTTTTTTTATGTGGTTGATTTTTTGTTCCCCGAGCTCTGTCTAAATTTTGAGGTGTATGAGTAGGCGCTTCCTCCCGTCCTTGTCCCGCTGCACCCATGCCTCCGATGGGGGTAATACCCGGCCCAACACCCGGGCCCAGTTCCCCAGAAGGAGCACCATGTATTAATTATTTATCTTTTTTTTCTTTTATTTTTTTGGATCACTATTATGTATATTTAAGGGGGTGGGGGATGGAGTGGGGTGGCATGATCACCATTTTTTCACTTACTTTTTTCTTTTTTCTCTCCTCATTTTTTTTTTTGAGGAGGGGAGGAATAAATAGTAGGGTGGAGGGGGGCTGGGCCTGGGGGCCTTCATGGGGGGGGGGGGGGAGAAGCTAAAGGTAAAAATCCAGGGATAGGGTAACAGATAGAGGTCAGGACGGGGAGGGGAGGGGGAGGAGGGGAGGGAGGAGGAAAAGGAGAAAAGAAGAAAAATTATCTGCAAGGCCGACAGTAAGGAAGTGGGAAGGGTTGCAAAAATAGCAGGAGGGCGGATGGAGGGGGGGGGGAGTAGACTGGAGTGTCTCATTCTTTTTTTTATTTTTTTTATTTTTTGCTATTGTTATTTCGGTATATGGAACCACCTAATTAGACGACGGGCCCCCGGATTAGGTTATTGCCCACTGGACCATTAGGGGAGGGGGTTAAAAGTGGGCAACGTCCCCAAGTGGGATTGAGGAAAGGGTGGGAGGGGAGGGTTGGGGGGAGGGTCGGGCGGGCGGGTGTAGTTAGAGTGGGGAAGGGGGGTTAGGGGGGTAAGGGAAGAGGTGCCCCCTCATATTGTTTTTTTTTTTTATTTTATTATTACTTCTCTCCTCTTTTTCTGTCTCCCTCTCCCTCCCTTCTCTATTCTCAATGCCAGAGATGGAGGGATTAAAAATTATCTCCCTGAACGCAAAGGTACTTAATGTCCCTGAAAAGCGCAGGATGTTGATGAATGACCTGCGACATGCAGAGACAGATATTGCCTACATACAGGAGACGCATTTTAGGACCGGTGGGCTCCCTTTATTGCAAAATAGGTTCTTTCCATTAGCCTATCACGCAGGAAACCAGGAAGCCAAATCTAAGGGGGTCTCTATTTTAATATCCAACAGAATCCCTTGGACACTGGAAGATAGGCAACAAGACTTAAAAGGGAGATATTTTTTTTTTAAAGGGATGATAGGAGGAATTAAAGTAACCCTAGCCACGGTTTACCTTCCGAATGTACACCAAGACACCTTTATGAGGAAAATCCTTAAAGAACTGATGAAATTTTCAGAAGGTAAGCTAATTCTGGGGGGAGATTTCAACATTCCCCTGAATCCAAAAATGGACACCTCGAGGGGTACCTCATCTATCGCAGACGGGGTCAGACGAGGGGTCTTGCGCAGTCTACATGAAATTCAGCTGGTAGACGTATGGAGGACGATGAAAGGAGAGGAAAGGGATTATACATTCTACTCCAATCCACACCAAGTTTACTCTAGGATAGACTTGTTCATGATCCCCCACTATCTGATCTCGTCTGTGGTAGAGGTTCCATTGGGAGCATAACATGGTCTGACCATGCCCCGGTCAGCCTACGTATTTCTTTGTTCAGTACAGGGCCCACTCAGGAGAGAAGGTGGCGACTAAATGAAAGCCTTCTACAGAATAGGGAAGTGAGGGATGATGTCGCCCGAGAAATCAGAGTATTTCCAAATGAACGACATTTCCGGGAGTAACCCAGGGATGGTGTGGGAAGCGCACAAAGCGGTGATTAGGGGGGTCCTGATCAGACATGGGGTGAACTTAAAAAGGAAGCGTGAACAGCAGGTTAAAAATATACTAGCAGAAATACAGGAACTGGAACTCCAACATAAAAAGATACATACTCCTCAGACAGGTAGAGAACTGAGCCACCTGAGAAGGCAGATTACAGAGATCTTAAGATATAAAGCCAAAGCAAGCATACAAAGAGGAAGGAAAATAAACTACGAATTCGGAGATAAGTGCAGCAAATTATTAGCTGGGAAACTGAAAGAGAGGAGCCAACAAACATTTATCTCACAAATTAAGGGGAAGGAGGGTCAATTAAAACGGAAGCCGAAGGATATAGTGGAGGAGTTTGGTAGATACTACTCCTCTCTATATAACTTGTCTCAGAAACCAGTAGCATCTTCAAAAATAGAAGAATATCTTTAAGCAATGGATTTGGCCAAACTGTCACCAATTGCCCGGGCTAGCTTAGAAACCCCGATCTCGATAGAAGAGTTAGAGGCAGCGTTAAAAAACCATGGCGGATGGGAAAGCCCCGGGCCCAGATGGCTACACAATAAGGTACTACAAAGAATTCGAAACACTATTGGGAGGGCAGTTAGTAAAGTTTCTCAACGAAGTGGGCCGGTCAGCGGATTTCCCACCAGATTCCTTATTGGCACATATTATAGTTATCCCCAAAGAGGGAAAGGATCCGGCGGAGTGTAGCAGTTATCGGCCGATTTCGTTGCTAAACTCCGACTTAAAACTTTTTACGAAGGTTTTAGTGAGACGAATCCAGGTTTGGCTACCAGAGCTAGTGGATAGGGACCAAGTTGGTTTCGTTCCCACACGGGAGGCAAGAGATGGTACAATAAGAGCGCTTAATCTGGTGCAGGAGGCTATTGACGGGGACATCCCTTGCGTGTTCCTAAATACCGATGCCGAGAAGGCTTTTGATAGAGTGAGTTGGAACTTTATGTTCGCAGTGTTGAGACATGTGGGGATGGAGGAGAATATGCTAAGATGGATAGGGAGTATATACACAGGCCCACAAGCAGCAGTGAGAGTGAATGGGATATTCTCCAAAACCTTCCAAGTCACAAACGGAACGCGCCAGGGATGTCCCCTGTCACCGCTGTTATTTGTATTATCTCTGAAGCCCTTGCTAAATAAAATACGCCAAAACCCGGATATACAGGGTATTCAGATAGGGGAGGGAACACATAAAGTAACGGCTTTTGCAGATGATCTGCTGTTCGCTGTATCAAACCCACATGTTTCTCTGCCTAATCTCGTTAAAGAAATAGCCACATTTGGAGAGTTCTCCAATCTAAAAATAAACCAGGCAAAGTCTGAAGCAATGAGCGTGTCAATGACACCCCACAAACAGTCGATCATACAACAAAACTTTGGCTTTAATTGGAAGACTACACTAAAGTACTTGGGTACCCTGATTCCGGCAAATATAAAAGAAGTGTTTAAAAAAAACTTTCCACCGCTTTTTAACTCAGTAAAAATACTACTTGAGAAATGGCAACATGGATTTCACTCATGGTTCGGCAGAAACAATATAATCAAGATGAGTATTCTGCCAAAAATAACGTATTTGTTCCAAACTTTGCCGATAACCATACCACAAGTCTTTCTCCGACAAACGGACTCACTTTTGATGAAGTTCATTTGGGCGGGGAAGAAAGCAAGGATAAAAAAAGAAGTAATGAAGGTACCCAAGTGCTTTGGGGGGATGGCGGTTCCGGACATTGCCAAATATTATCAAGCGGCAAACCTGACGAGATTAATAGATTGGTGTAGGAATGGGCACTATAAAAGGTGGGTTGAAGTTGAACAGCAGATCTGTCCAATCGCATTAAGTAGAGCCCCCTGGTGCTATAATGTTCTACCAAGTAAGATGAAGAAACACCCTATAATCGGCCCTACGCTGTTGATTGCAGCAAAAATATGCAAAAACCCAAAATTTTCAACAAAATTCTCCCCCTTGATCCCTATATTAGGGAATCCAGGATTCATACCGGGTACAGGAGGAGTGGTCTTTAATAAATTAAAAGAAAGGGGCAAGGTGCAGGCATCACACTTTCTGCAAAAAAATACATGGCCATCAATTGAGGACTTAACGAAGAGAAGGGGGAGTTACGAGTTAAGCTTTTGGCAGGCACTTCAATTAAGTTATTTCCTAAGATCCCTAGGTCAACCATCTAACTTCCGGCGACAATTAACTAAATTTGAACAATTTTGTGAAGATGAGGAACCAATACAGAGAGTAAGTTCAAAGATGTATAGATTATTGATATCACCTCAAGAGTACTTTGAGTTGCCGGGACTGGGGAAATGGGAAAGGGATCTGGGGAGAGTTTTCTCACAGAAACAACGTAAACAAATAATTCACCTAGCTTTATACTCCTCAACATCTACGCATATACAAGAATCCAATTATAAATTATTGTCCCAATGGTATTATACACCAGTAAAGTTGCAAAAATTTAGCAAGGATAACTCAGAGTATTGTTGGAGATGTGGACTGGAGCAGGGAACTACGCTGCATATATTCTGGTCATGTGTAAAAGTGAGAGATTACTGGAAGGAAGTCCAGAGAATTGTTCAAAAATTTACGGAACGTCAGATTCCGGACGACCCAGCTCTTTACCTGCTCCACAGCTCACAAATCCCAATGCAAGAGTATAAAAAGTCGGTAATATGCCATTTGATAAATACTGCTAAGACCGGAATAACATTACAGTGGAGAGAAAGTAGATCACCCTCTATCGCGAGATGGCTTAATAGAGTGAGAGAGATCGGAGCTATAGAGGACTTAATCCTCTCAGCGAGGAACAAAAGGGAACAATATGAAGAAACATGGTCCGGGTGGAACCAGTTTATGAAATCAGAAGAAGGAAAGAGACTATTGGAAGAATAGAATAGAGAGGGTAGAGCCCACTAGGATCGGTGTAGGTAGAGAGAGGTAAAAGAGGTGAACTAAACAAGGTTATATCTGTCTCTGGCGAGGAGGAGGAGGGGAGAGAGGGGAGAGAGGGGAGGGGGGGAGGGGGGAGGGGGGGAGGGGGGATATTGATATAGGTTTTTTTTTTTGTTTTGCTGTTGAGAGGGTTTGTTTTGGTTTTAAGTTTAGGGAGGCGATAGGTAGGGCATGGGGTAGGTAAAGGGAACAGAGTGGGACAGAAGTATGGAGTAACACAGGGTTCTAGGGGAGAGTGGAAGGCAAGCCAGAGACAAAAAGATAGCTAAAACAAGAACAGAGTAAGGGAACCAGGACGGTTATAGTTCTGATTTCCCATTTTCTGTCTAGGTCGTTTCTGGTTCGCTTTCAAGTTGACTCTCTGTTAGAATGTACAGTGGATTCTTATATGTTTATGTATTTATGGTTTATGCTGTGTTATTACTCTGTGACCTTGACTACAGAAAAAAAAAAAAAGGTTAAATATGAAAAAAAAAAAAAAGATAGAAAAAAATGATCGTCTGTGGGCACGTCCATCGGTTAAAAATCCACGCATGCTCAGAATCAAGACGACGCATGCTTGGAAGCATTGAACTTCATTTTTCTCAGCACGTCGTTGTGTTTTATGTCACTGCGTTCTGACACGATCGTTTTTTTAACTGATGGTGTGTAGGCAGGACTGATGTAAGTCTGCTTCATCGGATATCTTATGAAAAAATCCATCAGACCGCTTTCATCGGATGAACCGATCGTGTGTACAGGGCATTCGTTTATGTGGAATGTCAGTGCTAAATTGTGGATATGTGATCCATTTTAATTGTTTCTAATTGATTTTAATTAGTTCTAATTAATCCTTATATTTACATGGGAACTTATTTTACGTAATGTATATGCACATATATAAATATATATATATATATATATATATATATATATATTTTTTTTTAAGTGTATTTTTATAGTATATACTGGCACGCATTTATTGACGTGTATCACTTGGTGTAGATAGCGGGGTGGATTCAAGAAGCAATTGCGCCTGTGTAACCATAGGTTACACAGCGCAATTGCTTACTTGCCCCGGCGTAACGAGTGCTCCTGATTCAGGAACCTTGTTACGCCCACTGCAGCCTAAGATCTGCGCGGCATAAGGCTCTGATGCCCGCATATCTTAGGCTGCATTCTTGCGGTGGACACTAGGTGGCGTTCACGTTGTGCTCAGTGTATAGTATGCAAATTGCATACTAACACCGATTCACAACGTTGCGCGAGCCCTGCGTACGCAATTTACGTTGTTTACGTACGGCGGTTTCCGCGCAAGGCTGCCCCTGCTATTAGCAGGGGCAGCCCATGTTACGTATACCCGTCGTTCCCGCGTCGCGAAATTCGAATTTTACGTACTTTGCGTAAGTGAATCGTGAATGGTGTTGGACGCCATTCACGTTCACTTTGAAGCAAATGACTTTGGCTTCTTAACATATTTCCTTTTTCATCTGCTTACTGCCTCTATTTTGTGTGCTGGGACCTGTTGTCCCATTGAAGGTCACAGCACATAAATAACACAATAGCTGCAGTACTGTGTTAAGCCTTTAGAAGTAGTTTGCAATAAATCTTTTGTTATATTTCACCCTACTGTGTTTATTGTTGCCCCCTTTTAGGCAGACCCAGCAGGTGACCTTGGCACAATTCAGGTCAATGTTCTCTGTTTCTTTGTTCCTTTCCTATTCCATCCGCAGATTGACTATGAGTACAAGTGTAAGGCTGACCGCAGTAGGAGGAGTCAGGCCGCATAAAGCCTGCCCTCCTTTGCCTCCCCCCTGTGGTCGTAGGCTCTTGTGTACCACCCACCCGTTCCCTTTTTCTTTTATTTTCCATTTCATTTCATACTTGGGTATGCCCCTTTTAGGTAACCTCGGCACACTTCAGGTCAATGTTCTCTGTGTCTTTGTTCCTTTCCTATTCCATCTACAGATTGACTCTGAGTACAATTATTGTTTGTTCTCCTATGTTCATGATAAGGCAAATATTCCCAGCTTCCATTTTTGGCAATCTAATCTTTTCTCTGTTTCTCTATTAAAGTGATTGTGCCTCTCATTTTCTGAACAAAGCTGAACCTGCAAGGACACATTTACACGGGTGTCTAAAACACTATTAGCTCGATTCAGGTAGATGGGCGCATATTTGAGTCGGCGTAACGCAACGTATATGCGCTACGCCGGCATAAGTCGGAGAGCAAAATAGATGATTCCCAAAGCACTTGCTCTCCAATTTGCGCCGGCCGAACCTAAATTTGGGTGGGTGTGAACTTATGCAAATGATTGTCTGAGCGTGGTGCACTGGATTACGCCCGGCTTATCTTCAACGGAGCATGCGCAGTGATGTCTAAGTCGGATCACTTCCTTGTGCGCATGCGTGCAACTAGGTCGGCCGAATTTTCCGTTGTACGCCGGCCTATTGGCTTGCGCCGAGCGCATAAATACGCCCAGACATGCGTCTGTCCGACGCAAAATTACATCATGCTTTCCCCCCCCTGAGCAAGGTAATTTTGCTGGTGGCTTGCTTCTTTTTTCTGGATGATGGCTGCTCCCGTCGTCAAACGAAAAAAGAACTTTACTGCACAGGAGAGGGCAATAATCATTTCTGGCTTGGAGGAGTTTGATCGGTACCTCCATGGTCCGGAGAGTAGGGATACCACCCGTGCCAGGAAACGAGATCCTGGACATTATTGCCACTCGTGTCAATGCCCTTGGCAATGTCCCCCGCATCGGAAAGGACATTAATAAAAAGATTAATGATCTGCGGCTCCGTGTGCGGGAGAAGCTGGCTAAAATTAATAAGCACCAGACTGGCACTGGGGGTGGACCACCCTGCGATATCGTACTGACCCACGGAGGATAAGAGGGTCGCCCAGTGTCTGCATAGGGAGCAGGTGGAGGGTGTTGAGGGGTTTGATTCCCAGGAAGAGGTCTTGAGGACAGGTAAGTGTGTTTTATATTCCCTATCTGGTGTGTAGCATGTGTGGGGGTGGTTGGGAACATGTGACAAGTGTGTGGGTCCTCCAACATGTGACTGCTTTATGTCATCCACAGATGTGCAGGAGGGAGCGGGCCCATCTGGTGTCGGTGGCCGTCCCACCACATCTTCAGAGGAGCAGCCTCAGGAAGACCCCCAAAATGCTGCGGTGGTGGGGAGTGTCCACACTTCTCCTCTTGAGGAGGTGGTTGAGGAGTCAGTGGACCTTGGCCAGATCGGCCTCATTATAGAGGAGGCCATTCTGATGGCTGGGCCCTCTCACGCATCTCCCACCAGCAGGGAAAGCCCCTCTGCATCTCCCACCAGCAGGGGAACCACCTCAAGGGGCTCATCCTACACCCGCTCAATTGCCTCTTCTGCCCCAAGAAAGGCGACCAGGAAGACGAGGGGTGTATCGGTTAATGTCCAGGACCAAATTGCCCTGGACCAGAGCCAGCAGACCCGGCATATGGGGGATGCACCTGCAACAGATGGCTGATAATGCAGGCCAAATACGGGAGGCAGTGCAGGAGGTGAGCTGCAACAGCTCTACACTGGCCACCTGTGTGGTTGACCTGCACTCCACCACTGTCACCATGGTTGCCAAGGTGGATAGCCTTATTGAGGCCATAAATGCCAACATGGCTGCCATACAGGAGGAGGGGAGACGGAGGCAAAGAAATGAGAGGGTTAACCTCACCCGCCAGCTGAGGATGCAGGCCCAGACCAACCTGGTCCTCAGCCGGATTGCGGTGGCCTTGGAGGGCAGGCAGCCGTCACCTGCCAGGAGTGGCCCCCTCCAGATGTCCCACCCCAGGCTCCCCCCAGGCAGCTGAGGAGCTAGAGAGGTGGCAGCAGGCGCAGCCGCTGTAAGGCAAAATAACTGCCTTTTTTTGTTTTGTTACTATGCTCAGGTGATGAGCTTATTTTTTATTTATCTGCTCAGGTGATGAGCTTCTTTTTTATTTATCTGCTCAGGTGATGCATTTTTCTCATTTTGAAAGCACACGGTGAGGAGTGCTGCTACAGTGTGAATGGTGTGTGAATGTGGGGGGGTGACACTCCTGCCAGTAAGGTTTGTCACCCTCAGTCGTTGGGGAGAAGTGATCCCCACGACCCGTGTAAATGGTGTATGAATGTACAGCGACATAATTGGAGCCTTGGCGTGGGGTTGCTGCTCCCAAGTACCGTGTGGTGTACTTTGGTCTAATCCAATTTGATGTGGATGTGGGGTGTGTGTGCTAGGGACCACAGTGGTGTGCATGCATGCATTCTCCTTGTGACATGATGAATGTGTGTGTTTAACGTGCAAATATGTCTTCTGTGAGGCGTGCAAATATGTCTTCTGTGAGGCGTCTTCTGACTTCGGCTCCCACAGCAGACGGGGGACCCTCGGTTAGGGGGGGTTGCGTGGTTCGGGGGTCAGGTCATCACGTAGCTCAATCTCCAGGCCCTTTCTCATGGTGAACTTGTGCAGAATGCAACATGCCCCGATGATCTGGCACACAAAGTTTGGGGAATACAACAGGGTCCCCCTGGACTTATCCAGGCATCGGAAACGGGACTTCAGGAGGCCAAAGATGTGTTCCACCACTCCACAGGTGCGTATGTGTGCAGCATTGTATCTTTCCTCTCCTGGGGTTTGGGGAGTCCGGTATGGAGTCATGAGATGGGGCCCAAGTGCATATGCAGAGTCACCTGGAAGGGAAAAGACAGGAGGATGTTAGTCATGCATGTGCCCCTCGTGATGTCTGCATCTTGGGGTCGGACAGTCATGCCTGACACCCATGTCACCAACCAGCCAGCTGTCACCATACATGTTCTGTTCAAAATCTGTTGGGATGGTGCTTTGACGGTATATATGTAGCTGTCGTGACTGGACCCTGGGTGTTTGGCACGGACGTGCCATATGAGGCATTGGGCATCGGCTATCACCTGTACGTTGATGGAATGCCAATGCTTACGATTGCGGTATATGTGCTCTGTGGCACAGGGGGGCCGTAGTGCCACATGTGTGCAATCAATGGCCCCCACAGTGCGTGGGAATCCTGCAATTCTGTAGAAATCCTCCATTGCCTTCTGCTGCAGATGCTGCTGGGTGGGTCTGATGATGTGGTGGGACATGCGTCTGAGGATTGCGGGGACAACCTGGTGCACACATCTGCTCATGCTGGTTTGTGACATCCCAGACACTACTCCACTTGTACGCTGAAAAGAGCCACTGGCGAGGAAATGGAGTGTTGCCAGGACCTTGACCAGTGGCTGCACTGCATGTGCGCGATGTGTCTTGCTGGTGATGTCATCATGCAGGGTTGTGGCTATTTCCTGGATGGCATCAGTGTTGAATCTGAAGATGCGATACACCTCCGAATCACCCATGCCAAAGACGTTCATGCGCGTGCGGTATATCCTCTTCCGTGCCCTCCTACGAGTCGGTGGACCCATTAGTAGTGCTAGGAGCACGCCTGCCCCTGGCATGTTGGCACACAGATGTGTTGTCCTGCAAGTGTGGTTGCTCTGCTTGCTCAGCTCGTCCATAACACTGCTGTAGCTGCTCTCCAGCTGACCTGTGTCCGTCTGGTGCAAAGTTATTCCACCCTTTTGATGGAATAACTTAAGGCCTGACGTACGACTTGCGCGCACCGGGCTTAGCCTGCGTCGGGCGCACTTACATGCGAGAATTGGCGTATCTCCTTCATTTGCATATTTGAATAGGAAATCAATGCGAGCCGAAGATGCGTCGCGCCTAAATATACGCCCAAGCTAGACCGGCGTAGAAAAGTTGCGTCGGTCGGAGGAAGCCTATTTTCAGGCATATCTTGTTCTGTGGGTACGGAACAAAAATGCGCCGGCACATATTTACACTTACGCCGCATATCTGTAGATAAGCCGGCCTAACTCTTTCTGAATCTAGCTATATGTTTAGACGCGTACAGTGTACAGTTTTGTGCACCTTTAAATGTGGCAACATAGTAATCAACATGGCCATACACAAAGTTGTGTCTTTAAAGGGGTTGGAAAGGTTCGTTTTTTATTTTCTAAATAGGTTCCTTTAGGCCGGGTTCACACCTATGCAAATTGAGTGCGGCTTAAACCGCATCCAATTCGCAGAACATTTCTAAATACAATGGCCCAGATTCACAGACACTTACGCCAACGTATCTTCTGATACGCCGCGTAAGTGCACGGATGCGCCGTCGTATCTCTGCTCCTAATTCTTAATAGAAGATACGCCTGAATTTTGGCCTCATCAGACCGACGTAAGTCTCCTACGCTGTCGTATCTTGGGCGCATATTTACGCTGGCCGCAAGGAGCGCTTCCATTGATTGACGCGTCGAATATGTAAATGAGCAAGATACGCCGATTCACGAACGTACTTGCGCCCGTCGCTGTTATCTACGCCGTTTACGTAAGGCGTAGTCCGGCGTAAAGTTATTCCACCTAAAGCAGGGGTAAGTCATGTTAGGGTATGGATGTTGGAACAGCCGTCGTATTTTACGCTGTTTACGTAAGTCGTACGTGAATGGGGCTGGGCGTAGGTTACGTTCACGTCGTAGGCATTGAGCCGTCGAATCTTAGGGAGTATATGCAACGTGATTCTGAGCATGCACCGTTCGTTCGGCCCTTCATTTACATGGGGTCACGGTTTATTTAAATGTAACACGCCCACTACCTTCCTACTTTGAATTAGGCTGGCCAATTTACGTTACACCGGTGCAAGTTTGGGAGCGAGTGCTTTGTGAATACTGCACTTGCCTCTCACAGTTACGTCGGCATAGCACATGAAGATACGCCGATCTACGTGAATCTGGGCCATTGTTTTCAATGAGGCTGGTTCACATATGTGCGATGCGTTCGCACTGTGCATTGCCAAAAAAACGTGGGCTCAGGTGCAAATTCAGGCCCATTATCTTCTATGGGCACGCATCTGATTCGCAGATGTGTTAATTTCTCTTCAGGATTTGTCTCATTCACCTCAATACACTTCCCCCCCTCCCCTCTCCCAGGTCTCCAAATTCGCAGCTAAAACTGAGCTAATCTGCTGAACAGTTCTCTTATCTCTCTGCAGAGATAAGAGAGCTGGATTTCGCACCGCACAAGTCCGGCCTTAAGCTAGTGCATTGTTGGTTCACTTACCTTTTCCTTCGATTTCCCTTCTAAATGTTTTTTTTCTTTGTCTGAATTTCTCACTTCCTGTTCCTCCTCAGTAAGCTTTCCCCCATCATCTGAGCCGTTCTGGCTGTGGGTTAGTCAGCGTACTCGCCCCCTCCCTTGGGACTACATCCCTGTGGGACCTATTTAGAAAATAAAAAACAAACCTTTACAACCCCTTTAAGCAAAATATGTGCTACGATTATCTGCATACAAAAAAGTAGGACACTGCTATATCCAGGGTCACACAGATCTAAAGATTTTATGTAAGCATGCAGCTAATGGGTTTAGCCCAGGTTCACACTGAGCTGCGGGAATGAAGCCCTGTGATTTCAGCTGAACTTGCACTATTTCAGTGCTGCATGTCAGGCCCGATTTCAGCTACAATTGCTCAGACATGTGTGTGGGTTTCTGCACAGATGTCAATGGAAATCGCAACCTGAAATCGCAAAAAGTAGTACAGAAACTACTTTTTGAAATTGGTGCTGCACCGCAAATGCGGCATTGCACCGACAGGGAAAATGGGTGTTCACTGACTACAGAGGTATACCCAGAGATGTAGTATGGCATAGGCCGACAAGGCCCAGGCCTAGGGCGGCACTTTGCGGGGGGGGGGGCAGCGAAAAAGCGCCCCCCCGCGCCCCCCCTCCTCCCGCACGGAGAGCCGCACAGCTGAATCCTGGAGTTCAGTGCCGAAACGTGCAGTTGCACTGAACTCCAGCAATCAGCTGTGCGGCTCTCCGTGCGGGAGGAGGGGGGTTCGCGGGGGGCACTTTTTCGCCGTGGCATGGTCACCCGGGACATCTGCCGCCCGGGGTCCCGCAGTGTAATTCGGCTTTACAGTGCAGCCATCCCTCTCTCTCCACTGACTGCGATACACAGTCACTCTTTGGCTCCCCCCCTCTTGGCTCAATGTTCCTGTGTACACAGTCAGGAGGAGGAGCCAAGGAGAGACACAACAGAGAGAGCCGTGCTGCTGGTATGTGGGACAACTTCAGTAAGAGAGAGGACACAGTAACCAGGAGGGAAGGAGGGAAGGAGGGGGGGCAGGCAGATACAAGGTGAACTAATGAAGTGATGGTAGAGGAGAGGGTGGTATGGGGATATGTACTGGGGAGTGATTTGAGAGGGAAGAAGATATGTGCTAGTGGGGAGTCTGATCCCCCCCCCACTAGCACATATCTTCTTCCCTCTCAAATCCCTCCCCAGCACATATCCCCATACCACCTTCTCCCCCCAAATTAAAAAGATGCTCTGCCCCCTGTGCTCATTCCACCCTGCCCCCTGTCCTCATCCCACCCTGTCCCCCTGTCCTTATCCCACACTGTCCCCCTGTGCTCATCCCACCCTGTCCCCCTGTGCTCATCCCACCCTGTCCCCCTGCCCTCATCCCACCCTGTCCCCCTGTGCTCCTCCCACCCTGTCCTCATCCCACCCTGCCCCCCTGTTCTCATCCCACCCTACCCCCCTGTTCTCATCCCACCCTGTCCCCCTGTCCTCATCCAAACCTGTCCCCCTGTCCTCATCCCACCCTGTCCTCATCCCACCCTGTCCCCCTGTCCTCATCCCACCCTGTTCCCCTGTGCTCAGCCCACCCTGTCCCCCTGTACCGCATGAAAAACACCTCAATGTGAAAGGAGCCAAACTCACATGGTTGATGATTAAAAGATGCACATCTAAGGCCCCGTACACACGAGAGGATATCCGCTGGAAACGGTACACACCATCAGATCGAAATCCACGCGGAATACATCGATGCGACGTGCGCGACGCTGGAAGGTAAATACTTCCACGCATGCGTCGAATCATTATGACGCATGCGAGGGAGGGGAGCGGACAGACTGATCTGGTGAGTCTGTACAGACAACCGGATCAGTCCGCTGGACTGAATTCCAGCGGATAGATTTTGAAGCATGCTACAAAATTTTTATCCGCTGGGAATCCGTCGGCTTGATTTTTATCCGCCGGGAAATGTCCGCTCGGACGTACACACGACCGGATCTATCTGCTGGAACTGATCCGCGGATCAATCCCAGCGGATAGATCCGGTCGTCTGTACGAGGCCTAAGTATGCAGGCATCCAGGGTAAAGCTGTACACATAGACCATCCTCTGCGCCACCATTGATGTCGTCCCTTCCACGAGCGGTTCAAGCCTGGCTTTCAGATCGCTCTACTGCAGGGTAGGTCACAATTGCAGACTGACAGCGGTGAGGAGGATGGTCTATGTGGATTGCTTTACCCCGGATGCCTGCATACTTAGATGTGCCTCTTTTAATCATCAACCATGTGAGTTGCTAAATGTTGTACCTTTATTAAATGTAACCATATTGCTACACTTAGAGGCACCTCTCTTCTCTTTTATACTCTATAGCTCCTGCTGGATTTTGCTTCTAATCCCCTTGTGGAGACTTCCATTTGTGGATGGACATTTTTTGGTTACACAACCTATCACATTGCTATAATCTTTTTATATGGACTATAGACTGAAGGACTTATGAATACATGGTTGTGGAACAAATCATTTGAGTTTCCATTATTTCCTATGGGAAAATTTGGATGCTTTGGATTACAAGCATGCTTCTGGAACGAATTATGCTCGCAATCCAAGGTTTTACTGTATGTTTAACCACTTAAGGACCGGACCAATATGCTGCTAAATGACCCAAGGGGTTTTTACAATTCGGCACTGCGTCGCTTTAACAGACAATTGCGTGGTCGTGCGACGTGGCTCCCAAACAAAATTGGCGTCCTTTTTTCCCCACAAATAGAGCTTTCTTTTGGTGGTATTTGATCACCTCTGCGGTTTCTATTTGTTGCGCTATAAACAAAAATAGAGCGACAATTTTGAAAAAAATGCAATATTTTTTACTTTTTGTTATAATAAATATCACCCAAAAACATATATATATAAACAAAAAAAAATTTCCTCAGTTTAGGCCGATACGTATTCTTCTACCGATTTTTGGTAAAAAAAAATCGCAATAATCGTTTGGTTTGCGCAAAATGTATAGTGTTTACAAAATAGGGGATAGTTTTATTGCATTTTTTTATTTTTTTATTTTTTTACTACTAATGGCGGCGATCAGCGTTTTTTTTCGTGACTGCGACATTATGGCTTCGGACAATTTTGACACATTTTTGGGACAATTGTCATTTTCACAGCAAAAAATGCATTTAAATTGCATTGTTTATTGTGAAAATTACAGTTGCAGTTTGGGAGTTAACCACAGGTGGCGCTGTAGGAGTTAGTGTTCACCTAGTGTGTGTTTACAACTGTAGGGGGGTGTGGCTGTAGGACTGACGTCATCGATCGAGTCTCCCTAATAAAAGGGATGACTCGATCGATACGCCGCCACAATGAAGCACGGGGAAGCCGTGTTTACATACGGCTCTCCCCGTTCTTCAGCTCCGGGGAGCGATCACGACAGAGCGGCTATAAACGAATAGTCGCGCCGTCGTCCCGGATCGCTCCCCGAGGGAATCCGACCGCCGCATGTAGCGGGGGGGGGGGTCCCGATCGGACCCCCGACCCGCGGAAAGGCAGGGACGTACAGCAGGGCTCAAGTCCTGCGGGAACGCGTGGGAACGGAGTTCCTGCACTTTTTTCACAGCAGGAACGCAGTTCCCTTTGCAGGACTAGAGCAGCCGAGAGCAGCCGAGCCGCCCGAGCCAATCCTTCACTAAGAAGCGATGCCCAGCTCGAGTCACTGCCAGGGGCAGGCGAACCTTAGTAATCCTTTATGTTACTGGCCGCTTGCTGTATATAGATTCTTTGGGTAGTGTGCGGGTATTCCGTCACTTCCTCGATGCTGCAATGTCTCTTGGGAGCTTTTGTCATTGTTCCCAGGAGACATGGCGGAGGTCTGCCACGAGTTATTGCGGGATTTAGAAAGAAGTTCTTTCTAAATCCCGCGATAACTTGCGTCAGACCTCGGCATATACAGGAAGCGGCCAGTAACATAAAGGATTACTAAGGTACAGTGGATCGAACAAAAAAAAAAACATGCGGTTTAGTTATTATGCATATGAGCGTATCATTTTTTTTTTTGTGGGGGAGTTCCCACACTTTTTTCCCCAGGACTTGACCCCTGACGTACAGGTACGCTAATGTGCCTGTACGTGCCATTCTGCTGATGTATATGTACATGCGGCGGTCGGGAAGCAGTTAAAAAAGGATCTACTTACTGCAGCAAAAAGTTAAACAGGCATTGACAAAGAAGCAGTCCTCCTACTCCCTCCACGGGTGGCACAATGTCACCGCAATGTCCATGACTTGCCTTACGTACGTTTAGTCTAAACAGACGTCTTATGTGAGGCAGTAGAATATAGTGGTGCCCACATTACTTCCTTAAATAGAGTTCTGATGGTTACCACTGATAGGCAGCACAATCCACATATTTAAATCACCTTGACCCGCATCGTTGAAGAAAAAAGGGGATTTTGGGACTTTGAATGAGGTATGCATGAGAAGACTCAAAGATAAGACAGTGTAATATGGATGTGTTTATTTGTCTAAAACACATTGCAGAGCATGCAATTTGGAATGTATACATAGTAGTAAACATACATGACAATGAACATATAAAAAGCATGATGCAAAAACCATAAACATTGTATAACAATGTATTCCTCGCATTATTAAAAAATCCTCATAAAATAGAATCATTAAACCCCAGGTTGGTCCTAAAATGTATACATATTGCATCCAAGTAGGCCAGACGCGTTTCATGGCACTGTTGCCATTCTTCAGGGGAGGGTGCGTAGTAAGATAAAATCTGCAAAAGGGCACAGGTATAATGTATACATTTTAGCGTAACACTCAAATAATGGGAGACAATGAGAGAGAGGGGAAAAAAAAAGCCATCTCCAAAAAACGTACTTGTTTCAAGCATGTGAAGGTGTGTAAGCTGGAGCGCATGGGCCGCTGGAGTTGTCTGCAACCAGTAACTGAGGTGGGGCCAGTAGGAGAGGGCTTATTTCTATATAGGGTAACAAATGCCTCTTTATTATCCCCAGCTTCCACTTGGGTTAGGGGCTTTCACCATTTCCATTCATTACCAACCCACTTGGGTTTTACTAATGGCAATAATGATTTAATTTAGATTGGAACCCCTGTCACCTGCTAGTTGGACATTCATTCATATGGGAAATACGTTTATGCCCTCGGTTCACCTACTGGCCCCACCTCAGTTCCCGGTTGCGCTCCAGCTTACACACCCTCATGCCGCGTACACACTATCACTTTATGTGATGAAAAAAAACAACATTTTCTGTGAAGTAAAAAAATACGTTTTTGAAACTTCAATTTTCAAAAACGATGTTGCCTACACACCATCGTTTTTTCAAAATGCTCTAGCAAAGCGAGGTTATGTTCACCACATTTTTCCATTGAAGCTCGCTTCATAACTAGCTTCTGGGCATGCGCGGGTGTAAAAACTTCATTTTAAACATCGTTTTTTGCTACACACGGTCAATTTATGTGAAGTAAAAAACGACGTTTTGAAAAACGACACATAAAATTGAAGCATGCTTCAATTTTTTTTTGTCGTTTTTCACAAGACATAAAACGACGTTTTCCCCCACACACGGTCATTTAAAGTGACGTTTTTAAAAACGTCGTTTTTTTTCATCACATAAAGTGATGGTGTGTACGCGGCATCACATGCTGGAAATTAGAACATTTTTTGGAGATGGATTTTTTCATCTCTTTCACTGTCTCCGATTATTTGGGTGTTAGGCTAAAATGTATATATTATACTTGTACCCTTTTGCAGATTTTATCTTACTACGCATCCACCTTGAAGATTGGCAACAGTGCCATGAAATGCATCGGGCCTACTTAGATACAATATGTTTCAATTTTAGGACCAACCTCTGGTTCAATGATTCTATTTGAGGATTTTTTAATAATGCGTGGAATAAGTTGTTATACAATGTTTATGTTTTTGCATAATGCTTTTTATATGTTCATTGTCATGTATGTTTACTGCTATGTATACATCCCAAATTGCATGCTCTGATATGTGTTTTCGAAAAATAAATGCATCCATATTACACTATCTTATCTCTCATGCATACTTCATTCAAAGTCCCAAAATTCCCTTTTTTCTTCATATAACAGGGATGGAGATATATGTTTACATATTTCTCATTTTAAGTCCCAAAAAAAACCTTTGCCTTTCTCGTTCATTGGGGATGAAGGTTGCATGACAGGCTCAAGGTTAGGCTACTACTTTCTTTGTATTGTTTTAATCCAATCCATTATGGTTCATACCCTATGGTTTCTCATTCAAAGTCCCAAAAAAACCCTTTGCTTTTCTTGACCCCCATCGTTATGCTTACTTAATCCATATAACTAAATTTAGTGAGCATTTTCTTGAGGATCTTCTGCTCTCCTGTCGATGGGGAAGCACTAGGAAATCTATACCCCAGTGCTTAATTCTCTTTATACCTATAATTAACCTAATATTAAAGTGGTTGTAAACCCCCCACTACAACTTCAGCTCTTTCTAATCTATATAGAACAGGCAGCTGATCGCTGCCTGTGAAAGTTTACTCACTCTTCTGTTGGCTTAGAAACCGCCCTGCAATCTTTGGTGACGTCAGCCACGCTTGCGCATTTTTAGATTCTTTAACGGCACGCTATCTGTGCCGTTCACTATCCTCTGCATGCCATTCACTTTCATTGGAAATGGCACAGAGAAAAAAGAGTTGATCTCATCCTCTCCTTCCTGGTTCTTCCCCTTGTGACTGTATAAGACATTACACAGAGGGAGTGAACCAGAGCAGCACAGAGAGGTATTTGCTGTCGTTGATGGCTTAGCTTTGGGTGCCGTAGTAACGGCAAACGAGATAGAGGCTTGGTTTAGTCTTGGAAAGGAAAACAAAGTAATTAGCAGAAATTACGTCAACCAATTTCAATAATCAGTAGTAACGATGGCTCGGCCAATACCGAAAAGAAACAAAATTTTAAAACGGTGAGATAAGGTATTTTAAAACCTTGTTTTTGTCCTATTTAATTGCGTATGGCTTACCAATACATCACAGGATCATTATATATATAAAAAAAAAAAGAAGAGGAAAAACGAACAGGGTTTACTTCCTCTTGAACTTCATATAATATATTTTGGCATAAAACTATAAGGCATGATATACCATAAATTTGTTGAAATGGTTAACTCATCTGGAGATCTAATTTATGTCAACATCAGCAGGATATTTCTAGTAAATTAAATATGGATATTTATCCCACTGAGTATCCCAAAAAAATTACCTTGACAAATCGATATCTCTGTTAATACATCATTATTACTTATTTTGATCTAATTAATCAGACATCAACCAGTTTCGTATGGCTGACCAGAATCTTATAAATAGATATAATTAAAAAACAATAATATAAAAAACTGTCATGGTTATGCAGAAATGTTTGTCAGCTTACCTCTCCATGTGCTCAGATTAAGAGGCCAGCCTCACCTCAAAGCATGGCTCCCCCCCCCCCCAGACCCTATCAGGGAACTCTATATTAACCTGTGCACTGCAAGTTAGCCGTGCTGATCAATATTGTGTGTTTTGTCTTTCGTGTGCTCATTGCTCTGTGTCCTACGTCTGATCCTGTTTACTGACTTTGGCTTGTTCTTGACTGTTCTGGTCTGCTTCATATCCCGACCTTTGGCGTGTTCTTCTTCTATCCCTATCTGCTTGTTACCCTGACTCTTTGGCTAATCTCCTGACTATCCTTGTTGTTCCAGGATGCTCCTTCTTTCCTCTTTCTCCTGTAGTCTACCGTGAGCGTGAGCTGGGAGACCCTGGGGGCCGCGACCTGGAGCCAGTTGCAGCGCAGTCCAACCTCACCACTAGATGCTCTGGTGAACACTTGCTGGCTCTTAGACTCCACGCCTTCGGGAATCTATGCTCTAGCTCCCAGTGGGATTTGTGTTGGTGCTCCAGTGGACCTACCTTCCTGAACTTCCCAGAGTTCCATCCGCAGCAGTCAGTCCTAGGGTCCACTACCTTAGCGGTGCACTCCTGACTCCAATGGAGTGCATCTGTCACCTGGCCTCAGGTGACCTGACAAATACAAATATAATATGAAAATCAACTTTTTAATAACATTTCAATTAAAATGTACACAATTCTTATATCATTTTACAAAAAGTAGCCATTAATTCAACTGTTATTTATAAAACAAATTATCGTCAATTCTACATTAACCCTTGTTGTTGATGAGATCTTAATTCATATATCCAGCAAGTTTCTCATCTGGATATCTGACAAACTATATTACTCCCCCTCTAGTGTGCTATGCCAACCTCTATACCTATAATCTTCACCTGAGATGGGTCCTTCCTATGTTTTAATGCAAAATGTCTGGATAGG
This sequence comes from Rana temporaria, assembly GCF_905171775.1. Classification (NCBI taxonomy): domain Eukaryota; kingdom Metazoa; phylum Chordata; class Amphibia; order Anura; family Ranidae; genus Rana; species Rana temporaria. The sequence goes on from NC_053492.1 coordinate 345,648,524, forward strand.
TTGTGCTTAGGAAAACCTTTTTTATTGTTTACCAGGTGTTCACCTATCCTAACCTGCAATGCTCTCCCTAAATACTGTCTGCCGCAACTATATTGTAATAAATACACTACAATTGTGTGTTGCATGCTATGACATTTTTAATTTAATAACATTTTTCTGTAAAGGTGGAAGAAAAATATGTGGTCCTAATGGAATTGGTCCCACAGCATTTGGACAGGACATCTGCGACAAGGAAAGAAACCTTTCAGGTTTCCCAAAAAAAGTCGGTCTAATTGATGGTACAACATTTGGGGCTACAAGGTGTCTAAGCCTGGGTGCCTTCTTAAAAATTACTTTAGAATGTTCTGGGAGGACTGGACCTCCTTATCGTTCTTCAAAAATTCCCAGTGTCTCCTAAGGAATTACAACAAAAAAAAAATTCCCAGTGTCTTCTGAGCAGTTTATTAACAACTTCATATTGGCTGGATCAGGTAGTGTGGAAAGACCATTCGTATCCTCCCTCTCCTCCAGATTTCTCTTTAGGAGCCAGAATCTTTTCCCTAGCCATAGAGGTTACCTGTTGAATAGTAGCATCCAGAGTATCCTAAGGGTACCCCTTTTCCACAAATTGCTGCCTAATCACCTCAGATTGCCTCAAAAAGTCATTACTATCTGAACAATTCTGTCTAATTTTCAAAAACTGGCTTTTCGGATTACCAGAAAACCAATTTGGATGGTGGCAACTTCATATAGGCACATAGCCATTTCTGGCCACTAGAGTATTGGTTAGTTAAAAAAATATATATATTTTTATTAATGACAATTATAAAACATGCTAAAAATAGCTGGGCGGCTTGATTATTGGAAACATATAACAAAGGATCAAATAGAAAAAGAAAATATGGACAGCCGCACTCCAAGAAACCTTGATGGTTGTCTTTATTTAAAAAAGGAAAAATGCACTACAAGTCACATCACACTACACAGGAGTAAACCAGTTGATGCGTTTCGCACTATAAATTAGTGTTTAATCATAGCATGTTTCCTTTTTTAAATAAAGACAACCATCAAGGTTTCTTGGAGTGCGGCTGTCCATATTTTCTTTTTCCATTTGTTGCCTTGCCTTGCCTTGTGCATTGCCAGCACTCTTGATTTCCTGAGACCATACTGATCATCCTAACACAATCCACCTGGAGCGGTAACTTTCTTTCTTACATAACAAAGAATGACATTCATATAACATATATGTATGCATGTATGATAAACATGTATAGTTCCTTCTGCATAACATACTATCACAGGGTCACATTTTTCTCGATATGTTGAAGAAACATCCAACGTGTTTCAATTTCCTTTCTGTAGGGCAAAAGGCAATATATGTGGTTTGAGAGAATGCCTGTGTGTATTGTTTAAAGCTGCACAAAGTTTAAAAACAATCCTGAATGCAGTTGTCAGCCAGGGCCGAAGGGGGGCATAGGCAGTGGCGGAACAATTAGGGTCACACCAATCACTGTGGGTAGGCCCCAGGACCCAGCATCTCCCACAGGATCCACAGGATCTCCCTTCAGCGATCAGTTCACTTTCCTCTCTATACAGTGCAGAGAGGAGGGGCCTCTATAGTTGCCAACTATCCTGATCTGTACTTCTCCTTAGCAGCGGATCAGACGGCTCTTGGGTACAGTCGCTGCTACTCCTGCAGAACATGTCGGAGACGGAGCCTGCCAAGGCTTGCATTTAATTGGGTTAGACTCGAAGAGGGGGGTTGCAGGTGCGAGGCTCAAGCTGCATGGAGAGACCCTGTCAGAGACTGGAGCAGACAGTGGAGATACTCTGATATAGGTAAACCAGATTGGTACACCAGATTAAACTTTGCTAGATTTCATTTTAGTCATAGAATCATCTGTTCATTTGTTTGCAATCAAGCTGATCTCCTTGCTATACAGGTCTATTTCAGCACAGCTCCTCTTGCTTTATTTCCAGCATCACCTTATACAAATTACATTACAAATGTACACCTCCACCCTTAGACCCCTTTCACACTGAGGAGTTTTTCCAGGCTGTAGAGTGCTAAAAATAGCGCTGCTATACCGCCTGAAAAAAAATCTCCTGCTAGCAGCATCTTTGGAGCGGTGAGAGGAGCAGTATGTATACCGCTCCTTCACCGCTCCTTCCCATTTAAAAGAATGGGAAACCACGGCAATACCGCCCGCAATGCGCCTCTGCAGAGGCGCATTGCGGGCGGTATTAACCCTTTATCGGCCGCTAGCGGGGGTTAATACCTCACCGCTAGTGGCCGAATCCCGCTGCAATTCCGACGGTATAGCGGTGTATTTTTAGCGGCACTATACCGCCACGCGCCTCCCGCCCCAGTGTGAAAGGGACCTTAACTAAACTAGATGAAACCTCAGCATCTCCCCTGCCAGCCAGTTTAACACTTTGTTGTCAGTGATCAAGATTACAGATTTAATAGATTATTAGTAAGCTTTCACACTGGGGGCGGGCGTCTGCATACAGATTGTATCTCCACAGCTCATCTCTCTAAGTTAGCCGTCTAATTTAAGGTGATTGTATTTATTAGAAACATGTACTAAATCTCTGAAATAACAGTTGTACATACAATCAGATAATAGGCCAATATTTCACTTTGTTTTGAGATGGGGCATCTACTTATGCAGAATCAAACACTTGGGGCCAGATTCAGAGAAGAAGTACGCTGATACTCCGGCGTACTTTCAAATTTGCCGCGTCGTATCTTTAGTTTGAATCCTCAAACCAAGATACGACGGCTTCTGGCTTCGATCCGACAGGCGTACGGCTTTGTACGCCTTCGGATCGTAGGTGTAGGCGCCCGCTGGGTAGAGTTTGCCGCATCGGGTATGCTAATTAGCTGTTTACGGTGATTCACGAAGGTACGCGCGGCCATCGCATTCTCTTACGTTGTCGCTAGTCGGCTTTTCCCGGGGTGTAGTTAAAGCTGGTATTTCGTGGCCTATCTTTAGACTTGCCATGTTAAAGTATGGCCGTCGTTCCCGCGTCGAATTTAAATTTTTTTTTTTCTGTAAGTCGTCCGTGAATAGGAAAGGACGTAACTCACGTCGACGTTCAAAAAATGACGTCGGTGCGACGTCATTTCGCGCAAAGCACGGGCGGGAAATTTCAAAACGGGAACGCGCCTAATTAAAATGATACACGCCCCATTTGTATTAGGTAGGCTTGCGCCGGACGGATTTACGCTACGCCGCCGCAAGTTTACAGGCAAGTGCTTTCTGAATCAAGCACTTGCCCATAAAACTTGCGGCGGTGTAACGTAAATGCAATACGTTACGCCGCCGGAATTCTAAGTGAATCTGGCCCTTGGTACTCATGCTTCCTTTTTTTCAGCAGCTATACTGTGATGGGCAATCCACACTTTTTAAAAAACAGAACAGATAGAAGTTTACAAAATATTTGCTGAAACTCTTGTCATGTGTAGCTGACCTGGTCGAGTGCTTTTTAAAACTCATTTAAGAATATTAATATAAAAGCTGCTTTTGCAAAAAAAGATGCAGATTCTGGAATGGCCATCCGGATCTTGGTTTTACTACTTTTTGGATCACTGCCCTGGAACAAGTATGCAGACTTTGAAATGTGTTGTCATCTTCCTTATTCTGAAGTATCACAGTGGGTCAGGGGGGTGGGGAAGTTCTTGCTTTACATTAGAATTTCCTTGGTATGGAAATGATATTCTAAATTCTGTATGTGTTAATAAATATGAATGCAGTAGTCTTTTTCTTTTTTATGCAATCATATTTTAAATAAATGTTTTTCAGTGTTCAAAACAGGTTTGCACGGTTTGTACACAACCAGTATGAAATGCAATGGAGACTAGTCATCTGAACAATTTGTATTTTTTTTGCCTAACAACTCAGTGGAAATATGACAGAAAATGTAAGTGCTTTTTCTGGCAAATTTAATTTCAGGGCTCATTATTAATTGGTGCAATATATCACCTGAGTAAATTATAGCAGAAATCCTTTTATCAACAGCTTCAGGGAAAGAAATAGCATAGAATGATATATTCAGCTTAAACTCCTTTGTGTAACACTTTGCTATTACAAGCAGGAAATAGAATATTTACTGTCTAGCATGCAAATGGTTTATTTTAAATCACAGAATGCATTGATTTAAAAGGTTTACAATGGTGTGCATATAACAAAATCAAACCATCTAATCAAAATCAATTGGCTTTTTGTGTATTTCCTCTTAAAGACTGTGCAGGTTAAGAAATAGTCTAAATAGACTATGGGACCACAGGCATTATGCAAGTAAACCTACAGACATGCAGAGATAAATAACACTACACCAGAATCTCTTTCCAATATTTTATTAGAAAATACAACTATTATGACATAACCATATTATAACACGTATATCTTTATTTTTGGAAATAATTTGGCCACGGCCTGATTCACTGGTTTAAATAAATCAAACAAATAATCACTTGATATTAAATTATCAGAAAAAACATTCACCAATTCACCTTTTATAACCAACCTCAACCCAGCCACTGAGACTCGGGCTGATTCACCATTATGTTTGGAACCTTATTACCTCTCCCAAACGACAGAGGGAAAAGGGGGGGGGGAAGGGGCCCCAGCCCCCCCTCTGTCCCCAACGCCCCAGACCGCGGCCGCCTCTATGTATGTCTGCAGGTTCATGTTCAAAATATCAAGGCCTATATCGGACAGATGTACCCCATCTGACCGATAAAGCCCCTGAAATCCACCCTCCAACTCGTGATGCCTAAATGAGAAGCCACCAATGGTAGGCATACATTTCTCCATGGCCCTATTTATCCGCTTGCAAACTTTCTCCAATGGCCTGAAGACCGGAGAATCTAACCACCGGACACGCGGAATAATTTCCGAAAAAATCAGCATAGTATTCGGTGAAACCAACCTCAAGAAATTAAACATATCTTTCATAGTGTTGATTAAATCAAAAGTTTTCACCAGTGGCGGCTGGTGCTCAAATTTTTTGGGGGGGCGCAAACGAAAAAAAACAAAACAATTGCAGCCTCACTGGGCCCATCAATTATCACCACTGTGCCATGCCATCAAACGCAACCACTGTGCCATGCCATCAAAACGCAACCACTGTGCCATGCCATCAAACGCAATCACTGTGCCATCAAAACGCAACCACTGTGCCATCAAATGCAGTCACTGTGCCATGCCATCAAACACAGCCACTATGCCATCAATTGTCACCACTATGCCATGCCATCAATTGTCACCACTTTGCCATCAATTGTCACCACTGTGCCATCAATTGTCACCACTGTGCCATCAATTGTCACCACTGTGCCATGCCATCAATTGTCACCACTGTGCCACCAATTGTCACCACTGTGCCCACCAATTGTCACCACTGTGCCCATCAATTGTCACCACTGTGCCCATCAATTGTCACTGTCCAGACATCCATCCACCTCGGAGCTTTATATTATAACCTGCTGGGACTTGTAGTTCTCCATCGTCTCCTGGGGCTCAGTTTTTCTCACTGCTGTGACTTTTAGTCCCATAGATGGTGGATTGCATGCACCTGAGCCCCAGGAGATGATGGAGAACTACAAGTCCCAGCAGGTTATACATACAATAAGGCTCTGAGGTGGATGGGTGTGGATTGCATTCACCTATCAATCCCCGGGGGGGGTGCAGGATCGGATAACAGTGTTATCTGATCCTGCCCCCCCCTGGGGATTGATAGGTGCATGCAATCCACACCCATCCACCTCAGAGCCTTATTGTATGTATAATCTGCTGGGACTTGTAGCTCTCCAATCTCCATCATCTCCATGAGAAGATGGATAACTACAAGTCCCAGCAGTCTAACTACAATAACAGGCTCCGAGGTGGATGGGGATTAAGCAGTGCAGGATTGGCTTGATCGCCCCCAAAGTCATCAGCTGTGACGTTACACAACCAAGGCATCCATCGGCTTACCTAGCCATTCCGCTCGGGCTGTATGAAGTGATGTGAGCTGCCGCATGACGTCACTTCCGCTTTTTGTCTGAAAAACGAATGGCCGGAAGTAACAATGCTCCCGCCTCCCAGCGCCCATAGAAGCACTGTCACGGGGACGGGAAGCTCATCAGCGCTTTGCAATGCGCTCGATAGGCGGGGATTGAAAAGCCCGCATATGAAGCACCATGTATGCAATCTAAAGATTGCATTGACGTGGAACTTCATAGGGCAATGGTGGCTGGCGCTCCAAAAAATTTTAAGTAATGGAATTTTTTTTTCAAGTTTCTTAAAGGGGCCACTGAAAAAAAAACAAAAAAAATATATATATTTTTTTGTGCCTACAGGAGGGGGGGCGACCCGCCACTGGTTTTCACCTTTCCTATATCGTTACCTCCAATATGTACAATCATTATGTCCGGCGGGGAACTTACAGCATACCACCTGCCTAATTCGAATAACAGGTCCTCCCACAACATCCCTCTGCGACCATACCAGGAAATGCTGAAAGCTGAAAAATTCAAACCCAAATTTTCGGAATACGTCCTAACCGCCGCTCTCTTCTCCGCCCAAAAAACAAAAGAGTGGCCAATAATCCATACTGACCGCTGCAGACCTGAAATAAAACAACACATTAATAAGGGCGAATGTATATCTTGAAAGCGTTAGACTTCCATCTACCAATCCACTTGATAACGCTTTCCTCCAACCCAATCCTAGCGGCCTCTGTGGCCGCACCTATACGAAAAGAGTGAGATGTTATTTTCAATTGGCTAAGGTGACTGTGTGCGACACATCTTTTCAAAACAGCTGAGAATTGGTAGATGGATACTGGAGAGCCATTCTTGTGAATAAATAAATGACCAGCCGCCGGTGGGCGGATCCGCAAATACCTTTGAAGATTGGCAACTGGGCAGATATCCGTCACTACATACCTTTTCAAATGGATCCACGTACCTACCCCCAAGGAATCTGTCTTGCTGACCCTAATGAATAATTTCAAGCTCTCCTCCAGGAAAGACACCTCTGACAATAAAATTCCCGAGGCATCACTCCTAGAGGCCGGAAGCAATTCTGAAACCCTGAAAGCACCAAAGAAAATGATGACACAAATAGTTTTAAACAAATTAGCCTCATAAACCGAGAAGCATACTTCTGAAGCTGCCTTGCATAATTGCAACAGCATAGCCGGAGTAACCGGCGCCCTTGAATCTTTTCTAAAAGCAGCTCTCTTATACCCCTTCAGAATTTGCTTAACTGTAAAGAAGCTATGGCACGCAGGTAGACCGTGAAGGCGCAAAAAGAAAGAGATTCCAGAGAGTGTTTTATTAATGTGTGACCACGAATACTGTTTCTGTATTAAAAGAACCCAGGAATAATAGTACCAACACCTCTGAAAAATCTGACCCAGGTAGTTTTAAGGACACCAAAAAAGCCCACCATAAAAACCAGGAGGCAACGTAGCTTCTCCAAGTAGAAAGAGCCACCGAACTCTTAAAGTAATGCAGCATTATGTCAGAGCCTATAAGTGGGAAGGGCAATGAGACCCCACCCGATCTGCCCCTGGAAGTAACTTGGAGAACCGGTCTATCTGCAGGCGAGAAAGAGCATCGGCAGTGTTATTAACCTTACCCGGGATGTACTTCGCCTTCAGCCATATATTCCACTTCAAGCAGAGAAAGACCAAGTACCTAAGATAAGATACCAATGGAGGGGATTTGGATGATAACCTGTTCACTGCAAACAGAACGCCCCTGTTGTCCGTACTGACCAGAATCCTTCTGTTCGCAAAATTACTTCCCCATATCTCTAAAGCCACTATTACTGGAAACAGCTCGAGTAAAACAATGTTTCTGGTGAAACCACTGGAAACTCACCTAATGGGCCAGGTTTCAGCACACCAGTGATTTCCCCAAATTGCACCAAAGCCCACCGAGCCTGCTGAATCTGTCTCCAGCTGGAAATCCCTGTCCAAAATAAACTCCTGCTGCCACATGGTTCTACCGTTGAAGTGCTCCAAGGACTTCAACCAAACCATCAAATCTTGCTTGATGCCTGAGGTCAATCTGATATGTGCGGCTGGGTTCTTCAACCCTGCCATTGCCGAGTATAGTCTTCTTGAGAAGACCCTACCCATGGGTAAAACCCTGGACCCAAATTCCAATTGCCCTAGAAACGAATGCAACTCCCTTAATGACACCTTATTCCTTCTAAGGAAAAGATGCAAAGTTTGGGCCAATTTGTGAATTTTTTCCTCTGGCAGTCTGAATTCCATTTTAACTGAATCTAAGGTTATGCCTAAGAATTCAATACAGGTCGTGGGAAATACAGTCTTTTCTTGGGCCAGGGGAACCCCGAAATGACCGCATATCTTCTGGAAAGTTGCTAACAGAACCGAGCACTCTGCTGAGTCACCCGGCCCTAAAAATAAAAAGTCGTCCAGATAGTGAATTAAAGAACTGGAACCTGTCACCTTGCTTACCACCCACTCCAAGAATGTTGAAAACGCCTCAAAATAAAAGCAAGAAATGGAACAGCCCATTGGTAACGACTTGTCAAAATAGAACTGATTCTCAAAATAAATGCCTAATGAATTGAAACTTTCTGGGCTTACTGGGAGTAGCCGAAAAGCAGATTTTATATCTGCCTTAGCAAATAGTGCATTCCTACCCAAACTGTAAATCGTCTCTACCGCCAACTCAAAGGATGCATAAGACACAGAAATGTCTTCTGAGACAATTTGGTCATTTAGGGAACCAAACACCGGGAATGACAGGTGATGGATTAGACGGAAATCCAACGGTTCTTTCTTAGGGACCAAGCCCAGGGGAGAAACCCTAAAGTTCAAAAAGGGGGTGGTGAGAAAACAGGCCCTCCATTCTACCTGCCCTTACCTCTTTCAATAACTTTTCCCTTACCACCCCCGGGGCTTCACTGACAAATTTTAAATTGCCCACAATGTTACAACCCTCCCCCTCAAAGCTCGGTATACTGAAACCTTCGGAAAACCCCCTAATTATTAGGGAAGCCATCCGTTGGCTTGGGTAAACTTGCAACCGTGGTAGCATTCTTTGCGGCATCACTGGGGTAACTGCCTTTGGAAAAACCTTCTCTGGCGGATGCCTGTAGCTTCCGAAAACATTTTGAAACCGAGTGGTTTCCTGCACAAAATGCACATTCGTGCTTAAATTTACACGTGTTTAACTATCTGCACTGAGAGTCGTTGAAAGCGAAACACAGGCCTTTCTTGTAATTATTGGCTGGAGGGGTCTGCGGAGCTGACACTGTGCTAGGACGGGAGAAAGGCTGCCTCTGCGGTAAAAACAAATTGAGCCAGAGGGCAACGTCCTTTGACCCCCACTGCAATGATGGTTGAACAGCCAATTTCTGTCTAAATGCCTCATCATATGCCAGCCATGCTGAGCCGCTGAAACCACTATAGGCTTCCAGGATAATATCAATGTGCTGGAATAGCAGCGAACTTTTCTCAGGGTATTTTTCACATAACACACTGGAATAAATGAGAAAAGCTTGCAACCAGCCATAAAAGGATTTGATCACTGGCCTCCGATCCTCTGTTTTCTCATCCTTCCTGTCATACCTTGAATTATCTCTGACAGGGGGAAGGATTGCAGCAAAATCAACAAATTCCCCCTCCAGATTTTCTCCTTCATATTTAAATGCAAATGGAAACCTAGAGGTGACATGAGACAAAGCATACACTCTTTAACCATCTTTTCTGACATGCTTGCAGCACCATCAGGAATTATTTTATCATTACAGACTGGCTTTGACATAGGCAGTGGGTTTGAAGACCATACTCCAGCCTCCTTGCTAACCTCTGGAGGGACCATCTGTGCCCTCATCATTGCAACTAATTGACCCACAGAAGTAGATAACATAGCCAATTGGGCTGCAGTATTGCACTCACCCTCCGCCGCCTGAGCAGGACACGCTCCAGGGGTTGTTGATGGAGTCTCACACCGCACAGGGATCCTGTCGGCTTGTAGAGCATGTTGCTGTGTGGGTGGGTTCTGGGCCTTGAGACCCCCCCTGCCTCCTTTGCGGGCTGGCTGGCTGGCTGCTGCGGGTTTAGGTGAAGCTCCCCTCACTGAGGAAGCCGCGCTCTTGACTCTCCGACCACGGCCCACAGGGGGCGCTGCTGGGCTTGAATGCCTGTAAGATAAAAAGGGGACATCCGCGCCGTCCTTCGCCTCCCCGGGTGGGGCCGGACTGTCACTCCTCCTAAGCGAACGCCTCCTTTTGGCTGCCCGCCCCGCGATGCCGACCTCTTCAGACACGTCACATGGCAGCGCGAACTCCTGTGAGAGCAGTGCTTGCGCTCCTCCGACTGGCATGGCTGCTGCAGGAACGCGGCTGTGTCGTCTGGATCCGCTGACGTCTCCCCTCTGCCGACCCGCTGCGGCTCCTCTCCTCCCGCGTGCTCTGCTCTTGTCAATAGCTGATGTAAAAGGGCCTCCATCTTCAGGGAAGCGTGGAGAGCTCCTCTGGCTGTGATCCTCCAGTGAGACGGACACCTGTCCTCACGGAACCGGACACTATATAGGCTTGGGCTGGTACCAGAACTTTCTAACTAGTCACCTGATTGTAAAACATCCAATTACTGTCCTTATCCTTACTGTCCTCCAGAACCCTCTAACCCAGCTGATTCTATTAAGCAATTAAAGTTTACCTGAACTTGCATACCTCCCTGACCTGAACCTGACCCCAAACCTCACCTAACAACTACCCAATGCTATCTGGCCATGCCGTGGTCCCATAAGGAAAGGAGAGCCTAATTGGCTACCCCCTTTCCTTTCCCATTTAATAATTTTTTTCTCTGATCAATCAATAAAAAAACATGTTGTATTTTGTACCTCTTTAAAGCGGTTGTATACCCCAAATACAAAAAAAAACAACCTGCAAGGCAAAGGCATAATGAGCTAGTATGACTAGCATACTAGCTCATTATCAATTACTTACCTTAGATCGAAGCCCCGCAGCGTTTCTCGGACACGTTCTCCATCACCACCATGATACCCGGAGTGATGATGACCTCACTCCCGCGAATGCGCGCGGAACGCCACGATCCCTGCGTATGCGCACATTTCCGTCACTTTCCGTCAGGCTCTGATTCAAGAGCCGCCACGCTCAGTGCGCCTGCGCCGTTGTCTACACATCGGTGCCTGCTTTTCTGAAAATATCTCCTTAACCATTTAGGTTAAGGAGATATTGCAAGCACCTACAGGTAAGCCTTAATGTAGGCTTACCTGTAGGTACAAGTATGACAAGATGGTATACAACTGTTTTAAGTAGTTGAGGTACAATTTTTTTTTCTCCTAAATAGCTTCCTTTGCCTTAGTGCAGTCCTCCTTTACTAACCTCATCCTTCGATTTTGCTTTTAAATGTCCTTATTTCTTCTGAGAAATCCTCACTTCCTGTTCTTCTGTCTGTAACTCCACACAGTAATGCAAGGCGTTCTCTCTGGTGTGGAGTGTCGTGCTCGCCCCCTCCCTTGGACTACAGGAGAGTCAGGACGCTCTCTACATTGCAGACAGAGAAAGGAGCTGTGTGTTAGTGGGCGCCCTGACTCTCCTGTAGTCCAAGGGAGGGGGCGAGCACGACACTCCACACCAGGGAGAAAGCCTTGCATTACTGTGTGGAGTTACAGACAGAAGAACAGGAAGTGAGTATTTCTCAGAAGAAATAAGGACATTTAAAAGCAAAATCCAAGGATGAGGTAAATGAAGGACGACTGAACTAAGGTAAAGGAAGCTATTTAGGAAAAAAAAATTGTACCTTTACAACCCCTATAACCACTTCAGCCCTGGGAGATTCAGCTGCTCAATGACCAGGCCATTTTTTACAATATGGCACTGTGCCGCTTTAACTGACAATTGCGTGGTCGCACTGTACTCATACAAAATTTATGTCCTTTTTTTTACCACAAATAGAGCTTTCTTTTGGTGGTATTTGATCACCTCTGCGGTTTTTATTTTTTGCGCTATAAACAAAAAAAAGAGTGAACATTTTGAAAAAAATATATATATTTTACTTTTTGATATATCCCCAATTAAAATAAAATAAAAAAAATGTCCTCAGTTTAGGCCGATATATATTCTTCTACATATTTCTGGTAAACAAAAATTGCAATAAGCGTATATTGATTGGTTTGAGCAAAAGTTATAGCATCTACAAAATAGGGGATAGATTTATGTAATTTTTATTATTATTATTTTTTTCTTACTAGTAAAGGCTGCAATCTGCGATTTTTATTGTGACTGCAACATTATGGCAGACAGATCGGACACTTCTACAGCGATCAGTGCTATAAAAATGCACTGATTACTGTGTAAATGTCACTGGCAGGAAAAGGATTAACACTAGGGGGCAATCAAGGGGTTAATTGTGTTCCCTAGTGTGTGTGTTCTAACTGTAAGGGGAGGGGACTGGTTGGAGGAAATGACAGATCGTGGTTCCTAGCTACCTCTCCTCACAGAACTGGGATGTGTGTGTTTACACACACATATCCCTATTCTGGCTCTCGTGCCTGGCGGGCGGTCATTGCGACCGCCGGCAACGAGCATCGGCACCCCCGCAGTGCAGCGGGTGCGTCTGCAATCCCACTTAAAGGAGCAGACGTACAGCTACGATGGATCGCGGGATCGTGCCGACCTGCCGCTGTATAATGACGGCGGCTGGTCGACAAATGGTTAATAATTACTATAATCATATTGTACTGATTCTGCATTTTAATTCCGAATACACTTATCAAAATGTCAAAATCCAATAACAACTCATTTTGAATAAAATATAAACTTAAACTATAGGTTGAATCAAAATATACCTTTATGGTGTTATTCTTTAAACTTGAGCTGGGCATACAATATACAAATCTCTTATTTAATTTCCTTTAGATTTACCTTTAAAGGGACACTAAATGATTTTTTTAAAGCTTCCTTTACCCTACTGCAGTCCTGGTTTCATGTCCTCATTGTTCGTTTTTGCTGTAATCCTTCTCTATTCTGAACACTTCCTGGTTGTCTGTTTCCTGATGAAAAAAGTCATGGGAGCTTTCTCTCTGTGGTCACTAATCAAGGAAGTGTGATTACTGTGTGTCTAAAACCCCTCAGCACCAATCAGTTTCATTTTCCATATGTGAAAATAGAAAATAGAGGGCGCTACGCCCATACAAATACTATGTATAGTGCCGTGAACCAATCCAATATGATTGGCAATTAATTAACACTCCCTGGTAAATAATTCAATAAAAAATGAAAAAAACAATAAAATAAAGTCCCATATATTGCAGACAGCGCTGCACATTCAGAAAAAAACACAGCGTGAAAATTCCAATGTGATCAATGTGAATATATAAATCCCACAAAAATAGGGGAAATTGTTGCAGTCCACTATGTTCGTTGTGATTTTCTTTAAGAGGAGAGAAAGTGCCACCACCGCTCTATATAACTTCAATTCCACCCAAGGTGCTTGATATTAAATTGCTCTTACCAGAGCTAGTTGACCAGTTTAATGAAAAAGTGGTCAAACTAGCTTTTGCAGGATTGTGCCTGCGCACATGAGGATATGGACAACCAATAGACAGATCCAGGAGCTCCACATGGGATACGTTATGCAAGAGAAGAAAGCCAGGAAAGCCAATAGCGTAATAATGTTTATTAAAAGTATTAAAAAACACATAAAAACAGCCAAATGGCCTCTTACTTCCAAGGGTGCCCACCCGGCACTGAGGCTGCGGACTTGTCACCGCCAATCTGCGGTTTCAAATGTGGGATTCGGAAAGGGGGTGGAAGCCGCCGCTGTCTCACCGCCGATGGATCCTTGCCGACACTCCACAGCGCAGGGGGGACGTCACGTGACCAGGTCTGCCTCCGACGTACGTTTCGTTATGCTAACGTCATCAGGGGGGCGTACCTGGTCACTAAAGCATCATGGTATATGTAGTAAGTGCGGGCCGGTCATTGGTCAAAAACAAAATCAATTTTAGATTCAGCCTCGGTGCCGCGATCGCATACACAGGTATACAGTACACATATAGACAGGTTCTACATCTGGAAATCTATAAACGAAGGTATATTTTACGTATAAGCTTATAAAAGGAACTCCTATAGCCCCGCAATTTGAACCCAAAAAACGGCACAGAAAGAGCATGGTTTTAACTAAACCGCTACTCTCGCATCCCTCCGGACGTGCACAGTCATTGGAATAAATCAGATGAAATACAATGTCTCTCGATAGATTAATCAAAAAATTGAATATATCATGGCCTAGGTAAGACAAGAGATAATATATAAATTCCACTAGACCATAAATATGGACATTAACAATAAGAAAAGATAGTACAAGAAAATGTAGAAAAAGGAGAAGACCCAAGCAAAGAGACTTCCCCTGACTCCCTCTGGGAGTGCATCTTATATCCAGCATCCAACTATAAATCCGAATTTAACCATAAAAATAAACATAATTCCAAACTATAAAATGTGATAAAAAAATGATCACATTTCCTAATAAATATGTGAATATATAAAAAATATAAAAAATGTATAAAAAATGAAAAATGTCAAAAATTAGGAAACATTTAATTAAACATTATAAAAATGTATATTGGATATAGAGTGATAAAACAGAGAATTTTGGTTCTGAAAAACTCTCAGAGTAAATTTGGCAGAAAATTGGGTTAGTCATCAGTCAAAAAACAATTGAGATCAAGTTCAACGTTTAATCCTGATGGTTGCATGGTACGTAATTTGTGTACCCATTTCATGTCTATATGTGTACTGTATACCTGTGTATGCGATCGCGGCATCGAGGCTGAATCTAAAATTGATTTTGTTTTTGACCAATGACCGGCCCGCACTTACTACATATACCATGATGCTTTAGTGACCAGGTACGCCCCCCTGATGACGTTAGCATAACGAAACGTACGTCGGAGGCAGACCTGGTCACGTGACGTCCCCCCTGCGCTGTGGAGTGTCGGCAAGGATCCATCGGCGGTGAGACAGCGGCGGCTTCCACCCCCTTTCCGAATCCCACATTTGAAACCGCAGATTGGCGGTGACAAGTCCGCAGCCTCAGTGCCGGGTGGGCACCCTTGGAAGTAAGAGGCCATTTGGCTGTTTTTATGTGTTTTTTAATACTTTTAATAAACGTTATTACGCTATTGGCTTTCCTGGCTTTCTTCTCTTGCATAACGTATCCCATGTGGAGCTCCTGGATCTGTCTATTGGTTGTCCATATCCTCATGTGCGCAGGCACAATCCTGCAAAAGCTAGTTTGACCACTTTTTCATTAAACTGGTCAACTAGCTCTGGTAAGAGCAATTTAATATCAAGCACCTTGGGTGGAATTGAAGTTATATAGAGCGGTGGTGGCACTTTCTCTCCTCTTAAAGAAAATCACAACGAACATAGTGGACTGCAACAATTTCCCCTATTTTTGTGGGATTTATATATTCACATTGATCACATTGGAATTTTCACGCTGTGTTTTTTTCTGAATGTGCAGCGCTGTCTGCAATATATGGGACTTTATTTTATTGTTTTTTTCATTTTTTATTGAATTATTTACCAGGGAGTGTTAATTAATTGCCAATCATATTGGATTGGTTCACGGCACTATACATAGTATTTGTATGGGCGTAGCGCCCTCTATTTTCTATTTTCACATATGTACAATTTTTATTGTTTGTGAGGAGCAGCTTATATTGTTTATTAATTAATTTATTAGTTAGGCGCGGAATTTTTCACTTTACACATTGCTAGGTTTCAAATTTTTAATTTTTGTACCTTATCTTCACGCAGCCATGGATGTTTTCAATTTTATGAGAGAACGCCATATTAATTTAGAAGAAATTTTTCAAGAAACCCCAAGTCCCAATATTGATCTAGAAAAGGGTTTTAAAGAGTTACAATTCGACATGGAGAAACAGATCAGAGTATGGTGGGACATTGCTTCTTTTGAATTATACATAAGCAAAAATCTCACCCCCAGGCGCCTTAGATGGGATGTCGGTCCCAATGATGGGAATGACAGCTTACAATCACTTGAAGAATGGTACCAATTTTTTAATGCCTGCGAACAGAAGCTCATGCAGCTTATGGTCCGGAGACGTAAAGCCAAAAACATACTTCTGGATTCCAAAATCGCAGACCTTAAGAAAAAAATGGAGCCATTTGTTGCCAATAGTGAATATTTGGAAAAATCAAAACTTTTACAAGTACACCTATCTAAATATGACAGTGAAATTAAAAATAAAAAATTAAAGAAATACCAGAGGGATGTAAAAGATTTTGAAGAGAATAAGGTCTATAAGTGGCAAGACACTCTCAGAGTAAGTGACTCCCATGAGATCAGTCTAGATGGAGAACTTCCCTCCCAGCCTACCAAAAATGTAGAAAAGAAAAAAGTACAAATATCCAGCACCCCAAAAAAATCAGCTATCAAAAATAATTCCAAACCATCGACCCCTTATTACAAACCCTCTACTTATCCTCCTCCTAATGCCTATGGTCATCCTTATCCTCAACCAATAGATACCTATAATAGATTCGGCCCCCTAGATGATAGGGGTCCCGATCATTATTACTATGAATCGTATCGTCCACAGTATCCACCCAGACCCCCTCGGGGGGGCCATAGGGGCAATTTTCGAGGCCGACCTGCACCCTATTATAATCAGCACCAGGGGGGGGGGGGGATGGGAGGGGGAGGAAGGATACGTATCGTATCCCCCCCAGATCCCCCCTTCCTCAAAAAGAATATTCAGAAAGAGAGGACGACGAGGAAGAGGGAGAGAGAAAAAGAAAAAGGCTAGAATGAGTGAGGGGATTTTTAATTTGGCAGAAGTAGAATTTTCTAACCCAGAATTAGAAGTTCTCCAACAGGGATTGAAGTTTGCACCAAATAAAGATATCGACAAATTTGAAGTCTATATCGATATAGAGAAACACATTAGGAAACTTAATATTAAAAAACATTTTGCAAATAATCTCCAGGAATCTAGACCTAAAAGCCCAGAAAAATTTATTCATAGCAGCCTGAGGAATCAGTCTGTCTTTAATCCGCACCGAGGCTCAAACCACTATATCGAAGTCTTTCGGACCTTAGTCCAAGACGATATACGTGATTTAAAAGTTGTGCCTTCTAACTCCTCAAAACACTTCAGAGCAGCCATTAAAACAATAGAAAGTAATAAAAATATCGTGGTTAGACCGGCCGATAAGGGCGGTGGCCTTGTGATTCTCAAAAAAGAATATTATTATCAAGAAATGCAAAATCAATTAGATGATAGTAAAACTTATCAGCTCCTTGGGTGCGATCCCACATTTAGGCTCAGTAATTTGCTGATTGTTTGGGTTAATGAGGGACTCGAAAGAGGTATCCTAAACCCAAAAGAAGCTGATTATATTGTTTTGCATGCACCTAGGATTCCAGTCCTATACACCCTACCTAAGATCCATAAGAATAAGGTGAATCCCCCTGGTAGACCTATAATCAGCGGGATAGGTTCCCTGTTCTCTCGGCTAGGAGAGTACCTTGATGGTTTCTTCAAGCCACTGGTTTCACAGAGCCCATCATACTTAAAAGATAGTAGAGATTTGATATTGGTACTTCAAACCTTACCAGCCACCGAGCATACGATTATGGTAACGGTGGATATCGAATCACTCTACACAAACATTAGACATACTGATGCTTTGGTTGCTCTTCGATGGGCTCTAAACAAGTTTTCTAAGCTAAAAAAGGTACAAATCAATTATCTAATAAGAGGACTTGAATTAGCGATGAAAAACAATTATTTTTGGGCAAATAATCAGTTTTATAATCAGGTTGGTGGTGTAGCCATGGGTGCACGTTATGCACCTAGCGTCGCGAATGTTGTTTTAAATAAGTGGGAACACGAAACAATTTTTTCAAATCGACCTAAGTCATTGAAATTCTATAAGCGATATATCGATGACATTGTCCTCTTTTGGGAGGGCCCTGAAGAAGATCTAAAGATCTTTATAACACAAATGAACCAAAACAAGTATGGCCTTACGTTTGTAGCTGAAACCAGTATGTCCTCTGTAAATTATTTGGATCTCACTATTAAAAAGAGTGGCTTCAAATTTATAACGCTTACCTATTTCAAGCCTACAGATAGGAATGGGTTTGTACCCACCCACAGTTGCCACCATCCATCTTGGATAGGGGCAGTCCCTAAAGGACAATTTATGAGGCTAAAACGAAACTGTGACATTGAAGAAGATTTTGAGACACAGGCCAAGCTTCTAACCACCAGATTTTTAGAGAAAGGGTACTCTGAAGTAACATTAAAACAAGCATATGACCAAGTGGCAGTTCTGGACAGACAATCACTGTTGGTCCCTAAACCAAAGAAAGAGTATAAAAACGAAGTACCTTTCATTTCTGGGTTTCATAGGCAATATCGCCAAGTTGAATCAGTTTTTAAACGTCATTGGCACATTTTGAGAAAGGATAGAGATCTTATCACATCCATCCCAAAAGTGCCAAAATTAATTTACAAAAGGGCTCCAGGCCTGAGGAACAAAATTGCTCCCAATGTTCCCGATCCACCAAGGAAGTTGGTCACTTTCTTGGATGGATCTGGTTTCCATCACTGCACAAGATGCAAGGCCTGCAGAACCACACGCAATCCTGGTGATAAAAAGAAAAAAACGGAGTTCAGATCTAATGTGACGGGGGAATCGTTTAAAATCAAACCCCTGATCACATGTGGATCTGATCACGTCACATACGTGATCGAATGTCCATGTAATTTGCAGTACGTGGGAAGAACTACACGCCAATTAAAGATCCGTATTAATGAACATCTAAAGAATATTAAAAACAGTTTTCCTAACCACAGTGTGTCAAAACATTTTGCCAGCCATCATGCTAGTGATCCTAGTCTCTGCACCTTTTATGGTATAGATAAAATTGATAGAAATTGGCGAGGCACACACATGCTGAGGAGTGTTTCTCAAAACGAAATGAAATGGGTACACAAATTACGTACCATGCAACCATCAGGATTAAACGTTGAACTTGATCTCAATTGTTTTTTGACTGATGACTAACCCAATTTTCTGCCAAATTTACTCTGAGAGTTTTTCAGAACCAAAATTCTCTGTTTTATCACTCTATATCCAATATACATTTTTATAATGTTTAATTAAATGTTTCCTAATTTTTGACATTTTTCATTTTTTATACATTTTTTATATTTTTTATATATTCACATATTTATTAGGAAATGTGATCATTTTTTTATCACATTTTCTAGTTTGGAATTATGTTTATTTTTATGGTTAAATTCGGATTTATAGTTGGATGCTGGATATAAGATGCACTCCCAGAGGGAGTCAGGGGAAGTCTCTTTGCTTGGGTCTTCTCCTTTTTCTACATTTTCTTGTACTATCTTTTCTTATTGTTAATGTCCATATTTATGGTCTAGTGGAATTTATATATTATCTCTTGTCTTACCTAGGCCATGATATATTCAATTTTTTGATTAATCTATCGAGAGACATTGTATTTCATCTGATTTATTCCAATGACTGTGCACGTCCGGAGGGATGCGAGAGTAGCGGTTTAGTTAAAACCATGCTCTTTCTGTGCCGTTTTTTGGGTTCAAATTGCGGGGCTATAGGAGTTCCTTTTATAAGCTTATACGTAAAATATACCTTCGTTTATAGATTTCCAGATGTAGAACCTGTCTATATGTGTACTGTATACCTGTGTATGCGATCGCGGCACCGAGGCTGAATCTAAAATTGATTTTGTTTTTGACCAATGACCGGCCCGCACTTACTACATATACCATGATGCTTTAGTGACCAGGTACGCCCCCCTGATGACGTTAGCATAACGAAACGTACGTCGGAGGCAGACCTGGTCACGTGACGTCCCCCCTGCGCTGTGGAGTGTCGGCAAGGATCCATCGGCGGTGAGACAGCGGCGGCTTCCACCCCCTTTCCGAATCCCACATTTGAAACCGCAGATTGGCAGTGACAAGTCCGCAGCCTCAGTGCCGGGTGGGCACCCTTGGAAGTAAGAGGCCATTTGGCTGTTTTTATGTGTTTTTTAATACTTTTAATAAACGTTATTACGCTATTGGCTTTCCTGGCTTTCTTCTCTTGCATAACGTATCCCATGTGGAGCTCCTGGATCTGTCTATTGGTTGTCCATATCCTCATGTGCGCAGGCACAATCCTGCAAAAGCTAGTTTGACCACTTTTTCATTAAACTGGTCAACTAGCTCTGGTAAGAGCAATTTAATATCAAGCACCTTGGGTGGAATTGAAGTTATATAGAGCGGTGGTGGCACTTTCTCTCCTCTTAAAGAAAATCACAACGAACATAGTGGACTGCAACAATTTCCCCTATTTTTGTGGGATTTATATATTCACATTGATCACATTGGAATTTTCACGCTGTGTTTTTTTCTGAATGTGCAGCGCTGTCTGCAATATATGGGACTTTATTTTATTGTTTTTTTCATTTTTTATTGAATTATTTACCAGGGAGTGTTAATTAATTGCCAATCATATTGGATTGGTTCACGGCACTATACATAGTATTTGTATGGGCGTAGCGCCCTCTATTTTCTATTTTCACATATGTACAATTTTTATTGTTTGTGAGGAGCAGCTTATATTGTTTATTAATTAATTTATTAGTTAGGCGCGGAATTTTTCACTTTACACAGTTTCATTTTCCAAACCATCACTGCCCTGTATTGGCTCTGTGCAGCAGAGAAGCAGGAAACATGCAAAAACGAAACTGAAACTACAGGTACATTATATGATTGATTTTTATCTATTTTTAATCATTTTTAAAAGGAATCAGTTAACTATTATGTCTCTATACCCTGTGTAAACAGTAATTTCAGAAAAAAAAAAAAAAAAGCAGAGTTAGATTCTTACCGGTAACTCTGTTTCCAGTAGTCTTCCAAGGCAGCCCTTGAGAGATGGAGCTCCTCCTCGCAATTAGGAAACACATTGCCAATAATTTATTTTCCTCCCTTTAAGAGGCGGTCCCTCAGGTCCCTGGTCAGTCATCCCCGAGAACCGAAGGCCGGAATCTGAAATGATATAGAATACACAACACAACCCCACAAGGTTAGACATTTAAGGGTGGGATCATGCTGCCTTGGAAGACTACTGGAAACAGAGTTACCGGTAAGAATCTAACTCTGCTTTTTCCCCAGTCGTCTTCCAAGTAAACCCTTGAGAGGATAATCATGAACTCACCAGATCTAGGGCGGGACGACAGCTTGGAGGACTTTCCTCCCAAAAGCCTGGTCCTGGCTGGAAATCAGATCCAGCCTGTAATGCTGTACAAAAGTCGAAAATCTTGACCAGGTTGCGGCTTTGCATATTTGTTCTGGAGTGGCACCTGCCTTTTCTGCCCACGAGGCTGCTGAAGCCCTTGTAGAGTGAGCTTTAAGTTATTTTGGAGGTGTTCTTTCTATCACACTGTAGCACTCCAGAATAGCTAACCTTAATCCATCTGGCGATCGTATTTTTGGACGCCTGTTTGCCCTTTTGTTGGCCGGCATACAAAACAAATAAAGTATCTGATAATCTAAACTCATTGGTTACTTCTAGATATTGAAGTAGACACCGTCTGACGTCTAGAAAACTTAAATTCTGTTCTTTGTCGTTTTTTGGAGAACTACAAAAAGAAGGTAACACAATATCCTGGGTTTTGTGAAAAGTTGATGCCACTTTTGGCGTAAATCCTGGATCAGTTTGAAGAACTATTCTATCATCATAGATCTTCAAAAAAGGTTCTTTAACTGATAAAGCTTGAATTTCTCCTATTCTTCTTGTCGTGGTAATAGCGACAAGAAAAGCCGTCTTTAAGGTTAGTAATGGTTAAGATGTTTCTTGAAGTGGTTCAAATGGGTTTTTGATGATCCCCCGATAGATCCCATGTGGGACAATTTTTTATTTTGGGCTTTTTATGTTTTGCCAATGCTCTGCAAAACCGAGAGACCAATGGGTCCTTTTGTAGTGTCCTTTCCAGGTACACTGAAAGTGCTGCAACCTGCACCTTTAGTGTACTGAGCGCTAGCCCTTTATCAGCACCTTGTTGTAAAAACTCAAGGACAGTTGGAGTGTCCATTCTCTGTCTTTGATTCTCTGTGCACCAACTGTTGAATTTTCTCCAAACCTTTCTATAGATGGCTCTGGTGTTTGGCTTCCTGGCACTCAGAAGCGTTGTTACTACCCTTTCTGAGAGTCCCTTTGATCTCAAGAGGTCCTCTTCAGTAACCAGGCCGCCCACTTGAAATGTTCTTGTTTTAGGCCGGTTAACGGACCCTGACACATCAGGTCTGTCCAGTGAGGTAGAAGCCATGGTTCTTCTGCTGAAGAGACTGAGGAGCTGAGAGAACCAGGCTCTCTTGGGCCAGTATGGTGCAACTAGTATGAGTTTCGTTTGTTCTTGTAGAAACTTTTTTTATCACTCTTGGGATCAGATGAACTGGAGGGAAGGCATAGCACATTCTGAAGTTCCAGGGGTTCTGGAGAGCATCTATTCCCAGCGGTTGGTCTTGCTGGTTTAGCGAGAAGAAATACTTCACCTGAGCATTCTTCCGCGAGGCAAACAGGTCTATGCTTGGGACTCCCCAGCGGACTGTAATCTCTTTGAACACCTCTGGATGCAATACCCATTCCTCCTGGGAGATCTCCTGGCGGCTGAGGAAGTCCGCCACTTGGTTGTCTTCCCCTTTTAGGTGAACTGCACTTAGTGAAAGTAAGTTCCCTTCTGCCCACCGGCATATCTGGTTTGAGATGTAACATAGAGAAGGACTTCTTGTGCCCCCTTGTTTGTTTAGATAAGCCACTGCTGTGGCATTGTCTGATAGTAACAGGATGTGACGACTCCTCAGCTGGTCCTGAAAGACCTCTATGGCTTTGGCTATCGCCATGAGCTCCCTCCAATTTGAGGATTTTTTGGCTTCCTCTGGGGACCATCTCCCCTGAGCAGGTTGCCCTGCCAGGTGAGCTCCCCAGCCCCAACTGCTCGCATCTGTGGTCAACTTCTGGGATATCTGAAATGACCAAGCCAGACCCTGGTTTAGATTTGTGTGGGTTCTCCACCACCATAGCGATCTTTTTACTGACGTTGGGAGCAACACAGATTTGTCCAGATCTCCTCTTTGGTTCTTTAAGAGGAAAATCTGAAGTGGTCTTAGGTGAAATTTTGCCCACTGGACTGCCGGAATCGATGACGTCATCAGTCCCAGAACAGACATCAGTTCTCTGATTGTGATTGGTAGATTGTTCTGAATGGAACCTACCCTCGTGATGAGGTTTTGAATTTTTTCTTGTGGAAGAAATGTTTTCTGTTCTGTGGAACTGAGCAGATACCCCAGGAATCGAATGTTTTGGGTGGGACAAAGGTTTGACTTTTCCAAGTTTAGGATCCATCCCAGCGACTTCAACCATAGTTGAGCTTCGTTGAGGTTCCTTATCAGCTGTGCTTCTGATGGAGCTGCGAACAGTAGGTCGTCTAGATAAGGAATTACTGTCATCTTCTTCAACCTTAGAGGGGCTAGAACCTCTGCCAACACTTTGGTGAATATCCTCGGTGATGAGGACAGCCCGAACGGAAGAGCTCTGCTCTGAAAGTGGTATTCCTTCCCGTCTATTTCTACAGCTAACCTTTAGGTATCTCTGGGATTCTTCTCTGATCGGAATGTGAAGATATGCGTCCCTGAGATCCATGGTCGCCATGAATGTTTCTGGTTGCAGGATGTTCTTGACAGAGAAAATGGATTCCATGCGGAATTTTTTGTATTGAATCGATTGATTCAAAGGTTTGAGATTCAGTATTAGACGAAACTTCCCAGAGGGTTTCTTGACTATGAATACATGAGAGTAAAAACCCTTTCTTTTTTCCTTCTCTGGAACTGGGATAAGGACATTTTGATCCATCATCTCCCCCAGCAACAGAGGTAGAGCTTTTGCTTTTTCCGAATCTCTGGGAAGCTTCGTCAATAGGAATCTCTCTGGAGGATGACAACTGAACTCCAGCGAGTAGCCTTTTTCGATTATTTCTAGAATAAATTGATTGGCTGTCGCCTTTTGCCACTGTGGTAGGAAGGCAGCCAATCTTCCCCCTACTGGCATCTGGATGTCATTGCTTGGTGGCTGTGTTAGCAGCGCCAAAGAGTGGGTTACTCTTTTGGTTTCCCTTTTGACCTGTCCAATTTTCCTTTGGGTACCCTTTCTTCCCCTCTTGTGGTCGATTTCTTTTCCCCTGAAAAAATCTTTTTTGTGGAAATTTTCGCTTTTCCATAGGAAAGGATTTCTTCCTATCTGCTGTTCGCTCCAAAGCCTTATCTAGGCCTGACCCGAATAGCGAGTGTCCTGTGAAAGGCAAATTGCAAATTCTATTTTTGGATGCAGCGTCACCTGTCCAGGTCTTCATCCAAATCGCACGCCTAGCTGCGACAGCTAGTCCACCTGACCTTGCTGCCAGTTTAACGGATTCTGCAGAAGCATCTGCAATATAACCCACAGCTTTAGAGAGTACTGGAAGTGTCTTCAAGATTTCCTCTCTAGGTGTGCCGTTTTTAATATGTTCCTGTAACTGGGTTAGCCAGAATTCCATGTTTCTTGCCACACAGGTGGTAGCTAGCGCTGGTTTTAAGCTAGCGACACTTGTCTCCCAGGCTCTTTTTAGGATAATATCACCTTTTTTGTCCATAGCCTTTAACCACTTGACCACTGGGCACGTAAAACCCACTTAATAACCAGACCAATTTTCAGCTTTCGGTGCTCTCAAAATTTGAATGACAATTACTCAGTCATACAACATTGTACCCAAATGAAATTTTCGTCCTTTTTTTCACACAAATAGAGCTTTCTTTTGGTGGTATTTAATCACCGTTGGGTTTTTTATTTTTTGCGCTATAAGAGAAAAAAGACTGAAAATTCTGTAAAAAAATAATAATTTGTCTTTGTTTCTGTTATAAAATTTGGCAAATTTAGTATTTTTTCTTCATTCTTTTGCATAAATGTGAAAGATGAAGTTACGCCGAGTAAATAGATACCCAACATGTCACCCTTCAAAATTGCACACGCTCGTGGAATGGCGCCAAACTTCGCTACTTAAAAATCCCCATAGACGACGTTGCAGGGTATTGTGGGGTATTGCGGAGTATTGTGGGGTATTGCGGGGTATTGTGGGGTATTGCGGAGTATTGCGGAGTATTGTGGGGTATTGCGGAGTATTGTGGGGTATTGTGGGGTATTGCGGGGTATTGCGGAGTATTGTGGGGTATTGCGGAGTATTGTGGGGTATTGCGGGGTATTGCGGGGTATTGCGGAGTATTGTGGGGTATTGCGGGGTATTGCGGAGTATTGCGGAGTATTGTGGGGTATTGTGGGGTATTGCGGAGTATTGCGGGGCATTGCGGGGTATTGCAGAGTATTTTGGGGCATTGCAGAGTATGGGGGCATTGCAGAGTATGGGGGCATTGCAGAGTATTGCACAGGGAGGGATGGATGGCTGGATCTGTGACTGCATGTGTCACAGATCCAGCCCGCAGCAGCAGCTGCTGCTGCTTCCGCTCTCTCCCCTCTCACACTGTACCGTTCGGTACAGAGAGGAGAGGGAGGAACCGGCGTCATCACATGACGCCGGTTTGTTTACTAGTGATCGCTCCGTCATTGGACGGAGCGATCACGTGGTAAACCGCCGCTATCAGCGGCGATTTACCGTGATCCGTGATCAGCCGGGTCCGGAGGACCCGACGGTCACGGAGATTCCCGTGTGCGCGCCCCACATGGTAGCGCGGGAGTGTGATTCTGGGAGGACGTACATTGACGCCCTCCCAGAGTTAAGCAACCGCCTTGTAGACGTATTTCGTCTATAGGGCGGTTGTTAAGTGGTTAAATGACCCATGTCCTCAAAAGCCAATGCAGAATTTTTTGACACTTTTGAAAGTGGCGCATCCAGTTTTGGATTTTTGTTCCAAACTTCTTTTGGATCGTCACTAAAAGGGAAACGTTTTTTGTGACTTGCTGCAAAGAATGTTTTTTTCTCTGGATCTTTCCATTCATTTATCACGGTGTCAGACATCACCTGATGCACTGGGAACACCTTGGAATTTTTCTTCCTCAGACCCTGATACATTAGGTCATGCTTGGAAGGTTCCTCCCTTTCATGTTCGATTTCCAGGGTTTCATAAATGGCCCCAAGTAAATCATCCACCTCTTCCAGCGACAATTTGTAATTGGGTGCCTTCCTTCTTTCTTCACCCCCCTCCTCCTGTTCTGGTTCAGAGTCATCGCTGGCCAAAACGCTAGCTGCGCTGCTGCCTGCTCGCTCCCTCACAGACTCATGTGACCCCGATGCGATTTCAGATCTGGGAGAGGCCATGGGAGAAGGATTTCCAGAAGGAATTGCAGGGGTTTTAACTTCTGCAATAAACTTTTTGAGATCCTTAAAGGTGTTAGCCATATCTTCCCTCACGGATCCAAAAATCTTCGCATAAACTGCGTCAGATTGTTTTTGTACCAGCTTGTCCATGCAAGTCTGGCATAGCGGCTCAGTGTATTCTAAAGGCATCTTTGTATTACACTTTGCACACCGCTTCCTGGGAGTGGGCTTTGGCTCTTTAGGTGTTTTCACCTGTACAAAGACACAAAAACATAGGGGCCCCATGGCGGTGAGTTACATACTGCACCATACCATTACAGTGTACACCCGGTGACACTACCCCCGTAAGCCCCCAGCTAAGCTAGTGACCACCACCATCTAGCTGCTGTTCCCTTTACAAAAAATGGATACAAAAAGGGTCACCCACTGGTGCCTACCTGTACCCTGCTGGTACTCTCTCCTGGAGCCTGGCCCGACGGGATCACATCCTCCTCCAGAATTTCCAGATAGAGGCTTCAGTAACTAGCCTCCTGTTCAGTGTGGTGCTTTGTGCTGACGCCTGCAGCTGCATCCATGTGCGTTTGTACCAGCCGACCGTTCGAATTTCCTGCGCCTTTAAGGGGATTGGACCAGCTTCCCCGGCGCACGCCGATGACGTCACTCCGCCCCGGATGTGATGCGCCGCATCTCTTCCGGGTCAAGCTGCGTTCAGACGTGGGTACTGCCCCCCCCGCTGACGCTGCCAAGGGAACAACGACATGGCGCCTTTCTCCTCGCCTGGGCACAGAGAAAATCCGAACCCAGGACACCTCCTGCAAGCGCCGACAGAGGGTTGCCCGTGGTCGTGATGAATCCGTCCTCCTCCACTGTAACACAGCGCCGGTGAGTCCCCTGACCCCCTGCCGTTTTGAGGCTCCTCCACTCTTTGTGCCTGCTGTGCACAAAAGGTTTGCTGCATAATAGAAACGCCTGTTCCTGTCAGCCCATGAGAAATGGAGCTCCTCCAGGTCCTCTGGCAACATGTCTCCTCTGGACAGAGGAAACACTAAGACTGACCAGGGACCTGAGGGACCGCCTCTTAAAGGGAGGAAAAGAAATTAATGGCAATGTGTTTCCTAATTGCGAGGAGGAGCTCCATCTCTCAAGGGCTGACTTGGAAGGCGACTGGGGAAAATTCCTTTACAACTCCTTTAACTGTGCAAGAGCCTGCCTGGTTGCATACACATTGAAAGTGTTTAGGTTTGACCTCAAATTGTATCGTTTTGGTAAATCTAAAGGAAAGTTGTACAAGAAAATTGTATAATGTATGGCCAGCCTAAGAAATAATACACATGTGCCTGAAATGGCATATGGAAAGATTTTTGTAGTAAAACCCAGAGCACCCAGGATCTTCTACCTTACTTTCATAAATAACTTCATTTTTGCCTGTACACATCTCTTTAGAGTTATGATAGGTAGACTAATTATTGTGCTAGAGAAATTGGCTTTTTAAAATTATAAGGGTTGTATGTGTATTTGTTCTTTGCAATGTCTATTTATTTAGTTGATAAATTAAAGGGTCACTAAAGGAAATTTTATTTTTAGCTGAAATGACTGTTTACAGGGTATAGAGACATAATAGTTAACTGATTCCTTTTAAAAATGATTAAAAATAGATAACAAACAATCATATAATGTGCCTGCAGTTTAGTTTGGTTTTTGCTGTTGTTTCCTGGTTCTCTGATGTACAGAGCCAGAGAGCCAATAGAGGGCAGAGATGGTTTGTAAAACGAAACTGGATTGGTGCTGAGGGGTTTTAGACACACAGTAATCACACCTCCTTGATTAGTCACCACAGTGAGAAATCTCCCAGTACTGTGGTTATCAGGAAACAGACAACCAGGAAGTGTCCAGAACAGAGAGGATTTACAACAACATCAGAGCAAAAACGAACAATGAGGACATGAAATCAGGACTGCAGTGAGGTAAAGGAAGCTATTTAGCTAAAAAAAATCCTTTAGTGACCCTTTAATTACTATTGATTTAGACACAAAATTTAATGCATAATTCACTTAGAACATCATGTAATTTAGCTACTTTGAAATTGGTTAAATATTTATTTTAAGCAACAATCATGTTTTCAGTCATGCCATCATATTTATGCAATTTCAGTTTTTACTGTCTAAGGCAAAAACAAAAATTCTGAAAAAATAGATTATACAACTTATTAGTCTTCTGGCCAAGATCTGATTTTTTTTATATCAGTAAAAGACGTTCCCATATGTGATGTTCACACACTCAGCCTGACCCTGCACAGAGATTTTCCCAATTGCGGGACAACAATCTAAGCACCAGCAGACTGAGCATGATTGTTAAATTGGCAGGTTAACTGAGAAGTTAACCTTTTACACACAAACAGTAGCTGCCACCACGTGTTTTAACTGAAACATACGCAGCAGCCACTATTAAAATTTTGACCCTTAAAAAATGGATGACTTACTGCCATGCCCAGATAGAAATGTTATAGATTTTACATTACAATAGTTTCTTTAGAAAGGCAGTGTTCCTTAATTTCTAGTTGGATATTAAGCTTAATTATTTATTTATTTTAGATTTTAGATTGTTTATTAAAATGTAACAATAAATGGTGCAATAGATCTTGAACCGATTCAGTTTTGAAAATGTTTACCCCAGACGATGCACTATTTGATGCGAAACATGTCGGGAAGCTCAACCGCTGCCTTTTTATATATTTGATAAGCGATGTTCATCTTTTTAGAATGTAAGTGTCTCTACCTACATTAATTACCGATTGAGTATTACGCTATGTGCTCTTCTCTTTTTTTCCAACATTTCCATTTATTGGTCTAAATTTCTGGCCTTAACCGGGCACCCCCTGGAAGCACCTATTTTTCTGAATCGCTCTACTGGTTTCCCGTTGGATTGACGTACGAGTCATCTCAGTGGAGATTGCAGCTGACAATCCAGGCCCGCAAGTGGCTTACTTTTCTGCCTTACTGACTCTCTGGGCGTATGTCCATTAGGGTACAGTATTTCTGGTAAGCTTCCCCTTCAATGATCGGTGGTGGATTCCTCTATTGCACTTTAATTTGGAGCACTGGGATTATCATCATTGCACTCTAATTTGGTGCACTGGGAATATCATCACTTATATATATATATTTTTTTCACATTGGACTTTTTGGAATATCATTATTTTCACTGAGGACTTTATATACACTATATAGGGCCAGATTCTCAGAGCAAGTACGCCGGCGTATCTACTGATACACCGGCGTACTTTTAAATTTGCCGTGTTGTATCTTTAGTTTGAATCCTCAAACCAAGATACGACGGCTTCTGGCTTCGATCCGACAGGCGTACGGCTTCGTACGCCTTCGGATCGTAGGTGCAATACTTCGGCGCCCGCTGGGTGGAGTTTCCATCGTTTTCCGCGTCGGGTATGCTAATTAGCTTTTTCCGTCGATCCACGAAGGTACGCGCGGCCGTCGCATTCTCTTATGTCGTCGCTAGTCGGCTTTTCCCGGCGTATAGTTAAAGCTGCTATTTCGTGGCGTATAGATAGACTTGCCATGTTAAAGTATGGCCGTCGTTCCCGCATCAAATTTTGAATTAGACGCGGGAACGACGTCCGTGAATAGGAAAGGACGTAACTCACGTCTAAGTTTAAAAAATGACGTTGGTGCGACGTCATTTCACGCAAAGCACGGCGGGAAATTTCGAAACGGAGCATGCGCATTTCAATCGGCGCAGGGACGCGCTTCATATAAATGAATCATGCCCCCTACCCGCCCAATTTGAAAAACGCGCCGATAAATACACTACGCCGCCGTAACTTACGGCGCAAAATCTTCCTGGATTCGACTTAGAGCCAGGTAAGATACGGCGGCGTAGCCGGGCAATTCTATGTGAATCTGGCCCATAGTGTTCTTATTTCTTGTGATTGAATTTCATTGTCACTTATTTTGATTATTCTCATTGATGCATTTTTTGTTCATTCAACTGGGTGATTTTCATTTATACATGCGCTACACTTTCTATGTTTGTTATGGACAATTGTACTGCCTTCATGACCAGGCCATTTTTTGCTATACCACACTGTGCTATAAGAATGGGAATGAGGCACACGACACGTGGTAGGAGAAATTATAAAATTGACATATGAGCAAAGCATACCTCATAAACATATGATACATGTTTGAACATGAGTATTTGTATCTATATACAAGACAATGGCAAACAGAAAAGAAGGATTCTTATATATGTATGTACACATGCACACATCTAATATTATATAGTATTCCATGAAAGTAATTAATGAAAAAAGCCAAATGCTTATTGAGTAATGGATACAACTGGGTTTTAAGATACAAATAAATCCACAATTGAGGTCAAGCTATGTGTTGGGAACAAGATGACATTGATAGGCTCAAACGCATTTTATTTTTTGCAAGAGCTCCCAATCGGCTATACATCTAGATGCTTTATAGACTGCTTTGAGCACAACTTGCTATTGATAATCAGTATAAGCTTCCCCAATATCTGCTTCCCATTCTTGATAGGTTAATGATTTTACAAACTTAAGTTTGTTTTGAAATATATTCTAGAAAAGAGATATACCTTTATGAGGTGAGCGTGTAGAGGAGAAGAATTGTCATGTTTGTTATTGAAGATAGATGTGATGGGTCTTAAAAAGTGGGATAGTTGTAATGCCCCATACACACATTCAGATTTTCGGAATTACACTCAAGCTTGACTTGCATACAGACGGTCACACAAAAGTTCTCTGAACTTTCGTCCCCCAAGAACGTGGTGACGTACAACACTACGACGAGCTGAGAAAATTAAGTTAAATGCTTCCGAGCAGAAAGAGTTCAAGGAATCTAATTAACACAGACTGTCAACTGGGAGGAGCCACAACATGGCGCTGAGTGAGGAATGAGGAGCAGCACGAGGCGGTGAGCTCCTGTATGCTCCTCCAGGCAAATTACGCTAGAGAGCTAAAAAAAACTCTCAAATAAGAAGTATCCCATGCCGCATTTAGTATCCATCTGACCGGCTTACCTGATCTGCAATCGTGCCCTGCCGGAGAGCCTGCTCGGCGGGACTGGAAGGAGGAAGTGTGGGAAAAATGTTCTCACAAAGGCGCGCAAAGGCTCCCGGGAGTCAGTGACGGCAGGCGCCGAGGACGCCCGTACGCTACGGAGCAGGGGGGGAAGCCGAGACGCTGCTTCCACAGTGAGAGGAGCAGAAGATACAGGCTGTAGCGGAGTGGGGCCTGGACTGACGGAACCTGTAACCGGAGGAATGGCAGGTTGTAAAACGTATTATGTATAAGAGGAGAACTGTATTACAGACGGAGGAAGTGAGGGAGAGCTGAAGGAAAAGTGGAGTACGGGGAGCTATCTGAAATGGTGAAAAAAGTATATATCCCTGAGCTTCCTTCCCTGTTTAAACTGCAGAGTTGTATATTCTCCAAACCTGCATCCCCCTTTTTTAGGCCGGGTACACACGAACAAACATGTACGGTGAAAGCGGTCCGTCAGACCGTTTTCACCGTACATGTCTGCCAGAGGGCTTATGTACGATGTTTGTACACACCATCGTACAGAAGTCCGCGCGTAAACAATACGCGGGGCGTGTCCGCGTTGTCGCCGCGGCGATGACGCGGAGACGTGGGCGGGCCTGCCATTTAAAGGCTTCCACGCATGCGTCGAAGTCATTCGACGCATGCGAGGGACGGCGGGCGCCTGGACATGTACGGTAGGTCTGTACTGACGACCGTACATGTCCGAGCGGGCAGGTTTTAAAACACGTCCAGGAATATTTGCCCGCTGGGCAAATGTTTGCTGGAATTCGGCCCGCTCGCGCCCACACACGACCGAACATGTATGCTGAAACTGGCCCGCGGACCAGTTTCAGCATACATGTTTGGTCGTGTGTACGGGGCCTTAGAGAACCCGCCTGAAGACCTTTAGCCTGTACCACAGGTATAGACATTGCAAGCCTATGCTGAATACTTTCCTTATATATGTTTCAAGAACCATTTGTGCATGGGATTTGTTCAATCATGTGCATGTTTTTGAAGTTGGGTTTTTGAATATAGGACCCCAAGTAACAACAAACATTATTAATTGGAATTATAGGACTAATTCCGCCATATGAACTGACAGTATATGTGCATGTGGGGCGATATATGTACATATTCATGTGTTCCCTTTTTCTCCTTTCTTTTTTTGGGTGTCTGCAGACTGTCAGTTCTGTGCGCTTGTGTACCCGTGGGAATGGAGAGACTAGTTGACCCACTTATAAAAAGTGAAACAGACTGGCCCTTTAAATACATTCACATACCTAAAATTAAAACTTGTATATACAAGTTGAAATATAGGGTATCAGCGGAATGTCCACACGTCGTCGTGCAGCCAAGCAATTATCAGGTGGTGGGAAAGGCCAAGCAAACGGGTTTAGAGCCTATTTAACTGTACAAAATATGGACCAAGGTGGTACAATAAAAAGGACATTGGGGCAAGAGGGGATGAAGCAGGGCTCCCGGATCCAAAAAGTGGAGTAAAAGTGGCAGGGTGGGACCCCCTAGTCCAGGGACGTGGAGGGAGTGGACTAGGGAGAGGCAATACAACACCTGGTCGAGGGCAATCCCCTTTATACTTAAAGCAAAGTAGTAGGACACCTGGAGCAGATTCTAGAGGAACAGGAGAGGTCATTAGGCTTAGTGACCGGGGGGTAGTTACCCCACAAGAAGAGCAAGTAGGGGAAAGTCTGAGCCCCACCAATCCTCAGGAAGAAGGCCACAATAAGGATACCCCCACAGAAATAACTATTTGGCAAATAGAGTTGAGAGTGGACTGGGACTTAAGAGAACATATAAAGGCATTACCAACAAAAAATGATATAATTAGTTACTCATAAGCACTCTAGAGTCATCTTGTAAACAGGCTGTGGAAGAGATTAAAGAAGAAGTGGGAGCCCATGGACACAGAGTGGAAGAATAGGAGATGGATCAAGAGGACACTAGACAGGCAGTGGCTGATATGCAAGATATGACAAAAAAACAGGATGAAGTGTTGAACTCTATGCTGGACCAAATGGACAATTATGAGAAACAAGAGCGTAGGCAAAATATACGCATAAGGGGTCTACACGTGCTCTCCTTCCAGCCCCTCAAAATGCAGAAAGACCAAGGGATGTAATCTGCAGAATGCATAGATACCCAGTGAAAGAATCAATTATGAGAGCAACTTGAGAGAAGGCTGGAAATGAATTTGAAGGGGCACAGATTGCATTCTTTCCAGATCTATCACGTAGAACACCGCAGAGAAGAATGATCAAACCGCTGTTGGAAGCATTAAGAGTAGTGGAAGTGAAATATCGCTGTCAGAAGAAGTACTCACCGAGGCCGAGATGCCGAGAGCGGCTTACCTTTGCGACTCTGCGCACTTCACCCTCTGGCGATGCAACAGCGGGGAAGGGCGCAAAGAGGCACCGGTTACCAGCAGCGGACTGGGAGTTGCTAGTAGATCAACGTAGGCTGGTCAGTGGACACAGCAGGTGGAACGTAGCAGGTACTGGCAGTGGGTCAAGCACTGGAGAAAGTTTAGGTAACTGGGGGTCTGTTAGATTTTAAATTCATTAATATTTTTATGAATAAATGTATCTGAGTCATTTTAGTTTAGACATGGTAGCTTTGAGGGCAAGCAAGGTCAGTTACATCTGTTGTAGGCCATATCTATTCTTAAAAACATACGTCAAGAAGATGGGTGGAGATGATACTTAAAAATACCTAAGTGGGTGTGAACGATCATCGCAACCTTCTTTGGAAACGAGCCAATTGTGCTTAGTTAGCTGTTTAACTTGTATAAGTATACACATGCTGAGCATAGTAAGGTAGGATTTCCTGGGTCTCCCGGCCCGACAGGAGAGATGGGGGGAGGGATGGGACCCTCTCCCAAGCAAGAGAGATCAAATCATCTTAACATCTATTTCCTCCTTCTGTAACTTTGTGATGCCTACCTGCCATGATGTCTGTAACAACGTAACGTAAGCATTAAACTGTCTTGCTGTCATATCGTTGGAAGAATAAAACATCGTAATAATGAAGTAATCCAATGTCTGAATATTTTGGAAGCAACGCCTGGATAGGAAGAGGTTTTTGACACATTGCATGATACGTGTTAGAGGCATATGTCCACTATGTCCTCTGTTCTATCTCTGTCACCTCTTCCCCTTGCCCCCCCGGCATTTAACATTTGTCGCGCCAGCCAGACTGGTCATTTTTTTTCTTAAAGCCTTGACAAGGGGGAAATGAAGAAATGAAGTCAAAGATGTTGTTCTTTCAAGTCTTGAAGAAAAATACGACCAAAGAACCTAGAAACAAAGAGGCGTTTGTGTTCCATCAGACGAGAGAAGGCTCAAAAACACAGGGTGAGTTTTTACGCTGTTTTGTTTTCTCACCTGTCAGAATGCTTGTAGCTTACGAGCAGAAGAAAAAAAAAAAACCTTACACTGGGCTACTGAGCCACAGCTATTTTGGACAGAAGGTTTCAAGATATCATGCAAAATCCATTGAGGACTTTTCAGGTTATGGAGAAAAATCGTAGACGTTTACGTACGTGAAGAAAGCTGCCAAATAGAAGCTTCACGTTATTGTTTAAGGCCACCATTGTAGTCACACAGGCAGATGTACACTTTGAGTGAGCTATTGAAAGTCGGGATTTTGATGTTTGAACGGTCCAAGAATACACTATACATTATACATTCCTTTCGCATACACAAAAAGGAGAAAGACATTATTTTTTACGCACGCATCTTTACATTTGTTTACTTGAGGCTACTTTACAGCTTAAATAAACATTTACACTAACACGTGAGCCAAAAGGAACGGAAAAAGAACAAAAATAAGAAGGCGAGCCACGATCAAGAGAAAATTAATTCTTCAATGAATAAGATAAGGACATTATTCTTCCAAGAAAAGCAACGTATGAAGATACAGCAACATGAAAATGCAACAAGAAAAATCACCAAAGACAGACAATGTAACAAACAAACGAAAGAAACTAAAATTAAGAAGACAAAGTTAAAGGACATTGTATCTCTTGTTTTTTTAAGTGTACACAGGAAAATCATTCTAAACAAGGGGTAAATATGTTTTTTATATAAGTGGGTTAACATGGGATGGTTAAAAATCTCAAGGTTCAGAAGTATATCTCAGTAATATTCGGGAAGTGATATATATATATGCAATGCAGGCATGTAAACGGTAGTAGGGTAATTAATTAATTAATACCAGAGTGTAAGAAGTTCTTTAATAAGGAAATTAAGTTTAATGCTGCATATATATGTTCGGGAATATTTTAGCCTAAAAACAACAGAAATGTGTTATTGCATGTCATTCAAAGCACATACAGGGGCAGAAGTTTAAGGAAAAACTATTGATTAAGATTATGTAAGAACTGTATAAAATTCAGTTAATGGAAAACAACAAGGTATTTAGTATTTAACAAAAATCCTACAGATTTGGTTGTAGAAATAATAAGTTAAGGATTGAGTAATTTTACAAAAGTTTCCAAACTTGGGTTTGGTTATTTAATTAAAAGTAGTAAATTGTTCTAAATTACTAAAGTTTACCCAGGAAAAATATTAAAATATGAAAGTTTTGTTCAATCTAAAATTAGCAAAAATTGAAGAAAAAGTATTGTTAAAAGTTTTTATAATTGACTATTTCAGATGAGAATGAGAATTTTGTTTGGAGGAATTTTCTCAGGAAATTGGCCAATTCACAGTTCATTAGGCTGGAACTAATCTGTGAAGTTTCATGAGATTTTATCCTAAACAATGTTTTGTCATTATTATAATCAAAGTCATATTATAATGTAATGTACATGATTTTTAGCAGATGTACAAACCAAATATGTTTTAAAATTTTTAAAAAAGGTTAAAAAATTGCAAAAACGATAAAATGAGATTGGTTAGACAAATTGTATAGTGAATGGTAGCTAAGACTGACAGTGACAGATCTTTCTCTGAGGCCTCATACACATGGCCGAGGAACTCGACGTGCCAAACACATCGAGTTCCTCGGCCAGTTCAGCCCTGAAGCCGCCGAGGAGCTCGGCGGGACGAGAGCTCCCATAGAACAACGAGGAAATAGAGAATGTGTTCTCTATTTCCTCGCCGAGGTCCTCGTCGGCTTCCTCGGCCAAAAGTGTACACATGGCCGGGTTTCTCGGCAGAATTCAGCCAGAAACTCGGTCGGAAGCTGAATTCTGCCGAGGAAACTGGTCGTGTGTACGGGGCCTGAGAGTGTGTCATTAACAGAGAAATGGAGGTAAAGTTACTAAGCAGATGGTCAGTCATGACAAGAGTTTTTTTCCCTATGGATCTGAACACATGTTAGTGTTTAAACTTTTTTCAGAAATCTGAAATAAAGGTGCATGGTTGGAAAAAATATTTAATAAGGTATTACTAAGTACTAACTAAAGTAATTGTTTTAAAAAACACGTGGATTTTACACCATTTGTTAAAGGTGTTATTTTTAAACATGAGGTGTCAACACAAGACCTTGATTAAGCTTTTGTCTATAGTGACAACTGGATGTTAAAAAGTAAGGTCAATTGAAGCTAAAATTATGCAGTGTAATAAGCCACAATTATGCAAGTTAATTATGCAAAAGTTACTTTATCAATTTTTCAGTGGATATTTATTGGGAAGAATCCATGTATATCTATATACAATACTGTATATTTATATTGGCACAGATGAAACTTTCTGAGTATCTGTCTACACTGAAAAATGATCTTAAGACTTGTTTGTTTAGCAGTCAGAGTGACAGGGCATGTGGTTACAATTAACCATACTGTATAAGTTGGTTAAAAAGGAAAAATACTTAAACATGATTTAAGTTTCTTTCTGAAAAAAAAAAAAGATATTTAGGATACCCAACCTAAATGTTCTTTTGCAAAATGAAAGCAATTATAAGTAAAGTATAGTAAAGAACAATAATATAGTAAAGTACAATAATATGGTAAAATATTACTTTTACAAAATATAATTAGTCACAGAATAAAAAGGGGGACAATGAAAATTTTGTCTCAGTACAGACTGATAATGAAGATAAAATTCATTGTAAAAATAATTGATTCCAACAATAATGGATAGAATTATTTTTAAATGAAAATATTTACTTTTGCATATCCAGGTACCTGACAGATTGACTGACAAATTGATTAATTGATTTTTTGTTTAAGCTAATGAAAGAAATTTTGAACTACTCATTATTAGAGCATTTTTGTCATCAAACTTCTTGAATATTGTTTTTGTTTATAGAGCAATTCAAAAGGCAAAGAGTGATCTGATACTATAAAGTATTGAGAAATTTGCAATCTGTGTAGATTGAGTATATTAGATTTTTTCACCTGCTGAAGGAGTATACAAGTATGTTTTTTCCTTTTTAGTTAATTTTTGATAAAATTAATTGAGGTAATTCTAGGAAAAAATAATATATTTTTAATGAAAGCTAAGTTATGAACTTTGTCACATTCCATTGGGGATTGTTTTCAAACCATGGAATCAGATAATGATTTTTTTATTTTTATAGGACAGGTGATGAAGGACATGTATGCAATTTTAGTATTTGATAAAGTTATTGTTTCTTATCATCTTTAGTACCCAGATATTATAGAACACTACAATAGTATTTTAAAGTCTAAATAGGGTAAGATGATTCAAGAAAAGGTAAATACTAAGTGACTTATTTACCTGTTATATTTTTGGTTTTAATACCTTTTCTAATGTAAGGATTGGTTACATTTTTTTGAGTTAATGACAGGATGTTTTTTTAAAATTAGCATATGTAGTTATTTGCAATCTGTTACATAGGACAAAGTACAAGTATAGGAATTTCAGAAGTTTGTTCACAAAATATGGCTAGGCCTTTGCTAAATTTGAACAGAAATTATGTTTTGAATAAGATTTCTACTTTTTATGAGTATGTTTCATAATTTATTCCAGTATCTAAAGTTATGGTTAACCACTTCCATACCAGGTACTTACGCAGCTTCCCGCCCAAGCCAATTTTCAGCTTTCAGCACTGTCGCACTTTGAATGGCAATTGAATGGTCATGCTACACTGTACCCAAACAAAATTGGCGTCCTTTTTCCCCCACAAATAGAGCTTTCTTTTGGTGGTATTTGATCACCTCTGCGATTTTTTTTTTTTGCGCAACAACTAAAAAAAGGCTGAAAATTTGGAAAAAAAAATCTGTTTTTATTTTTTTCTGTAAATTTTTTTGTAAATAAGTTTTCTCTTTCAATTACGGGCACTGATATGGCGGCACTAATGGGCACCGATGAGATGGCACTGATGGACATCGATGAGGTAGTACTGACGGGCACAGATGAGGTGGCACTGATTGGCGGCGCTGGTATGCGGCACTGATGGGCACACATAGGCGGCACTGATGGGCACACATAGGCGGCACTGATGGGCACACATAGGCGGCACTGATGGGCACACATAGGCGGCACTGATGGGCACACATAGGCGGCACTGATCGGCACTCATGGGCGGCACTGGGCACTCATAGGCGGCACAGATGGGCACTCATGGGCAGCACTGATGGATACTTATGGGTGGCACAGATGGGCACTGATAGGTGGGCACTGGGCATGGATGGGCACTGTGGGGTGGCACTGATGGACACTGGGGTGGCGCTGATGGACACTGGGGTGGCGCTGATGGACACTGGGGTGGCAGCACTGATTTTTGCCAGGTTGCCAGTCAGTGCCCATTTGTGGGCACTGACTGGCATCTTTTTTCTTTATGCTTTTTTTTTAATTTATTTTTTAGACTTTTTTTTTTTTTCTGGCTTTTTTTTTTTTTTTTTGCCCACCCTGGTGCTCCAGGGTGGGCATCCCTGGTGGTCCAGTGTGGCGATCCGAGGGGGGGCTGCGCTGATAAACAATCAGCGCGAACCCCCCCTGTCAGGAGAGCCGCCGATCGGCTATCCTCTACTCGCGTCTGTCAGACGCGAGTGAGGAAGAGCCATCAACGGCTCTTCCTGTTTACATCGTGATCAGCCGTGGTTGGACACGGCTGATCACGTAGTAAAGAGTCTCCGCCGGAGGCTCTTTACCGAGATCGGAGATGCAGGGTGTCAGACTGACACCCCGCATCACCGATCGCCGCGATGCGCGCCCACACGGGCGCGCGCGGCATGAAATCCTGCAGGACGTTCTAGATCGTCCTGTCAGGATTTCATAACCACTTCCCGGACGTAAATCGGCCATAGGCCGGGCGGGAAGTGGTTAAGAATTATAGATCTGAAGTTACCAGGGATGTCAATAGGAATGCCAACTGAAATATCAGATTTCAATTGGGAAGGTTATTTTATTTTTTGGATACTTCCATGACCATGAAACAAGCACAACTAAAATTCTATTTTGGTTATTACTTCTAGTTTTTTCAAAATTATTTTTTGATTATGTTATCAAGGATCATCATTTTTGGATGAACTTCAATGATTTATTCATATGGACTTACATCAAAAGTGACATATTGATCGATTGATCATTATGTAAGGGGGAGTTGGAATGTAATAATTCTAATATAGGAATTTTTTGAATTTTTTGAAATATGGAAAAATAGTTGTTATATTTTGGTTTCTAAATCTTTTATAAGAATACATATTGATACACATAAAATTATTATTTTACATAGAATAATTAATTTGTATTCATTTTTATAGAACACATAACTTGGGAAAATTGGATGGATAGTTTGTTATTACAAGAATGTATAACAAAGTATACATTTGAAGTATTAATATAGTTAAAAAACATACAAATTTGTGTGGAAGAAAAGGATTTTTAAAGTATCTAAACAGAATTATTGTTGAATTAAATAATATGGAACATTGAAAAATAAATGAAAGAAAGTTGCTTGCTGGTCATGGATAGATAAATAAATTATATGGATAGATAAATAAATTATATAGATAGATAAATAAATTAAATAGATTGATAAATAAATAAAATGAATAGATTAAAAAGATAGATAAATAAATCGATTAAAAAAGATAGAAAAATAAATATAAAGAAAGATAGAATATATAAAGATATGACAATCAAATAATGGGAAAGTTATGTTTTTATATATCCACAAACAAATAGATTATGTATTATGTTTATAATTTTTCTGTGTCTAGGATAATGTATAAAAAACTTATACTGAAGAAATTTGGTTATTGAAATTTCAAGAGAAATTAAAAAAATTGTATTTATTAATTAATATTATAGAGTAATATAATTTGATACATCAAATATATTTATTTCTTCTTTATGATAAAATAGTTATATGATATGGTTGAAGTTATAAGAAGTAAAATTTATGAAGGTAAAGGAAGAAAAATTTTAATATTACATAATTTAGATGGAGAATAAATTAAAATTAATTAATAATATAATAATTTATAGTTTCTTAAAGGAATGAAATGGTTAAATATTTCACAGGAATATCGCAGAATTTTGGAAAAAGTTTATGTACAATATCTGAAATGTTAAATTGTATTGTTTGTATTGGAAAAAAAGTGAATCAGAAACCTTTATCATTTAAGATGAATGCACTTATTTTGTTTATTAATTACAGTGCATTATGGGGGAATTGTTAGATTTTAAATTCATTAATATTTTTATGAATAAATGTATCTGAGTCATTTTAGTTTAGACATGGTAGCTTTGAGGGCAAACAAGGTCAGTTACATCTGTTGTAGGCCATATCTATTCTTAAAAACATACGTCAAGAAGATGGGTGGAGATGATACTTAAAAATACCTAAGTGGGTGTGAACGATCATCGCAACCTTCTTTGGAAACGAGCCAATTGTGCTTAGTTAGCTGTTTAACTTGTATAAGTATACACATGCTGAGCATAGTAAGGTAGGATTTCCTGGGTCTCCCGGCCCGACAGGAGAGATGGGGGAAGGGACGGGACCCTCTCCCAAGCAAGAGAGATCAAATCATCTTAACATCTATTTCCTCCTTCTGTAACTTTGTGATGCCTACCTGCCATGATGTCTGTAACAACGTAACGTAAGCATTAAACTGTCTTGCTGTCATATCGTTGGAAGAATAAAACATCGTAATAATGAAGTAATCCAATGTCTGAATATTTTGGAAGCAACGCCTGGATAGGAAGAGGTTTTTGACACATTGCATGATACGTGTTAGAGGCATATGTCCACTATGTCCTCTGTTCTATCTCTGTCACCTCTTCCCCTTGCCCCCCCGGCATTTAACAGGGTCGAGTTCAGGCAGGGACTGTAAGCAGATACGGGATGCAGGCCAAAGGTCAAGGGCAGGAGAAAGCAACAAGTCCAAGGTACAGGTCAGGGGTCGGAGACAGCAGCAGATCCAGTGAAACAAGCCGGGGGTCAGGTACGGGAGAAGGCAAAGAGTGGTCAGGTCCGA
This sequence comes from Rana temporaria, assembly GCF_905171775.1. Lineage (NCBI taxonomy): Eukaryota > Metazoa > Chordata > Amphibia > Anura > Ranidae > Rana > Rana temporaria. The sequence goes on from NC_053492.1 coordinate 345,690,412, forward strand.
TCCGGGTCAAAAACAGGTTCAAGCAGGTTCAAGAGGTTAAACATAGGCAAACGCTGACAACAATCCAGCAACCCACCATGAGACTGGGGCTGGCTTAAGTAGGCCGGGCCCTGATTGGTGCGAGTGGATGTGCGTGCGAATGCACACGCGCCGTACCGCGGAACCGCACATGCGCGCACGCCGTTCGCGCACAGGCATGCGCCGTGGCACCACTCAGAAGTTAGGGCTTCTGGTACTCTGACAATCGCTGGGGGTACCCCTTTAAGATCACAGCGACAAGAAATGGGAAGACAGCAACACTCCAAAATAAAGACGATTTGCACCATTTTATAGATGTATTGGAGTTACCGCAGGTGGACCATTGGGGGTGTGCAGACCAGGCAAGTCCTCTGCCCGTGGTGACAGTCTCAACGTGCATGAGAGCTGTACACACCACCGTCGTCTGGCATGCTTTAAATAATCTGTAGCAGTCATGACGTCACAGATGCCCGACCCGGGGAGCCGGAGCATGGCCCCGACGCAGGGAGTAAATCCGGGCCTGCTTACAAGTCTGTTATTGGGCAAACTTTTGAAATAAAACTTGCCAGTTTTTTCATACTCACACCATGTGGAGGCTTTTTTTTTCTTTTTATATGCCCTATCAAGTCCGGCGGAACCTGTGCCGTGCTTGATTCAAATTGGTGGATACACACTGGATTTCTATGCTGTGGAAGTGACTCTGACATACAAGCTTGCTTACAAAGGAGAAGGAGGTGTCCCATGGTTCCAGTCTTGATAGTTTTTGGTGTGATTAAGTGTTGTCGATCCACCGCCGTATGGTGAGTTGGATCCACCCAACAGGGTAAGAGTATTAATTTCTCCCCCCCGTCCCATCGGTGAAGGCACTCCCGGGTGACTTCTTTAATATCACACCATATCTACTAAGATCACATACAAGTCTGTGTATATTGTGGACTAAGACTTCCTCCATCTGGTCGCGTATTCAAAGAGCGGCTTGATATCCACCAGCTTTGGATAGCTATATATATATATATATATATATATATGAGGACTGATTGTTTTACTTGCTCCAGTCAATTAGGGCAAATTTAAAAAAAAAAAAAATTTGGTTCGTCATTTCATTTATATATATTTTTAGTACTTTGTGTGAATTCACTTTTGCACAACGTTCACTGCTTGGGTGTAATCATAATTTGTTACACTGTCGTGTATGTTTATGCTCTCCAGTATTAACAAATGTATGAGCTTAACATAAGTATCACATTTGCATTCTGTGCCATTTTTTTATTTATTTAATCTTTGGCATTTTCACAGCGCTACACTTTCTATTTATTGCTTGTTTACAATTTTGTAAGATTGTGGTGTTTAACAGCTATTATCGCACTTTTTTCATAGTTGGCGTAATTTACTCTTTATATACTTCAAGCCATAAAGATCCTGTCCCCAGACAATAAAGCATGGGTAATTGCCAGACACGGGGACCCCGAATACTTACCGTATTTATCGGCGTATACCGCGCACTATTTTGCCCTGAAAATCAGGGCAAAATCGTGGGTGCGCAGTATACGCCGATACCCGCTTTCCCGCCATGAGTTTGAATACTGCGCCCGCATATAGCGAGCGCAGTACACTCGTGAATCTTCGGCCAGTCTCGGCGCCTCTCGTACTGACGTCCTGACGTCCTGAGCGTACAGGACGTCAGTGCGAGAGGCGCCCGAGCCTGCCCGAAGATTCACGAGTGTACTGCGCTCGCTATATGCGGGCGCAGTATTCAAAGTCGTGGCGGGAAACGAGCGGTAGGACGCCGGACCCGCCGAAGATGGACACCGGACCCGCCGAAGATGGACGCCCGACCCGCCGAAGATGGACGCCCGACCCGCCGAAGACGGACGCCGGACCCGCCGAAGAGGACACCCGACAAGGCCGCAGAAGGACGCCGGACCCGACGAGGCCGCAGATGGACGCCGCGCAAGACATCAAAACTGTAAGTACAAAACAACAAAAAATCTTTTTTTCCCACAGGATTGGGGGCTATATGTAATGTGCTGGGATGTGATCTAAGTGCTGGGATGTGATCTATATGTAATGTGCTGGGATGTGATCTAAGTGCTGGGATGTGATCTATATGTAATGTGCTGGGATGTGATCTATATGTAATGTGCTGGGATGTGATCTATGTGTAATGTGCTGGGATCTGTATGTAATGTGCAGGGGGCTTTGGAATATAAAAGGGGCTGTTGAAAGTTTTTTTCCTAAAACTTCCCTCCTAAAATTAGGGTGCGCGTTATACGCCGATAAATACGGTATGCATTGATTGAGTGGAAACAGAAAATCACTGAACACTTCAAGGGCACCAGTGTGAAATTAGAGAGCAAGGGAGAATTAAATGTGATACACCCAGAGGCACCCAAAGAAGGCCCTGCTTCATCCAGTCAGGCTGACTCCAGCAGGCCAGAAGCTTCTGCCAAGTCACCTCTGGCCACCATTGGGCCTGAACTCTGTGCTGTAATTTGGGAAATTGTTGAAAAGTGCCAAAAAGACCCCTCAAACTACTCGGCAGCTGGCTACAGGAAGCTCAGAATCTTCTCTGAAAGGCAACCAGTACCTTCAGTTTTGAAGAGTGGTTGGACCAGGCTACCCAAGGTTTGGAGGAATGGGAAATACCAGAGTCACACAAGAAACAGAGGATCACAGAGAGTCTGAAGGGACCTGCCTTGGAAGCCACTCGCATTCTGAAGCTCCGTAAAAAAGACTGTACTGCCCAAGACTACCTAAGCATCTTTCAGGATGTATTAGGTCACACCGAGAAGGTCACTGACCTCATCTACCAAATGGAACACTCTTATCAGAGAGAAGGAGAGAAGTTGTCAGAGTATATAAGGCGTCTGGACAAGATCATACACCAGATAGTGTTGAAAAAGGGGTTAGATCCCCAGATGGTGGATGGAGTCCGGGCAAGGCAGGTTTTGAAAGGGACCCAACCCCTAGACCACATTACCCTTCTGTTGAGAACCCAGCAAGATGGTGGTATCCTGAAATACCCAGACTTGATTCAGATTGTCAGGGAGGAAGAAGTCATGTTGGACTATAAGAAGAAGAACCAGAGACCTGAATCCGAGTAATAAATGCTGATGATGGTGACCCTCAGGTTGAGCTTTTAAAGACTCGAGTGTCCCAGCTGATAGAAATTATGTCCATGCTGACCAATCAGCCACCTGCCCTGTTCAGTGGAAGCACCCCAGAGGAATCCAAAAAGTCCCTCCGTTCTAATGTTGCCCAAGTGCAGAAACCAAGAAAACTCATGACCTGTTTCAACTGTGGAGGAGTTGGACATTATCGGGAAGTATGTCCAAGCCAGGAGAAAGCTACAGCGCAATACTGCAAGCTGGTGGAAAACTCCAGAGGGCCCCGGTGAAGGAGTCAACCAGGTTCCCATCAGTTTCAGCCAGCTCCAGGAAATCAAAAAAATCCAACGACGTGAGGAGACGGCGTCGGGGGTCCAGACCCTTACAGAGGGCTCCCGTTGTTGTCTGAGCGACCCAACGTCTCCCGCTCCTCAACCCAACCTGCCCAGCGGCAGAGAGTCAGTGCACACCAGACCCAACAGGGGTCGAGATCCAGTCAAAGTTCTAAAAAGAAAGGAGTAATACTACAAATTACTGAAACAGGCAAGCAGGCCCCTCTCCGAAAGTTTCCTGCCGAGTTAGTGGGGCCCTCCCCAGTAGTCTCAATCCAGGTAGAGGGGATTTACACCAAAGCCCTCCTTGATACTGGTGCTCAAGTGACTCTCCTGTACAGAGACTTTAACGTCAACCATCTCAAACACTTGCAGTTGCAGAAGTTGGAAGAACTGGAGATATGGGGCATTGAAACTCAAAACTTTCCCTATGATGGTTACTTACCAATCAAACTAACTTTTGACCCCTCTGTGGCAGGAGAAACAGAGACTTTTGACACTTTGGCAGTGGTCTGCCCTCGCCCACCAGGGGCTAGTAAAAGTTCCCTCATTATAGGGACCAACACTGACCTAGTCAGGAGGCTACGAACATCTCTGTCCCAGGAGCAGAGTACTTCAACTGCATGAGTGCACCCCATGTTGAAGCAGGTGTATCAGCGCCTAGTACTGGAACAGAAGGCTCCAGCAGGAGTCGGCAAGATCTGGTGTTTGGACAAAGGAGAGAAAGTACTACAGCCAGGAGAGGTGACTTGTCTGAGACCATCCATCAAGCTTACTTGGAAGCAACCAGGCCCCTTTATTGTCCTTGAAACTGACCCACGGAAGACAGGCAAGGGGATAGAAGTAATTCCCGAAGTGGTTCCATTGAGGGCCCTGCAGAAGAATCATGGGAATGTCTCAGTGAGTATTCGCAACACAACCACCTCACCTGTGAAGGCACCGGACAGAATGCTGTTGGGCTTAGTGAACCCATCCACCCCAGTCATGCCATCTGACTTGAAGGAGGAGAGGGGTGAGACCCCAGTAGAGAAGTTCTACCCAGAGAACACCAACCTCCCACCAGAATGGAGAGAAAGAGTCAAGGCCCAGCTTGCCCGATGGCAGGCTGCATTCTCCAAGAACAAGTTTGATGTAGGATGTGCAAAGAGTGTCACCCACAAGATTCGTCTACAAGAAGACAAGCCGTTCAGAGAAAGGGTCCGACAGGTTCCTCTGGGGGACTTGGAAGACCTATGTGAACAACTGGCAGAACTCAAGAGAGCGGGGATTATCAGAGAATTCAGGAGCACCTATACTTCTCCAATAGTGATGGTGCGGAAGAAAAATGGGTCACTAAGGCTGTGGATTGACTACCGAACACTGAACAGAAGAACCATTCCTGATCAGTACACCCCACCCCGGATAGAAGACACCTTGCAGAGCCTGTCAGGGGCCAAATGGTTCAGTGTGATGAACTTGAAGAGTGGGTATTATCAAATCCCCATGCACCCTGAGGATAAAGAGAAAACTGCCTTCATCACCCCAGTGGGGTTCTTTGAGTTTGACCGCATGCCTCAGGGGTTGTCAGGAGCCCCCCGGCCACCTTTCAAAGGCTGATGGAGAAAACAGTGGGAGACATGAACCTGATCAAAGTGCTGGTGTACCTGGACGACATCATAGTGTTCGGCAAGACTCTGGAAGATCGGTTAGAGAAGGTCCTGAAGAAACTTAATGAAGAAGGCCTGAAGCTCTCCATAGAGAAGTGCCATTTCTATCAGCCCTCAGTCCACTACCTTGGCCACATCGTGTCTGCCGAGGGGATAGCCACAGACCGTGAGAAGCTGGATGCCATCACCTCTTGGTCAAGACCCACTAATGTGACCAAGCTGTGGTCATTCCTGGGATTCTGTTCCTACAATCGTAGATTTGGAGAAGGGTTTGCCAAGATAGCCCGCCCACTCAACGAATTACTGAGGAGTGAAGGAGAGGATGATGTCCCAGAACCGGTCAAACCTGTGAGGTCCACAATGGGGCCTAGAAAACCTAAAGAGTCCATCCAGGACCAGTGGACTACCAGGTGTGGAGGAGACCTTCATTCAGCTGAAAAGGAACAACAACAACAGGTGGCGGCGCAGGTTATAATATATAAAGAAGCGAACAGTAAGTTCATAAGGTAGTCCTTTGAGCATATATAGCTCTGTGTGAAGATGTACAGTCTATGTGGGTAGGGCAGCCTTGTACAGGGAGTTGAAGCCACTCCAGATATGTAAAAGAGAAAAACAGAGCAACATGCGCCTCTTAGTAAGACTGTTTAGAATTTAATAGCCAAATACATTAAAACACTCACATTGAAAATTCTTTATGTTCAGCGCAGGGGAGTCCAGTAAAGTCAGAGAAAGGAGCGCACACCTTGCATAATCTCTTGGTGCGCATGCTCGGAAACGCGTCGCTTTACGACAGTACAGTCATTTACTTCATTGAACTCTGCACTCCAGCCTTCTCTGTGACTGGCCGAATGTGCCCCAAGCCTCGTTTTGGATCCTGCATGAATCCCGGAAGTCGCCTGTGACACAGGACGCTAACAGCATGGAGAAACAAAGCTGAAACATTATTTGAACTGCAGATATCTACATCTGACTTTACTGGACTCCCCTGCGCTAAACATAAAGAATTTTAAATGTGAGTGTTTTAATGCATTTGGCTATTAAATTCTAAACAGTCTTACTAAGAGGCGCTCTGTTTTTCTCTTCAGCTAAAAAGGAGCCTAACCACTGCCCCAGTTTTGGCTTATGCTGACACCACCAAGCCCTACCAACTACACGTCGATGACAGTCGGGATGGGTGCTATATCAAGAACATGACGGTCACCCACGGCCTGTTGCCTATGTGAGTCGAAGTTTGATCCCCGCTGAAAGGAATTACCCCACGCACAAGCTTGAGTTCCTGGCTTTGAATTGGGCTGTGGTGGATAAATTGAGAGACTACCTCTATGGGGCAGAGTTCGTGGTCAAGACTGACAACAATCCACTCACCTACCTCCTCACTACGGCCAAACTGCATACCACAGGACATAGGTGGTTGGCTGCCCTCTTGGGGTTCAACTTTAGTCTGAAATATCGACCGGGATTTGGGAATAGGGATGCGGATGCTCTATCTAGAAGGCCTTATGGTCCCAGTAACCCCACAGAAGAATGGACTCAGCTTACACCAGAAGGAGTGCAAGCCTTATACCAGGGAGCTGAACATCAGGAAATATTGCAAACACTCCAAGGATATCTGACACAAACGCTTGATTACTTCTTGCCAATTGTGAGTACCTGACTTTTATATAAAATACATTTTTTATCAAAACGATACTGTACTATGTGAGTACTCTCTCTCTCCTCTGAGATATACATCTAAGTGAAGGGGTCCAAACAAGTGGATACTTGCCAGAGAGCGACACAGGGCTAATTCTGTGAAGGCGTCTTACCCCTTGTGGGTACCTGGATCTGGTGAGTGAGGGACCCACCAGAGCATGTGAAGAGGGAGCACTGAGCACATTGTCATCTGCATATTATATGAAGCACAAAGCACTTTTTTTGCATGAACTGTTATATCAGTGGATATTGACAGCACAGAGCACTTTAATTCAATTCATCCATTAATAACATATATTTTATTTTTATTTTTTTATTTTTTTATAACTGTATGGACTTTTTTTTTTTTTTCAAATGTTTAGTTGTTGATTTGTGGCACTATAGTCTTTGCCTATGATCTAGAAAGGGTTTGATATATATCCATATATACCCACACACCACGAATAACTATATACGCACGGATTCATAGGAGGTTACTGATCTATTCCTCATCTTAAAGTTTTATTTTTATTCATTATTTTTTGGTTTTACACAAATTAAGAGGCGCCAATACCTACTACCTCACTCCCATTTACTCTTTACGTTCCATTTCGGTGGAATTTCACATAGGGGCAGCCACTTAACAAGCAATACACATTCTATACTAGCACCACTGTAGCACTTGAAAATAATTGGTCCGTAGCGCGGGTTCTACCTACCCCCCTCTTTCACATCAGGCTGGAGGATCCAGGGCCAAAGAGATTGGAGTTTCGGCTGCTGGTGTACCCAAATGCTACTGCAAAGTGACCCAAGTAGGGGATGAAGGCCTACCAAAGCTGTCAAAGAAGGATCTAAGAAGGGATCAGCTTGAAGATCCCCTGGGAAATTTTGGTATTGAAAGCTCTGGAGAATCAATGCTCCGACATGCTCCTCACTGATTCCCCAAAAGAGGCTCGTCTGCTACACCGAGAGTGGGATGGGTTGCAGCTGCATCAAGGGTGGTCTACCGAAGGGGCCCCTCTAATGGTCCTGAAGAAAAATTGCAACTGTTCCTGCCCAAGAAGCACAGAGAGACGGTCCTAACTGCCCTTCATGACAACCATGACCATCTGGGGCCTGAGAGAACTTTTCATTTAGTGAGAGACAGATTCTACTGGCCCTGTCTGCGGGCTGAAGTTGAGGGTTATTGCCACTCCTGTATTCAATGTATCCAGAGGAAGACCCTGCCTCACGAGCCGCCCCAATGGGCCATCTTCAGAGTCAGGGACCCATGGAGATGGTGTGCATTGACTCCCTCTGTCTGGAGCCTGATCTGAGTGGACAGGGAAACATTCTGGTAGTGACTGATCATTTCACTAGATATGCAAAAGCATTCCCAACAAAGGATCAGCAAGCATCAACAGTGGCCAAGGTTCTAGTGGAGAAGTTCTTCATGCACTATGGCTTGCCCCATCGGATCCACTCCGATCAAGGGAGAGATTTTGAAAGAAACCTTATCAGAAGACTTTTAGACCTGTTAGGCATCAAAAAGTCCAGAACCACTCTATACCACCCCCAGGGGGATGCCCAACCTAAGAGGTTCAACCAAACTCTTCTTGACATGCTTGGAACTTTAAGCTCAGAAAAGAAGCAACATTGGAGCAAACATGTAGCTGCCATTGTACATGCATACAACAGTACTGCAAATGATGCTACAGGATACTCTCCTTAACATTTGATGTTTGGACAGGAAGCCCGACTACCAGTAGACCTGGCCTTTGTCATATGTCAGATATGCAGACAACTCCCTCAACCTCTCAAGGGTCTCGACCAGTCACTAGGTCTCAGTCAATACCTCAAGATGTGGATGATGATGACACAGAGGATGAAGAGGTGGAATTAGACTGGCTGTGGTCGTCTCAACTGCCAGGGCCTATGACCCCTCGTCCATCTTCACCTGAAGTGACGGACACTGGGATTTTTTAACTGTCAATGCCACCTGTCAGTGCCAATCAGTGCCGCTTGTCAGTGCCTCCAATCAGTGCCAGTCAGTGCTTCCAATGAGTGCCACATGTCAGTGCCAGTCAGTGCCAATCAATACCATGTGTCAGTGCCAGTCAGTGACAATGAATGCCACCTGTCAGTGCCAATAAATGTTGCCTTTTAGTGACAACCAATGCCACCTATGAGTGCCCATCAGTGTTACCTATCGGTGTCGCCTATCAGTGCCACCTGTCAGTGCCAAACAGTACCTCCTATCAATGACAGTGCCACATGTCAGTGCCATTCAGTTCTGCCTATCAGTGCTGCCTATCAGTGCCACCTATCAGTGCTCATCAGTGTTGACTATCATTTCTGCCTTTCAGTGCAACAGTGCCACTAAATGCTCCCAATCGGTGCTACCTATAAGTGCCAATCAGTGCTGCCTATCAGTGCCAATCAGGGCCCATCAGTGCTGCCAATCAGTGCCACCTATCAGTGCTGTCAATCAGTGGTGCGTATCAGTGCCAATCATTGCTGCCAATCAGTGCAAGAGTGCAGGGAATAGCGAGATGAACTCAGCAGACAGGCACATTGAGTTGCCGGCCTGGTAGGGCACAACTGAAATATGTTGATGTTTATTAATGCCACACGCCGATCTTTAGTAGAATAGGTAATCACCACACTACTATTTACAATAATCTACTGGAGGTAAAATAAAAAAGTGTCAGTAAAAGGCCTGCCACTAAGTACTGATATGTGTTCCCACACCACAAAAAAAAGTGCACCACTTACCTACTAAACAATAACTTAAAGCGGAGGTTCACCCTCAAAATGAACTTTCCAGCATCCTAAATAAAAAAATAAAGCGGAAGTAAACCCATCAATTTAACAGTTTGAAAAAGCAGTTACATTCCTGGCATGCCAGGGATGCTAACTGTCACATTGGTTGTGCTCTCAACCAAACTGTCAAACCATCCATCTGGTGTCATAACTGATCACATGTGCAGCATCATGGCAGTTGAAGATTAAACAGAGGCCAAGACGCGCCTTAGCAGCCGTCAATCAACTCCTCTTCGCTTAGAAACGCCCATTCCCCATAGGATTCCCCGCTCGGAGCCGGAAAACAAGGGCTCATATAACGATAAGTACAAGTAAAAAAAAAAAAAAAAAAAACAGCATACTGCAGATGTTAGCAGTATGCTACAGCTAATGTCAAAAAGTGGATTTTTGAGTGAACCTCCGCTTTAATAAATGGTGGAACCCTCTAATGGCCTCAGAGTATGCTTTGTGAAGAGCTGGAGGATGATCCAGTTTCCCTGACAATGGGGGACTCTGAAGAGGTCTCAAACCTTACAGAAGGAGAACTGGAAGCTGTGGAAGAAGCAGAGTCCAGTGCACCTGAGCAAAGAGAAGAAGCTGCGGAGGAAGCAGAGTCCAGTGTGCCTGAGACTCTGATACCTAAGGAGCAGAGAGAGAGAAGAGTCATTCACCCATCCAAGAGACTGACTTACGATCAATTGGGTGAATGCTCTGAAGAGGCTGTGTTTACCTCAAAAAGGACAATTGAGATGCCTGGTCCTTCCACAGCACATTTGGTGGAGGACAACCCCAGCTCACCCCCTGGCACATCTGGTTGGGCCGTACCAGTTAAGGTGACCTGTAGGCAGAATAACCTCCTTTCCAAAGCCTGGTGGGGGTTCCTCTGCCTAGTTCTTATGAGAATGTGAATTGTCTTATTTCTTGCTTAAGCCTCCTACACACGATCGGACTTCAAACAAACTTTTCCTTGGATTTTTGTCCGAAGGGAGTTGGCCGGGCACACCCATAGCATACATACGCTCTGACTTTTCTGCAAACTTTCCTAAAACTTTCTCAACATCACATGGTTTTTCTGCTCTTTTCTGCTCTATACCGCCACCCTTTGGTCAACTTCTGCTATTATTGGTTGATTTTAACATTTGTTCTGGGCATGCATATTTGCACTTTGTACAAAAGTCTGATGGCTTGCTGTACACACGGTCGGACTAGGCACCATGGGACTTGTGTTGCCGAAAAAGTTTGTCCGTTTGCAGAGCGAACTTTTGTCCGATGAAAAACGAAAAAGTTTGTCCAATGGAGCGTACACACGGTCGAATTTTTTTGAAAACTTGCTCATTTTGAAGTTTTGTTGGTAAAAAGACCAACCGTGTGTACGGGCCTTTACATTAACTGTTCCTTTTTCTGCTCGTGTATCTGCATGTAACAGGTCACAAACTACTGCCGTCTTTGGGGACCAAAGATTTCAAGTGGGGAAAGTGTGTAGCAAGGTGTCACTTTTGAACGTAGCCTATAGACTACAGTTTGTGCCCAATAGGAACTCAACTCCCTCTGGTGTCCGTTTATGTTATATTGCTGCAATTTGTTTGGTTCAGCTATGATGGGAACAATGCATGATGGACATTGTAGTACAGAGAGACAGAGACAAGTAGGTAGATTCAGTAAGAGTTAGGCCGACTTATCAGTAGATAAGCCGACCTAACTCAGAATCTACGCCGACTTATGTTTAAGCGTATGCTCAAACAGAGATACGCTTAAACATATCTAAGATAAGACGGCTTCCGCCGTCCTATCTTAGGTTGCAATTTTTCGGATGGCTGCTAGGTGCCGCTTCCATTGCGGTCGACGTAGAATATGTAAATGAGTTGATACGCCGATTCACGAACGTACGCCTGGCCGCCGCAGTAGTTTTACGCCGTTTCCGTAAGGCATTAGCAGGCCTAAAGTTATTCCATCTATTAGGTGGAATAACAATGTTAAAGTATGGCCGTCGTTCCCGCCGCGAGATTCAAATTTTTTACGTCGTTTGCGTAAGTCGTCCGCGAATCGGGATTTACGTCCACGTCGAAATCAATAGGCCCGTGCGGCGTACTTAGCCGCAATGCACACTGGGAAATGTAGGCGCCCGGCGCATGCGCATTAACAAAAAAACGTAAAAACCGTGAGGTCAAGCCTCATTACCATAAAACACACCCCCCTCCAACACATTTGAATTTGGCGCCCTTACGCCCGCCTGCTTTAGGCTACGCCGCCGTATATTAGCAGGCAAGTACATTGAGAATCATGTACTTGCCTAGCTAACTTACGGCGGCGTAGCCTAAACAGGCTAAGCTACGCCGCCGCAAGTTTAAGCCTTTCTCTGTGAATCTACCTATATATTATTGCAGGTGGGAAATAGACTACAATGCCCACAGTGCCACTGTGCTACCAAGGTGTACTGTGCCACGCATAGCCTGCTGGGAGATATTATTTAAGGCGAGGCCTTGTTCCGGTCTCTTGGGACGCCATCTCTCAACAGGCAAGAGGCCTTCAGTGAGTGTGCTAGGCCGGAGAAGCCTGGGCCTAAAGTTGCGGATACCGGATCGCCTGACTGAGGGATCCTTGCCACAGCTTTACTGATCGGACCAGGGAGAGGAACCAACCTCTACTCCACAGCATCCTGAGTCACCTATCCGCCGGCACCTTGTGAGCGGCTGGGCGGAGGACCAGGGACCACGAGTTATGGAGAGACTGAGAATCAAGAGGGTCCAGACGGAGCATACTGGCGAGGCCTCATCTGGTGAGAGGGCACCTGCTCACCAACATAACTAACTGTGTTGCAGGAAGGTGACTTTATAGTTTCACTTACACTTTCTGGAAGTTGTCATGCCACAAGTAGGGACACATTGCACCCAGGAGTGACAGAGATTTGGAAGGAGCAGCGCCTCTTTTGAAATTACATATTTTAAGTGTTTGTTCCTTTCTTCATATACCTTGTTGGGTTACAAATACTCAAGTACATCAACAAAAGCTAGCAGAAGATTACTTTGAACTTGAAGGAACAATGATTAATTTAGTTAATTGCTTAAGCTGATGCAACAAAACACGTGTCAGTAAAACTGCTCACTGGAGGGAGCCAAAGAGCTTACAAACTCATATGTGTGATTTAACTGCTTGTATTCACTTATATTGTCATTTTTCTATTTCAGTGAGCTGGATGGGACATGTTGGAGAGGTACCCCATTGCTGGCTTCATTGCATTGGGGGATTCCTCCACTGTGTACTTACTCAGGTCCGACTTCAGGTTGTGTTGACTAGGTCTTTTTGTACAGCCAAATTCTGAACCTGTTATATAACTATATGGAAAATGATAAAAAGAAACTGCGCTAAGATAAATGCAAATATATAATGGCCTGAAGCGCTACAAAAGTAAGCAGAAACTAACCTGAAAACATAACAGTGGAAAGAAGTAAATAAAATATATAGTTGCGCTAGTATCAAAAACACCTTTACGGAAAAGGTGTCTTGATCACCACTACCATAAATGCGAAAATAAATGAAAAAAACATAAACCGTGAACTATATTAAGAGTGGCCTATGTGCACAAACAGTGAACCAAATTGCAATGATGAAATTAATAAATCATATAATATGAACCCTGCATTGGGCTATACCATTAATCAAATGAAGATCATAAATTGATAATAAACAAATCATAAACTATAAGCCCTGCACTGGGCTATAACATTAGTATTGGTGAAGTGACAATATGAAAATACATAAACACTGTGAAATGAAAAGCAAAAAAAGTCCATATGACTGCAATGTGAAGAGACATCCAGTGATGGTCTGAAGTGACAGCTGCACTTTCTTCCTGAGATCAGCAGCTTTAAGTGAATTCCACCACCATAGTGTAAGTAAACTGCTTACCAGAGCCAATGGTCCCTTGTGATATAGGACCTAAAACAGCTTGAATGTAAAACCCAGGCAGGCTCGACAGAACACTGCATCCAGCGTGGTGGAACGATGTAATAATAGGACAAACTCCTCAGCGTAAACATCAATTGGTGTGGTATCATGCAAAGAAAGCAGATGCCTCGATAGTGTAAAACCAATGACTTTTATTAAAATATAAAACAAACAGTAAAAAACTCACATTTAGTAAGTACAGTATATATAACTATATACCATTGACTCTTACAGGGCCCTTTTGAAGTCAAATGTTGCTTGTGTAAATTCTGTTCTATTTTCTTCACCAAGTAAACATCTTACCCTTGGTTAAACTACATCTTGTGTGGGACTTGTGTCTGTTGCTGTTGTGGGCAGGTGACCATCACCAAGGTAACAGTACTCAATTGCATATATATATATTGTAATATTGGGGGTGTTTAGCTCAAGTTGGATATGCGATTTTAAGCGATTCACGCCAGTCCAGAACTATGTTTTAAGGGCTTGTTGGCCCACTTTTGTTCAAAAGGCAAAAGTAAACAAAATCCAAATAGATTTCCCACACAGGGGTTTTCACTGTCCATACAGAATGGTACATTCAGCCTCCTGGCTTACACGTGCAAAAGGAAATACTGAGCCACCTGGCTCTCTTTAGCAGTAGCACCACTTCTCAGGCTCCCACAAAAAGCCTTCCTGACTCCTGTCAGCCACCTCAGACTCAGGTCTCTGGGTATTATAGTGCAACCTGCACTCTCCAGCTTCTCCAGCTTCTCCAGCTTCTCTAGCTTCTCTAGCTCATCTAGTGCACACCTGCACTCTCAGGGTTCTCCCTTCCAAACCTGGACTCCTCGGGAGGGTGGAGCCCAGAATGCTGGTCCTGAGTCTCCTATCAGGCCCATACACACCTGCACAATCAGTGTGCTGATCTATCTGAAAATCTGGACCCAGGACTGGGGATTTCATCCCACCCAGATCTCTACGAAATCCCCGGGCTCCAGGTCCCAAAGTGGACTTTACTAACAATTGGGGCAACTGAAATGCCAGTTTCCTCTGTAAACTGCAAACTTCCTGGAGCCCCTCAACCAGTCCAATTGAAAACCCTGGGTCACCACACCCCTGGGGTACCACACTACTAATATATATATATATATATATATATATATATATATATATACATATATATATATATATATATATATATATATTGTGACAAGGTCGCAGAAATAGCGGTAATGTAATGCAGCAAAGTCGCTGATCTTAAAGTGGAGTTCCACCCATTGTTTTATGTTTGTCTGTGCTACATGCCCTAATCTCATAGTGTTCACTGTTCAGAATGGACAATTTTTATTTATTTTGTTGCTTGTAAATACCTTTATTTTGTAGTCCTTCATTACTTCCTCCTCCTTATTAGCCTAGGCTATTAAGTCACAAGGCTATTCGCAAGGGTTGCTGGGATAGGCATCATGTATCCCAGTAGTCCGTGCAAATAGCCTATTTGCATAGAGAAGGTGCGGCAACTTCCTCTGACACTCCCGTTGCTATGGAAACCGCAACACTGAGCATGTGCGAGATCTGCAAGGCTGAAATCCAGGAAGTCATACAGTCTGGCTTCATGATGCCCACACTTAAGATGGCCACGGTCTATTTCTAGATTACAAACTAACTAAACGCTCTAACAACCTAACAAAACGGACCTTAGTTTACAGACTAACTTTACTAGACTACATTAAGCTTGTGTATTACAGGGGTATTTATATTTAAAAAGTGAAATTGTGGGTGGAACTCCCCTTTAAGCAATAAATACGGCTTTATTGCACTCAAAAAGAAATGATACAAAACAAAATGGCCTACTCAAATTTAGGAGGCTAACTAACAGTAGTGTCCCTCACTACACTGTACTGGAGGGGCTATTTCAGCCTCCAGTATAAAACAAACAAAATAACAGTCCAAATAAAAGATTATCTGTGACAGACCTTGTTCCTCCAATGTAGACAGTCTCCAACCTGTCCGTCCAGCTCAGCATACCTCTCACACTGAGCTCTCTCTCTCTACTTCCCTACCAGGTGATTGTTAATTAATAGGGGGAAGAGAGGAGGTTTACCAGCACAGGTTGGACACAAAGCGCTGCCCGCAGACCAGCAAAAGCTTCCTCAGCCTCGCTGTTCCACTTTACCGTGTCTGGACTTCTGGCTTTAATAAGGTCAGTGAGCGGAGCAGCCCTTGTAGCAAAGTGAGGAATAATAAGTGAGGAATAAATCCCACCCAGATCTTTACGAAATCCCCGGGCTCCAGGTCTCAAAGTGGACTTTACTAACAATTGAGGCAACTGAAATGCCAGTTTCCTCTGTAAACTGCAAACTTCCTGGAGCCCCTCAACCAGTCCAATTGAAAACCCTGGGTCACCACACCCCTGAGGTACCACACTACTACATATCTCCCCCCCCCCTTGTTTCGACCCAGAGGGCGGAACACCAGCACACGTCATCAGGGACACCTCTGTTTCCCGGCTGTCAGCCACGTAGGCCCAACCCTTTTTCCGGGTGCGCTTCCAAAAGTGATGTCTTTCTATTTCTCTTGCACCTACCCTAGCCACCTTATCAGTGGGGAGTTTACTACTCTTGGCACCTTTTTGCACCCCAGGCTGATTTCTGAGCTTTGAGGGTCCGATACCATTAAGATTACCAAGGGCTCCCTCAATTTCCGATAGACCACCCCTGTTCCCTTTATTTAATTTGGAAGGGATCAGATTTTTATACACTTGTTTAGTAATAAGCGGGGGCTCTTTTATTGGGATGAAACTGGTCCCTCTTTGAGCTCTATGTACGGGCACCCACTTACTGTCCAAACTTGGCGTCACTGGTTTCCCCATGTACACTGCATGCTTCATTCTGTCAGTTTCATCACTAACACCCTCATATGACTGCGGCCTCGTCCTAGTCTCCCTCTGAAGGACATCCTGACTGTCTTGCCACTCTGAGGTTTCTAAGTCATGTGACACCTTGCTAAGCTTTGGGCTATTTCCCTCCAACCATTGTTTACCAGGATCCTTCTCAGATCCTAGAAGTTCCTCGAACCTCAGGAAACCTTCCCCAGAAATACCCTTCTGAACCTGTAGGGGGCCTAATTCTGCTTTACCTTTTACCTCTGTGTCAAACCTATCATTTCCTGTCTCACTACACTTTTCAGGGTTTGCTACAACCAGATCAACTTGACCAAGACCATCATGTCTACCATTATTTTTGTTGTCACCCAGGGTAACCAAACCATCAACAATTGCAGATAAGCTGCATTCTCCATCATGATCAGAAATATCAATGCATTTGTCATATTTCATTTCACCCATGTTTGGCAGGGCAGTATCTGGAGAGGAACTGCACCAAGCAGTGTGGTTGTCTATGGCAGCTTCAGTATACACCAACTCAATTGGCATGAGATCCTCTGCCAGCCACTGTCCTGACCTCTGAACATTATTGCATAACACAACATTTGGACCTTTGACTACAATCACTTCATTTATTGCTGTGCCATCTGGCACTTCCACCAAAATTAGCTCATTTGGCACGGCACCATCCATTACCACATCATTAGAACCTGTGTGGATCACAGACATGACCTCTTCTGTGCGTTCACCGTGACTTGGCGCTTCCATCTTGTGAGCAACATCATCTGCAGCAGCAAATGCACCATTGCATACAAGTTGCTCTGCAGGTCCTTCAACTGGCACTGCAGAAATCATGTCTGCTCCACTTTTACCAACAGAGGCCTTTTCCAACAAAGCCAACAGGCTTTTTGCCCATCTGTCCCAGTCTATTATTTCTGCGCTATCAGAGGGACAGAGTGGCTCAGTAACAGACACCTTGCACATGTCACTTTTGTTTAAACCAGACTGAGTCAATACATTTTGAACCAGAGCAGACTGCAATACCACACTCTCACCTTCTGGTGGCGCTTCATTAAATGCATGAAGACCTTCACACCTGTCATTGCCAGACTGCATTAACCCATTTCCATCATGAGTGTTTTCAAACATATTAGTTTTAGCATTTAACATTTCATTATTACCATGTTTAGGTATCGTCTTATCCTTCAGAGCGGCACCATAGCTGTCCCAGGCAACCTCCGGCTCCAAAAAGCAGAGCTCCCTGGGGGTTTCTAGGGACACCTCTGTGGCATTCATCACGGTTGCTAGGGGAGATAACACATCTTTAACTGTATTCATAGCAACATTTATATCTCTAGTGAGCTGCACTAGCCCATTAGCAGCTGGGCCATCAACTTTAGCCAACACAATATTATCAGTTTTACCCATCACATTGTCATATTCAAGTTTACCACTTGCCTCCCCACTGAACAGGGCACTGCAGCAAGGCAAGTCCTTTTCCACACAGACAGTGGATCTCCCATTTGGGGGTCATTTCAACTGCAGTGTTCACATTCCCATAGTCATTTTCCATGCATTTACCAGCAACAGTCTTACCGATCACTGTAACAGGGGTTGTCATGTTCATTTGAGTACGTTGTCCATGCTTTATAGCACTTTCACTGGCCAACTCTCCCTGGTGGCCATGGGATGAAATTACAGCAGCCATTTCTGACTCCTTAGCACCCCCTGCAGGCACAACAGAAAACTCCTCCTTGTTGCCAGGGGTGACAGCAAATATATTTTCACAGGAAACTGGCTCAGCCTCATTACCTCCCAGGTGCACCCCAGAATCTAGGGTAAGACAATATTTCATGCCCCAGCTGGCCACATTCCAGGCATGGTACATTTTTACACATATCTTTAATGGGACGCCTCTCTACATCTCCACAGTAGCTCCTCCTTCCGGTTGACATTTGATCTCTCGTTGCTAAGGGAGATGGCACTCTTCCAGCTGTACTTTGCTGACTCTCCCAAACGCAGCGACTTTGCGATCCTTGAAACATTGTTGCTTTTAACTTGAAACGATCCTTTGTCAGCAATATGTTTCTCATGTGGTTTGCAGACTTGATATCACCACCGTTGATACGGGCAACCACATACCTCTCGGACTTCTGTTCCGACTTTTGGACACTCCTGGCACTCAAATCAGGTTTTCCAAGCATGGTCGCAGACCTTTGTCTGGCCATGTCACCTTGTCTTGGCGACTGAGACAAAGGGCACTTGGAGACAACATGCCCCCACTCACTGCACCGCAAACAGCGCTCTTGCTTCAGAGTCTTAGCAGGGCTTCCCCAACTGTATCCTCTTTCAAACTTAGGACTTTGCACATTGACAGCTGGCCTGCTTGTAATAGCGTTACCAGGGGCAACCACATGCACTTCCCCTTTAACTGGAGTTAGTTTAGCAAAAAACTGTCTGCAATACTCTCCGGCAGGCTCAAACCCTTGCATCATCTTTGCAGTCACTCCACCAAACTTTTGCACCGTCCAGCAAAAAAAAAAATGAAGCACTGTCACTTTAAAGCAAGTTGCTTTCACTTCTTGCAAGCTTTACTTTTGCTGCCCACACAGATTGTGCCGTCTCAAGCACAAAAACATAGTTCATAAAACAGATGAACTTACATTTCTAGGGATCTCCAGTTCTGCCAAGGATTCTCCTTTCACAGGTACAGAACCTGCAACATGCAATGCCTTTCGCCTGGCTGCACTTCCGCACACAGCCAACAGTTCCTGACGTGAATTTACTGTGGAGCAAGGACCCGGATTCCACCGTCTTGTTTCCCGCTGAATCCACCACTTGTAATATTGGGGGTATTTAGCTCAAGTGGGATATGCGATTTTAAGCGATTAACGCCAGTCCAGAACTATGTTTAAGGGCTTGTTGACCCACTTTTTAAACTATGTTTAAGGGCTTGTTGACCCACTTTTGTTCAAAAGGCAAAAATAAACAAAATCCAAACATAGGTTTCCCACACAGGGGTTTTCACTGTCCATACAGAATGGTAAATTCAGCCTCCTGGCTTACACGTGCAAAAGGAAATACTGAGCCACCTGGCTCTCTTTAGCAATAGCACCACTGCTCAGGCTCCCACAAAAAGCCTTCCTGACTCCTGTCAGCCACCTCAGACTCAGGTCTCTGGGTATTATAGTGCAGCCTGCACTCTCCAGCTTCTCCAGCTTCTCTAGTGCACACTTGCACTCTCAGGGTTCTCCCTTCCAAACCTGAACTCCTTGGGAGGGTGGAGCCCAGAATGCTGGTCCTGAGTCTCCTATCATGCCCACACACCTGCACAATCAGTGTGCTGATCTATCTGAAAATCTGGACCCAGGACTGGGGATTTCATCCCACCCAGATCTCTACGAAATCCCCGGGCTCCAGGTCCCAAAGTGGACTTTACTAACAATTGGGGCAACTGAAATGCCAGTTTCCTCTGTAAACTGCAAACTTCCTGGAGCCCCTCAACCAGTCCAATTGAAAACCCTGGATCACCACACCCCTGGGGTACCACACTACTAATATATATATATATATATATATATATATATATATATATATATATATATATATATATATTGTGACAAGGTCGCAGAAATAGCGGTAATGTAATGCAGCAAAGTCGCTGATCTTAAAGTGGAGTTCCACCCATTGTTTTATGTTTGTCTGTGCTGCATGCCCTAATCTCATAGTGTTCACTGTTCAGAATGGACAATTTTTATTTATTTTGTTGCTTGTAAATACCTTTATTTTGTAGTCCTTCATTACTTCCTCCTCCTTATTAGCCTAGGCTATTAAGTCACAAGGCTATTCGCAAGGGTTGCTGGGATAGGCATCATGTATCCCAGTAGTCCGTGCAAATAGCCTATTTGCATAGAGAAGGTGCGGCAACTTCCTCTGACACTCCCGTTGCTATGGAAACCGCAACACTGAGCATGTGCGAGATCTGCAAGGCTGAAATCCAGGAAGTCATACAGTCTGGCTTCATGATGCCCACACTTAAGATGGCCACGGTCTATTTCTAGATTATAAACTAACTAAACGCTCTAACAACCTAACAAAACGGACCTTAGTTTACAGACTAACTTTACTAGACTACATTAAGCTTGTGTATTACAGGGGTATTTATATTTAAAAAGTGAAATTGTGGGTGGAACTCCCCTTTAAGCAATAAATACGGCTTTATTGCACTCAAAAAGAAATGATACAAAACAAAATGGCCTACTCAAATTTAGGAGGCTAACTAACAGTAGTGTCCCTCACTACACTGTACTGGAGGGGCTATTTCAGCCTCCAGTATAAAACAAACAAAATAACAGTCCAAATAAAAGATTATCTGTGACAGACCTTGTTCCTCCAATGTAGACAGTCTCCAACCTGTCCGTCCAGCTCAGCATACCTCTCACACTGAGCTCTCTCTCTCTACTTCCCTACCAGGTGATTGTTAATTAATAGGGGGAAGAGAGGAGGTTTACCTGTTGGCCAGGCTTAACCCCTTCCAGGGCAAGGAAAGCTGACCTCTCCAGTCTCTCACTGGCGTACATAAAACCTGTCACACATCCTCCCCCCCAGCTTAACACTCGGGTGGGAAGCGGCCATCTCTGCAAACCCATGTACTCGGGACAGAGCATCTGCATTACTGTGGAGGAGACCTGCCCTATGTCGTACCACAAAAGTAAAGGGCTATAGGGACAGAAACCACCTTGTGACCCGGGCGTTCTTGTCTCTGTTGGTGTGCATCTACTTTAACGGAGCATGGTCTGTGACGAGCAGGGGCGTCCCTAGGGGGGGGGCCAGAGGGGGCCCTGACCCCCCCAACATCATGCTGTGCCCCACCATGTGCCCCCCCCAAAAAAAAAAAACTTTTTTTTTTTTGCAATTTTTGTATTTTGCTCCCCGAGAGGGAGAGCGTCCCCAGTCAGCTCTGCGGGGGATTCCTCCCCCTCCCTCTGCTCGCCATCACTGCATAATGCGAGCGCTCACACAACCAGATATTCTAGCCTGGGCCGTGTTTAAGTGTGTGCACTGCAGACTGCAGTACACTGTAATCACTGAACTACATTATCTCCATCCCTTCTCTCTCCCCCCCATCTGTCTCCCTCCCCCTCT
The DNA here is from genome assembly GCF_905171775.1 of Rana temporaria. Classification (NCBI taxonomy): domain Eukaryota; kingdom Metazoa; phylum Chordata; class Amphibia; order Anura; family Ranidae; genus Rana; species Rana temporaria. The sequence goes on from NC_053492.1 coordinate 345,711,917, forward strand.
CCTGTTCTTTCAAAACATTCACAATTTACTTTCACTTTCAGTTAGGCAGATAATATATGGTGCAAATTTCTTTCCTGCATCCACAGATTGCAGGAAAGAAACTTGCATGATTCCCCCATCAACAGACAGTGGTGACAGGGGAATATCCCTCCTGCCCAGCAATTATATTCTCCCGACAAACAGTGATTATCACCAGTGGCTATACAGCAACCACTAGTGATAATTATAAGAGAATCTGCTCATTAATGGTTCAAATCTCAGCCAGTTTCTGCTGAACCAGCTGAGATTTAAACGGTCTATGGCTGGTCTTAGCTCTTAGGCAGCCCATACATTGATTAGCACTGTGGAGTGTCGGCTTCCTGGCGTGATCGGGCATGTGGGATTTCAAACACACCCGAGCCCATCTCTATTGGTTGTAGACAGTTGAGCTCCCTGCAGGTTGCTTAACAGCAGTGGACCCTTCTCTGACATGCTGATCGGGATGCAATCCAGGTGATGCTCTTAGTCAAATCCTAGTCATAAATATCAGTGATTTTATTGATCAAAGCCCACACTTTACAGGCATAGAGCCCACATGGCTGCTGATCATACGGTTGATTATATTTATGTGGTTGTACTCTTGATGCTAATAAATACTGTGTTTATTAGATCTGACTGGGAGCATCACCTGGATCACATGCCGATCAGCATGTCAACAGAGAAGGTTATACAGCATTACTGCTGCTAGGTGACCAGCTGGGGGCTCAGCTCTCTATAACCAATAGTGCCAGCCTTCCCCTGCATGCACCCATAATGTCACCAGCACTAGGTCCTAATAGACTGCCGCCGCTGCCAAGGAGACAGATGCCAGACCAGCGCTGTAAATAGCAGGGACAGGACAGCTGGGGATCCCCACTGTGGCAGAACACCAGGGCCCAGTGGCAAGACAACCTTTGTAACCCTGATAGTTCTCCCACTGCTTTGGACCCTTATATTTTCTTGATGTGCTGGTGACATATATCTTTTGTTTCCTGCCACCCTGGGGGGCCCCAGTATAGTAGGAAGGGAGCTCACTGCAGAACATATGAAAGGGCCCATAGTGGGATCGTAGTAAAGGGCCCCAGGATATATATATATATATAATTGCATTTTATAGTTGGCCCCCCCACCTTTTGTCCCTGCCCCCCCTAAATATGAAAGCTGGAGACGCCACTGGTGACGAGGGTAAACCGCCTGCCCAACAAATAGTAGCGGAGTGTTTCTACTGCCCACTTGATCGCCAAACACTCTTTTTTCACTGTGGCATAGCGCTGTTCTCGAGGTAACAACTTCCGACTCAAATATAGCACAGGGTGTTCCTCACCATCCACATATTGGGACAAAACTGCACCCAGACCCACCTCTGAGGCATCGGTCTGGAGAAAGAACTCCTTTCTAAAGTCAGGAGCCACCAGCACAGGTTGGACACAAAGCGCTGCCCGCAGACCAGCAAAAGCTTCCTCAGCCTCGCTGTTCCACTTTACCGTGTCTGGACTTCTGGCTTTAATAAGGTCAGTGAGAGGAGCAGCCCTTGTAGCAAAGTGAGGAATAAACCTTCGATAGTAGCCTACTATACCCAAGAAAGTTCGGACTTGTTTTTTTCTCAACGGTCTGGGCCAGCTCTGTATAGCTCCTATCTTGTTCATTTGTGGTTTAACCAGTCCTCTGCCAACCAGATAACCCAAGTATACCCACGCGCTCTTCTAAAAGTGTCCAACACTGCCTGTACTTTGTCCAGATGGCTTTCCAAGTCCGGGCTATGAATGATCACATCATCCAAGTATGCGGCTGCATATTCGGTGTGGGGTCTGAGCAACTTATCCATTAGCCTTTGGAAAATGGCTGGAGCTCCGTGGAGGCCAAAAGGCATGATCCTGTACTGGAACAGGCCATCAGGAGTGGCAAAGGCTGTTTTCTCTCGGGCGCGCTTTGTCAATGCGATCTGCCAATAACACTTCGTCAGATCCAACGTGGTGAAGAACCTATCTTTGGCTAATCGCTCTACTAGTTCATCCACCCTAGGCATTGGGTAGTAGTGTTGCTCACGAATATTCGCATTGCGAATATTCGACTCGAATATAGCATATTCGAGAAATCGCGCTATATTTCGAATTTCGCGGTGAATATTCGCAATTCCGAATATTCGCATTTTTTCAATTTGATTTTTAAAACAGATCACATCCTATCGACGTCTAAAAGCATTGCTGGTATGATTAGAGACCCTGGGCCGAGTAGCTAAGCTGAGGCGATCCTTTTATGTTGCCAAATTGAAAAAAAAAAATTGCGAATTTTCGCTATTGCGAATGCGAAAATGATTGCGAATTTTCGATAACTGTGGTAGGAGAACTCTGATTGTCTCTGATGCAAAAGGGGGGGGCTTTGTGTATGTGTATGTTATGAATATTTGTATGTTTGATATTATTATTTTTTGTAAGAAGGAAAAAATTGCGCATACCTTAAAAAAGGGGAGAATACAGCAGCAACTCAAAAATGTTATACAACATAAATTAATACAAGACAGAAAATGGAGTCGCTCTACAAGAATACAAAATATGTCTAGTGACAAGACATGTGGGCAAATTATAAAATAAGCAAGCGCAAATAACTTGTGAAATACACAGTGAAACAAATATATAAAGAAATATAGTCCCAATAATAGAAAAATAATCTTTCATAAAAATGTCTTTGATATGTGAAGTGAAAAAAAGTCCAAAGCATGCAGCATGAACGTGTTCAATCTTCAAGGTGTTTGATTGACAAATGGCTGTGACAGATGGATAGAGTAAAGAATCACCACCAATGCAAAACACTTTTTATTTTGTATTGTAAAATATCACGAATATTCTGAGCCAATCAGAGTGCTCCTTCCGCATTTGCCGAATATTCGCAATTATTTTGTATTGTAAAATATCAAGAATATTCTGAGCCAATCAGAGTGCTCCTTCTGCATTTGCCGAATATTCGCAATTATTTTGTATTGTAAAATATCAAGAATATTCTGAGCCAATCAGAGTGCTCCTTCTGCATTTGCCGAATATTCGCAATTATTTTGTATTGTAAAATATCAAGAATATTCTGAGCCAATCAGAGTGCTCCTTCCGCATTTGCCGAATATTCGCAATTATTTTGTATTGTAAAATATCACGAATATTCTGAGCCAATCAGAGTGCTCCTACAGCATTTGTCGAAATTGCGCAATAAATATCGCATTCGCATGTTGCGATATTTCGATAAAATATCACAAATATTCTGAGCCAATCAGAGTGCTCCTACCGCAGTTATCAAAAAATCGCAATTATTTTCGCATTCGCAATAGCGAAAAATCGCAATCATTTAATTTCGATAAAATATCACGAATATTCGAATTTAGCGAATATATCTCGAATATTCGAATATATATTCGAGATATATCGCGAAATCGAATATGGCATATTCTGCTCAACACTATTGGGTAGGCGTCAAATTTAGACACCTCGTTTAACTTCCTGAAGTCATTACAAAACCTGATGGACCCATCAGGTTTGGGCACTAGAACAATGGGGCTGGACCACTGGCTGTGAGACTCCTCTATCACTCCAAGCTCAAGCATTTTCTTGACTTCAGCCCTTACAGCTTCCCTCTTGGCCTCCGGAATGCGGTAAGACTTCACTCTTACGACAACCCCTGGTTCTGTAATAATATCATGGGTAACCTCTCGGGTTTGTCCAGGGTTGGGGGAGAAGACATCATTATTCCTCTCAACCAAGCCTCTAGCTTCTTTTATTTGCTCAGGTGTCAGCTCTGGAGAGATTGTCACTGAAGGACTAGGTGCCTGTGGACCAGGTGTGGTGTCCCCACTGCGGCCATACAGTCCTCTCTAGTCCTCCATGGCTTAAGAAGATTTATGTGGAACACGGCCTCCTTCTTCCGGCGTCCCGGCTGGCTAACTTTATAATTTACTGGGCTCAGTTTTTCCAAGACCTCATAGGGTCCCTGCCACTGTGCTAGAAGTTTGCTTACTGCGGTGGGTACTAGAACCATTACTCTGTCCCCCCTTTCAAACTGTCTCACTAGGGCCCTCTGGTCATAGTAGGACTTCTGCCTACTCTGTGCCTGCTCCATATGCTGGTGAACAAGAGGGGCAATCTGAGCCATACGCACCTGCATATCTTCAACATACTGGAAGACATTGGTCCCAGTTACCCCCTGTTCTTCCAAGGTTTCCTTTAGGATATCCAGTATACCCCTGGGATGCCTACCATATAAAAGCTCAAATGGGGAGAAGCCCGTAGAACTTTGGGGAATCTCTTGAACTGCAAACAACAGGTAAGGAAGTAACAAGTCCCAGTCCTTCCCATCCCTGCTAACGACTTTTCTCAACATCCCCTTTAGGGTCCGGTTAAATAACCTTTCTACCAACCCATCTGTCTGGGGGTGATACACTGACGTTCTCAGAGTCTGTACATTAAATAGCTGACATAGCTCTTTCATAATACGGGAGACAAACGGTGTCCCCTGATCCGTGAGCAATGTCCTGGGTATCCCCACCCGTGTAAACATCTGAACCAGCTCTTTAGCAATACTTTTAGCATTAGCCTTGCGTAGTGGAATGGCTTCCGGGTATCTGGTGGCATAATCAAGGATGACAAGGATGTACTGGTGCCCTCAAGCTGTTTTCAACTATGGGGAGAGATATGAGTAGGGCTCTCAACTTCGGTCTGGGAGATGCCAGCTGGCATTCTGGGCAAGAAGCACAATATCTTTTAATCCCCTCATATACCGCAGGCCAAAAGAACCTCCTAAACACCCGTTCTTGGGTTTTCTCCACCCCAGTGTCCCCCCAGAAGATGAGAGTGAGAGTAATCCAGAATTTTCCGGGTGTATGATGAAGGCACAACCAGTTGTTCAAGCTCTTGTCCCTCATCGGAGGTTACTCTGTAAAGGAGATAGGACAAAATAGGGATAGGCCTTTCCCGTTACCCCTTCCACTGGTACCCCATTAACCTCCACAACATTACTCCTGGCTTCCTGCAACAGGGGATCATCTGCCTGATCCCGGCCAAAGCCACTACCCGAAATATCCAGGATATCTGTATCCCCCTCATTGCCTTCACTGGTAGCCTCTGGGGCGGGTTCTGGTTGACCAACCTCTGCCTCATCTTCTGTCTGTCGTGGGGCCCCGCCTCTCCTGGACTGCTCCCCACGCTGATTCAACAGGACTTCCTTGACAGCCCTATTAAATCTTAGCTTGCTCTCCCTGCGTTCCCGTCTTGTTTTACCTCTTTTGGGATTAGAGATATACAAGTCAGGATGAGCAAAGGGAAATACTTCATGGACCGCTGTATTTCTCTGCTCCACTTCAGGTTCCCCCTGTTCTCCCATCACAGGGGGCTGTAACAGAGCGTGGAAATTAGGGAAATTCCTTCCTATTAGCAAAGGATATGGTAGACGAGGAACTACCACTGCTATTATCCTTACCAAACTGCCCTGTACTAACACTTCTATGTTGGCAGTAGGATACCGCACAGTACACCCATGAATACCCACATGGTTCTATGCTTCTGTATCCAACAAGGTTTTACCAATTTACTGGCTACCAAAGTCAGAGCCCTGCCAGAGTCCACCAGGGCCACTGTCTCTTGTTTGTCCAGCAGGACAGGTACTCGGAAGGTATGTCCCCCTTCTACCAGGCCTGCTAAACAAATGAGTCCGCAAAAGTCAGAGGAATCTTCCCCTAGTCCACACTGCATGGGCTCATGAAGATTGGGGCATCTCGCCCTGACATGTCCTTTGGCGCCACACTCAAAACAAGTTATGGAGTTTCTCCTAGGGTGGTCCTCTTTCCCAGGGTTTTGACCTCAAATTTTTTTTTATGGAAAAACAGGCTCCCGATCCGACGTCTGCTTCTACTCCACTCCTCCGGTCTCCTGGTCTCTGTATTTTCCCATTCGTCCAAGAGAGAGATCGGTCCAAATTTTTGGTAGACAGGTACCGCTCCACTTGTGCGACCATACTATCACAGTCCAGGGGATTTCCCTGAGTGACCCACTCCCGGAGGTCATTTGGAAGCTCTCTCACGTAACGGTCCAGTACAAGCGCTTCTATAATCTGTGCAGGGGTTTGAGTCTCTGGTTTGAGCCCCTTCCGAGCCAGATGAATTAAGTCAAACATCTGGGATTTTGGCGCTTTTCCTTCTTTGAACCTCCAGTTGTAGAAACGCTGGGCCCTCACTGTGGAAGTCACCCCTAAGCGAGCCAGGATCTCTCCTTTCAGTTTGGGATAGTCTGCAGCAGCCACCTCATCTAGATCAAAATAGGCTTTCTGTGCTTCTCCCAGGAGGAAGGGCGCAATGATTCCAGCCCACTGTCCTGGGGGCCAGCCTTCTCGGGTGGCGGTTCGTTCGAACGCCAGTAGATAAGTCTCCACATCATCATCCGGGGTAATTTTCTGCATACAGCTGCTTGCACATATTTGGCTTAACCCCCTTGCTAGTGGGTTAGTAGATCCTTGGGTAGTCATCTGATCCAGGGTTGCTTTGAGAACAGCATGGTCTGACTGTTGTGCTTTAGTCAAAGCTTCAACCTGCAAAGTCAGGAGCCTGTTGGTCTCTTGTTGTACTGCAGCTGCGGGAGCTGCCTGTCTATTAGTCTCTTGCTGCACAGAGGCAGCTTGTAACAGGGCTTTCACAATATCTTCCATTTTCTGGGTCCTGTACCTTTAAGGCCACTGTAACTGCGAATTGACCGGTACAACAGCGAACATCCCACTTCTGACACCACTTGTGACAAGGTCGCAGAAATAGCGGTAATGTAATGCAGCAAAGTCGCTGATCTTAAGCAATAAATACGGCTTTATTGCACTCAAAAAGAAATGATACAAAACAAAATGGCCTACTCCAATTTAGGAGGCTAACTAACAGTAGTGTCCCTCACTACACTGTACTGGAAGGGCTATTCCAGCCTCCAGTATAAAACAAACAAAATAACAGTTCAAATAAAAGATTATCTGTGACAGACCTTGTTCCTCCAATGTAGACAGTCTCCAACCTGTCTGTCCAGCTCAGCATACCTCTCACACTGAGCTCTCCCTCTCTACTTCCCTACCAGGTGATTGTTAATTAATAGGGGGAAGAGAGGAGGTTTACCTGTTGGCCAGGCTTAACCCCTTCCAGGGCAGGGAAAGCTGACCTCTCCAGTCTCTCACTGGCGTACATAAAATCGTGTACCCTGTCACAATATATATATATATATATATATATATATATATATATAGTACTGTATGGTATCATTGTGGTTCCCTACTGCCAGTGGGTTCCACAATCACATTGTCCAGTTGTGCCAAGATTCGATCCAAACTTCTAGGGTTGATAGGCAGAGCGTAGACCCAAATTTAAGCCAGCAGCTCCTACGGGGTAGTGCTACATTAGTATGTTCATGCATCAGCCTGTTCCTGAATTACCCTTGTGTTCTAATTCATTACTGACCTATATACCACATACTGCCCTTATTTATTGCCTGTTCCTGTTTTGCCTGGTTTTCCTGATATCCATTACCTTCTAATCTGTTTCCCTATCAGGGTACCAGGTTATATATGTAAGATGTATGAGCCGTTGTACAGAGGATGTTGATAATTTCAAAGAAAACCATTATAGCGCATTACATATAGCTGAGATTAAGAGTACAGCATTCTTCATAAAGCATCTTATGTATAAAAAATATCCTGAAGGAAAAGTGTTCTTGTTGATTATAGCTACCCGCTTTCCAAATGTGTCACAACTAATCACCCCCCAAAATGTAATTTTTCCTTTGCAGGCTTTGAAGGAAAAAGATTCAGATGGGTTACTCTTTTTCACACATAAGATAGAGCTGATGGAGCTGTGACTGGCACTCACCAAGTGGCTGAACCCACAAACTCTGCTTCTTCTGGAGTAGCTCTTCTTGCCATGCCGTTTAAGATTCTGGATAGCCCCCTGTCTGATCCTTTGGACTGTCTTAGCTTGTATCTTGTTTCTGATGAACCTTGACGTCTTTGCACCTCCCATGAACTTCCTGATTTAAGCCATGTCTTTGCACTTTCTACTTACCAGATTATTGTGCTTTCTCCAGTCGATCTCTTGCTCCTTTGTTTATCTGCAGCTGTCCTTATCTCCACTACTACTCGTTAACAACCTTTGGCTTGTTCCTCCACTACGCTTCTGTTTGATCCCAACCTGAAACCACTTGTTACCACCTTTTGGCTCGTTTACTGACTACACTTCTGCTTGATCACTACCTGATATGTCTGCTAATGGACCCCCGTTTGCTCTCCTCCTGATGGGGCAATCCTGAGGACTGTGACCTGGTACAAACAAGCAGAATTATTTTTTTTCCATAATCAGGAGCTCTGATGAATGCCAGTTAGCCTGTATACCCCACATCTTGGTAGAGCTTTCATCATCCACTTGCTTGTTTACTTGTACTGCTAGTTGGTGGGAGCCTTTCTACTGCTAAAGCTACTGGTCTCTGAACCTGACTCCTGATCGTGACACCAAGAGTACTGGACTATGCCTGCCATTTCTGCCCAGCTTCTTACGGGTGGATGATTGATATTCATAGTACTCCATTCACAGCACTTGCTTCATTCATAGAAGCAAGTAAATTATGTAGTATGCCTTCTTTAAATGGAGGTGTTGGGCAGGAAAGGCGGCTTGATGTGGCACTCTTGCGAGTGCCTGTCACAGCTCCTTAGTTCTATTAGCCCCCACTGCACTGGTAGATTACAGAGGAGGGGGGGATTTCTACTAAAGGAAGAGACAGCAGCACAAGGTACACGCTACTTGTAATGCTACTTGTGCTGAATTAGATTATTTTTGTTTTTTTAATAACATAGGCTTTAAAATATTGGCTGCTATGCAGTACCCTGCTATTCCTTCAGTTGTGAAATATCAGTTTTAATCAATTAAAAAAGTAGAAAGAAATCATGCTTACTTGTCATTTGAAATCTTAGATTTTTATTAATACCAGAATCCCTTTTTTCCTGTCAGATTATTAATAATAACCACTATTAGAACATGACTCATTTTTCATAAATCATTATTAACTAACAAATGTGTGTCCTTTTATGAAATTTGTACCTTGGGAGGGGTCTTAATTATCTTAAATATTGTAATTTTGTCGGTGTGTAATATTTCATGTAAGATATGTAATTTATGCTCTGAAAATTTACATATTTGACTCAGGATAGTATTCCTAGTTTGAAGAGATTAACAATGTACTGTAACTTTCCACCTCCTAACATGAATTTTTCAGGCCATAACTATGGGCTACCGCAGGATGCTGGCCAGAGTGCTTTTGGGTTTAATATCCCTACCCATAACCGATTCATGCCCATTTCTGATTATGATAGTGGTAATGGATCTTTATCTAATAGGGGGGCATCTGGATTCACTCGCCAGCCCGGGAATTCCCCTATTTTCCCTTCGGGTTATCCTGAGGCATTGAATAGCCAATATGGCCCAACCCAAAACTATTTCAACCCACCTGGTAACACATATAATCAGAGTTGGGATTTTCGCAGGGCCCCTCTCAGCCAGAGCGGCAATATAAAACGAGGAGAGGCACCCGAGGGGGGAGGAGGGCCCAGTCGGCCAAAGCGAAAAAGAACTTAGGTATCGGTATCTATAATCTCAGTAAACAAATATTGTCGGACACAGAGAAACAAATTTTGGATAAAGGACTGAAATATGCCCCACCCAGAAACCTGAGTAAATTCCAAACATACATGGACGTCCATAAATTTACAAGAAGACTTAGTATCAAACGCCATTTCCTCTCAAACCCCATTTCAAGCCATCAGACTAATGGTGAATTTAAACATACACCACTGTCTAATGCTTCTTTATTCAATCCCCCAGGGTCTTTAGCACCTAGCATTAAGGTGTTTAGGGATGTAGTTTTGAAAGATTTAGATTGCCTTAAAATTAACAAAGCTAATATGAATAGTGATTTGAAAAGAGGACTGGAGTCATTGTGTCAAAACAAATCTTTAGTCATTAGACCCGCGGATAAGGGTGGGGGGATCGTTGTTCTCGACCAGTGTGATTATCTGAAGGAATTACACCGTCTGGTTGATGACACCGACACCTATACCCCCTTAAATAGAGACCCTTTACGTGGGTATAAAAAAGATCTTGAGGTAATAGTGAAGCGGGGGTCTCAACGTGGCATTTTGAATAATAAGGAGACTTTGTTCTTGGTACCTAGTGCCCCACGAACGCCTGTTATTTACTATTTGCCAAAAATACACAAAAGCTTAACTTGCCCCCCGGGTCGACCTATCGTCAGTGGTATTGATTCTATCACGTCCCGGGTGGGCAAGTTTATAGACTTTTTTCTGCAACCGCTTGTCCAGAAAATTCCATCATATATTAGAGACACAAAACAGGTAATTAACACACTTGCTGGCATCTCCCCTAAATCAGGTACATGGATGGTCACAGCTGATGTGGCCTCCTTGTACACGATTATTCCACATCAATTGGGATTAGAGGCAGTCTCGTTATACCTAGATAGGGACTCTGGTCTTCCTAAACCCCAAATTGAATTCATTATGGATTTATTGAGGTACGCAGCCACCCACAATTATTTCCTATTCGACAATGTCTTTTATAGACAAGATAGGGGTGTGGCGATGGGGGCCAAATACGCTCCAAGCTTGGCCAATCTTTTTATGGCCAAGTGGGAGGAGGACGTCATCGATCACCACCGCCGCCCTGAGGTTCTACTCTGGCGTAGGTATATCGATGACGTCCTCCTCCTATGGGATGGTTGTGGTGATGAACTTATCAAGTTCATGGCAGAGTTGAATTTGAACACCAGGGGTATCAAGCTTAACTTTGAGTCTAGCCAACATTCCATACATTTTCTAGACCTTCAGATCGACATTGAGAATGGGGAATTTGTTACATCCACCTTTTTTAAACCCACGGATCGTAACTCATTTATACCTCTGGACAGCTGTCATCTTCCAGTTTGGCTAAAATCTGTACCCCTAGGTCAATTTATGCGCCTCAAACGGAATTGCACCAAAAACCAAGTCTTTGAGAGTCAAGCTCTAGTACTCTCTAAAAGATTTGAGGAGAAGGGTTACGATATGGTCTCCTTGACCCAATCCATGGATAGAACCAGGAATACTGCAAGGGCCTCCTTATTAGCAGATAAAATTCCAACAGCTCAAAACGAGAGATTCTCTTTGCCTTTTATCACAACTTTCTCTGCACAACATTTTAGCGTGAAGAAACTTATACAGAAACATTGGCACATTTTAACTACAGACCAAGTTTTAGCACCCATTCTTCCAACACAACCAAATGTGATTTTTAAGGGTGCCTCTACGATAGGTAGTCGCATTGCACCAAGTGTACAGGATCCACCAAAAGCCGCTAGGACCTTTTTGGAAAATCTGACTGGTTACTATAGGTGTAAACGCTGCCAAGTCTGTTCTTTGAACAGCTGCAGGGATAGGAGGGTCTGTTCTTTTCAGTCCTCAGCAACCCAACAAAGGTTTGTCATTGAGCCTCTGATCACCTGCTCTACAAAAGGGGTTATATACCTTATTCAGTGCCCTTGTGGGCTTCAGTACATTGGCCGTACTAAGAGGGCACTATCGGTCAGGCTCAATGAACACATCTCTAAGATTAGGAGTGGGTATGATAAGCATTCGGTATCAAGACACTTCGATCTGAAGCATAATAGGGACCCTTCCAAAACCCTATTTATAGGGATCGACAAATATCGCCCCCATTGGAGGGGCAGTAATCTTGTCAGGGAAATCTCCAGACAAGAAATGGCGTGGATTCACCGTGTCAAAACATACACGCCATTTGGGCTTAATATTGATACAGACATTAACGCTTTTATTAATAATTCTTAACAATTTTTGCCCCCCTTTTCTGATACAGTAAAATATTTTAAAATATTTTATAATATATGAAATATTATTTTCTGCTATTGTAATATTCATATGATTTTTTAAAAGATTTGAGTTTTAGGTTTTCTCTCTTATGCGGTAGTCATACACTGCTATCTTATGTTATTGTAGCTTCTCTATACCAGCAGGAGTTTTGACACATAATAACCTCATAATATGTACTTGAAAAACAATAGAGGCGGCAGTACGAGTTATTTGTATGTTGCAGCCACATATAAGCCTGTACAGCATGAGATTCCAATGTTTAAACATTTCTTAATTACCGATTTTTATGCAGACACATTTTTATAACAAGTTCTTCTTTTCCTAATTTTAGTTTGTGAAAATAAGTGATTTGTGTTGGCACTCGGGGGGTTAACCTGAGATGCCATCGGGTCTCGCCCTATAGTGCCATATAGACATAGTTTGAGGTATATCATTTACTTTGAGATCTTTTCCTATTTGGTCCTTTGCGCCTCCTGTAGTGAGGTGCTCCTGTCCAATCACCGCATCCAGTGTGTGGTTATTCTCTCTAACTCAAATAGAGGCTTGGCCCGCACTGCCTTGTGGCATATTGGCTTATGATTTTACTTGACTTCCGGCTGGCGTGGTCTCGCGCTGACACGTGATCACGTGCGCGCGTGATGACGACATGCGGAAGTACCGCATTTGCGTTCCAGGACGGGACAGATTAGACCTGGAGGAGGACACACGGGGATACATAATTGATTCCCCCTGTTGCCTCTCGGTCTGTCTGTCAACTCTCGGGCGCCTTCATAATTATTTATGGGGTATTTTGTTATTATTTGTCCACGGGGTATTAATCACCATTGCGCCCCACTGGCAGCCCAGATCGAGGCTTGGTCTGCGCTGCCACTGCGCATGCGCGGCCGTGGCGCTGCTCCATTGACAGTTATGTTTGCTATTTAAGGGGGGTTGATCCGGTGTGTCACCCGTGCCCCAGAGGAAGCGATTTATCGCGAAACCGGTCGGGCGGAACGAGTGCTGCATCGGATTACCCCCCGCATACTTGCACGACTTCTTCATTACTGAACGGGTTTTTTGGTCAGCTTCCGGCCGGAGCTCCAATTGACATGCCCTTTTATCATTATTTTAATGTAAGTGTGTTTTTGACTTCTTTTAAAATAAATACGTTTATGGTATCACACTATTGCGGTCCCTATATATCTTTTCATGTGACCTGTTGATCGAGTTCGTAAACATTGGAACGGGATAAAGACTGTCTTCCAGCTCAGCCCACCTGCGATTTGATCTCCAAAGGTTCATCTACTATCATGCTTTCTGGGGTCTTCTTTTAGTTAAGAGACCGCCGGTTATCCGGTAAGAGGCTACGTTTGCTCTTGGTGGTGGATCACTACTCTGGGATAGTTACCTCTTATCCTTGGACTCTTCTGTGGATCAATTGGCTCATTTCTTTTGATTTTCACTTATGGGTGGATAGAAACTTTGCCGTTTCTTAAAGGACTTCTTCTTCATCAAATATTACTTCTTTTTTTCCACTTTCACCTATGGACATTTATTTGTGACATGTTGTTACATTTTGTTTATATTTAGCGCATCTTGTTATTTTTTCTGAAGAGATTAACAGCTACAGTAATAGAAAAAAAACGAGAGAGCTTGAAGTGATGCAAAAGAGAAAGGACAGATAGATTATAAAAGCTGTCAGAGCACAGATGAGGGGGAACGTTGTATTAAAGTGGAACTGAATTAAAAATGTGGAGATTTTCTATGTTAAAGGGAACATCTAGAAATAATAACTGTGCCTAAATAGTGCCCTGAAAAATCTACCTTTTGTCTGGAAATTTACATGGAAATAACAGTGCACTTCTTGTAATGTGAAGGGGCCTAGTAGGGATGGGCCAAACAACCCCCTGGTTCAGTTAACACCTGTTGGGATTCAGTTCACCTGCTGGTGGCCCTGTGCTGTTCTGGGCTATTTGCTGCAGTTCCAGTGTCCACCAGCAGGTGTCTCCCAGAAGCCAGCCGGCTGCCATAATCAGCCACACCTGCATTCAGCCATTAGGTGGCTATTTAGGGCTGCTCCTCCCCTAACCCGGCGTGTCACTATTCTGTTCACCTCCTTGCTTCTGTCATGGATATGCAGTAATGTTTTGCTGTCAGCTTACCTCTCCTCCATGTGTTCACCTTTAGAGGCCAGCCAGTCTCACCTGGCTGCATAAGTAATCTCTCCTCAAAGCATGGCTCCACCCCAGCCCCTATCAGAGAACTCTATATTAACCTGTGCACTGCAAGCCAGCCCTGCTGATCAACATTGTGTGTTGCCATCTCCCGCCTGGACGATGTAATTTCCTTGTGCAATCAGATCGACATTCGTTTTCAGGAGAGGTCCACAGGAAAATGATGCCAGCATTCCCTGGGCCCTAGCCAGTCTGAGCTCTCCTCCCTTCGCCCGTGGAGCCTTCTCTGCCTGTTGAGGAATCTATGCAGCTGGTGGGCCGGACCAGACTAACCCCCAAAGAACTCTGGGCTTGTGTCTATATTGTGGGGGCAAGGGTCATTTTCAGGACTCCTGCTCGCTTCATCCGGGAAACGCTCGGGTCTAATACATTTGGAAGGTGGAGTATTGGACACAGAAACATTGCCTTCTCATCTTCTTCTTCCGGTGTTCCTTCATGTAGGCCCTTCTCCTCGATCCTTGCATATCTGGATTCCAGTGCTGCCGTAAATTTTATGGACTGACGAACTGCTACTTCTATGAAGCTTACCCCTTCTCCCCTCACTACGCCACTGGTAGTCTCGGCAATAAATGGCACTGTTTTCGCGGGGGGCCCTATCCACTTCCAGATGCTACCTATTAGGATGTTGGTAGGGATATTCTACCAGGAGTGGATATCCTTCCCCATTCTACCCTAGGCCTCTACCCTCATTGTATTGGGCCTTCCTTGGTTACAGCTCCACTCTCCACATGTGGACTGGTTCTCTGTAAGTAATCAGCTGAGGTGCTTCTTCCCCACATGTCTTTTGACTGTGCTATTGACCTTGTCCCTGGAGCAACTCTGCCCAGCAGTTGTACCTACCCTCTGTCCATCCAAGAGACCCAGGCCATGTCTGAGTATGTCACCGAGAATCTAGAGAGGTTCCAACCGGAAATCCTCATCGCCTGCAGGAGCAGGGTTCTTTTTCCTTGCCAAAAAGGATGGTACCTTGAGACCCTACATAGACTATCGAGGTTTAAATCGCAGTGACTATTAAAAATCGATACCCCTTACCCCTAATATCTGAGAAATTCGACAGGTTGAAGGGTGCCTTCATTTTCACCAACTTGGATCTCAGAGGTGCATACAATCTCATTCGAATACGGGAAGGTGACAAATGGAAAACAGCGTTTAACACTGGAGATGGGCATTACGAATACTTTGTTATGCCTTTTGGTTTGTGTTTCAACATTTTCAAAACTTTGTCAATGAAATCTTCAGGGATTTGCTGTACCAGTTTGTTGTCATCTACCTGAATGACATTCTCATCTTTCCTGAAAATCTGCTTGTTCACAGAAACCATGTACGCACTGTACATCAGCGCCTTATAGAGAATAAGAGAGAATAATCTTTATGCCAAGCTTGAGAATCGTTCCTTTGAATGTTCTGAGGTCCTGTTTCTGGGATGCTTTGTCTCAAGTTTGGGTCTTCGTATGGATCCCGGAAAGGTCTTGGCCATTACCAACTGGCCTCTTCCTGCTAGTCTCAAGGCCACACAGCGCTTTCTTGGCTTTACAAATTAATTATAGTCAGTTCATAAGGAATTACTCTTCCATTGCCGCGCCTATCGCTTTCACCAGGAAGGGTGCGAATGCCAAAGACTGGCCTACTGAAGCTGTTTCTGCGTTTCACGACCTGAAACAGGCCTTTGTTTCTGGACCTCTTTTTGAGGAGACCAAATTCCGGGGACCTATTTTTTATTGAAGGGGCGCTTCTTCAATGGGGGTGGGAGCTGTGCTTCTTTAATTCTTTGAGAAGAGACGTCAACCATGTGCATTCTTCTACCAAAAATCTTCTCAGGCAGAGAGAAATTATATCATCGGTGATTGGGAACTTCTCGCAATTAAATTAGCGTTAAAGGAGTGGCGTCATCTCTTGGAGGGTTCCTCACACTCCATAACGATCTTCACAAGAATCCACAGTACCTACAGAATGCTGAACGTCTGAATCCCAGACAGGCCAGGTGGAGTCTCTTCTTTTCCTGTTTTAATTTCACAATTATATACAAACCTGGTTCCTGCAACGGTCGGGCTGATTCGCTCTCTAGGTCCTTTGACACTTTGGGAGAGGAGTCCACCCCTGAACCTGAGCCGATCGTTCTGACCTCATGCATTGTTTCCCATTCTACCCCCCTGGATTTAAAAATTCCTCCTGGCAAGACCTTTGTCCCCACTGAGCTAAGAGCTAAGATCTTCATTGGGGACATGATTCTAAGGTGGCAGGTCATGCTGGGTTCCTCCGATCCTTCCTGCTCATCAGTTGTCATGTCTATGCTCAGTCTAAATCCTCCACAAAAGCCCCTGCTGGTTTTCTCTTGCCTTTGCCCATTCCTAAAGAGCCCTGGTCTCACATTGCCATGGATTTTATCACCGATCTCCCACTGTCAGAGAATAATACGTCATTTGGATGGTAATTGATCGGTTCTCCAAGATGGCTCATTTTGTTCCTCTTCCCAGCCTTCCTTCTGCTCCTGCCTTGGTTCCCATTTTTGTTCGAGAAATTTTCCGCCTCCATGGGGTTCCTTCTCATATTGTTTCTGACAGGTGTGTTCAATTTACGTCTCATTTTTGGAGAGCCTTTTGCAAATCCCTAAATATTGTCTTGGATTTTTCCTCTTCTTACCACCCTTAATCCAATGGACAGACTGAGCGTGTTAATCAGGAGTTAGAGGTCTTTCTTCGCACCTTAGTCTCTGCTCATCATGACGATTGGTCCTCTCTATTCCCGTGGGCAGAATTCTCTCAAAACAATCATGTAGCTACCAGTTCGCAAAGGACACCCTTTTTCACAGTTTATGGAAAACACCCTCAACCTCCTCTTCCCATGACCTATTCTCCAAATATTCCAGCTTTAGCTACAGCTCAGGAGTCTTTCAATTATATTTGGGGTGACGTTCCTGATTCCCTCCAGACAGCTGCTGACAAATTCAAATGCTTTGCTGACTGCCGCAGGCGATAAAGTCTGGCTCTCCACCAGGAATATCAAGCTCCAAGTTCCTTCTATGAAGTTTGCCCCAAGATTCATTCGTCTGTACACTATAACTTCTGAACTGAATCCGGTTTGTTTCAAACTCCAGATTCCCAAAAGCCTCAAAATCGCTAACTCCTTCCATGTTGCCTTTAGTCCTCAATAAGTGTTCTCGTCTTCTCCCTACCACGGCGCCGGTCTCTGAGGTTAGTCAAATTCTGGATTCCTGACTTTGTAGGGGCATTCTTCAGTACCTTGTGCATTGGAAAGGGTTTGGTCCTGAGGAGAGGTCTTGAATCACTGTATCTAAGGTCATTGCACCTTGTCTGTTGAGGAAGTTCCCCTCTAAACCTGGGCCCAGGCAGGGAAGGGGGAGGCCTTGTAAGAGGGGGGTACTGTCATGGATATGCAGTAACGTTTGTCTGTCAGCTTACCTCTCCTCCATGTGTTCACCTTTAGAGGCCAGCCACTCTCACCTGGCTGCCTAAGTAATCTCTCCTCAAAGCATGACTCCACCCCAGCCCCTATCAGAGAACTCTATATTAACCTGTGCACTGCAAGCCAGCCCTGCT
Source organism: Rana temporaria (assembly GCF_905171775.1). Taxonomy (NCBI): domain Eukaryota; kingdom Metazoa; phylum Chordata; class Amphibia; order Anura; family Ranidae; genus Rana; species Rana temporaria. The sequence continues at coordinate 345,729,636 of NC_053492.1, forward strand.
GATCAACATTGTGTGTTTAGCTTTCATGTACGACTTGCTGTGTCTTCTACATCTGATTCCAGTTACGGATCTTGGCTTGTTCTCGACTATCCCTGCCTGCTTGTGATTTTGACCTTTGGCGTGTTCTATGTTTATCCTTGTCTGCTATTCGCCCCGACCTTTGGCTTATCCCCTTACTATCTCTTGTTATCCTGGGCTACTACTTCCTCTCTATCCTCCTGTAGCCTACTGTGAGCGTGAGCTGGGAGACTCCGGGGGCTGCGACCTGGAGCCAGTTGCAGCACAGTCCATCCTCACCACTAGAGGCTCTGGTGAACACCTACTGGCTCTTAGACTCCACACCCTGGGGATCTTACACTCTAGCTCCCTGTGGGATCTGTGTTGGTGTTCCAGTGGACCTGACCTCAGGTAACCTGACATCTTCCAGAGATCCTGAACCTTTCTGTACCCCTCTGCCTTGCTTCTGCTTAAGTACTCAGTCGTAATCTCCCCTTCCTTGCATCTTTGCATTTTCTGTACCCTTGTCCCTTATATTGTGTTTTGTATATAGTCAGTTGCTAGGCTCATCAGTTATTTGTCTTTTGGGGTTTTGCTCACTGTTTGTTGTGTATGTTTATTGGTGTCTGTTCACTGTTAATAAACCTCACTTTAAGGATATATACTTTGTCTGTTTGGTCTCAATTTCCTTGTGCAGGTACAAGTTCTGTAAAGAGGAATGGTCAAGAATTACTCCTGACCGTTGTGCACATCTGATCTGCAACTACAGGAAACGTTTGGTTGAAGTTATTGCTGCCAAAGAAGGTTCAACCAGTTATTAAATCCAAGGGTTCACATACTTTTTCCACATGCGCTGTGAATGTTTACATGGTGTGTTCAATAAAAACATGGTAACATTTAATTCTTTGTGTGTTATTAGTTTAAGCAGACTGTGATTGTCTATTGTTGTGACTTAGATGAAGAGCAGATCACATTTTATGACCAATTTGTGCAGAAATCCATATCATTCCAAAAGGGTTCACATACTTTTTATTGCAACTGTAAATTGCTTTCCCCTGCAAGCTTTCTTTATTTAGTAAACAAAGCTTGGGGGGCCAGAAAGTATGACGAGGCTACATTTTAGTGCACTCGGAACAAGATTAGAGATTTTTTGGATCAATTCTGATGTCTCTTTGGCAAACTTTGTGAGAAAGCCTTATGCGAAGAAGCCAAATTATAGTACACTCAGCCCAAGATTTTTTTTTTTTTAGATAAAGTCTGGTGTCTCTATCGCAGACTTTGGATAGAAGTAAAAGGTGCATAAAAATTGGTCTTCAGATGTTATTGGTGCCATTACTCTGTAATGGAGTTGGGTGTATGGGATTGTATTGTGTTTTTTATTTTGTTTGTTTATTTTTTTTGTGGTTGAACTGGATGGACTTGTGTCTTTTTTCAACCTGACTAACTATGTAACTATGTAACCTTCTAGAGGTGGTCTTGATGAAAACAAGAATTGGCCTGGCTGTAAAAATTACAATTTGAGGCTCCTGTCAAACTGCTGTGGTAAAATTAGTCTTATGGTGTTGTTGATCCATTCACCCTGTAATTTTGATGAAAGCAAGAATTGACCTTGATGTAAAAAAAAAACACCCCTGTCAAACTGTTGCGGAAAAATTGGTCTTTGGGTGTTGTTGGTGCCCTCACCCCGTAAACTTCTAGAGGTAGTCTTTATAAAAGCAAGAATTGGCCTTGCTGTAAAAATATATATATATTTGACAACCCTATCACACAGTTGTAGAATAATTGGTCTTTGGTTATTGTTGGTGTCCCCCTAACCATCTAGATGTAATCTTGATGAAAGCAAGAATTGGCCTTGATGTAATACATTTAAATTTAACACCTCTGTCAAACCTTTGCGAAAAATTGGTCTTTGGGTGTTGTTTGTGCCTTCATCCAGCACCAGTGCTAATCTTTATCCATGGTAAAGACAGCCTTCAGTTCTAGGTTATTTGATTCTTTAGCTTACAGGAACTCAAAAACAAAAATACATTAGGTTTTGTGAATTCTGTGCAGAAATAAATTTCACACGCCTTCTGGGGTGCCAATTGAAGTAACAACTTGCAATGCTATATACTCTAGAACTATTGAATATATGTATCAATGTCTATCCCTATAACTGCTAATCTAATAGAGTATGCTAGGCCTAATGATATAATGTTAGCTATGAAGACACACACACTGCTGCTAGTAAAAATAATATCTTGTATTTATTTCCCAAGAAAATAGGAATACTTTACACATTAAACAGCAGAGTATATACAAAAAAAGAACATAAAAGATACTTATCACACATGGTTTCATCGGCTGGTTCTGGATGATAAAAGGGGCTTGGGCCGCATGGAGTTTAAGCCCAAGCCATCAGTCAGAGCAAAGTCCCAAGACGGCAAAGAGAGACAGCCTCATGGCAAGGCTTTGCAGCTAAAAGAGACTGAATTCATTCTTTGTGAGCTTTTTACTTGAACACACACTCCCACTCATAACCACTCCCACTTGCATCTTGTCCAATGAGATATTTGCCAAAGATAGCCCTTGTAATATATTGTATTGGCCTGTAGGTGGCAGTATTTCCCATATCATCTCCATATGCCCTGGGCCATCTTTGTATGACACCAGGTGGGCTGGAGCAAAGCCCTCTTTCTATGCAGATTCTGATATGTTTCAAAGCTTTGAATGTCCTTACAACTTGGGACCATATCTGTTTCTTTTTTGTCTTCCTCCCCCTTCTTGTGTTTCTTCCCTCCCCCCCATGCCCCCCATTTCCCCCTCCCCCTACTTTTCCTCTCATTTTATTTTTTACCTATTTTAACCCTCCCTTCCCCCCTCCCCGTCCCCCCTCCCCTTCCCCCCTTTTTTTCCTCCCCCTTTCCACTCCCCCTCCCTCTTTATTGCCCCTTTCCCCTTCCTTTCATCTTTGTCATACTAGTGGGATCTGTTCCATCTGTACCCACACTTTATCCCTCTTTTCCTCCCCCCCCCTATTAGGACATAATTAACATCCTAGTCCTCTCCTCTGGCCTAATGAATCTATATTGAACTATAATAACAGAACAATATCTGTAGAATATGAATGAATATAGTGACTATTGTCTGGTGTCTAATTAAAGATTGAGATAAGTAGATATATAAAAAATGTATTTTTTTATACTATATATCAATTTTTCACTCCACTATAGGTAATTGTTTATATTAAATGTTCTTTACTATTACTTTTATTGTATTTATTAAAACAAAAATCCCATTTTGTAATCACTTAAAGTGGGGGTTCACCCTAAAAAAAAATTCTAACATTGCATGGAGCCGACCTATGAGACCAACAGTATGCTGTTTTTTTTTTCTTCTGTACATACCATTTTAGGGCTATTTTCACCCCCGGCTTTCCCGCGGGAGTGCGCGTTCCTAATCACAGGCTGTGATTGATGTGCTTCCGACCGGCGCATACTGCGCGTCATAAGTTGCCGAAAGAAGCCGAACGTCGGTGCGCAGGCACCGTATAGAGCTGCACCGATGTTCGGCTTCTTTCGGCAACTCGTGACACGCAGTATGCGCCGGTCGGAAGCACGTCAATCACAGCCTGTGATTAGGAACGCCCACTCCCGCGGGGAAGCCGGGGGTGAAAATAGCCCTAAAATGGTATGTACGCAAATAAAAAAAAACAGCATACTGTCGGTCTCATAGGTCGGCTCCATGCAATGTTAGAATTTTTTTTTAGGGTGAACCCCTGCTTTAAGTTTATTGTTGTTATTACAAATTATGATGCACATGAAAAAGGGTGATGGTGTCTGTGCTGTGTAACAGAGAAAGGGGGGGGAGGGGAAAGGAAGATAGATAATGTGACTATAATACTCTCTATATGCATAAAAAAGTGTCTATATAGACTACCAAATATTTCAGATCTCTGCCTGGATCGATAAGTGAAACAAATATCTCAGAAAAACATAAATTACAATAAAGTGAGTGCCACACTATACACAAACAAATAAATAATGCATAAATATGTAAACTTGATATAATATATAAATGTAAGAGCCAAACAAAGTCAGCATAGAATATGTGCAAAAATATATTTATATATTATAATAAATAAATAAATATATATATATATATATATAGGAAAGTCTCTGAGTGGTGGTCCCAAAAAAACAAGTGTTGAGAAATGAGGAGCTTCAGTGTGCAAAGGACACCTCTTGTGACTTCTTAGCAGTTTACCTCACAGCTGTTGTTCTAAAGACCTGATAATTCTCAAGGGATACACATCTGATAATATAATCAGCCAGATGGTAGGAAACCCAAACCAGTGAGTATCTAATTTAACTCTTACACCAGCTAGACTAAATGCTCAGCAGATATAAAGAGATTCTCTGAGTGGTGAATCCAGGAAACCAGCACACGTGTTGGGGGGGTAAAAAAATCCAAAAGTGCACACACCTCCAGTGATGCCAAGCAGCTTACCTCAAAGCTGTTTTAATGACAACTTATAGCACCTCATGTAACACAGCAGATACTGCGATGAGCTCATATACGGTCAGGGGAATCACTCTCGGATGATACCATATGGAAAGAAAAGGGATGTATATAGTGTAACTCTGTTACCCCAAAGTAGACTCAGGTAAACACACTACTGCACTCACATGGAACAATGAATAGCAGGCTTGTCGCCACGAGCGCCGAGCTCGCAAAAATACTTATGTTCCTTTTAGATTTCTCCTACTCCCAGTGTACAGCAAAGCGTACTCGAAGGTATGGTCAAGGAAAAAAGGAAAGGAAGCACATCGCGTAATCCCATAAAAAATAGTGCACATTTATTGGTAAAGAACAGTAAAAAACACCCACATATACTTCAGCTATATGATCGTGACACTTGCGAGCGCCGTGACTCAAATGCCCGCCGTCAGAGTGCTGGATCTAGTGCCCCAATCCCGACACGTATCGTCACATCACGTGACTTCATCAGGGGATAGAGCACATGAGTGTAAATGCATGTCCCCCCCCTCCTGGGTGTAGCCTGCTCCCTTATAATCTCTCCCCTCTTAATGCGTCCCCTTGCAAATTTGCATCCTTGGTGGTTACATGGCCTGACTTTAGCATGCCCTGGTGTTCATATGGATGCCCAAGAGCGCTCCAGCTCTTTGGCTAAACGCCCGATTTTCTGGCCGCACAGTGGACGTGTTTGCCACTCTACTCCCTCTGAGAAGCTCCCGTTTAGGGTGTCTTCTCTTTTTTCACCACAAGAGGGCACTCCCCCTCTCATTGTCTCTCCTGGCTGTGTTTTTAACCCAACGGAGAGACACAGAGTGACGTCAGCGGCGCCGTTCGCGCATGCGCGGTACAGCCTTGCGTCTGCTTCCGGCCTATTGGCCGGATTGGGGGGTATAATACACGTATTTGTATATGCTTTCTAGCTTACTTTTTAATTGTTCATTCTCTCTATGGAGTGGTTTTCTTTCCACTTTTTTAATGATTCGTTCATTAACTGGTATCCTTTCTGCTAATTTGCTTTTAGCTCTTTGGAATCACCATCCTTAGTGATCAGTATAGTCCCAGGATTTAGGCTATCAGTAGATCTAGCCTATGTAAGTTTATTTAACTTTATTAAAGTGTTCTGTGGTATACGCCATTTTCCCATGTTGGGTTTACTCATACTCCTTCTTCCTAATCTATGGATACTGCTATATAGTTGGTCACTTTGTGCCCCCTGTGATCTGCCCCCCCCTGTGCGGCTTGATTGTCTGGGCCTGTCATCACCGTCCTGGGGTGCAATTGTCTGGATTGGCTATAGTGGGGATAGGTAAGGGGCTGCACCTTTGGGGAGGGGAGTGACACATGCATACAATTTGATTGTTGACGTATTTCGAAACTTTATGTATTTTGATTATGTATTGTGATACTTGAATATTTGTTTTTGTATTTTTTAGAAGGCTTATACCACCTAATTGGACAGTTTTCCCTTTGAAGAAGCTCGAATCAAGGGCAAAACATGTCGAACACTTTTCATCTGACTGTCCCATTTATTGTATTTCTGTACTACCATTCTCTAATTACCCACTTTTATTATTGTTTTTATTTTGTTGTTCAAAATATTTATTTTTTAATATAATCTACTTGATATATTGCATTTGTGCACCCAAAAATCCCATTTCTTGCTTCTGCGGCTTACTAAGAGGTGCTCACTAGGTGCAGATGGGCACCATAGTACTCAATGTGTATGACGAACCAGTATTCTACCAGGCCAGCATCTGCGAACATTGTGACCATTCGTCTGGGATAACAGATTGGAACATGTGAGAGTTATAAAAAAAATTTGGTGTGAAAAGTAACTTATTCTCACATGCAATCTTCTAGATGTATTAAAGTGGTAGTAAAGACTTTTTTTTATATATTTATACCTACAGGTAAGCCTATAATAAGGCTTACCTGTAGGTATGGTAATTATCTCCTAAACATGGACCAAGTAGGAGATATTTACTTAGATGGATGGCGTACCATCCATAGAAAGAGCCATGCCGTGGCCATGACCCCCCGCACGCATGCACGGGAGTGACGTTATCTAAGCTTCGCCAGACAAATTGAGGCTGCCCACAAAACTGGAAGTAAGATTGAGTCGGCGGTGATAGCGTTCTGCTGGTGGGCTTTGTTTTCAAGTAAGTCTTTAATATTGTACTAGTATCCAATGCATTATGACATTTTTGTTATTCAATTCATAATGGTGGAAAGTGGATATTATTATTAAAACTTAATTTATTGCTACTTTTATTAGAAATACATTTAGCAGTGAAATTGATCAAGTAAAGGATCATCCTTATTAACTAAACAAGCTATTTTAACTAATATAGATATTACAGAGAAATCTATTTTGTTTTGTTATGATGTTACCAGTTTAAGGCTGAAAATACATCTGTGTGTTCCAGGAATGCATGCAGAAACACACACTTTTCCGCACATCTTTTGAGTATGTGAAAAACAGAAAAATATGTGTCACGCCAATTGTTAATAGCACCCCAAACGTGGCCAGAAAATGCATGTTTTTGCACATGGCAAAATTTGCAACAAATGTGCCAAAGCATGCAGCAAAAAAACACACAAAGCTCAAAGTCTAAAAAAGGTGCAGGAGCTTCTTTTGTCTTGGTTCTCGCATGTAGGGGAAAGAAATGAGCATTCCTGCAATTCACACATGAATGACTGCTAATAGTTTTACCAGTATCTAGTATAGTATCGTGCCCCAGACAACGTCATTTTTGTGACGAAACACGCGTCGGGAAGGAGACGTGCTGACGTGTGGCGTGACGGTTCGAGTGGACGGGTATTTGAGTGAGCTGGCCGGCTTTACATTTTACCCAATGCTTCTGTGAGAAATCCTCCTGTAAGTGTTTTTAATTCAATAAATTTACTCATGTTCTTATGGTACTTCACTATTATGAGCCTATTGTTTTTCTGGGTCCTATACCATTGATGATGTTGTGCCTGGAGGATCTATAGTGTATCGGTGTATGCAGCAGTCCCCTTACAAAGGCCCGGGCTGGGGTTTACAGCCGCAAGCTGGTTATGCTTGCCATCTGGTAAGCCTACATCCCTTATGGTGATCTCTGTCGGTGGTGGTTTTTCTACATCAACGTTATGATCAGATTTATTGCACTTCTTTTTTGAACTTCACTGATCAACAGGACTTACATTAGCCTATGTGTTTTTTGCTTGAATCTCACCTAATAGAGATTCACAAATTGGACTTTCTATTTATGGTTTTCACTTATTTTATATTTACATAGCGCAACTATATTTCTTTCTTTCTAGTATAGTATTTACATTTGGCCTAATTGGATGTTCACTGGGCAAACAAGAGCACATTTCTACAGGTTTACCTGTAGATTAAGAGGGAGTAATCTAAGGAGCCTAATCTATTATTTTCACAGTTCTACAAGGATAGCTGGAAGTTTCTAGTACAAGTTTAAATAGAAGCTGGTGTAGAGTGGTGCACGAAAATGATCACTGACACAGAGCACTGGAGTGGATGGGAGGATGGGAGGAGTAGGCTGGGGAAAATGTGGTAAATAAAGAAAAAATTAAAACAGATCTTAGATAGAGGACTTCAGAAAGAGGGTGACTGGCACTAGGAATGTCAGTGCTAGAGTATTAGGGATAAAGCAGCCATGGCAGAAAACAGCAACTATGGGCATTCCAGAAAGCAGAGGCGAGCTTATGTCATGTTCGCCAAGGTGAGAAACTAATTCCGCGTACACACGATCATTTTTTGGCATGTAAAAAATGACGTTTTTAAAAAATGTAATTTAAAATGATCATGTGTGGGCTTTACATCATTTTTCGGGTTCTGAAAAATGACAAAAATAAATATTCGAACATGCTGCATTTTTTAACGACTTGGGTTGTAAAAAATGATCGTGTGTGGGCTAAAACGACGTTAAAAACCCGCGCATGCTCAGAAGCAAGTTATGAGACGGGAGTGCTCGTTCTGGTAAAACTACCATTTGTAATGGAGTAAGCAGATTCATCACGCTGTAACAGACAGAAAAGCGCGAATCGTCTTTTACTAACACGGAATCAGCTAAAGGGTGACATCATTTGAATGGAACTTCCCCTTTATAGTGCCGCCGTACGTGTTGTACGTCACCGCGCTTTGCTAGAGCATTTTTTTTTAAACGACCGTGTGTGGGCAACGTCGTTTTAATGATGAAGTTGGAAAAAACTTTTGTTTTTTATAAATGCTGAAAAACGTTGTTTTTTACATGCCGTAAAATGATTGTGTGTACGCGGCATAAGAAGTGATGGACATTATCAATTTAAAAAAATAAGGGCCAGATCCTCATAGCGAGTACGCTCAAGGACCCAAATTGAGGTAGACTGAACTACAACAAAGGAAGAGAGTCTGGCAAATAAAACAAAATGGATATCCCTACCGGATGAAGTGGACACCCTCGTCAGCGACGGGGTGTAAATCAGGCATGCACGAACTCCTTGGGGCGATGATGATGTTGGGACAACTGGTAGAACCGCAAACAATCACCGTCAGAAGCCGGATATAGCCAATACGAGATCAATCAATAAAGGAAACCTCATAGATGGTAGCAGGTGGGCATGTTTGATCATAGAAGCATGAAAATGAAGATAAAACAGCTCCACATGGTGTGGTTAATCCCAATAAAAAGAGCCTTTATTAGGCATGAATAAAAACAATAAAAACGACCAAAAAACAAAATAGATAAAAGGTATGAGTCCTTGAACAGACCAATACAGGTGATCACAAGTAAAAGAAATATTGCAGCGTGGTAGGCAGGTAGCGTATAGGCTATGTACCCGACATGTTTCGAGCTGAGAGCTCTTCAACTGGGGCTTCCTTCTGGGAAGATAGCCATGCAGACCAATTTGATGCACTGTGTGGCTTATGGTCTAAGCACTGACAGGCTTACCCCCCCACCCCTTCAACCTCTGCATCAATGCTGTCAGCACTCACTCTGGATATGACGCTGGGCATGTGCACTCAACTTCTTTGGGCGACCATGGTGAGGCCTGTTCTGAGTGGAACTTGTCCTGTTAAACCGCTGTATGGTCTTGGCCACTGCGCTGCAGCTCAGTTTTAGGGTCTTGGCTATCTTCTTTTAGCCTAGGCCATCTTTATGTAGAGAATTTGTTTTCAGATCCTCAGAGAGTTCTTTGCCATGAGGTGCCATGTTGAACTTCCAGTGACCAGAATGAGAGCGTGAGAGTGATAACACCAAATATAACACACCTGCTCCCCATTCACACCTGAGACATTGTAACACCAACGAGTCACATGGCACCAGGGAGGGGAAATGGCTAATTGAGCCCAATTTGGACATATTCATTTAGGGGTTTACTCACTTTTGTTTCCAGAGGTTTGGACATTAATGGTTGTGTGTTGAGTTATTTTGAGGGGATAGCACATTTACACTGTTATACAAGCTGTACACTCACTAATTTACATTGTAACAAAGTGTAATTTCTTCAGTGTTGTCACATGAAAAGATATAATAAAATATTTACAAAAATGTGAGGGGTGTACCCACTTTTGTGAGATACTGTATATATGTATTTAAAAATGTATTGTATCTGCCTATCTTGATCCATGTAAATAAAATATCTAACATCATTGAAGTCTAAAATGCTTTTAATCAACAAGAATTAACAATTAAACTTGAAACCCTGCCATACACAGTTATAGTTTTAAGTCTGATGGCAGTTAAATTATTCTTACATATCAATTTTAATTTTCCCTAGGCTATTTAAAGTCACACAGATGTATTTACTCATGTCTGAAGTAGAAGAAAAACACCAGTTTCCATCTGGCTTTCTCCAAACTCTGTGCTATTACTGTGATCTTAAAAATTAATAGGCCTTGATTCACACATGTAACAGCCTGCATAGTCCCTGGCGTGTCTATACATAAGTGGTAAAATCAAAGTTAAACCTTTCTCATCATCTCCTAATACATCTCTACTAAGACATGCTTCCATCTGACTTCTATAAAGAGAAAATGCAATTCCAGGGCCAACTGTTGTAAAAGGTATACTAGAAATGTTTATATATCGGATTAAACTGACTGATGATATTAAACTGTATATAAGGAAAAAGTTCTTACTAAGATATCTTGATAAAAGATATTTCTGAGGTATACAGTACATCATTTCATAAACTGACATTGCCCAGCCAATCTCAATTTACTGTGTTTCTTATCACAAAATAAAGAATTGCACTGAATGTGTGTGGGAACGAGCACTTCACTTATGTATTGACTTAAACATTTTGGCAATCCCAAAGCTTATGTCTATGAATGTGATCACATGCCTAGCTACTCTTTTATTTCTGCACTATATTACTGAGCTCACTGCTGTGTGCTGTACTGCTGTTCAGTTTTTAGGTCTGGAATCGCCATGGAATTTGTGCGTGTTCCCAAGCCGTCCCTCACATTCTGGTTTTAACAACGCATTCATTCCAATGGGTTGCCAAATGTATTGGGACATGCAAAAAGTAGCGAAAGTACTTTTTTCAGATTGCACCACACCAAACTGCATGATACTGTGGTACTATGTGGCTTGGTGGCCACAAATTCACTGTGTTTGCAAGATGGAGTGCCATAAACAAATAATGGCACCTTGCAAGTGCAGTACATTTACGTTCAGTGTGGAAAACGTGCATTGAACATGTCTTTCCTGCACCACATTCCAGTGTGAGCGGACCCTTAATCTGGCTCTTGGATGAGTCGCATACGATTCATATGGGGTGCCCAGAGTATGTCTCCCAACTGTTTGAATAGTAAAGAATATGATAAGAATTGCAAGAAATGCACACAACAAATAGACAGTTCAGGCAAGCATAAAGTAAAGTCGTAAAAGAATATGTAATAGTCATTGCATTCCATAAAAAAGGTCAGAGTGTTTTGGGAAGCTCCCTTCATCAAGACATGAAATGCAAGAAATTGGTGTATGAGGCAAGAAATTCTAATCATTTGATATAAATGTCTGTTTGTCAGCAAAGAAAACATCAATGGAAAGGACTGAGTAAATGTCCTCTGAAGAGAAACAGGACTGAGATGCTTTATCTGTGTTAGGTTAATAGAAGAGAACATTTTTAGATTATCTGCACATGGTTTTTATCTTATTTGAAAAGACATTGGTGAGGGATATTTTATTTATCAGAACCCTATGATTGATGGATCATTATTTTACTACTTTGTACTCTTTATTCCAAGAAAAATCTAATACTAGTCTCCATATCACACGCTCTGCACTTTTCAGTGCTCACATGCAAGCAAAACACTGAGCTAATTAACTTGAGTAAATTATGAAGGAACATGTGCTGCACCCATGTTTTTACAGAATTATAATGAGGCAGCAGCATACTTTTGTATGTGCCAAGACCTTTTTGGCAGTTTTTTTTTCTGGCATATAGATGTATATATTTAGATCTGCAGCACTTTAGTCCTTGACCCAAAAGGAGCGTATCATCTAATTTTCTTATTGAAGTCACACATGCGTACACCCAAAGAAGGGCCAGTTTCTAGAGCAAGTCAATTAACCTGCTTGTATGTCTTTGGGTAATGATAAGAATACGGATAAAGATAAGTGAAATTAGTGCTAATTGAAGTGATACATTTACATATGTTATCATGTTTAGATAAACATTCAAGAATGCTTGAATATGGTGTAATGCATTTTTCAATTTACAGACCAAAAAAATTCAATTACACAATAACAGGTTAATTTAATATGGTTCATGAGGACAGAGACCAATTACATGCATGTCATTTGATAACACAACAATGCTGCAGAGTTGTGTGGGCAGATTCATATATAGATATATATATATTGTTCACTTTTACAGTGCTAGAAATTGCCCATACATGTCCATACTCCATAGGGACAATTTGGATGACAGTCACTGATATTTCCTTCAAATTGCATACTTGAAATACTTTATTTTCTCTATAGGCTACCTTTTTATGAGTACAGTATGCATGTGTTAAGCAATTTTCAGGGTCAATGCTCCTCTACTATAAGGGGAGAAAATCATTCTGTGTCTGTAGACGCTCTATCATTTGCACAGTTTGCCTTCATTAAAAAATATGGAACAGGAAGTCCCTTAACATTTTCGTAACAATCAAATTATTCTTAACATATGATTCTATTATTAATTTAAATGTCATCACTTCAAATAAATGAAACGACTTAAAAAACCCCTCTGCATATTTGAATGGTAATATAGTTAAATATGAAATATTCAAACCATATGGACAGTCTCATTTTCACATATTTTCTAAGCTTTCCTTAACTTCTCTGTTGATAAAAAGCCTGGTATTTACAGATTGAAGGAGAAAACTGGGTTTGGGACTCTAAATGAAGCACACTGCTGAATTCGATGGAGCAACTGGTATATAAATATTTATTGAGTTACAAAAGGGTATAGCAAACACATGGTAAAATTCGATAGATAAAATAGATATGAGTCTCAACAAGTAAGGTCTGGACAGTGCAAAATAATACCTAATATTTATAGTTAAGCATACATGGTAATGTATAGCAATCATAGGTCACACTGAATATCTCCAGACAATACATTTTTGCAAAATTTACTCTCATGGTAACAATGTCATAATCATAAATCTAGTGTCTGGGAACCGATTCTGTAATAATAACAAAGTCAATATAATAACAATAATAGTTGATCCATTGAAATATTATAAAAGTACAAATGATAGACCTATACTGTAACATCTCATTGTGAAGAAGCTCTACGCGTTTCGTGGTTTTATACCACTCATCAGGAGCTGAAATACAGTATAAGGATGTCTATAATAAAATAAATTGCCAAAATGATATATTGGTAATAAATAACATATTGGTAGCATCTAGTATGTATAATGCATAAAAGAAAGAGGGGGAGCAAAAAGGTCCCAAACACTTTTACCTATTGGTAGCATGGTAATATAGTAATGGGTTAGGTAGGTTGGTATTAATGGTAAAAGACGGCTATGGGCGGTATCCTCCCCGGGAACTGAGGCGGCTGACACCAGGGACACGGCAGCAGAACCAAGAAACAGTAATGAGGATAATAAGGTGACCAATAATCGTAGTTATAGAGTTAGATCACATTCCCAGAACTATCTGTGGAAATAAGAATGTAAATAAAATGACATGAGTGACAGCTGATGAATTGAACAGCAGTAAAGTGAAGAGAGGGGAAGTGCAGAAAGTGAAAAACCAAAAGGGCAGAGAACGTGAAAATGTGGTGTAGCAAAACACCAAGGTAAAAGTGTGTGAATGTGGAATAGGTAATATAAGTAAATGTAGATACCTGCTGGAGTGCCTGGAAAGACATGAACCAGCAGAGAGCAAACATAGCATGTAGGTATCATATACGGTAATCTAAAGTGTGAGGACAGTGCAGAAGGGTGTTATAAGGTAGCCGTGGACCAATGACGACCGTCAACACCACGCAACGTCATGGGAAGGAAAGGGCGGCACCAGTGCCCGAGCGACGTCACACGCTCGGCATTTGGCGCCAAAACCTCCCTTCAATTAGACGCAGGTGGATCGGGATGGGAGCCTCACGGCGTCATCGTCTGACGTCGTACGCTGGCCATGCAGGCATAGTGTCGACCTGCAATGACTACCCGCCCCGCCCCTCCAAGGGGAGGAGAGGGGGAGGCTTCAGGACGGGTCGCAGTTCTCGGGAATATTGGAGACATGCCCAGCCTATACTGGCAAATCTGTTCACTATAAAATGAGAGAAAGAAAACATTGGCAATTGGTGCCGCCCTTTCCTTCCCATGACGTTGCGTGGTGTTGACGGTCGTCATTGGTCCACGGCTACCTTATAACAGTGGTATTTAGGCGTATATATGATAATTGAGCAGTGTGCTTCCATCCCTGAAATTATGAGAGCGAAATGCTATACTAAAGCTGGGTTGGGACTTTAAATGAGGCCATACCTGGTATGGACCTCCATCCCCAATAGATTGAAGGACAAAACTGGGTTTGGGACTTTAAATGAAGCACACTGCTGAATTCGAGGGGTGGGCATTAGCCAATAGCAGACTGGCTATTGCACCCACCCATTGCCCGCTGTCAATCAGCAGAGGAGGACCTGAAGGTGAACATTTGCCTTCAGTTCCCTCGTTGCTGATTGATAGCAAGCAGTGGTCAGGCACAATAGCCAGCCTGCTATTGCAATTAAAAAGAAAACAATAACAGACTGGCTATTGCTCCAAGCCACTGCCAGATGTGTTGACATTCAGCTGCCTCATCCAGTGACATGGAAAGGTGAAACTAGGGGGCTAAAAGAACCTAGGGGGCTTATCAGAGCCCATCAATGCAGCCTCACTAGTGCAGACAGTGCTCATCAGTGCGGACTGATCAGTGCCCATCAGCACAGCCTCACCAATGCCCATGATTAGCAGCCTCACTGGTGCCCATCAATGCAGCCTCATTGGTACCCATCAATGCAACCTCACCAGTGCTCATCAATGCAGCCTCACCATTGCCTATCAATGCAGTCTCACCAGTGCAGCTTATCAGTGGCCATCAGCGTGGACTGATCAGTGCCCATCAACGCAGCCTCACTGGTGCCCATCATAGCAGCCTCACCAATGCCCATCATAGCTGCCTCACCAATGCAGCCTCATTGGTACCCATCAATGCAACCTCACCAGTGCTCATCAATGCAGCCTCACCGGTGCCCATCAGCACAGCCTTTACCAGTGCCCAACAATGCAGTCTCACCATTGCCTATCAATGCAGCCTCACCAGTGCAGCTTATCAGTGCAGCTTATCAGTGGCCATCAGTGCGGCCTCATCAGTGTAGCATATCAGTGCTGCCTTATCAGTGCAGCTTAAGGCTACTTTCACACTGGGGCGCTTTGCAGGTGCTATAACACTAAAAATAGTGCCTGCCAAGTGCCCTAAAAGAGCCTCTCCCTTCACTCCAGTGTGAAAGCCCGAAGGCTTTCACACTGAAGCGGTGTGCTGGCAGGACAGTACAAAAAGTCCTGTAAGCCGCTTCTTTGAGGCGCTGTAGGAGCAGTGTATACACCGCTCCTAAAGTGCCCTGTCCATTGAAATCAATGGGCAGCTTCGCCCGAACCGTCAGCAAAGAGCCGCTGCAGCGGTGATTTGCGAGCGGTTTTAACCCTTTTTCGGCTGATAGCAGGGGTTAAAAGCGCCCTGCTAATGGCCGAATAGCGCCGCAAAAACTTCAGTAAAGTTTTTAGCGGCGCTGTACCGCTGATGCCTCCTTGTGAAAGTAGCCTTAGAGTGCTGCCTAATCAGCGGCAATGAGTGCAGCCTCAACCTCCTTAATGAGTTTGCATTGATTTCAGCATGCATGGAACACTTTGCACATGCTGAAATTAATGCAAACTCATTAAACAGACCACATTCCTTGAAAGTTCCTTAATATACAGATCATGATTTTGCAATAAAGTAATCCATGCTGCAAACTCATTAAACAGTCTCCACCTTCAGTGAAATTTCATGTACTACAAACTTTGCAGAACATGAAATTTTACTGAAGGTGGAGACTGTTTAATAAGTTTGCAGCATGGATTACTTTATTGCAAAATCATGATCTGTATATTAGTTTCCACATTGGCTGCTTGGCACACAAAAGAGTAATTTATTAAATTGTACCTGCCAGGAGGTTCCCCTCGTGCAGCGTGCTTCTCTCTCTCCTCCTCCTGTCATCAGACAGACCCCTCCCGAGTACGATGCAGTGAACACAAGCTGCAGGGAGGAGGGTGGGCGGGGCTTAAGGCTCCGCCAGTCCAATTACATGCAGCCAGTCAGTCATCGGCCGCTTATGGAGGCTTAAGCTGCTCCGCACAGTCTGCACTTGCCAAGCACACCGCCGCCGCCCCCTGCCCATACGCAATGCAAGCACCGCTGTAGCAAGCCAGCTGCCGGGCGCTGCATTATGTGGGAGACAGCCACGGTGGGACTAGGGAAAGGCAGGTCGGGGAGGGGGGGCCGGCGCCGCCCCTGCACTCACTGCCGCCCCGAGGCCTGTCCTCGGTGACCTTGTCAGGAATCCGGCCCTGGTGGTCCCACATATTGAATAAGCCCATCTCATTGGGAGATTGGAGATGAATTTGGGACACTGCCTCTGGGGTTTCTAGATGTGTAGTCCAGAAAGAAACTACATACAAAATACTTATGTTCTGGTACAGAACTCCCGAATTTCTAGCAGCGCATAACTTGACCCCACATAGCCAATGTTGGAGATGTGGCTCCTCTTTGGTTACCCATTTTCACATCTTCTGGGAGTGTCCTGTAATAACTCCCTTTTGGTCACAGGTTCATGATTTCCTGGAGAGGACCCTAGTGATAACCGTACCCTTTCAACCTCTTTATATGTTATTGGGCCTACCTCTCCCGAAGATATCCAAAAATCTTCGCAAACTAATGGCTTTTCTTTTATTGGCAGTAAAACGTGTCATTCCTCAATGCTTGAGAGCTACACCCCCTACCACTTTTGCACAATTTTTATCACTAATTGCTGATATTCGAAGGATGGAACGTCTTACAGCTGTTATAGACGACTCTCTACCCAAGTTCGAAGCTATTTGGGAGAAGTGGGACTCCTCTGACTTTAACACAGAACCTCACTCTACCCCACCATAACTGCTTATCCATTGTCCATATCCCTACAGATTTGTATAGTATGATTCTCTTTCTATAGGTAATAGACTGTTGATATATGCTTCTTAGAGATGAGCTGAACACTCCCCCGTTCGGTTCGCACCAGAACCTTCGAACGGACCGACCGTTCGCGCAAACATTTAGAACCCCATTGACGTCTATGGGACTCAAACGTTCAAATTCAAAAGTGCTCATTTTAAAGCCTAATATGCAAGTTATTGTGGTAAAACGTCTTTGAGAACCCGGGTCTTGCCCCAGGGAACATGTATCAATGGAAAAAAAGTTTTAAAAACGGTTGTTTTTTCTGGAGCAGTGATTTTAATGATGCTTAAAGTGAAAACAAATAAAATAAATTCCTTTAAATATCGTACCTGCTGGGTGCCTGTGAAGTGGCACGTGTTTAGAACTGTCCCTGCACAAAATTAGATTATTATAAGAAAAAAGTAATTTAAAACTGCTTGCGGCTTTAATGTAATGTCTGGTCCCTGCAATAAGGATGAAAATCATTGAGAAAAATGGCACAGACACAGACAGTACACACACCACGTAGCTTTAGGTGCACACTGCAGAGGACACGGGCAGTACACACACCACGTAGCTTTAGGTGCACACTGCAGAGGACACAGGCAGTATGCACCACATAGCTTTAGGTGCACACTGCAGAGGACACGGGCAGTACACACCACGTAGCTTTAGGTGCACACTGCAGAGGACACAGGCAGTACACACCACATAGCTGTAGAGGCACACTGCAGAGGACACAGGCAGTACACACCACGTAGCTTTAGGTGCACACTGCAGAGGACACAGGCAGTACACCACGTGAAAATACTGCAGCTAGCACAATCACCTGCCTGCCAGTAAATTAGGAAGTGCAGATCTAGCTAAACTATACAGTGTATAAATATATATACAACACCTGGGATGCATATATATCCTCTACACACTGTAACTTTAACTGACTAGCCTGCCTGCTTGCCTGCTTTATCTACCTACTAAAACTGACACTCTCTCTCCCCTCCCTTTTTTTAACCACCGCAACACACTACACAAGGCCGACCTGCAGGTGACCTTTTATAGTGTGGGTCGTGTACTAAACCCCCTGAGTCATAATAGGCCAAAGCCACCCTGGCTTTGGCCAATTATGACTCTCCGTTTTTTGCAAGCTGTGATTGGCCAAGCATGCGGGTCATAGTGCATGCTTGGCCAATCATCAGCCAGCAATGCACTGCGATGCCGCAGTGAATTATGGGCCGTGAAACGCCACTTGAATTTGGCGTGAACGGCCCAAAACGTTCGTAATTCGACGAACGATCGAACATACGATGTTCAAGTCGAACATGAGTTTGACTTGAATACGAAGCTCATCCCTAATGCTTATGCTCAGCAGAGCCATGATAAGTTGTTCTTGTTGAACCCACTACTTATTTTCTATCTTATGGTATTTCTTGTATGCAACCAGACTTGTATTGTTCTTGCTAAAAATGTGATTGTTAATTTCTTGCTCTCTTAATCATTCAAATGTATGGCTTATATAATTACTTTGTCTGATTGGAAAATCTATAAATAAACAATAATAAAAAAAAAAATTGGCAATGTGTCACTTTAACTGACAATTGCGCAGTCATGCAATACTGTACCCAACTTAAATGTGCTTCCTTTTTTCCCAAAAATAGAGTTTTCTTTTGATATTAGTGATCACTTCTAAAGTTTCTATTTGTTACGCTATAAACAAAAGAAGAGTGCCGATTTTGAAAGAAAAGCAATATTTTTTACTTTCGTTATAATAAACATCCCCAATTTTTTTTTAAAATAACGATTTCTTCATCAGTTTAGGCCAATATATATTCTTCTACATATTTTTAGTAAGAAAAAATTGCAATAAGTGGTTCGCGCAAAAGTTTTATTCTTTATTTTTTACTAGTAATGGCAGTGATCTGCAACATTGCGGACACTTTTGACACATTTTTAGGACCATTGACATTTATAAAGTGATCAGTGCTATAATAATGCGCTGATTACTGTGTAAATGTCACTGGTAGGGAAGGGGTAACACTAGGGGGGTGATCAAGGGGTTAAATGTGTTCCCTAGTTACTGTTTTTAACTGTATGGGGAAAGGACTGACTGGGGGAGGAGACATATCCTCTCCCTTGACAGAACAGGGATTTGTTTGTTTACATCGGGTCCTTAACTGTGCAGATTGTGCGCCTCCGGCAGCTCTTAAGGGGAACAACATACCCATACGTTGTTTTGCGCAGCCGTGCCATTCTTTCGATGTATATCGGTGTGAGCTGGTCGACTAGTGGTTAAGGAGTTGGCCGGCTACCGCGTCCTTAACAACAGATGAATCATCAGCTGTCAGTGGGATTCCCCGCTGATGGCTGAATGTAAAAAACATTGCTAGCAGGACCATTCTGTAAAACCTTTCTAATAGTGTGTAAGGTAGATAGAAAATGTAAGGTGACAATTTTTGGGGGGTTCTGCCTCGATCCCTATACCAATATATTTATAAAATATGCCAATGTATCCTTCTTAAAGAGCCTATTGCTGCCCCTGCAACAACAGGTGACACACCATCAGTCTTCTGTCTGAAATTTCAATGGGACTCATTCCTATTTTAATAGCATGCAGCAATAGCCCTGAAGAAGAAAGGGATACTTTCAATAAATGCTTCTTAATCTACCATCAAACTTGTATTCTTTTGGACCCCGGGCGCTCCTTTTTTACTAATCCAGGTTTACATGTAGAAATGACCCTAAGGTTGCACCAAAAAGACAGCAGTCAAAGTCCAAGCTTACCACCAGTATTTATCATAGGGCACATTTTCCTACTCACCCACACAATCACCCACCCATTACCAGTGACTGATCCAGTCAGTCCAGTGCAGCCTTCAGCATATACAGATTGGCATGGATTTTTAGGGGGACCTCATACATTTTTGTATGTGGATACCCCTTAAAATCCATAAAAAAAAACTTGAAATGTCCCCAAAAATATTTGCTGCTCCTCAAGGTTTTAAAGCAGCTATTTTGCTGCTAATGCATCTTTTTTCCTCATTCTCCTTAATGGTGCAGAGCAGCCATTTATTATGGACTCCTAATGCGGCTTTTTCCTCATCCTCCTTCTTAAAGCTGCCATAAAGACATGGATGAGTGAGTTTGGGGTGGAGGAAGTTAACTGGTTTGTACAGAGTCCTGACCTCAACCTGATAGAACACTTTTGGGATGAATTACAGCGGAAGCTGCGAGCCAAGCCTTCTTGTAGGCATTAGTGCCTGACCTCACAAATGTGCTTCTGGAAGAATGGGCAAACATTCATATATACACGCTTCTAAATCTTGTGGACAGCCTTCCCTGAAGAGTTGAAGGATAGGCCAACTCAATATTGAACCCTACAGACAAAGACTGGGATGCCATTAAAGTTCACATGCATGTAAAGGCAGGTGTCCCAATACTTCTGACAATACAGTGTACATCTGGAATTGGACCCAGGTTCATCACCAGTATATGCAGAGGATAATCACATGCTTAATATTTTTGGAAAAATAAAACAAACACACACTATTTCCTTTGCTATAATATTTAACAGTTGCTGAAAGCATATTTAATTTTGTAACTACAAAGTTCAGACCCTCAAATTAAAGTTTAAAACTGTTACGTCATTCCTCTGATTATTATCACAAAAAATGTGGCATTGCTTCCATTGAAATAGAGCAGTCCAGGAAATACCATTCTCTAGAGCTATTTTTTAAACAATAGTATATCAATTGCTTTGCTTTTGTGGGCATTTCCTATCAGAGCGGCAAAACAATACTGTGAGTTTTACCATCTCAAATGAAAGTTGTTATTATCTGAATTATGTTCTTGAGGGAAAAAGTGGCCACTGTGATAAAGGTGAACTCCAGGATGAACAAATGCAGATAACAAATTTGATCTGCCAGTTTTGCAGTCTAGTTGGCTGATTTATAACCTGCAGATATACACAAGCAATATATGGCATGATAGACCCAGTCTGTCAGAGTTTATTTTTATTTATTTTTTCAGGCACGTTTTTCCAGTGCATTTTGCATTTTTAAACTAGTGGTTTTTGCATGTTTTTGTATGCAATTTTTATAAATGTTGTGGTTTAAATTTTTTTATCTTTAAACTCACTGTAAAACGCACTGAATATAGCTGGTTGCTTAGGAGGGGGCCAGGAAGCTGGTCACTGCCTCCTTAGCAACCTATGAATCATCAGCTGTTAGTGGGGTTTCCCTCTGAAAGTAAAAAAAATAAAAAATGCCTGCACTGGATGTTATCTTTGAAATCACACAAAAAAACTCACTCAGATCGCACCACGTTAGTGTGAACCTAACCTAAAGGTGCTTTTATATTTTGCTTTTAAAACTCTAGCTGCCCAAGCCAATTCTGAAACGTTCTCACATACTTATGAAAGTCTGCATTTTTATTTTTACTAGAAAAGTATTTAGAAACCCCAAACATTGTATATTTTCTAAAAGCAAACATTATTATTATTTTTTTTTTTTAAAGTTGCAATTTTTTTTAGATCACATGCTATTTGTGCAGAGATTTTATGCAATTTAGTGCACACAAACACAATATAATATCCATTATTTGTAAAATATAAAAGATGATGTTATGCAGAGTAAATAGATACCTAACATTTTAAACTTTAAAACTGCACGTGGCTGTGGAATGGAGACAAACTGCGGTACCTAAAAATCTCTGGTACTTTAATCTGGAAAATGTAAAGGCTTTTGAGTTACCGTAAACAGGAGGTCTGATGCTAGAATTATTGCTCTCATTCCCCCATATTCGCAGGAATACCTTACATGTAAAACAACAAACCGAAACTGGAGGTATCAATATCCTTGTCGATTTCAGTTTCATATATCACAGAGCCCACAACGGTGCCAGGCTCCCCAGTGGAACGGGACAGCTTGGGAAGGGTGGCGGGTAACGGCAGGGGGGACACCTTTCTGCCCCATGTAAAAGTGATCAGGAGGCTGTCTAGCTGCTCGTATCACTTTACATAAAAGAGCATTGCTGGATCTAAAAAAAAAAAAAAAAGGATTTTGGCTACAGCCATGATCCTGGTATAACTACTTTTGTGCTTAACTCTTTCAGAGTGATATGAATTCACTCAACAGTTGTAGAGATTTAATTTTCCTTCTTGTCTCTGAGACATAACAGGAAGTGAGAGAGTATTTCAACAAAATGAGAATACAGCTGTCACAGGAACAATTATCCTCATTAGAAGATTTGTCCTTACACCTCATATTGTGACACCCGTAAACTTCGGAATTTCCCATCATCACTTTCTGTTGTAATGACAGAGGTCACCAGGTCAGATAGGGTGAATCTAACTATCGGGGGATACAGAAAGCAATACAAAGCTTGACAGTGGTTCTACTCTTTCCCTTTTCTATCCAAAATTTAGGCTAAGCAAATGTTTAGCATGTTTAGCAAAGTTAATTTATTTTCAATATATCTTTATTTGTTTAACAAAAAGAAACAAGCATGTTAAGTAGGTTGTTGTACATTAACTTGTCAGTGGGTACTGTTACTTAGGTACTTTAATAGGGATTGGTTTAGAGTCCAAACATTATTATAGTGATTTAAGAGATGCTAGAGTTAAGGCAATTTGCAAGAGGGGTGGGAGGTCCATGGAGACCATAGGAAGTTACATTTATCAAGCAGAAGGTTTGCCTTAGCGAACATAAACTCGAGTTGTGCGTGTTCATTCAGAATTTGGATGGTTAAAGCTACATCAGGGTGTGTCGCTTGCTTCCAACTCCTGGTAATTGTAAATCTGGCTGCAATAAATATGTTAGTTAGAATGGTTTGGAACTTGAGGCCAGAAGTCCAGTTCTATTCTGAACAGGGCCAGTTTCGGGTCTGGTGTGAGTGGTAATTTAGTCATGGAAGAGGCTAAGGTGAAGAAATATGCTATTTCTGCCAAAACCACCAAATGTGTGGAGGAGAGCCTGTATGCCTGCAGTTCCGCCAGAATTGTGAGGATTGGTTAGGGTATATATAAGCCAACTTGTCTGGAGTTAGGTACAGTAGGTGAACCCGATTTTGTGTCAATCTCGCTCTCTTTCTCGGCGAAATTGAGCACCTACGAGCCCCATCGCGGGAGCCAGCGCCGAGCTGGCTTGCCGCGATGGAGACAGAGCCGTCATAGAAGCGACGGGAGATCCGACTTGGATTCCCGCCAATTCTACACGTGTGCGGCGTTTGTTATGAATCCTGAGGGGGAAGTCCCCGCCGGATTTTAAATAAAAATCCGGCATGGGTTCCCCCCTCAGGAGCATACCGGGCCCTTAGGTTTGTTATGGGTTGTAAGGAGAGCCCCCCTACGCCGAAAAAAAACGGCGTAGGGGGTCCCCCTACAATCCATAGCAGACCCGTATCCAAAGCACGCTACCCGGCCAGCCAGGAAGGGAGTGGGGACGAGCGAGCGCCCCCCCTCCTGAGCCGTACCAGGCTGCATGCCCTCAACATGGGGGGGTTGGGTGCTCTGGGGCAGGGGGGCGCACTGCGGCCCCCCCACCTCAGAGCACCCTGTCCCCATGTTGATGAGGACAGGGCCCCTTCCCGACAACCCTGGCCGTTGGTTGTCGGGGTATGCGAGCGGGAGGCTTATCGGAATCTGGGAGCCCCCTTTAATAAGGGGGCCCCCAGATACCGGCCCCCCACCCTAAGTGAATGAGTATGGGGTACATCGTACCCCTACCCATTCACCTGCAAGAAAAGTGGTAAAAACACAAATAAACCACACAGGGTATTAAAATATTTTATTAGTCTGCGCCGGAGGCCGCCCCCTGTCTTCTTTATTAGCTCTTTTACCAGGGGGAGCTTCTTCTTTGACGTCTTCGGGTGGGTGGGGGCCGCCGTCTGGTTCTCTTCCACCGCCGGGGGGGGGGTGGCTTTTAAAAAAGCCCCCACCCCCCCGGCGGGTTTCCTCCGGCGTCTTCGGCGGGGCTCTTCTTCTTCTGCTATCCCGACGGGTCTTCTCCGCTATCCGGGGGGGTCTCCTTCTATGTTCGCCGCTCTCCGCTGTTGACTCGTCGCACCCCGGTTCTTCGTCTCGCTGTCCGGTCCCTTCTTCTGTGCTGTACGTCTTCTTCTCCTTCCGTGCTGTGAGTTCTTCTTCCGTGCTGTGACGTCATGTTCTTCACTTCTCTTCTTCTCCCGATGTTGACACGCCGGCTCTTCTCGCTGAAATGACGGATGCGCGCCTTGCATCGGACCTATATAGGCCTCACAGTCCCATCATGCTCTGTACCTACCCATGTGATACCTACCCACGTGGAGTGTATTAGAGGAAATCTTGAGGCTATGTGCCATTGATTGCGGTCAGCTGATAATTGGAAGACTCTTTCCCAGTAGGACATTGAAGGAAGTTTTTTCCTGGAGGTTCCAGAGGTGAGAAGGTTGTAAAATGGAGCAACCCCCATCCGGAGATGCAAAGGTGTCTCCATTAGGGAGAGAATTTTTGTGGAGAGTTCCCCAGTAGGGCTCAGAGTAAGCTTTTGTACTGCTTGTTGTTCTTGAAGATATTTGAAGGCAAAGGGTTCATTTAAACTGGGATCATGCACAGCATTTTCCTGCCACTGAAAAGCTGTACCTTTTTTTCATCTTGCATTTTGCTAGAAAGTATAAATACCATATTTTGCTCTGGAAGATTAGATGAAGTCTTGCTTAATTGAATTGCGGATAGTGTTTCAAAATAGTTAATGGTACAAAGAAAAGTCAACATTTTAAATATACCATTAGCTCTCTGATTTGCTTTTAGTGCTGAATTCATTTATCCATTTCTGCTGACAAAAATGTTATGATTATCTTTTCCTTAAAAGATGTCACTCATCAACATTTAACAGTGCTCCCTTCAGCTGTTTATGTTGTTTGTTCCCTCAAATATTTAACCTAAATTTAATTTGTAACAACACTTTAATATTAGTTACAGACACCAAGATCTAATAAAGCAAGTTTTGAAAATGCAGAAATCTATATTTCTGTAAATCTATATTTCTGTGGTTTACATTGCTTCAACACTCACTAAACGTATCTTAAATAAAAATGTGTAACGAATTTCAGATCCATACATGCTTTATATCAATTATAAACATTAGTAACCAAAAAGTTCAACATATAATTGTGTGTCTGTGTGTTAGTGAAGATGTCATGTTTAACCCTGTCACATACCTGGTCCTGAAACCGAAATGCTGAGAGGGCTCTCCTTGCAACTGAGTGCTCGGAGCCCCTGAAGGTGATAACAAGGAACACAACGCCCAAAGAAGCAGGGTTCACAGGCTGTGCCACAGATGAGGAATGGTGGTGTGGAAATCTCTCTACAGGTTTTGTTGATTAAATACCACTGAATGAAAGCTATATTTTTGTGAAAAAATTATAAATATATCATATAATATTACAGTGTTGCATGATTGCACAATTGTCATTCATAGTGTGACAGCGCTGAAACCTGAAAATTGGCCTGGGCAGGAAGGGGGTAAAAGTGTCCAATATTGAAGCAGTTAATATTCAGATGGTCAATATAACATGTGATTTGGAAGTCCTCATTGGATTTTAGAGCAATCTTTCCAAAAGATTTAAGTATGGATATCACTAGGTAGGGACAGGTATTGCTCATTGATGGTACATCTGAAGACAGAAAACAAATTTAGTACAAATCAGGGCAAGCAGTGGGCATAACCAGACTGCTCCTAATAGTGATAGTGGCTTAGAGGGAATAATTAAAAAGAGTCCGACCATACTCACTTTGTACTCACTGCACACATTTGCAGCACCCACAAAATTTGTTTTAATTACTGTGCCACAAATTACAGTACCACAGACACACATAAACCTCAGGACAAAATATCCTTTTTTTTAAATGAAACACTTTTATTACATGTGGTTTTCTGCACACAAAATATGGACAGAGAGCTAACATTTTTTCTAATCCCGTCATAAAGAAAAACTATATTTAAATATTGTGGGCTACTTAGCAACCAGCAACTGTTAGAACAATAAGTACCTAGGTAAATGATATGTAATATGCATCATATTTTATAGAATGCTGTAGCCAGGACTATGTAATGTCCTGACCACTATAAAATTTGCAGTAGTCAGGACTATGGATAAAGCAACATAAGGTATAGGATGCTGCCAGGGCAAGACTATGCAATGTACTGTAAACCATAGCATACAGAGTGACGAGGTCAAGACTTTGTAGGATATAGAATGCAGTAGTCAGGACTCTGTAACATAAAAAAATATATGGAGTATATCAGGTGGGAGTATGTAATATACAACATTGTTTATAGAGTACAGTGGGTCAGGATTATGTCACATTCAGAATGCAGTGATCATGACAACGTAACATGCAACAGAACATATAGAGTGCAGTGGTCAGTAATCTGCAATGTACAATGTAATTCATACAATGTTGTTGCCAGAGTGTAGGGATCAAAATTATGTAAGTGCACATCATTGCTTGTAGAATGCAATGGTCAGCAGTAAGGTTCCATGCACACTGGGCTTAAAAAAAAACGTCTGTTCTTTTTTGGAGTAAAAAACGTCCATATAGAGCATTTTTTGTACAAAGTTCAGACGAGTTTAGGAGAGTTTTACATTTTTTCTGCCAGTGAGCTCCAATCAGAAACGCGAATGAGAAGGTTTTTTTTTCCTGCCTCTAAACGTTGTTCTCAAAAATATGCCTGTAAACGTCCTAATGTGTATGGATAACATTGAGTTGCTTCTACAGGCAGAACACAAAACTCCTGTAGAAGCAAAGTTTTTTATTCCAGTGTGCATGGAGCCTAAGTGTCCTCTAATTTTGTTGGTTAGTATGCCCCCTTTAATGGTTCTCAGTGTGCCCCCTTTATTGGTTCTCAATAGGTTCTCTTCATTGTGTTAAGTGTTCTGTGTGCCCCTACTGCTGCCCAGTGGTTATTGTCCTCCATTCTATGGTAGTCATTGTCAGCTTCAATATTAAATAGTGTTGCTCACGAATATTCGTATTGCGAATATTCGGCTCGAATATGGCATATTCGAGTATTCGCGATATATTTTGAATTTCGCTGTGAATATTCGCAATTCCGAATATTCGCATTTTTTCAATTTTATTTTTAAAACAGATCACATCCTATCGACATCTAAAAGCATTGCTGGTATGATTAGAGACCCTGGGCCGAGTAGCTAAGCTGAGGAGATCCTTTTATGTTGCCGAATTGAAAAAAAAAAATTGCGAATTTTCGCTAATGCGAATGCGAAAATGATTGCGAATTTTCGATAACTGTGGTAGGAGAACTCTGGTTGTCTCTGATGCAAAAGGGGGGGGCTTTGTGTATTTTTCTGTTATGAATATTTGTATGTTTGATATTATTTTTTTTTGTAAGAAGGAAAAAATTGCGCATACCTTAAAAAAAGGGGAGAATACAGCAGCAACTCAAAAATGTTATACAACATAAATTAATACAAGACAGAAAATGGAGTCGCTCTACAAGAATAAAAAATATGTCTAGTGACAAGACATGTGGGCAAATTATAAAATAAGCAAGCGCAAATAACTTGTGAAATACACAGTGAAACAAATATATAAAGAAATATAGTCCCAATAATAGAAAAATAATCTTTCATAAAAATGTCTTTGATATGTGAAGTGAAAAAAAGTCCAAAGCATGCAGCATGAACGTGTTCAATCTTCAAGGTGTTTGATTGACAAACGGCTGTGACAGATGGATAGAGTAAAGAATCACCACCAATGCAAAACACTTTTTATTTTCTATTGTAAAATATCACGAATATTCTGAGCCAATCAGAGTGCTCCTTCCGCATTTGCCGAATATTCGCAATTATTTTGTATTGTAAAATATCACGAATATTCTGAGCCAATCAGAGTGCTCCTTCCGCATTTGCCGAATATTCGCAATTATTTTGTATTGTAAAATATCAAGAATATTCTGAGCCAATCAGAGTGCTCCTTCCGCATTTGCCGAATATTCGCAATTATTTTGTATTGTAAAATATCAAGAATATTCTGAGCCAATCAGAGTGCTCCTTCCGCATTTGCCGAATATTCGCAATTATTTTGTATTGTAAAATATCACGAATATTCTGAGCCAATCAGAGTGCTCCTACAGCATTTGTCGAAATTGTGCAGTAAATATCGCATTCGCATTTTGCGAAATTTCGAAAAAATATCAAGAATATTCTGAGCCAATCAGAGTGCTCCTACCGCAGTTATCGAAAATTCGCAATTATTTTCGCATTCGCAATAGCGAAAATTCGCAATCATTTCATTTCGATAAAATATCACGAATATTCGAATTTAGCGAATATATCTCGAATATTCGACTATATATTCGAGATATATCGCGAAATCGAATATGGCGTATTCTGCTCAACACTAATATTAAAGTTGATGACTGGGTAGTACACAAATGAATGCAGTTTTAAATAAATGAATATGTCACTAAATATTTTTTTTATAATTGAAAGCAGTATTAAGCATCTACGTTTGACTTTGTGTCAGCCTATTGTGGCAGAGTGAGGCTCTGTCCCAATAAAAATGAAGATGGTGTTGAAATGGACACAGAGGGCCAGATCCACATAGAAATGGATCAGCGCAGCGTATCAGAGATACTTTACGCCGCCGTATCTTACCTGGCTTTAAGTCGAATCCTGGAAGATTTTGCGCCGTAAGTTACGGCGGCGTAGTGTATTTCTGGCGACGGAATTCAAATCGGCGATTAGGGGGCATGTTTCATTTAAATGAAGCGCGTCCCCGCGCCGAATGAACTGCGCATGCTCTGTTTCGAAATTTCCCACCGTGCATTGCGCGAAATGACGTCGCAACGATGTCATTTTTTTAACTTAGACGTGAATTACGTCCATCCCTATTCACGGACGACTTACACAAAAAAAAAAAAAATTTCAAATTTCGACGCGGGAACGACGGCCATACTTAACATGGCAAGTCTATCTATACGCCGCAAAATACCAGCTTTAACTATACGCCGGAAAAAGCCGACTAGAGACGACGTAAGAGAATGCGACGGCCGCGCGTACGTTCATGGATTGTCGGAAAAAGCTAATTTGCATACCCGACGCGGAAAACGACGCAAACTCCACCTAGCGGACACCGAAGTATTGCATCTACGATCCGAAGGCGTACAAAGCCGTACGCCTGTTGGATCAAACCTAGATGCCGTCGTATCTTGGTTTGAGGATTCAAACTAAAGATACGACGCAGGAAATTTGAAAGTACGCCAGCGTATCAGTAGATACGCCGGCGTACTCTCACTGTGGATCTGGCCCAGAATCTCCAACCCTGTGTCCAGATCTTACAGATAGCCTGCAGGGTGTGTGCTCAGGTGAACACAGCTCATATATAATGAAGGGCTGGGGAGAGTCAAAGAAGGAGGAAGGTGGAGTGTGTGCAGCTGGCTGCTGTTTCAAGACACTGTGTGTGGAAAGCTGTCTGCCCTGTGGAAGACTACATCCCTGGTGTGGGGGGACTTTGTGCCTGACGGACTGGGAGGCTGGTAGACCTGAGGTGGCTAGCGAGTCCAAGGGGGACTGAAGGAAGTCCTGAAGTCTGGGAGACAGTGGGCTGGAGAATCCTGTTGAAGCCAGGAGTGGGCCAGGTTTAACAGGTAACAGCACGGCAAAGTAAGCCTAGGAGCCAGGAGGCTTGGTATTTTTGGTTATATGAACTGTACTGGAGAAGAACCCCTGCGTGGGAAATCCTATGTGTGAACTTTTATTTTGTTTCCTTTTAAATAAAAATGGGCTGCCATGCCCTCAAAACTGACAACTGACTGCTCTAGACTAGCTAAAAAACACATTTACCATTTGAGTTAAACACCCCCCTATTACACTATATATAAAGAAGAATTTTTGGGACTTTTTTTTTTATATCATTTTATTGGTGTCTTTTAGCAAAGAGATACAGACATCATCTTAATAAAAAGAGTATAAACTCGATTAAGAAAATTTGTTCTTAACAGGCATAGACAACCACTTTTTCAAACTTTCTAAAGCGAGTAATGATAAAAAGAATGTGAGGCGGGAAGAGAGAAAAAGGAATAGCGTAGGAGAGGCGTTAGTAGGAAAGAAAGGAGGTGAGAGTGAAAGTAGAAGAGGGGAGCAAAGAAACTTTAAATAGTTATCGATACTGAAGCTATGCTAGAAAACAATTAGATCTAAAGATGGTTTCCATATAACATGTGACCCTTGTCAGTGAAAATGAAGGGAGCTGAGTTCAGATTACTTTTTTCAGAAGACGTCAGGCATTGGTCAATGACGGATGACCATCTTTTGTCGAACTTCAGATTGGGTTTGTAAGGAGAAGTTAAGGCATCCAATTTTTCTCTGTAGAGTAGGGCTTTAAGGCTCCTTATGGTTTCGGGTAGAGATGGAGGGTTAGGAGATATCCAACGGTTAAAAATATTCCTGCGGCGATAAGCAACGTAAGTAGTATCCATTGGAGATCACCTTAAGTTAGCCCTTTGGGGGCCATTGGGAAATTCAGTTTTTGTGGCGGGAATCCAAATAGTAACAACATAGGCTCCTTGTCCGGTAAGAATTTTGTCACCCTTTGTATAAACTGTAATACTGAAGACCAATAAGCGTCGATCCGTGGGCAGGACCATAGGCGATGCAGTAGAGATGGTTTGTGAGCAGAACACCAAGGGCAGGATAGACTCATGTTAGACAGTTCCTTGAGAATGGGTAATATGCCCTATGTATTATTTTAAACTGAGTTTATCTCCAGGATTCACTTGGTGTCAGGAGTCTAGTCATCTTATAGCCTGTAAAGATGTTGTCAATATCTGCATGATCTGGTAGATCCTTCAACCAGGAGGACATGGAGATGTTATGCAAAGATTTCTAGAGTTTCCCGCATAGGAGAAGATATATGTCCGAGATGGAGTGATGGTTTTCCGATATTAGCTTACCCATAAAAGAAGATTGAAATCTTATTGTTTTCTTCAGACAAATTTTGCTGATAAAGTCCGTCTATTGCATAATATGTATGAAGTGGTGTGGAGGCAGCTGAAATTCTTCTGCAATCTGCGGAAAAGATTTGGGGACGTTGTTTGCTACATGATAGAGAGAGAGCAGGCCTTCGTCAATCCTTTGTCCCTTCATTTACAGAATGGTTCATATTGAAGCCCAAGTGGGAACATTGGGTTTCCCTGAATTGGGAGAAATTTGGATACGTATGGAGATAAGCCCAATTTTTTCCTCACCTCTCTCCAAGCTACTATTGTATCTCTGAAAAGCAGATTTTGTTTGATATGTTTGGGAGTCTTCTGCAGCGAACTGTGCAGGAGAGCGGTTAAATTGAACGGGTGGACCATATCTGATTCCAACCCAAAGTTGTAGTATCTAGAGGATTGCAAGATCCAATTCATTCATATTCTTAGCAAACAAGCTAAATTATACAATCTAATGGAGTGCTCACCCCCGAAGGAGCAGCTGATTAGTTTTGGGACCGGCTTTCTAAGTTACCTTCTTGACTTGGTCTAGGGGTGACTTCTGTGAGTGTGCGCAAAGAGCAAGTGTCCAAACACCAATTCAGTTTTTCAATGCTTTATTCCAGGGCCCAACCTGGCCAACATCAACATGACACACGATACAGAAGGTGGATGAGCGTAGAGGAACTTTTAGTATCAGGCCTTGGATATTCAGAGAGAGCAAGCCTGCTCTCAGCAATAGTGTAGCTCAATTAGTCACCACCCCAATCAGGGTGGGTAAAGTGCCCCCGGACAGGCAGCTATCTCAGGCCTGGCAGCCGGAGCGTCACCTATAAATCACTGGGAGGAAACAGACCTCTGCCACAGGCCTGACTCAGGGCCTCTGCCACAGGCTGGATAATTTTGGATTTGTGATAAAACAGTTTGAGCAAATCCTCCCAGTCAGTTCAATCAATGTCACCCACTGACAGCTTGAGCATACCTGTCATACGGTGTGGTGACCGGATCCCCGATGGTTTGTCTGGGCCTCTTGGACAACCTCTAGTTCTAGGTTCTCCCGAGCCAATCCCCCATCGCACAGCTCCCAGCTTAGGATCCTCTCAGCAGAAGGCAGGGACCCAGCAAGTCGCTGGGGCCCCTTTCAATAGTAGGAAGAGGCTCCGCATGGTACACGGCCTCAGCATGGCAGGACACGGTGGCGGGGCCCATGGATGCGCATACCCTGAAGGTGGGTACCGCACCTGGAACTCGGGCCCCACAAGCAGAACCCGCCAAAAGCGTCTGCCCCAGATATATCCCCCCCCCAGCATGCCCAACGAGGGAAGACTCCTCTGATTGGCTGCTGGGAGCAGGTGGGTCTGCCAGAATCCCTCTAGCGCCAACTGCCGCCCAGGGGTGTCAACGTACCCCTGGAGTGCAGACTGACCTACAGGACAAATTCTGGAATGGACAGTAGCCTGATTTTCCATAATTTGTGAATGGGAGTAAAACTAAGCCTCCCATTCCCCACTAACTTTTGTGTAGCGCCTGTACTGAAAGTAGGGGGGCGCTACACTAATATTTGGGAGGTTGGCACCGCCCTCGCTTTTCTGGAGGAATAGTTTTGACATGGCTATTCTTGGTTTGCCCTTCTTCCACAAGAAATTCGTAATTGCCTTATTTAGAATCTGTATATCTTTGTGCTTCAATAGCAGTGGCAAGGTTTGTAGGGGATATAGTAAGTGGGCAAAACTAACCATTTTGAATAGCGCACATCTCCCAAAGAGCGAAAGCAGTAGGTTGGTCCAGACCTCCAACTCACCCACAATTTTTGAAATCAGAGGAGGATAGTTGAGACAGTAAAGAGAGGATGTGTCACGGTCTGGGGTCAGGCTCAGAGGCCAGTAGCTATAGCAGCTGAGCAGGTCACCCTGGCTGATGACACGGGGTCACCTGAGGTGCGGAATCTAAGCGCTAACCGGTATTCACCAGAGCTCCTGAAGGTGGAGATGGATTTTGCTGCGTGTTAGCGCCAGGTCGCGGTCCTCAGGATTGCCCCACCAGGAGGTGAGAAAGCCGGGGTACAATAGCAGATAAGCAGGTAAGGATCAAACAGAAGCGTGGTCGGTAAACAAGCCAAAAGGTCGGTAATGAGTATTTGTAGATTGGGATCAGGCAGAAGCGTAGTCGATAACAAGCCAAGGGTCGATAACGAGTATTCGTAGGTTGGGATCAGGCAGAAGCGTAGTCGATAACAAGCCAAGGGTCGATAACGAGCAGTAGCAAATATGGACGGCAGCAGAGAAGACAGGAGCGAGATACAGGCTGGAGATAGCACAATATTCTGGCAAGGAGGAAGTGCAGAGACATGGCTTATATCAGGAAGTTGGTGGGAGGAGCAAGGGGTTCAAGGTTCAAGACAATCAAGACACAAGGCAGGAATGTTCAATGGATCAGATGGGTTTGTCCAGCAGATCAGACAGGGAGCTATCCAGCATCCCAGATAGCTCAGTGAGAAGGTTCACTGCCAGACACAGCTGAGGTCCCAGGTTCGAATCCAGGTCCTGACAGTACTCCCCTCCTCCCAGGACGTCCACTGGACGTCTTAGGGCCAGGTTTCTGAGGGAACCTCTGGTGAAATTCCCTTGTTAATCTAGGGGCATGGACATTCTTTGCAGGCTCCCAAGAATTTTCTTCTGGCCCATAGCCTTCCCATTGAACCAAATATTGCAGTTTGTTCCTAGAGATCCTGGAGTCAAGAATTTTTCCCACTACAAATTCTTCTTCACCCTGTACCTCAACAGGTGGAGGAGGAGGATGAATTCTTCCAGAAAAGGCATTTTCATGAAACTGTTTGAGTAGTGATATATGAAAAACAGGGTGAATCTTCATATTGTCAGGAAGTTTTAGGCGAAAAGTGACAGGGTTGATTTGAGCAGAAATCTCAAAAGGTCCAATAAACTTTTGACCCAACTTAGCACATGGAACCTGAACCTTTAAATTTTTGGTAGATAACCAGACCTTGTCACCTACCTGAAAGGTGGGAATAGACCTACGGTGTCTGTCAGCAGCCTTCTTGTAATATTCCTGCGCCTCCTTCAATGTATCGGTCAATTTCTCCTGGATCTCATGTAATGAAGTTAGTCTGTTGGTAACAGCAGGAATTGAAGTTGGGATAGGGAGATCAGGAATAAAAACTGGATGATACCCGGTGTTTAGGAAAAAAGGGCTTTGGGAAGTGGAGCTATGTTTAGAATTATTATAAGCAAACTCAGCCGTAGGAAGGTAGTCCACCCAGTCGTCCTGGAGATAACTCACGAAACATCGAAGGTATTGCTCCAGAGTTTGATTGGTCCTCTCGGTTTGACCATTAGACTGTGGATGAAAAGCTGAGGACAGATTAATTGTTACACCCAAAGCTGAGCAAAAACTTTTCCAAAATTTTGAGGTAAACTGTACCCCTCTGTCAGACACCACATCATCAGGAATTCCATGAAGTTTAAAAACTTCTCTAACCATTACCTCAGCAGTATGTTCGGCAGAGGGTACCCCCTTCACTGGAATAAAATGAACCATCTTAGTGAGACGGTCAACGACTACTAGAATGATGGTCATTCCTTTCGAAAGAGGAAGGTCAACCACAAAGTCCATAGAAATTGACCCCCATGGTCTTGATGGAACAGGCAGTGGTAGAAGTAACCCCAGAGGAGAAGATCGGGGTGTCTTATTGCGAGCACAGGTTAGACATGAAGCCACATATCTCTTTACATCTTTCTTGTACCCAGGCCACCAAAAGGAACGTGATAAGAGTTCTTCTGTCTTAGAAACCCCAAAATGACCAGCAAGTTTAGAGTCGTGTACCAACCTGAGGGCTTCTACCCAAACTGATTCAGGTACATAGAGGCAATGTGCTTGAGTCCAAAAACCATTGTTGTACTTGAGGTTAATGTCTTTAGGAGGATTATTAAGAAGTTGGTCATTCTCATACCCCTCCTTGAGGAGATTAAGAAATGTCTTTGAACTTGTGGCCCCTAGAAAGTTCTTTTGAGGCAGGATTGTACATTCAGAGTTTCTTTCCTGGAGGGGCCCAGGCAACATCCGTGATAGGGCATCAGCCTTACCATTCCTTGACCCTGGGCGGTACGAGATAACAAAATTGAACCTAGAGAAGAAAAGGGTCCAACGTGCTTGTCTAGATGACAACCTTTTAGCAGACCTAATAAATTCTAAATTTCTATGATCGGTGAGAACGGTTACAGGATGCTTAGCCCCTTCCAACAGATGCCTCCACTCAGAAAATGCTTCCTTAATTGCCAGCAGCTCCTTGTTTCCAATGTCATAATTCCTCTCGGCAGGAGACATCAGTCGAGAGAAATAAGCGCAAGGATGAAGCTGCATTTTTTCTCCAATTCGCTGAGAAAGGATAGCTCCCACAGCAGAATTAGAAGCATCAACTTCTACGATGAAAGGTAGTTCTGGATCTGGATGTACCAGGATTGGCGCAGAAGTGAAGAGAGTTTTAAGTTTATTAAAGGCAGTCTGTGCCTCAGGTGACCACAAAAAGGGCATCCCTTTCTTTGTCAGCTGTGTAATTGGAGCAATTACCTTGGAGAAATTCCTTATAAATCTTCTGTAAAAGTTGGCAAATCCAACAAATCGCTGTATCTCCTTAACAGTTCTAGGGACAGGCCAATCCACCACTGCTTTGATCTTATCAGGATCCATGCTTACCCCTTCAGAAGAGATTATGTATCCCAAGAACTGGATCTGAGTTTGTTCAAACTCGCACTTTTCTAGTTTGATGTAAAGTTTATTCCGCCTTAATCTCTCGAAAACAATACAGACATGTTTGCGGTGTTCTTCCAAAGTATCAGAGAAAATGAGAATGTCATCCAAGTATGCTATTACAAACTGATCAAGCAAATCTCGAAAAACATCATTAATAAAATGTTGAAAAGTTGCGGGAGCATTGCAAAGCCCAAAGGGCATGACCAAAGACTCAAAATGTCCATATCTGGTTCTGAAAGCAGTTTTATATTCATCCCCCGGACGAATGCGGACAAGGTTGTTTGCCCCCCGTAAATCTAATTTGGTAAAGAGTTTGGTGGAGCGGAGTCTCTCAAGCATTTCTGGAATGAGCGGGAGTGGATATCGATTCTTAATTGTGATCCTATTTAAATCTCTGTAGTCAATACACGGACGCAGGGTGGAGTCCTTCTTTACCACAAAGAATAAGGCTGCCCCAGCAGGAGAGGTTGAGTGTCTGATAAAACCCTTCTCTAGATTCTCATTAATCCACTCTTTAAGCACCTTCAGTTCAGGTTCTGATAAAGAATAAAGGCGCCCAAATGGTATTTCTGCCCCTGGAAGCAATTCAATGGGACAATCATAAGAGCGATGAGGAGGCAGCTGATCTGCACCCTTTTTATCACAAACGTCCCGAAACTCAAGATATTGTGGAGGTAGCTTGTCGTATGACTTAATGGTTGCCAAAGCTGCTTGTAAATCCTGGGTTGGTGAAGGGCTTATTTGATAAGATTCTTTGCAATGTCTTTTGCAGTGGTCAGATGTAAAGCTTAAAGAACGTGTCTCCCAGTTGATGGAGGGATTATGGATAGAGAACCAAGGAATGCCTAGGATAATAGGGAATTTGGGTGATGTGATCAGCTCAAAGCTGATGGTCTCCTGATGGTCAGTCTCAATTAAGAGCTTCAGTGGAATGGTCTCGTGGGTAACTGGTCCTGAAGACAAAGGTGAGCCATCCACAGTTTCCATATTAATAGGGGCGAGTTTATTTCTTATTAGAATGTTATTACTTTGGGCAAATTCTATGTCCATGAAGTTTCCCCCGGCCCCTGAGTCCAGCATAGCAGAGCAAGGTATTTCATTGCTTTCAACGATAAGCCTTATTGGGATAACAAAATGAGTTGATACGGAATTAACTTTATTTGCTTCCTGAATCAAAAGTGAGACGGACTGAGAAATTAAGTTTATTTGTTCAGATACTGTAACATCCGTTGCTGCAATTGTTCTTTTAAATTTATTGGGACAATTAACTGCATAATGTCCGGAGTCTCCACAATACAGACATAAGTTCTCTGAACATCGTCTATCTTTCTCCTGAGTAGTAATAGACCTTTTAATAGCATCCACCTGCATAGGTTCAGGAGCGTCAGAATCAGGAAAAACTCTTGGACCCTTAGGCGAATACTGAGTAGTAGAAAAACGCATGCCACCATTACTGCCTAAGATTCCCAGTCTCTCCTTTCTCCTTTCAGTAAGTCTCTGATCAATTCGAATACATAATTTAATGAAAGCCTCGAGGTCGTCAGGACTTTCTACTCTGGCAAGCTCATCTTTTACTTGTTCCGAGAGTCCTTGACGGAACTGACTCTTTTGTGCTGCTGGATTCCAATTGGTATCTGAGATCCAGCGTCGAAATTCAGTTGTGTACTCTGCAACAGAGCGTCTACCCTGCCGTAAATTGTGCAATTTAGCCTCAGCAGTAGCGCAGCGGTTAGGATCATCAAAAACTTGGTTCATCGCAGTCACAAAAGAATTGAAATCATCCAGGACGACATCATCTTTCTCCACATAAGGGGAGGCCCAGGCTAAAGCTTCCTCAGTCAGGAGGTTGATAATAAACAGCACCTTTTTCCTTTCAGAAGTAAATGCAGCAGGTTGCATCTGAAAGTATATACGACATTGATTAAGGAACCCTCTATAATTGCGGCGGTCTCCGTTAAACTTAAGTGGTAGGGGCATTCGTGCATTAGAATCTACAGCAGCAGTATCTCGGGCACGAAAGTCACACAATTGTTTATTCAGATCAAGGATTTCCTCCTGTAGCGCTTTCAGTTAAATTTGTAACTCTGAAATCTTTTCCTGGGAGTTAACAGCATACGTCTGCAACTCACCGATTTGCATTCTGAGAGGGGCTACAGCAGCTGCTACAACGGCCTCCATGTTTTGGGCCAGAATATTCTGTCACGGTCTGGGGTCAGGCTCAGAGGCCAGTAGCTATAGCAGCTGAGCAGGTCACCCTGGCTGATGACACGGGGTCACCTGAGGTGCGGAATCTAAGCGCTAACCGGTATTCACCAGAGCTCCTGAAGGTGGAGATGGATTTTGCTGCATGTTAGCGCCAGGTCGCGGTCCTCAGGATTGCCCCACCAGGAGGTGAGAAAGCCGGGGTACAATAGCAGATAAGCAGGTAAGGATCAAACAGAAGCGTGGTCGGTAAACAAGCCAAAAGGTCGGTAATGAGTATTTGTAGATTGGGATCAGGCAGAAGCGTAGTCGATAACAAGCCAAGGGTCGATAACGAGTATTCGTAGGTTGGGATCAGGCAGAAGCGTAGTCGATAACAAGCCAAGGGTCGATAACGAGCAGTAGCAAATATGGACGGCAGCAGAGAAGACAGGAGCGAGATACAGGCTGGAGATAGCACAATATTCTGGCAAGGAGGAAGTGCAGAGACATGGCTTATATCAGGAAGTTGGTGGGAGGAGCAAGGGGTTCAAGGTTCAAGACAATCAAGACACAAGGCAGGAATGTTCAATGGATCAGATGGGTTTGTCCAGCAGATCAGACAGGGAGCTATCCAGCATCCCAGATAGCTCAGTGAGAAGGTTCACTGCCAGACACAGCTGAGGTCCCAGGTTCGAATCCAGGTCCTGACAGGATGGTTCTTTACCAATTTGTATACCCAAATATGTAATGTGTTTCTCATTCTCATTGAAAGGAGAAGGCAGCAGCCAGGACTGTGAAGGTTTGGCGCTAAGTGGAAGGATTTCGCTCTTAGTAAAGTTTGTTCAGGCCAGAGCATTTGTGAAAGGAGTCAAATATTGTTTGGATGGCAGGGATATCCGTTTGAGGAGAGGTAGTAAAAATCAGTATGTCATCCGCAAAAAGAGCGACTCTCATGTCTTCCTGCCCAAAAGGAATGCCATGAATGTGAGGAGTTGTATTAAGGTGGCGTGAAAGTGGTTCAATGGCTAAGTTGAAAAGCAGAGGGGAGAAGGGGCAACCCTGCCTCGTGCCCTTGTGTAAACGTATGGGGTTTGATTGTACACCTGCAGCTATGACTGTTGCCGACAGGGCAGAGTAGAGGTTGTGAATAAATTGATAAAAGGGGCCTGTCAATCCAAATTTTTGCATTACTAGGGATAACCAATGAAAACTTACATTGTCAAAAGCTTTTTCAGCGTCAAGGGTAAGTATTGCTACATCTTTTAATGGGTGCTGTTTTGTGAATTCCAGAGCGGCAAGTGCTTTTCTCAAATTAGAAGATGCTGATCTACTGTTAGTGAAACCTGACTGTGTGCGGTGAAAAAGGGAGGGCATAATGGTTGCCAATCTGGAGGCCACTATTTTTTAGAGTATTTTGGAATCTACATTCAGTAGAGAGATTGGACGGTAGGATCCTGGATCCTGAGGGTCCTTATCTTTTTTGGCTATAAGTTTTATGTTGGCTAGCTGCCAAGTCGGAAGATAAGGTCCTCCATCCCAAATGGAATTATTTACCAATAGCAATGAAGGAGATACTTCCTCTCGCAACAGCTTGTAAAATTCGGATGTATACCCATCTGGGCCTGGGGCTTTGCCATTGGATAGGCCTCTGATGGCGACTGCAATTTCCTCTTCAGCAGAGGCGTATCTAGTGAAAATGGCGCCTATGGCAAGCACTGAAACTGCGCCCCTGTCAAAACATTTGAAACCCATCTTTCAGATAATACTGTCAGTATATACAGGTATATAGGGAGAACAGTAGGTTAGTGGTTGGGATTTGCCTCACTTGGTTTGAATTTGGGCCAGGAAGTTATCTGCATGTAGTTTGCATGTTCTCTTGGTGTGGGCACACTCCATAGCCATGTTGGTAGGTGATTGTATTGTATTGTGATTTTATGTGATAGACCAACACAAAGTGCCAGGTTAGGTGATATACAGTAGTGCCAGGTTAGGGTGGCATAGTGGCAGGTTAGAGTAGTATAGTGCCAGGTTAGGTGATATACAGTAGTGCCAGGTTAGAGTAGTATAGTGCCAGGTTAGGTGATATACAGTAGTGCCAGGTTAGGTGGTATAGTGTCAGGTGATATACAGGTTAGGGTGGTATAGTGTCAGGTTTGGTGGTATAGTGCCAGGTTAGAGTAGTATAGTGCCAGGTTAGGTCATATACAATAGTGCCAGGTTAGAGTAGTATAGTGCCAGGTTAGGTGATATACAGTAGTGCCAGGTTAGGTGGTATAGTGCCAGGTGATATACAGGTTAGGGTGGTATAGTGTCAGGTTTGGTGGTATAGTGCCAGGTTAGTGTAGTATAGTGCCAAGTTAGGTGATATACAGTAGTGCCAGGTTAGGTGGTAGTGCCAGGTGATATACAGTAGTGCCAGGTTAGGGTGGCATAGTGTCAGGTTTGGTGGTATAGTGCCAGGTTAGGGTTGTAGTGCCAGGTGATCTACAGTAGTGCCAGGTCAGGGTGGTATAATGTCAGGTTTGGTGGTATAGTGCCAGGTTAGAGTGGAAGTGCCAGGTTAGGTGGTATAGTGTCAGGTGGGATAGTGCCAGGTTAGGGTGGTATAGTGTCAGGTTAGGTGGTATAGTGTTAGGTGGTATAGTGTCAGGTTAGGGTAGTAGTGCCAGGTTAGTGTAGTAGTGCCAGGTTAGGTGGTATAGTGTCAGGTTAGGGTAGTAGTGCCAGGTTAGGGTGGTATAGTGTCAGGTAAGGGTAGTAGTGCCAGGTTAGGTGGTAATAGTGCCAGGTTAGGTGGTATAGTGTCAGGTTAGGGTGGTAGTGCCAGGTTAGGTGGTATAGTGTCAGGTTAGGGTGATAGTGCCAGGGTAGGCGGTATAGTGTCAGGTTAGGGTGGTAGTGCCAGTTTAGGTTGGTATAGTGTCAGGTTAGGTGGTATAGTGCCAGGTTAGGTGGTATAGTGTCAGGTTAGGGTAGTGCCAGGTTAGGGTAGTAGTGCCAGGTTAGGTGGTATAGTGTCAGGTTAGGGTAGTGCCAGGCTAGGGTAGTAGTGCCAGGTTAGGTGGTATAATGTTAGGTTAGGGTAGTAGTGCCAGGTTAGGGTAGTAGTGCCAGGTAAGGTGATATAGTGTCAGAGTAAATATATGACATGAATAGATAAGAGAATGCTGGTCCTGTCCTGTCACATGCACTAAAAGCACAAATCTATGACTGCAGAGCCTCCTTCTCCCCCTCCCTGAAGTAAACATGAAAAAAAACCTCACATGGCCTCAGCAAGCAGAGGACTGATTCTGTCTTCTTCCTGGAACTAAAGGCGAAATGTGGGAGGGGAAGAGGGAGGGGCTGCAACAGGGACAAAGCATTATTGGCTAACACCTGAGAATAGCTCTGTAATTGCTGTGATGATCGTTTTAATAGGGAGGGGTACAGATGTGCAACGACTCCTCTTCTTCCCATGGACAGCAACTTCACTCGCCGCCCCCCCCTATACACTGCACGGCCGCGGAGAGTGAGCGCCTACCCTGCAGGGAGAACAGTGGGATGTGCCAGAGGGGGGAGTCACCTGACCCACACAATGAAACGCTTTCCCAGAGCTTCATGGGAGAGGAGAGCACAGATTGTGTGCTCTGCTGGGGATCCTCTCTGAGCAGTGTGTGGACTGTAGCCACTCACCAGCGCCCCCTTCCTGCGGCGCCCATGGCACGTGCCACATCTGCCATACCTTAGATACGCCATTGCTCTTCAGTAATTGGGGAATTTCGTTTTTGCAAATGATCCGGGTGAATTTGCGGAAGGATAGTGGCGTCTAGCCAATTGGACGCAGTGGCTATGTCTATCGGTTCCTTGGCATAAAGGTTAGTGTAAAATAATTCTAATGTACTATTGATGTCCTTAGGTGACGTGGAAAGGGAGCCATCTAAGTTGTGCAGTGCCTTAATATGCGTGGGCTAATACCGTCTCTTGGTGAGTCCGGCCAGCAATTTCCCCTCCTTATTTCCAAATTTATGGTAGTGAAATTGGGCAGAAGACATTTTAGTCTGTTCTAAGTTTTCAGCCCAGGTGGCAAAGAGAACCTTGGCTTCCAACCATGTTCTGCGATTTTTCAGCAGTGTTCCCGTTCGCAAGACGCATCTGAGCTGCTCTAACTCTGTCTACTAAATATTGATTTGAGCTTTCTTCTTGTATGCCAAAGTAAACAAAATGATCTTACCTTGCATGAATGACTTGCCCGCCTCCCAAAATAGATCAGATTATTTTTGTGCTGGCTATTATTGAGTGCCTATTCTGACCATGCCTCTACTAACATCATCTTAAAACTGTCGTTTTGAGTCAAAAACTTTGGGAACCTCCATTGTCTAAAATCTGGGTGAGCACGGAAATCATCTAAAGTGACCAAAATGGGGGAATGATCTGAGATAACCATGCCGTGTATACATGAGTCCCTAATCCTATACAGCATGGGGTGAGTGCAGAGGAAGTAGTTGAGCCTAGCGTAAGAGTGATAGACTGGGGAGGAAAAGGTAAATATCCAGATTCACGTAGAGCGGCGTATGTTTAAGCGGGCGTAGCGCATCTCATATGCGCTAACGCCGACGTAACACAGAGAGGCAAGTACAGTATTCACAAAGCACTTGCTCCCTAAGTTACGGCGGCGTAGCGTAAATGGGCCGGCGTAAGCCCACGTAATTCAAAGT
This sequence comes from Rana temporaria, assembly GCF_905171775.1. Classification (NCBI taxonomy): domain Eukaryota; kingdom Metazoa; phylum Chordata; class Amphibia; order Anura; family Ranidae; genus Rana; species Rana temporaria. The sequence goes on from NC_053492.1 coordinate 345,772,467, forward strand.
AGGCTGGTAGTGGGAGTGTTGTATTGAACTTAATCGTGACCCCATTTGAATGCATGGCCGAACGAACGGCACATGCGCGCCCATGCAAAGAATCACGTCGCAAATACTCCCTACGATACGATGTCACAATGCGTACGACGTGAAACCTCACTTATGCCCAGCCCCATTCACGTACGACTTACATAAACAACGTAAAATCCGACGGCACTTCTGACGTCCATACCCTAAACGACTTAGACCAGCTTTTTGGTGGTTTAACTTTACGCCGGAAAAACGCCTTGCGTAAACGACAAAGATTACAGAGACGGGCGCAAGTACGTTCGTGAATCGGCGTATCTAGCTCATTTACATATTCAACATGTAAATCAACGGAAGCGCCCCTTGCGGCCAGCGTAAATATGCACCTAAGATACGACGGCGTAGGGGACTTACGTCGGTCGTATCTTGGCCAAATTCAGGCGTATCTGGTTTCCAGAATATGCTTAAAGATACGACGGCGCACATTCAGACTTATGACGTCGTATCTACTGATACGCCGTCGTAAGTCTCTCTGAATCTGGCTAAAAGTCTTTATTTAAAGGGTGGAGCAATCTCCATACATCTATTAAGTTCAAAGCCTGAACCATATGGTGCAAATGAGTGTATTGCACAGACTGGCTCGGTCTTGGGCGATGATGAGGTTTGGATCTATCTTCCTGGTCGTTAATGGTCGAGTTAAAATCCCCCTATAAGGTGAGGGACATTACAGTCTTTTGACAAACTAGCTGCTAAGTCGGTAAAGTAAATCTAGTCAGGAGAATTAGGAGCATATACATTGGACAATCTGATTTCACTTGACTGAAATGTAAGGTGAATGGAGGTCAATCTGCCCTCCTCATCTTTGTCAACAGATATTACATCATAAGCTAAGTTTTTATGCAGAATGATGAGAGTGCCCGCCTTACGGCCCTTGGATGCAGAGCCTATCACTCTCTCTACCCAAAGAATACTCATGCGAAAGAAGTCGCATTCCACCAGGTGTGACTCCTGGAGTAGAGCTATCTCAGTTTTTAACCTTTTTAGGTGCCTGAGTATCTTCATGCGTTTTATCGGGGAGCGTAGACCCTAAAAGGAGTTGTAAAGGAAAAAAATGTTTTGCCTAAAATTAATGTCTGCAAGGTAGACAGACAGAATAGTGTAATGATTCTGTTAAAAAAAAAGTAAATACTTATTAAATTCCTTCATCTATATCACCCCCGGCGTTCTAGTTTCTGTTCTTTCATTCACTTCCTGGTTTGTGGTGCTCGTTCATGTAAGAACTATATTTCCCAGTATGCATTGTGGCACGCCCAGTAATTCACACCTCCTTGAAGTCTCTAAAACATAGAGAGCGTCCTGCCGCACCGATGTAGCATACCTTCCAACATTTAAAAAATTCACTGCGGGACATTCTTTGTTGTTGATGGGGGGGTCGGATCAGATTCGAGTTGTTGAGTGGGGGGGAGGTTGCAGCGGGTCAGATTGGATTTGAGTTGTTGAGCCGGGGGGGGGGGGGGGTGCCGCGGATCGGAAATTGAGTTGTCGAGTTGAGCGGGGGGGGGGTGCCGCTTGTCAAAGTTGTCTCTTACTTGTGCATGTCTCCCATTACAACGGATATTAAGTTTTTGAGCGGGGGTGCCGCTGATCGGGTGACGCTGATCACCTCACCTGTGTACAGCTGTGCATGTCTCCCCTCTGGCACCATGCTCCTCCTTCTTGCACAGCTTCCTGTGCGGAAAAATTAACCTGTTCGCGGGACTGCGGGAGGATGCAGCCTGTGCGGGAAGTTCCCGCAGAATCCGTGCTGGTTGGGAGGTATTGATGTAGTTCCCAGGAGGGGTCGAACACGCCACTGACCATCGCAGTAAAGCCTCCCTTTACGGTGGTGAGTAACAATCAGACAAGCAGGAAGTGAACAGAACAGAGAAGAAATAGAGCAACTTCTGAGCAAAAACTAAAAATGAGGAAGTGAAAAGAGGAATGTCTGCAGGTAAAGGATGCTTATTATGAAAAAAAATGTTTTCCTTTTCAACCCCTTTAACATTCCAAGATGTTATTCGGATTGGGTGCATCAATCAGCTAGGAGAGATTAAAGTTACCTGCTGAGAGAAGACCCGGGTGCATCCCATCGTGTTTCCATTTGTGACATTGGAGGAACCATCCTTTTGTAAGAAAATAGGGTACGTTAGAGGAGAAAGAAGAAAAGAGATAGAAAAAAATAATAAGAAGAAATATAACAATTCGTGACTTCACTTTTTTCCATATGCAATTCCACCAACGGATAGTACCGCTTGCCCAAAGAACAGTGTGGTGTATGCACAGGGTCAGGCACTGCTCCATTGGTGGAGCAGTCAAGGCAGAAATAAAGCTCCGGTTACTTATGCCTTTGTAAAGCTGTTCATGGCCCAAGGAACTGCATAAGATTCCCGCAGAGGGAGAGAGAATCAAAACATATAGTGATAAACAACAACTGAACAACCTTGTGGATTAACTAAGCGAGTCTTGGCACCTCTCCAGTCCGTGTCACAGGACAAAAAGGAGAGACTCTTACGACTTCAGAGACAATAGCTCTAGGTCGATGTATAATACCTTCTCGTCACTGGGTTAACAATTGCTGCCCTGGGTAATGTTCAACTGCAGTCCTGCTGAGCAAGTGTGGCGGAAGGCTTCAGGCGTTTAGGAAGATCCTTTGCTCCCTTGGTCCCTGTTTCAGCTTGTCCGTGTAGGTGTCAGATGCGACTTGCCTAGGAGAAAGCGACTGCAGAAAAGCTTGAGCCTTATCCAAAGACTGAACGGTGAGCTGTTCCGCGGCCGGGGCCTGCAGGCGGAGGATTGCCGGGTATGCTAATGTAAATCGAATGCCTCTCTTGTACAGCTCTGCACATATTGGTTGAAACTCCTTGCGTTTGCGGAAGACCTCCGCCAGATAGTCAGCGAAAATTAAAAGTGCATGACCTTCTATTATCACCGACCGTGCCTTGCAAAAGTTCTGTAAAATGTCCGTACGGTCAGCGTAATTTAGGTACTTTGCAATTACAGGCCTGGGGCGTTTGCGATCATCCGCTGGGGCTCCAATCCGGTGTGCCCTTTCCACCGTACATCTGTGGGTTATGCCAAGAGCCTCAGGAATGGTGGAGGCACAAAGATCCATCAAAGAACCTTGTTTGTGGGATTCAGGGAGGCCAATGATCTGCAAATTGTTCCTCCTGGAACGATTTTTGATGTCTTCCAAACGATCATGCATATGTTGCTGGTCTTGTATGAACTTCTCCAGTGTGGTGTTCATATTGTATTGGTCATCCTCCACTGAGAATATGAGCTGTTCAGCCGTGTTCAGCCTCTGTGTGTGCTCTCCTATCTCCCTCTGCAGTTGTTGTATGTCCTCCGCCACCGCTCTCTCTACTGCAGCTGTTATGGTGGGAGAGAGCAGGGCAGCAACAGCTTGCGCTATTTTATTATAAGAGCTGTACAGATCCTGGTGCCTCACCGCAATAGTGTCCATGGCTTCATGTGGCAGCTCACTGGCTGGAAGGCAGCCGTGTGTAAGTGGCTGTGGTGCGGAGTGTGAGGGAGACGGGCTCGTGCTGCGGCCGTCATCTTTGAGAGACCTGCGTCCCCTGAGTAGGAGGAATAAGCGTCACTCGCGCTGGCACCGGGGCTCGATTGCGGCTGGGTGAGATACCCCTCCATCCACAGCGATGCGGGGAGGACGGGTGAGTGGCTGGCCGGCCGTTCCGGAGCAGAACTGGGGTTTTGTAAGCCGATTTGTAGTCATGTAGTATACTAGAGTCACCTCTGCGGTATTGGTAAGTAGGCCACAGAAATCACATCTTCCACAAGAATAAGTGCCTTCACGTCTAGTTTTGATATTAGGATTAAGATGGCTGTTTACCAATTGGTCTTCTAAAGACCTGGATTTACGATAGGTAATTTGAGGATTTTTCCCTACATATCAAGACACAATATCATTCATAGCAAGTAAATGACAATATTTCTGAACAACTTGGCAAATCTTTTTGTGTTCCCCTGCAAATCTTGTAATAAGACGTAGAGTTTTTTCACTCCTAACATTCTTTTTAGAATGGATAAGATTCTTTCTGTCTTTCAGTTTTACTCTCTTGTAGGCTTTTTTAAGGCACGCCCTACTATATCCTCTGTTAAGAAGACGAGTCTGAAGCGCCATAGGCCTAGTACACACGAGAGGATCGATCAGCGGAAACGGTCCGGAGGTCCGTTTCCGCAGATAAATCCTCTGGCGGATTTTGATCTCATGGTTGTACTAACCATGAGATCAAAATCCCCGCGGAATTCCCTCCACGGTCACGTGTCGCGCCGTCGCCGCGATGATGACGCGGCAACGTGCGCGACGCTGTAATATAAGGACTTCCACGCATGCGTCGAATCATTACGACGCATGCGAGGGATGGATTCGGACGGATTGATCCGGTGAGTCTGTACAGACCAGCGGATCAATCCGCTGGACTGGATTCCAGCGGATCGATTTCTTAGCATGCTAAGAAATTTGGTTTTGCTGGAAATCCATCGGCCCGAAAAATATCCGCTGGGTTGTACACACCAGCGGATCTATCCGCTGAAAGTGATCCGCGGATAAATTCCAGCGGATAGATCCTCTCATGTGTACGGGGCCATAGCCTCCTGTTCATAATCCTCATCCCTGCTACAGTTTCTCCTCAGCCGAAGATATTGACTGTAGGGTATGCTTTGAATCAATTATTAAGGATACGAACTGGTGGCATGCAGGATAGTATTTTCTGCTAGAGGTTTCTGATAGAGAGATGAACCAATGGTGCCATCTGGATTGGTATAAATTGTGATATCCAAAAAATCAATAGACCTGTGGCCACAAGACAAAGTAAATTTTAAATTGTAGGTATTTGTTTCCAATCTCTTCAGAAACAGCATTAGTTCATCTTTGGTTCCTGTCCAGACCACAAATATGTCACTAAGAAGCGTCTCCATAACAACACTTTTTTAAAACAAACTACAAAATCATCTGACGAAAAAATCTCCCGCTCCCACCCCCCCCCCCAGGTACAGGTTGGCATACGATGGAGCACACTTGGTCCCCATCACAACCCCCTGCACCTAGGGGTAGTGGGAGCGGTCAAAGACACAGGTGTTATTCACAAGGATGAAGAGCAAGAGGTCTGTTACAAGTTTGTTATAGAGTTTTGATTGGGGTCCTCGCTCCGATAGGAAACCGACGACAACTCGAATCCCCCCCGAACTTGTGGGGGATCAAGTTGTAGAGGGCCTCCACATCTATTGCGACCAACCACACCCCCCCTGGAATGGATAATCCATCCAGCCAATGCAAAAGATCTGCAGTATCTTGAATGCAGGAACGTAATTACTTTACATGTGGCCGTAGGTAATCATCAACTAACTGGCTAGCTGGTTCAGTTAAGCAGCCGTTGCTAGATACTATAGGATGCTCTGGAGGAAACTGGGCGTTCTTATGTATCTTCAGCATGGTATATAAGGTTGGCAACCTCTGAGTTTTGACAGATAAAAATTCACAAGTTTTATTACCAATTAAGTTATCCCAGAATGCTGGAGTAATCAAATTATGATATTTTGTCTGGGCATATTTGACTTGGGCTAATGGAATGGGTAGATACCAATGTCGATTAGTCTGTAAGTCCATAACCATAGCCTTATAGTTGTCAAGATCCATAACAACTATATTACCTCCTTTATTAGAAGGTTTTATGATCAACTGATCATTGTTTTTTAAGGAAATTAAGGCTTGGCGTTGGACAAAATTAAGATTCAAATCTACATTGGATCGTTTCCATTTCATACTTAAAGTGGAGCTCCACCCTCTTTAACAACTTAGGGCCAGATTATCGTCCAGCGGCGTATCTCTGCGGCGGCGTAACGTATCCGATTTACGTTACGCCGCCGCAACTTAGACGGGCAAGTGCTGTATTCTCAAAGCACTTGCTCGGTAAGTTGCGGCGGCGTAGCGTAAATCGGCCGGCGTAAGCCTGCCTAATTCAAATTTGGATCAGGGGGGGCGTGTTTTATGTAAATGTACTGTGACCCGACGTGATTGACGTTTTTCACGAACGGCGCATGCGCCGTCCGTGGAAATCTCCCAGTGTGCATTGCTCCTAATACGCAGCAAGGACGTATTGGTTTTGACGTGGACATAAATTACGTCCAGCCCCATTCACGGACGAGTTATGCAAACGACGCAAAATTTTCAAATTTCGTCACGGGAACGACGGCCATACTTAACATTGATATGCCGCACTTATGCCACCATATAGCAGGGGCAACTATACGCCGGGAAAAGCGTAACGTAAACGACGTAAATTTACTGCGTCGGCCGGGTGTACGTTTGGGAATTTGCGTATCTTGCTGATTTACATATTCCGACACGTTAATCAGCATACACGCCCCTAGCGGTCAGCTTAAAAATGCAGTTACGATCCGACGGCGTAAGAGACTTACGCCTGTCGGAACTAACAGATATCTATGCGTAACTGATTCTAAGAATCAGACGCATAGATACGACCGGCCGGACGCAGAGATACAACGGCGTATCTGGAGATACGCCGTCGTATCTCCTCTAAGAATCTGGGTCTCTAGTTCTGTCCCCTTAAAAAGATTTTGCATATAATTTTTTTTTTAAAACTCACTGAGAAATGTACATCTATTTCTTTTCCCAGCCGCGGCCGCAGAAGCCTCATTGCATCATCCCCTGACTGCTAGGCCTCCTGGGAGATGTTTGTCATCAATCCCAGGAGGCCCTGGGCCATAGCATTGTGTTATTTCTAAACAGGAAATGCAATGCACTGCGATGCTCAGCGCCATTTTAATTAAGGCCGGGTACTCACGACCAAACATGTTCGCTGGAAAGTGTCCGACGGGCTGTTTCCGGCGTACAAGGCTGTTTTGTCTTTTGGCCCGCTGGCTTGTACACACCAGCGGACCATATTTCCTGGCGGACCAGAACGCGTGCACGTAAACCACGTTTGACGTCACTATAAAGGGAAAGGCCTAAGTCAATGGCGACGCCCTCTGTTCCGCTTTTGCTAGTTACGGCTTTGCTCGTGTTAGTGAAGGTTTGGTTAGAGCTGATTCGCGCTTCTCGGTCTCCGTGCTTTAGCAGGTAGTATTTTCTGGTTCAGTGCGTGTGCTTGTGGGTACGTAGTTGGCATTCGGGTACAGGCGTGCAGTTCGTTCTGCTTTGCAGCTTCGTACTGTGCGATCGTATCTGTGTGTCGTGCGTTCTTTGCAGGTACCGCTGGATTTGATTGTGCTTTCTGTTAGAGTGTGTTCTTGACTGACCAGCCGGTCGGGTTTAAAGCCATGATGGAGCAGCAGCGTCAATTTTCGCGAGTTGGTGCTGTTTATGGGATGGCTGCTGGATATGTTCATCATTCCAGTACTTTGGCAAGGAACAGGGGGAGGAGGCGTTCCTGGACCAAGAATTGGTTGCGCCAGCGTGACCAGTTCTCACATATGCCTCTGCTTAGGGAAATCCAGGAGAATAATCCTAATGACTATAGGAACTTTCTCCGCATGACGAACCCCGTATTCAACAGTCTGCTGGATCTTCTGTCCCCCTATATCACGAGGCAGGACACTGTGATGCGCCAAGCCATCACGGCCGAGCAGAGGCTTATTGCCACGTTGCGGTACCTGGCGACTGGGAGGAGCCTGCAGGACCTCAAGTTCTCGACAGGCATCTCTCCGCAGGCGCTTGGGGTCATCATACCGGACACGTGTGCTGCCATCATCAAAGTTCTGCAGGAGGAGTATATTAAGGTAAGTTTCCTCATTATAACCTCACAATGTGTCTTTAATAATGTGGGCAACTAACTTTTTATTTTATTTCCCAGATATGCTGTGTGTTTAACTAACGTTCCCTTTTCTCCCTATGCATGTTGATATCAACTTTCCATGTAATTTTATTTTTGGCCTACCTGCATATTTGTACCTTACCCAATATTAACCTGTCCAGCATGCTATCCTAGGGCCAACCCCCACCTTGCCTCTTTTAATTTAATATTTGTGTTTTTTAAACAGTTTAAACACCCCCCACCCCCCTTAAAAGTGTTTTTGTCCCCATCAGAGGGCTGTGGAGTCTCTTATTAATTAAGTGGGCCTATCTATTTGTGCACCGAAATTCTCCCTTCACAATTTGAAAATGCTATTTGAAAACTGTGAAGTTGCACAAGGATGCTTGTAGGATTATGTTTGCAATGTTTATGTGCCAAAGTACTAAATCTCTTTTTTTGTTTGTCCCCACAGCTACCCTCCACACCACAGGAATGGCAGTCTGTGGCTTCCCAATTTGCCCAGCGGTGGGATTTTCCGAACTGCGGTGGAGCAATAGATGGGAAACACGTCCGCATAGTGCCCCCACCCCACTCGGGGTCCTACTATTATAACTACAAGGGTTATCATAGTATTGTGTTGATGGCGGTGGTGTCGGCACAGTATGAGTTTCTATATGTGGACGTGGGGAAGAACGGCCGGATGTCAGATGGGGGAGTGTTCTCACGGACTGAATTCTATGATCGTCTCCAAGCTGGTGGTCTGGCATTGCCACCAGATGAAGATAATGTGAAAGGACTTCCGTTTGTGTTCCTAGCGGACGAGGCTTTCGGGCTTGGACCTCACCTAATGCGGCCTTTTCCCCAGAGGACCCTCACCTTAGAGAGGAAGGTGTTCAATTATTGGTTGTCCAGGGCTCGGAGGGTAGTCCAGAATGCCTTTGGGATACTCACCAACCGGTTCCGCCTGTTCCTGACATCGATACACTTGGCGGAATATAAATTGAACACCATTGTATTTGCCTGCTGCATTTTGCACAATTTTCTACGCAGGCACTCCCAGTCGTACCTACCCCCCATGGGCTCTGAGGTAGGACTACCCTCAGATAACATTCCTGGGCTGGACACTGGTCGCGCTGGCTTGGCCCCCCTATCTGCTCGTGAGGTACACGACAAATATGTTGAGTACTTCATGGGTGGGGGGGGGGCATTGCTATGCCAGATCATATTTCTTTCTAATTTGGCCCCCTAAAGAAAGAAATATTCACAGAACTAATAAATAATTAGACCATTGGACTTTATACAGTTGTTTGTCATTAATGCTTTTTCTCTTTTTTTCTGTCTTCCTGGTTCTCAAACTAACTTCTGCACTTCTAGTGCCAATTTTAGTTAGGCAGATTTAGTAAATAACCACAATTGCACATTATTCACTCATCTACAAACTGTGTATTGAGTCGAGAAATAAGAAGCCACTAATTTTTCAGCTTTTGATGTCACCAATTTTTTTTTTATTTTATTCCTTACTCCAAAAAAAATTATGCATTTTTGGATTCCAACATTTTTTAGGAATTTTGTGGTGAAAATATTTTTATTATATATTTTTTCAAATTTTTTTTTTTTTTTACAGTGATTAGCAAGAATACTGATAGAAACACAATGTTATAATTATATTTTTGCAAATCTACATAATAATTTGCTGGCTTGTCTCTATATATATATATATATATATATATATATATATACACACTTCAAAATGTACAACTCTTTATTTTTAGCATCAAAATCAAGGTTTTTTTTTGGTTGGTTTTCTTTAATCAATATGTATTATTTAGCTCATATTTTTGGGGTGTTTTTCAAAAACAATTCCAAAAATGTTTTTTAAGATAATATTTTTTGGGTATTTAAATTTTTTTTTTAACATTTTAAAATTTTTTGGTTGTGTTTTTCTCCAAAATATGTTTTGGTTAGTATTTATATATATTTTTTTTTTAACCCAACAAAAATGTGAGATTTATCTTTTAGAAAAATATAGCTATTTACATATATTTATATATTTTTGGGGGTCCTTATTAATTTTTTTTTATCTTAATAAATCTTTTATTTTCTTACATTTATTTCTCTTTTTTTTGTTTTGTTGATTTGTTGTTAGTTTTGGGATCTGAAACTGTAAACATTTACAACCAAAACAAGATCACCACCAAAAAGAATAATCTTTTCAAAACAGCAGTCAGTCATGGATGGTGTGCTTTCACACTGGAACACGCCAAAATTTCAAGATGCACACATTCAGTGTGAATTCACCAAATGTCATTGGTTAAACAGAGAAATGGCCACATGTGCTATCTGACATCATGGGTGATCAATGTCTGTGTTTTGTGGGAGCAAACCCTTTCTTTCTCTCAAATACTTGAGGATCGAGGAGGGGTTTGTACCCACAAAGCACAGACAATAGATATTCTGTGATGGCAGATAGCACATATTGGCACACTGTGTGTGCATCTTGAAATTTTGGCGTATTGTTAAGTACAAAAATTAAAAATGGTTGGGGGGGCGGGGCATGAGCGGGGGGTGTTTCAGTCTTTGACACGGCCCATCATGTCAATGATATTTTTGAAATTCTGTTCGATGACTATCATCCTTTGGCGCATGTTGTCCATTTCCGTGCTGCACTCCAAAATGACATTTCGAACATTCTGCTCCATGACGACCATCCTTTCCCGCATATTGTCCCATTTCCGTGCTGCACTCCATTACCTGCTGTACTATTATTGAAGCACTTGCACGTGAAAAATGTGCTACACCATCTTCATCCCCTAAAAACAAACAAATTGGCATTCAAAATATGTAAAGAGTTTCCGGCCTATCTGCATATCTTTGGCCCTATTAAAGTTGGGGTGACACTGACCTGATGGCCTGATAATTTCCACATCCACAATTTCGCCATCTTCTATGACTCCTCCTTCTTCCACCACCTCAGCCTCATCCTCCACGACTCCTCCTTCTTCCACCACCTCCCCCTCATCTTCCAGAACTCCTTCTTTATCCATCAATACCCCTTCAAAATCACTCAATTCTGCTTCGTCCAGTTCCGCCTCATCTTCCCTGAATTCTAACTCCAAATTTAAGTCTTCCTCCTCTCTTCCTTCCTCCTCTCTTACTTCCACATCCTCCTCTCTTACTTCAACATCCTCCTCTCTTACTTCCACATCCTCCTCTCTTACTTCCACATCCTCCTCCACATGCGGAGGTGTGTGATTTTGGGGGTGTCTGGCCCTCTCTGCCTCCTCCAATTGCTGGCGTCTTCTTTCCCCTATAACAAATAAGAAAAAACAAAAGGTATACTCATCAGCACACAGATATTGTAGAGCAGAAATCGCACACATTGCTTAGACGAGACATTTTTAATGTTTTTTGTTCGTTTCTTCTTTCAGCAATCCTACATTTTTGGCGGAGTTCTAGGCCAAGCTCTGATCCTGTCCCTTTTTTGCTAAGAAGTGACACACATGGATGTCCCCCCAAAACATTAATTCTCGTAGACCCTACAAAAAAATCTCCTTTGATTGTTGAGACACAGGTGCTTTGCATTTCCAGATGTTAAAACATATGCTTTATTAGCACTGTTGAGAATGAATCTTGTTTGGCTGTCACATTCACTCAATTTAATTTCTGTGATTTAGCTTTTCAACAATGTTTGCAAACAAAGTTTGGGGCCAGTCAGCCATGTCCAGGTGTGTTGTTCCTGGACTAACCTCGCATTTCTGCGAAACAATGTCATATTACGCGTGTTACTTTTTCACGAAATTTGGTAAAGGTTGTTATTTTACAGAAACACAATACAGTATCTACACGTGTTCAAAAGTACAAGCAGGCCAAGGAGGCAGATGTCAAAAACTACATGTCAACACATTCTTGCAGACATTTCCCCCCCCCCCTTAAATAATATGGACTTACTTTTCCGCAGAATTTTGAGGATCTTCTTCATGTGATGTGGCTCCCTCAATTTCAAGTCGGACCAACGCTTCCTGAGTTGCTCCTTAATAATGTGTGACTTTCTGCGGTTAGGTGTTTTGTAGGGCCCAAATTCACCATCATAGTCCTTCCTCCTCATGATGTAAACTAACTCCACCATTTCTTCGAAAGCCATATTAGTGGCTTTATATCTTTTTGGCCTGGATCGGGACGGTCCTGCCTCTGTCCCTTCACTTGCGCCATGAGAGCTCCGTGCCCGCTCGTGTGACATCGCCATGTTTCCTTCCCACAGAGATTAGGGGCGTGGAAACGAGGAAATGTCCCGTCCATGAGGGCGGGGATTCATGCATATGCGGAGTGTCGAGAATGCAAACAACGTGTTGACGTAGGTTACGCGGAGAATATTCGCGCGATTCCAGAACCTACACAGTTAACGCCATATTTACATTTCCAATTGATTAGGGGCATGGCAAAGGTGACGAGGGCGGCGTTTCATACATACGCGGAGTGTATAAAAGGCGCACGACGTGATTACGTAGGTTACGCGGTCATTAATCGAGCGTGACAAACGAGCAATTTGAGAGAGGAAGGTAAGAAATTTAAACATGGGATCAGCAGCGGGCTATAAAATGGAGAGCCATGGGATGGGGGTTTGGTCTGTTGGTTGCACAGTTTTATTAAGCTATTATGTCTCTTGGATCCCAGAATGTGATTTTAGTAGCCAAATGCTTTTGTAGACATCACAAAATATAGATGGCAAAAATGCTGTACCTCATTACAATTTATGTAGGGTGTATTCAGATCAGGCCAAGTATTGTTCTGTGTTGGTTGGACAGAGGTCATTAGGAAGTGTCTTTCATGTAATCAATGCTGAGGGGCAGGATATCTACACATGAAATAGTGCCTTGATGAATGCTCTCATTTGTAATAATTGGGTATGGTTCTAGATTCCACTTATTTACTGCAATGGAACCAAAGGGGCGGCATGTATCAAAACAATGTTAGGTACAACCAATGGGGCAGAGCTGGCCAGCATTTTGGAAACAAGAGACACTGTGTTTGTATTTCTATATAGGTCCTACATTTTGTGCCACATATTCTATCAATGTAAACGCTGAGCCTTTTTTAAATCGTGTTTTTGGTTTCTTTTTGTATTCTAGACTAAAATTACACTTAAAAAAGCTTTAAAATGGATCTACTGCAGACCCAAGAGATTATCCAGCATCTTGCTGGATAAATTCCGAGAAATGCCCATCCTGTGGGATTCCAAGCAGCCCACTTACCACAACAAAGACCTACGAGCGGCAGCACTTGAGCAGCTAGCAGCATACATGAGAACATGGGTGCCAGAATGCAGTGCCAACATGGTGAAGGATAAACTTGCCAACCTCAGGGGCACATATAGGAGAGCGTACAAAGCTCACCAAAAGCAGCTAAGATCTGGAGCAGCAGCAAGACCACCAAAGGAACCCAAGCTATGGTATTTTAACCAGATGTCGTTTTTGCGGGATCAACTGGAGGGCAGGCCATCAATGTCAAGTCTGACTCCCAGCCTTCCCTCCACGCTACCTTCCAGCGGGACTTCCCCAGATCACAACAGCCCTGCAGAGTCGGATGAAGAGGGCCTGGCTGACAGAGAGGCAGATCTGCGCCTCTACGATGATGAGGTATAGTAGTTTCATAAATATTTTTAGAATAATATTAATTATTGTTGGATTATTGACTTGATATTGTAAAATAAAAGACAAGCTGGGAAAAAAAATTCAAAAGTCGTGGGCAAAGAAATAGGTGTCAAGGATGACAACTGCAGGGGTCAGAGGGAGAGTCTGTTGAAGTTTAAATTAGCCCCAAAAAAGTAGATTCATGCATGAAAATGTGAGTGATTATATTTATAAATATATTACAACATGTCCCTTTTTTTTACACAGGAAGAAGAGACCAGCCAGGAGGTGGCAGATCCTCTCCTCACTGACAGCCAGGCCGAAGGGGTCAGTGGCAGCCAGGAGGAGGCCGGGCCCAGTGGCGTTCAGCAGCTCCCCAGGACAACCACCACCAGCCAGGCTCCTCCCCTCCAGATTAGGCCACCAGGCCGAAAGAAGAGATTGGGGCCAGTGGAGGAAGCCAGCCTCAAAATGATTAAGGAGGCGAGTGCCATCATGAGGGCCCCCCTCAACCCCACTGAGGCCTACAGTGCCTCCCTGGCACACGATCTGAACAAAGGGACGGAGGAGCAGAAGCAACTGGCAAAGGGCGTGATCAACCAGGCCCTTTGGTGGATGGAGAGGGAGCTGCTGACCACAGACACTGGGCTATGTGACCCGGCCCGGCTTGCTGAACACCATCCTCCTGCTGCCACATCATCCCCACCTGCAAGGGGCCAGGGAAGATCTGCTGGAAGGCAGCCTGGAAGGAAGGTTGCAAGGAAGAGGAGACGTTGATTCCCTGCCTTCCATTTGATCCCCCACAAATGGCATCTTGTTTGGACTACCACAGCTTGGGTTCCTTTGGTTATGTGCTGCTGCTTCAAATTTTTGTTTGTGTGCCTCCTGAGGTTTGCTAGTTTATCCTTCACCATGTTTGAAATGCAAGTCTGCATGTATTTTGCTAGCTGTTCAAGTGCTGCCATTCTGTTTTATTTCCTTTTTAACATTTGCCAAAATAAATGGCTTTTTGTTTAATTTAAAAACGTGCCTATTGGTTGTTATACTGTGGGGATTATTTTAGGCATCAAACATTCCAAACAAATCCAATGTTTCATATAAAAATTACCCAAAGTCCTTTGGGGGGGGGGTGCATTTGGTGTGCCAACATGGTAGACAATTGAAACAACCTTAAAAATAAGCAAGGAAAATATACAAACAAAAGCAAAATATAAAAAATTAGGTAACACAAAAATCTAAATGGTGACATAACTATAAACACATAAAAAAAGTGGCAAAGATAAACATTAAACAAAAAAAAAATTAAGATATACATGTGGAGGACCCTAAAAAATATGATACGTCGGGCCTATAAAAGATTGCTAAAATCTTACTACATCCCAGGCAACAAATGTCACTTTTCAGTATGGAACAACTCAGTTGAAATAACATCAGCAAAAGAACGGGTTTTTTCTAGCAAGAGAAGAATGAATAAAATGACGGCATCAACTGTTGTTTATTGGCTCGTTTTCTTCAGTGTTCTATTGCTAGAATTAATCTTTCTATTGACGAATGTGCCATATCCCAAACAAACGTGAGTTTTACCTGAACGAGCGCTCCCGTGGCCTCATTTAGTCTGAGCATGCGCAGGGTTTTTGTACGTTGCTTTTGTGTACTAACCACCAAACATGTCCGTGCGGACAGGATTTCAGCGGACGGTTTTAAAACAAGTTTGGAAATAAATGTCTGCTGAAAAACGGCCCGGCGGGCAAATGTACGCTGAAATTCTGTACGCTCGTAACTACACACGACCGAACATGTCTGCTGAAACTGGCCCGCGGACCAGTTTCAGCAGACATGTTTGGTCGTGTGTACGGGGCCTAAGGGAAACCTGCCTTTGTTTGCCAGTCTTTATCTAGCATCCAAATGGGTGACATCGTCGGCGAAGGCTAAGTGGTTTTCTTGTGGAGGATCATCTATTTGAGAGCGGTAAGTGTGGTGGATAATACTGAGGGGTCAAAAGCAGCAGTGTGATGGGCGAAGTGGCAGTGGAAGTGGCAGTGTGATGGTGATAATGGCAATGGCAATGTGCGGAGGTATATGTGCTGTGTTTTTTAGGACATGTGCTGTGCTGTGTTGTGTTTTTTGGGACATGTGCTGTGTTGTGTTTTTTGGGACATGTGCTGTGCTGTGTTTTTTGGGACATGTGCTGTGCTGTGTTTTTTGGGACATGTGCTGTGCTGTGTTTTTTGGGACATGTGCTGTGTTGTGTTTTTTGGGACATGTGCTGTGCTGTGTTTTTTGGGACATGTGCTGTGCTGTGTTTTTTGGGACATGTGCTGTGCTGTGTTTTTTGGGACATGTGCTGTGCTGTGTTTTTTGGGACATGTGCTGTGCTGTGTTTTTTGGGACATGTGCTGTGTTGTGTGTTGTTTGGGACATGTTCTGTGCTGTGTTTTTTGGGACATGTGCTGTGTTGTGTGTTTTTTGGGACACATGCTGTGCTGTCTTTTGGGACACGTGCTGTGCTGTGTTTTTTGGGACATGTGCTGTGCTGTGTTGTGTGTTTTTTGGGACATGTGCTGTGTGGTGGGACATGTCATTTTGGGACATGTGCTGTGTGGTGGGACATGTCATTTTGGGACATGTGCTGTGCGGTGGGACGTGTGGTGGGATATGTGATGTGCGGTGGGACATGTTGTGGGACATGTGATGTGCTGTGCGGTGGGACATGTGTTGTCATTTTATTTGCAAATATTTTTAATTTTATAATCTCATTCATTTTTTTTTGTTTGTTTTTTATCTTCTAGGTTGAAGATCCAAGTGGTTTTGCGAAATTGAAATTAAGATTTTTTTTCAGTGTGCCTCCCCCCTCCATCATACAGGGGTCAGTGTGCCCCCCCCTCCATCATACAGGGGTCAGTGTGTGTCCCCCCCCTCCATCATACATGGGTCAGTGTCCTACCTCTCCATCATACATGGGTCAGTGTCCTACTTCTCCATCATACAGGGGTCAGTGTTTCCCCCCCTCCATCATACAGGGGTCAGTGTCCCGTCCCCCTCCATCATACAGGGGTCAGTGTCCTGTCCCCCCTTCATCATACAGGGGTCAGTGTCTATCCCCCCCATCATACAGGGGTCAGTGTCCCCCCCCCTCATACAGGGGTCAGTGTCCCCCCCCTCATACAGGGGTCAGTGCCCCCCTCCTCCTCCTCCATCATTATATGCATGGTGTGCCCCCATCCAGCCTGTGTGTATGTGATCCAGCTTGCTGCTGTCCGAGCCCTCGCCATGTCCTGCAACTGCTGTCATCTAGATGGCGTCAGCGTGCCGTTCTAGGCTCACATAGGCCGCCGTTGGGTGGACCAAGATGGCCGCCACTCCGGGAGCTAGACCGAAGCCACAGCCTTTCCTATGACTGAAGCCACAGCAGAGCTCCGTGGATCGCGTGGTCTGCTGATTGATCAAACATTTTTTGATCGATCAAATAAATTAACAATTATTCGAGGAATTAATCGTTAATTTCCGCAGCCCTAATTATATATATATACAGTTGTGTTCAAAATGATTCAACCCCCCAATGCTGTAAAGCAGGGATATGCAATTAGCGGACCTCCAGCTGTTGCAGAACTACAATTCCCATGAGGCAAAGCAAAACACAGACATCCACAAGCATGAACCCAGAGGCAGAGGCATGATGGGACTTGTAGTTTTGCAACAGCTGGAGGTCCGCTAATTGCATATCACTGCTGTAAAGGGTTTTAGGGAATTTAGTGTACATTTGTAATTGTATTCAGAATGAAATCCTACAAGGGGGCATATTCTTAAAGATCTGAGGCGGCGGAACGTATGTCCTTTACGTTACGCCGCCGCAAGTTTAAGTGGCAAGTGCCTGATTCCCAAATCACTTACCTGTAAACTTGCGGCGGCGTCGCGTAAAGTCCACCCGCGCAAGCCCTCCTAATTCAAATGATCCTGGTAGGGGGCGTGGATCATTTAAATTAGGCGCGCTCCCGCGCCGATCGTAATGCGCATGCTCCGTCGGGTAAATTACCCGACGTGCATTGCGCTAAATGACGTCTCACGGACGTCATTTGTTTTGACTGTAACGTAAATGGCGTCCAGCGCCATTCACGGACGACTTACGCAAACGACGTTAAATTTTCAAATTTTGACGCGGGAATTGACGGCCATACTTAACATTGAGTACGCCACCTAGGGGGCATCTTTATCTTTACGCCGCGTATCGCTTACGGAAACAACGTTAAAACACTACGGCGGGCAAGCGTATGTTAGAGAATCGGCATGACTAGTCATTTGCATATTCTACGCTGACCGCCACCTAGCGGTCAGCGTAAATATTGCAGCCTAAGATACAACGGCGCAGGCCGTCGTATCTTAGGCATGTTTAAGTGTATCTCAGTTTGAGAATACACTTAAACATAGGATCGGACTTACGTCGGCGTATCTGCTGATACGCCGACGTAAATTATTTGAGAATATGGCCCAAGGACTTCTTAAAGAACCATATGCAACTAAAATGACATCAATTGGTTTTGTAATACAGTAGTAAATGTTTATTTTGTGAATTCTTCATTTACACAATTATTCAACCCCTTAAAGACTACCACTCTGAAAAAGGAAGGTGGGTTTGTGTCTGTAGTCTGAAAGTTGTGAAATTCTGTGTTGGGAATTTGATATTTAGATTTCAACGAGGAGAAGGGAATGAAGTTATTGTTTTCTAGAAAGTTGAATAGGGAAGTCTGATTATTACTGATCCACCAAGAAAAGTCTCCCAAGCCCTTGGTGTATTGATGAAATTTTGGGTCACCAATGAAGGATGCATGTGGGGGAGATTTAGTGATGAGATGGTATTTTCCACTGTATAATTTCCATAATTGGTATGATTGTGACACTATATGGTTAAGGGATTCTATAGCGTGATTAGGAATTTTATTTCCCCAAAGGATGCCGGAAATAGAATAGGGAAGGATCGAATCTCTCTCGAATGCTACCCATGGGAGATTAGGGTTGGAAATGTGCCATTGTGCCATTTGAGACCATCTGGCGGCTAGGTAGTATAGCCAAACATCCGGGAGGCCCAAACCCCCATCCTTATGGGATTTAAATAATCTCATTAATAACACAGATTCTCCAAAACTTTCTTACATGCAGAAATGGGAACAGGAGATATCCTTCTCTTATTCCCCAGATGACTGGGAAGAATCTATCAACAACCTTCACAAATGCACTAGATCAATTGCTATTAAGGAAACTGCACTGAAACTATTCACCAGATGGTATTATACCCCAGTTAAACTACATGTAATATTTCCGACCGTTTCACAACTATGCTTCAGAAACTGCAACTCCATTGGTTCATTCTCACACACTTTCTGGGACTGTGATAGAATCACATATATATGGAAACAACTTGAGAAATTTGCTTCTAAGATTTCAAACTACAATGTCAAACTGACAGTTCAGAACTGTCTTCTGTTCTCCCCTATTATAGGCCTCCCCATACAGCACATGAGACTAATCCACACAATCTGTGTTGCGATCCACTGGCTGTTTGCTTTTCACTGGAAATCCCCCACAGTTCCATTAGATCAATTGAAAACGAGAATTAACAATATAAACCTTATGGAAAAAATCTATCACATTGTTCAAAATTCGATCCATATATATAATAAAAAATGGGACCCATGGTTTGAACATTCTGCTACTTTCTTTAATCCCATCTAAATCGCATAATTCCTTTTGCTGATCTGTTTATCCCAATAACACTTATGGTTTTATATCTACTTTTTGACCCTCATCTTAATTCTCGACTCTTTAGAACTATGTTTTATTAATGTTACATAAGATTTGTATAGTTTACTATTGTCTATTTTTTGACTCCTGGACATTTTCTTATGTGTACTCTTTTTTTGTATGCCATTTTGCTTTTTGTACCACCATTTTGTACCAAATAAAAAAGTTTGTAAACAAAAAAGACTACCACTCTGAAGAACAGAGGTTCATTGAAGTGTATTCAATCAGGTATTAAAAACACCTGTGGATGTCAGGGAGCAGCAATAAAGCCTAATAAGCATTAATTTGGCAGCTTTAAAATTACTGTGATACTCAGCTCCTTCTAGACATTTACTGGTGTGGTTACAAACATGGTGAAGTCAAGAGAATGGTCCAGGAAGACAAGAGAAGAGGTGATTACTCTTCACAGGAAGGGCAATGGCTATAAGAAGATTGCAAAGATGTTAAACATACCAAAAGACACCATAGGAAGCATCATTCGCAAATTCAAGGCAAAGGGCACTGTTGAAACGCTACCTGGTCGGGGCAGAAAGAAGATGCTGACTTCGACTGCTGTGCGCTACCTGAAGCGTAGAGTGGAGAAAAGTCCCCGTGTGACTGCTGAGGAACTGAGAAAAGATTTGTCAGATGTGGGTACTGAAGTTTCTGCTCAGACAATACGGCGCACACTGCGTAATGAAGGCCTCCATGCCAGAACTCCCAGGCGCACCCCCTTGCTGTCTCCAAAGAATAAGAAGAGTCGACTGCAGTATGCCAAAAGTCATGTGGACAAACCACAGAAGTTTTGGGATTGTGTTCTGTGGACTGATGAAACTGTTTGGGCCCATGGATCAACGCTATGTTTGGAGGAGGAAGAACAAGGCCTATGATGAAAAGAACACCTTGCCCACTGTGAAGCATGGCAGGGGTTCAATCATGCTTTGGGGCTGTTTTGCTTCTGCAGGTACAGGGAAGCTTCAGCGTGTGCAAGGTACCATGAATTCTCTTCAGTACCAGGAGATATTGGATGACAATATGATGCAGTCCGTCACAAACCTGAGGCTTGGGAGACGTTGGACCTTTCAACAGGACAATGATCCCAAGCATACCTCCAAGTCCACTAGAGCATGGTTGCAGATTAAAGGCTGGAACATTTTGGAGTGACCATCGCAGTCACCAGACTTAAATCCGATTGAGAACCTCTGGTGGGACTTAAAGAAAGCAGTTGCAGTGCGCAAGCCTAAGAATGTGACTGAACTGGAGGCTTTTGCCCATGACGAATGGGCGAAGATACCCGTAGATCGCTGCAAGACACTTGTGTCAAGCTATGCTTCACGTTTAAAAGCTGTTATAACTGTAAAAGGATGTTGTACTAAGTACTAAGATTGAATGTCACTTGGGGGTTGAATAAAACTGATAATGATGTGAGCACAGAAAAGACATTTGTGGTTATTTCATTATAAATGTTATGTTATATTTGTCTGACCTACACGTGCCTCTTTGATTTAATTGTAACCAGGATGACTGAATGATCAAAATCAATGTCAAACTGGCCAAAACAATCAATTTGAGTGGGGGTTGAATAATTTTGAATACAACTGGTATATACATATACACACACATATATAATAATATTTTATAATGAAGGTTTTTATATTTGTGTGTGTATATTATATTTAAAATACATATATATATATATATATATATATATATATATATATATATATATATATATATATATATATACTGTATATATATAATTTATGTGTGTGAACCTTTAGCAGCAGATTTCTGTATCTAGAATAATATTCCTTGTATATACAGGGAGGAGATGTTTACATAAATAGGGGGCGGCAACTTCCTCTGACACTGGAGAGAAATTGAAAAATGAAACTGAAGCCTATTATACTGCTTGTGCAGCACTGAGCATGTGCGAGATTTGCAAGTCTGAAATCCAGGAAGACATACAGTCTGGCTTCATGATGCCCACACTTAAGATGGCCACATTCTATTTCATATCTAAATGCTGTAACAACCTAACAAAACGGACCTTAGTTTACAGACTAACTGTACTAGAATACATTAAGCATGTGTATTACAGGGGTATTTATATTTAAAAAGTATAATTGTGGCCGGAGCTCCTCTTTAACCACTTAACCCCGGACCATATTGCTGCCCAAAGACCAGAGCACTTTTTGCGATTCGGGATTGCGCCGCTTTAACTGACAATTGCGCGCTCCCAAACAAAATTGGCGTCCTTTTTTTCCCACAAATAGAGCTTTCTTTTGGTGGTATTTGATCACCTCTGCGGTTTTTATTTTTTGCGCTAGAAACAAAAATAGAGCGACAATTTTGAAAAAAAATAATATTTTTTACTTTTTGCTGTAATAAATATCCCCCAAAAATATATAAAAAATTTTTTTTTTTTCCTCAGTTTAGGCCGATACGTATTCTTCTACATATTTTTCGTAAAAGCTTTTATTGATTGGTTTGCGCAAAAGTTATAGCGTTTACAAAATAGGGGGTATTTTTATGGGATTTTTATTAATATATATTTTTTACTAGTGAATAAAAATGTAGCGCCAAGTGAGGAGGGAACCCTGATAAAGGGGTCTCTAAATAGCAAAAAAAATGAAGAAAACCAGTGTGGAGTGGTCTTGCATCAATTATGAAAAACTGTATATAGTGTGTATAACCATGTGAGGTGAGTATACACTGCAATTGATAACAAATTCCCACCAGTGAAAACTAATGTGGAAGTGAATCAACCATTGATGAACCAACTGTGGGTAAGTATAGGAAAGATCCTATAAAAAAAATGTGATAATAACACATACAGGTCTAATTTAGCATAGCATCCTTGCAAAATGCCAAACAATCCAAAGTGTTGCAAATCGTTATCCCAAAATAAATATTGGTAAAAAACAAACACCATTAATGAACATAGTCATGAAAAATGGGTCCTGTGTTGACCAATCAAAGATGCCTATAGATTGGTACATACACACATCAAGTCCTTGTAGTGATGTGAGGTAAGTGAATATAAAGTTTCTTCCAAATGTGTAATAGAGCAAAAATCTTCAACCAGACACCTTTTCAGAGAAATTCACGATAAATGGAAATAGGTGGATACTCTTACCAGAACGGTTGGACCCCCTAACCACCATACGGTGGGAGGGTCATCAGGGCTTGTGTAGACCGATTGTCTGGGTCCTGAAGTTGTCGCTGGTGTATTCAAAGATGACTTGGTTGTCCGAAGATGATGTGCCAGATGTTTCACTGTCAGCAATAGCTCAAGACACATGCGGAAGAAGAAAAAATATAGAGGTGCTCCTCATGGTGTAAAACTATTATATTTAATAGTATAAAAATATCTTTCCAAGTTCACAAGTGTGAAGAAAAATACAAAATGCAAAGTACAAAATAAAATCATAAAAAGACTGAACAGCCACTCGTGGTGAAAAAACCAGCACAGCAGGAAAATCAAACAAGGAAAAAAATGCAAAAAGAACAATATAGCAGCAAGCTCCCACCTAGGGATAGGTAAGGAGTGATTCAAAAAGAGTTTGCAATGCAGCGGAGGTACGTTGGAACGGTCACCCAACCGGTTTCGTCACTAAACGGACTTCAACTGGGGAATCTGACCTGTCCACGCTACTCCCCTGCATTATGTACCTGAAATCCAGATCCGTGAGTGTCCACACGTGTTCCGCCATAACGCTGTGGCGTGCGTTTCAAAGCAATCAGCCTAATGGCTGAGTAGCGTTTCAAAGACCGGAAGTATATGGGTGGGCTTAGCTGTAATGCGCTGATAGACTTGCGTCATATCCCTTCTCCACCATGTATCATAGGGATAGAGGTGTAGCCCAATCAGCCAATCCAAAAGTGTGGCAACGTGTAATGACGTAAACACGTTGGCTTTGCGTCTCACGGTGCGTTCCAGAGTGGTTTGTAGGCGGGCAAACAAGTCACTTCCTCAGTTTACCATCTCCCAAAAGAGAGACGGAGTTAGCTGGCCGACAGGAGTTCTTCAATAGCTATAGCACCGCCTCATGACGTCAGCGCGCTAGCGTTGCGTCCCGCGGTGCGTTCCAAGACAAATATCATTGCATCAGTGGTTGCCCATTGTGATTACATGACAGTCTTGGGACCAGCTGTATCATGCATGCCTCCAAATATGACGCTCGCTCCTGAGGAATGATAGATCACCCTTGATTGCCGGCACCTGTATCAAACTTATAAAATAGGCGTATAAAAATCCATATATAAAAAAGGAAAAAATATAAATGGCTCTCACGGATTCAGGATATGGTAGACAAAAAGACATCAAATAGACCTGCGTATTTTATGGAGTGAAGGTACCTCATACCAACTATAAACATAAACTAGCAAATGTTGGTTACAATAACTTAGTGGTACAAAATAAGTATACCTAGAAAAAACTCCATATCAAAATAGAGTAAGGGTACCTATTACTGACCAAAAACATGAACTAGAAGATGATAGTTAGAATAACATAGTGGTGCAAAATATACACCCCAAATGAGTGTACCTAGAACAAAACTCCATATCAACAAAAATCTAATTAGGATTGATTAATAAACGCATTTACGTCCCACTCGACGTTAAGGCCGAGTGGTGCGTAACTTTTAAGCGTGTAGATCCAGAAGACCTCTAATTTCGAAACTCCTCTGGTACTAGGCTCCCCTCTCCAGTGTGGATTAAACTTGTCTATAATCAAGAAGGTAGTGCCTTCCAACCTCTTATTATGTACTTGTAAATAGTGTCTGGGCACTGTATGTGCCCAGACACTATTTACAAGTACATAATAAGAGGTTGGAAGGCACTACCTTCTTGATTATAGACAAGTTTAATCCACACTGGAGAGGGGAGCCTAGTACCAGAGGAGTTTCGAAATTAGAGGTCTTCTGGATCTACACGCTTAAAAGTTACGCACCACTCGGCCTTAACGTCGAGTGGGACGTAAATGCGTTTATTAATCAATCCTAATTAGATTTTTGTTGATATGGAGTTTTGTTCTAGGTACACTCATTTGGGGTGTATATTTTGCACCACTATGTTATTCTAACTATCATCTTCTAGTTCATGTTTTTGGTCAGTAATAGGTACCCTTACTCTATTTTGATATGGAGTTTTTTCTAGGTATACTTATTTTGTACCACTAAGTTATTGTAACCAACATTTGCTAGTTTATGTTTATAGTTGGTATGAGGTACCTTCACTCCATAAAATACGCAGGTCTATTTGATGTCTTTTTGTCTACCATATCCTGAATCCGTGAGAGCCATTTATATTTTTTCCTTTTTTATATATGGATTTTTATACGCCTATTTTATAAGTTTGATACAGGTGCCGGCAATCAAGGGTGATCTATCATTCCTCAGGAGCGAGCGTCATATTTGGAGGCATGCATGATACAGCTGGTCCCAAGACTGTCATGTAATCACAATGGGCAACCACTGATGCAATGATATTTGTCTTTGGAACGCACCGCGGGACGCAACGCTAGCGCGCTGACGTCATGAGGCGGTGCTATAGCTATTGAAGAACTCCTGTCGGCCAGCTAACTCCGTCTCTCTTTTGGGAGATGGTAAACTGAGGAAGTGACTTGTTTGCCCGCCTACAAACCACTCTGGAACGCACCGTGAGACGCAAAGCCAACGTGTTTACGTCATTACACGTTGCCACACTTTTGGATTGGCTGATTGGGCTACACCTCTATCCCTATGATACATGGTGGAGAAGGGATATGACGCAAGTCTATCAGCGCATTACAGCTAAGCCCACCCATATACTTCCGGTCTTTGAAACGCTACTCAGCCATTAGGCTGATTGCTTTGAAACGCACGCCACAGCGTTATGGCGGAACACGTGTGGACACTCACGGATCTGGATTTCAGGTACATAATGCAGGGGAGTAGCGTGGACAGGTCAGATTCCCCAGTTGAAGTCCGTTTAGTGACGAAACCGGTTGGGTGACCGTTCCAACGTACCTCCGCTGCATTGCAAACTCTTTTTGAATCACTCCTTACCTATCCCTAGGTGGGAGCTTGCTGCTATATTGTTCTTTTTGCATTTTTTTCCTTGTTTGATTTTCCTGCTGTGCTGGTTTTTTCACCACGAGTGGCTGTTCAGTCTTTTTATGATTTTATTTTGTACTTTGCATTTTGTATTTTTCTTCACACTTGTGAACTTGGAAAGATATTTTTATACTATTAAATATAATAGTTTTACACCATGAGGAGCACCTCTATATTTTTTCTTCTTCCGCATGTGTCTTGAGCTATTGCTGACAGTGAAACATCTGGCACATCATCTTCGGACAACCAAGTCATCTTTGAATACACCAGCGACAACTTCAGGACCCAGACAATCGGTCTACACAAGCCCTGATGACCCTCCCACCGTATGGTGGTTAGGGGGTCCAACCGTTCTGGTAAGAGTATCCACCTATTTCCATTTATCGTGAATTTCTCTGAAAAGGTGTCTGGTTGAAGATTTTTGCTCTATTACACATTTGGAAGAAACTTTATATTCACTTACCTCACATCACTACAAGGACTTGATGTGTGTATGTACCAATCTATAGGCATCTTTGATTGGTCAACACAGGACCCATTTTTCATGACTATGTTCATTAATGGTGTTTGTTTTTTACCAATATTTATTTTGGGATAACGATTTGCAACACTTTGGATTGTTTGGCATTTTGCAAGGATGCTATGCTAAATTAGACCTGTATGTGTTATTATCACATTTTTTTTATAGGATCTTTCCTATACTTACCCACAGTTGGTTCATCAATGGTTGATTCACTTCCACATTAGTTTTCACTGGTGGGAATTTGTTATCAATTGCAGTGTATACTCACCTCACATGGTTATACACACTATATACAGTTTTTCATAATTGATGCAAGACCACTCCACACTGGTTTTCTTCATTTTTTTTGCTATTTAGAGACCCCTTTATCAGGGTTCCCTCCTCACTTGGCGCTACATTTTTATTCACTATCTTTCACAAAACATCCTTTGTTATGTTGGCAGCCTAGAGTCACATCACTGTTTGCGCAATATTTTATATATACTTTTATATATTTTTTACTAGTAATGGCGGCGATCAGCGATTTTTTTCGGTACTGCGACATTATGGCGGACACTTCGGACACTTTTGACACATTTTTGGGACCATTGGCATTTTTATAGCGATCAGTGCTATAAAAATGCATTGGATTACTATAAAAATGCCACTGGCAGTGAAGGGGTTAACACTAGGGGCGGGGAAGGGGTTAAGTATGTCCCTGGGTGTGTTCTTACTGTGGGGGGGGGGGGGGGGGGGGTGGCCTCACTAGGGGAAACACTGATCCTCTGTTCATACATTGTATGAACAGAAGATCAGCATTTCCCCTGCTGACAGGACTGAGAGCTGTGTGTTTACACACACAGCTCCCGGTCCCCGCTCTGTAACGAGCGATCGCGTGTGCCCGGCGGCGATCGAGCCCGCCGGGCACACGCACGGGAGTCGGGGGCGAGCGGGGGGCGCGCGCCCCTAGTGGCCGCTCAAAGAGCCGCCGTACAGCTACGGGCTCTCGCCCAGGAGAGCCGACCTGCCGCCGTATAATGACGGTGGCTGGTCGGCTAGTAGTTAAGAGCTATTTTGTTACTTGCTGAGTGAAAGCCCAAATGCTGTGGTTTCCCTGAAGCACGAGAAAACAGCGCAATTTGGGTTTGTATGAAGAAGGCGGAGGAAAAATTCTTTCAATTTGAGAATCTAAAGATGGTAATGGATCAGAATATGGATCTTCAAGGGGGTCATCAAGGGGATTACTTTCTTCCCACAGTTCCATAAGGTCATTAATGGCTCAAATTTAATTATTAGTTTTGTCTTTCCAGATATCTTCAGAGAAATTACTCCTTACAGGAGTTAATTGCTTCTTATCAAATATAACTTTGAACAATAATTTACGTGCAAATAAATTAATATCTTTTATGACTTCAAAAGAATCGACTTCCTGGTGAGAATTGGTGCAGTGAGAACCTTTTTGGGATCTGTAGAAAGCTGTGGTAAGAAAAGTGGTGCATTGCGAAGATCACCCACAAGGGGGATCTGTGGTAAGTCCCCGACGGGGTAATTAAAATAGATTGGCGTACCTGTGAGGCTGCCAAATTTAAAGAAGAAATGGTAGAAGAGGCATTACTGCCAACACCCAAAACAGTGGGCAAAGGTGCAGGAGATACAGATTTTTTTTGCAAACGAAGACCTGATTGTGTGTTGTCTGATGGAATACGAAGATCGCCTTTCCACTCAGTTTTAAAGTCTGGCTCTGCCTTAAACAGATTCGGAAAAATTTGCACTCGCAGACCCCACAGTACTATCTTGTCTTCAATATATTTTAAAAATTATTTTTTGTTCCAAAATATACAAGCCTTTTTCTCCAATAGTCTCCAGAGACTCATAAAAAAAGTTCTAGAGTTATTCCTCCAAAGGATGCCCCTTGTGCAAGATGGATTTTTGTCCATCTGACGCTGTGAGAGTGCGACGAGCGGGGGAGGAGCCAGCGATCACCTGACCATCCAGGAAGTACTTACATGGCGGCGGCACCCTGCTGGGCCAGATAAGACATTTACCTTCATTGTGCTTTTAAAATCTGTGCCTCTATTCACCTGTCTGCTGACCTGCCTTTTGTGGACTGCTTATTTGATCGCCTTCGATCTGTGACACCTGCTGATCATCTGCCGCCTGACGCTGTGAGAGTGCGACGAGCGGGGGAGGAGCCAGCGATCACCTGACCATCCAGGAAGTACTTACATGGCGGCGGCACCCTGCTGGGTGCCGGCAGCGTGCCGGCGGCGCGCCGGAGGCGCGCCAGAGGCAAGCCCGTCCGGGCCCGTCTGGGTCCGATCGGGCCCGGTCCCGGCACGCCATGCTGGCCTAATGCAGCCCCACATGGCCCACACCTTAAGGACACCATCTTGTGAGTTGACGGCACCTCGCCGTCTTTACAGTAAGATGCAATTGACTCAACTAGATCACGTGGACTATACTATTTCAAAAATGGTCAAGAATGTTTGCCTGTCCAACAGGATTTTCAGACACCCTGCCAAAAAAAAACATTCTTTGGTCGACCTTCCACGGGTGGGACTGATCAATGCTCGATCAGCATACAAGAATGCATCACAGATCCACGAGTTAATTACTGAAAATGACCTTCACCTGATGGCCCTGACCGAAACCTGGTTCTCCTCAGGAGGGCTGGTTCACCTGGATGAGCTCATGCCCGAGAATTACAAGATTTTAGCTAAATGTAGACCTGTCAAGAAAGGGGGGGGAATGGCTGTAATTTACAATGAGGACTTAACATGTATAGAAGTTTCTTCAGCACCTTTTAAGTCATTTGAGCACCTCCTCACCCGATGTAGTCTAGACAATAACCTCTCCATCTTGCTTGCAGTGGTCTACCGTCCACCCGGCTATGATAGCTCCTTTGCGAATGAGCTCTCAGCTTTTGCTCTACACTGCCTAACTTTATGTGACTTTTTTATTTTAATGGGGGATTTTAATATCTGGTTAAATGTAGAACATGATAAATTGGGACAAGAAGTATTGGCGGACATGGAATCCCTGGGTCTTTTGCAAACCGTTTCTGGGCCAACTCATGATAAGGGCCATCAGCTGGATGCCATATTTTGTTCTAAGAATCTGATATGTAATACTCTTTCAAAACAGGTGATTTGGTCCGACCACTTTTTCTTGTCAGCCAATCTTAACTATGAAATACCAAAAGGTAATCCCCCTGGCCCACCAATGGCAGTAACTGAACCTTATAGGAAGTTACATGACATCAAAACCCCGGCATTTACAGAAGCTTTTTATTCATGTGTAAATATCGATCCCGAGGATGTAGATCTGGGCTCCTTTGAAATGAGTCTTTCTGCCCTCGAAGCCAAATTAGACGTGTGGGAACTTAAATTAAATACAATTTTGGACATTGTTGCACCTTTAACAATGTCTAAAAATCGCCACAGGGCTGGCAAAAACCAACCCTGGTACAGCCACTCCTTGTCTATTATTAAAAGGAAATGTCGGGCACTAGAACGCCATTGGTATAAGACCAAAAACTCGACTGACAAGAGGCAGTATAGAATTCAATGCCGAGCTTATACACAGGCCTTAAAACGGCAAAAAAGGTCCCATTATGGTAATCTTATTGATAACGCCGATAACAGTGCTTCGGCACTTTTTAAAATAGTTAAAACCTTATTCTCCCCTACGCAGAGCCAGGTGAATATACCCCATTCGCAGGCTCTGTGCGACAATCTACTTAATACTTTTGTTACTAAAGTAGCCGACATACGCTTAGGCATAGGACAACTAACTCCCTTGGAATATCCCAAATCCTCATCCGACCCCCTGTCACTCTTAGGGACTGACTCACAGAAACCAATCACTTGCCCCCCCAAACCAAATTCCTCAGTGCCTAATTCCCTGTCGTCCTTTAGTAAGGTCAGCCGGGAACATCTTCTAAAATCTATGGCAAAAATTAAGGCCTCCTACTTCTATGGTGACATTTGTCCAGCCTGGCTCTTGAAGAAGAATGCAGAGCTGGTTGTGAACGACCTCCTGATACTTGTCAATCTTTCTCTAACCCATGGCGTGTTTCCGGCTCGCTGGAAACATGCCATTATCACACCAATTTTAAAAAAACCCAACTTGGACCCTGGCTGTCTTTCTAATTACAGACCCATTTCTGCTATAGGTTTCCTGGCTAAACTGGTGGAATACGAAATTTTTCTCCAACTTCAATCGTACTCGGAGACAACAGGTCTGTTCCACGACTCGCAGTGCGGTTTCCGCCCGGGCCGTGGGATTGAGCTCACGATTCTTTCCACCAGAGAGAAGCTGCTCGGAGTCAGGGATGCGGGGGGAGCGGCTGCCTTGGTGCTCCTTGACCTCTCCGCAGCCTTTGACACCGTGGACCACGCTATGTTGATTGCCAGGCTTCGGGACGAGTTTCACATTACCGGCTCCGCTTCACATTGGCTTTCAGACTTTCTCACCCACAGGACCTTTCAGGTTAAAACCGGTCCTTTCCTATCTGCCATCAGCACCCTGAGTTGTGGGGTGCCTCAGGGCTCTGCCCTGTCACCATGGCTGTTTAATGTGTATCTTCGGCCACTTGCGAGTCTGCTGGAAACCCATGCAGTGTTTAATCGGTTGTACGCAGACGATGTCCAGTTGGTCGTTGACAGCCTATCCAACCCTGCTCCTGGCCTGCAGCTTGCTTCCTGTCTATTAGACATCAAACAATGGATGGATCGCAACTCCCTTAGTCTAAATGCTAAAAAGACAGAAATTCTCATCTCTGGACGTATTGATCCAGCTGTCTTTTTGGGAAACTGGCCTACGAGCCTTGGGCCGTGTCCGGTTCCAGTGAATCAAGTCCGCGTCCTGGGGACAATTTTTGACTGTAATCTGAATTGGATACCCCAAGTCAATCAATGTATCCACAATGCACTGTATTACATCAGGTGTTTGAGAAAGGTCAAAAATTTGTTTTCTCAGTACCACCGGAAAGTCTTGGTTCAATCTCTCGTCAACTCCCGGATTGACTTCAACAATATTGTGTATTTGGGTATGCCTCTAAAGTGGCTGAGGAAAATCCAGCTCGTCCAGAACCAGGCCGCTAGACTAATCTCCGGCTTAAATAGGCGGGAGCATATTACCCCTACCCTGCGATCACTGCACTGGCTCACTGTGGTAGATCGCATTGAGTTTAAGGCTCTCTGTCTCGCCTATCGCGCTTATCATGGGACGGGCCCACAATACCTGAATTCCTTGATAACGCGATACACCCCTGCACGAGGACTTAGATCACTTACAGCTGGTCTCGTCACTTGTCCATCTGCTCGCCTGCTTACCTTCGGGGGTAGACGCTTTTCTGTGAGAGCAACGGCCCTATGGAATAGTCTCCCTGTTTCTATCCGGTCTCTCCCCTCCATTATGGCCTTTCGTAAAAGGATAAAAACTTGGTTTTTTGAGGGAAAAGCAGGCTGAGTCACGTTAGTTTTCCCTGTTGTTCCTTGGTAGTTTGCTTTTTTGTGCTCTCCTTTTTTCTTTTCCTTCTATTTTCTTTCCCTGACTTGATTTATCTATTTACAGGTATGTCTTCTGCGCTTAGACGCTTCCCTGACGGGTCAGTATTTGGCGCATTACAAATCCAATAAATCAATCAATCAATCAATCAATCATCAAGCCCTCAAAGCCCAAGCCTCTATAGGTTGCCATTTGTATAGATATAATTAATTAATTAATCAATCAATAATGATACAATTTAAATACACATTATTTGACAAAAGAAAAATACAAATAATGAATTTTCAACAGCCTACTCAATAGGTTTGTGGGTGTTTGCCACCCTAATGTATCACAGCGGAGAAGAATTTTTTTGAGCTGGATTGTTGAAAAAAATTATTTAGAAAGCTCCACATTCCTATTAGAGGCGCAAAACACAATATATTTAGAAAATTTGAAAATGTATTTTGATAAAAATTCATACATGAAAGCATAAAATATTCACAAATAGATCAGTAGCAAATATACCAACAGTAAGTGCACATCTGATTTGTCTAGACATGTTTCGCCTTTTACGGCTTCTTCAGGAGATCTTTTACAATAGGCACTTTATATGAACTATAATATGTATATAAATAATACCATCTGAGTATGGTTTGTTATATTTCTTTTTATCAATTAAATGTATGTTGCTATTCGGTAGTGGTGACACAGGCAGATGGAGTTGTTTAACCTTTTTTCCGGTGTCACACCTGCTGGAGAAGTATTTAAACGTAGTGATAGACGTTGGCACTTTAGCCTCCGTTCCCAGACAAATCCTAATATGGGGAAACATGTAGGTTGGAGCCAAAAGTCCCTGACGTCATTATGTTCCAGCCAGCTGGTGTGAACCGCGGCTGGTTTTGAAAATTGTCTTCTCCTATGGATGTCAGTATGTTACGAAGTTTGTGCAAATAAATGTATTTGTAAGAAGAAATGCTGCACCATGAGGATTTTTTCTTCTTCGGTTTATTGATTGCCGACCTTAGGATACCAAATTTGTGCTAATATTGGGTTATTATTGCCAATTCACCTTACTGCTTGTGAAGGATCACAGAGTTGTCTGCAGCATTTGAGATCCAGTGTTCACGGTGACCGACTTTGGAGTCTAAGATCGATCCATGTGTGGGGAGTACCGAGGACAGATTGCCTAAAGCTACTACTTTTATCTGGTAAGCAGCAATTATCTTATCAGTAGCCAATTGGATATGAAATTAATGATATCAACTCATCTGCCCTGCATGTGTGTTGCCGCATTAGATTAGCTTCACGCTATTATAATGCGTTTCATCACGTTTGGGACTATTCATTTACAGATTCACATTATATGGACTTTTTTCATTATTTGTTAAGGTGGTCTTATCTGACTAGTATTAATTTCATATATTTTGTGTCGATATCCCATATTGGATATTGGATCAACTTTTAATATTTTTTCATTAACAATTTGACTAATTGGGTTGCGCATTTTTTGATTTTCTTTTTCACTGTTTTTGAGTCAGGCTTTTTTATTCAGGCTAATTCAATTGCAGCACCCAATCTATTTCAGGTGCTAATCAACCTGTCATCACTTGTTCATTCACCCACACCTTCAGAGTATTTTGCACATCCATGGAGCCAGATTCAGAAAACACTTACGCTGGCGTATCTACAGATACGCAGCGTAAGTGAACAGATGCGCCGTCGTATCTATGCGCCTTATTCTCAAGACTAGATACGCCTGAATTCTGGACTCATCCGACCGACGTAAGTCTCCTACGCCGTTGGATCTTGAGCGCATATTTACGCTGGCCGCTAGTGGCGCTTCCATAGATTTACGCGTTGATTCGCGAACGTACTTGCGCCCATTGCAGTAAGCTACGCCGTTTACGTAACTCATACATCCGGCGTACAGTTATCCCTCATAAAGCAGGGGTAAGTCATGTTAGGGTATGGACGTCGGAACAGCCGTCGGATTTTACGTTGTTTACGTAAGTCGTACGTGAATGGGGCTGGTAGTAGGTTACGTTCACGTTGTGATTCTAAGCATGCGTGCGCATGCGCCGTTCGATCGGCCCTTCATTTACATGGGGTCACGGTTAATTTAAATGTAGCACGCCCACTACCTGCCTACTTTGAATTAGGCGGGCTTACGTCCAACCAAATTACGCTACGCCGGCGCAATGTACGGGGGCAAGTGCTTTGTGAATACTGCTCTTGCCTCTCAGAGTTACGATGTAGTAGCGCATATGAGATGCGCTACGCCGGAACAAAGATGCGCCGAGCTACCTGAATCTAGCTCATTGTGTTTAGAATTTTGGAGGGCAGCACTGATTTTTCCAACTTATCACTTTATATGAACTGATCACTACAATAGAGAAAATACATATTACACATCAAAAAAATATAAATAAACAGTTTTATATATAATTACATCAAGAACTATGAACAATAAGGGACAATGTAGATGCACTGACCCTGGTGCTAACCTGTGTGTTCAAGATAAAAACCTGTACTAGTTGTGGAAGGTGTGTATAGGACCATTGGGAGTATCCTAGAGAGGGGATATAGACTGGAAGGATCTATGTGTCCATCTGTATTAACCACTTCCCGACCCCCGCATGTACATATACGTCCACAATATGGCACGTACAGGCACATGGGCGTACACGTACGTCCTCGCCTATTAGCGGGTGGGGGGTCCGATCGGGACCCCCCCCGCTACATGCGGGGGTCGGGTCCGCTCGGGGAGCGATCCGGGACCACGGCGCGGCTATTTGTTTATAGCCGCTCCGTCGCGATCGCTCCCCGGAGCTGAAGAACGAGGAGAGCCGTGTGTAAACACGGCTTCCCCGTCCTTCACTATGGCGGCGCATCGATCGCGTCATTCCCTTTATAGGGAAGACACGATCGATGACGTCATTCCTACAGCCACACCCCCAAACAGTTGTAAACACATACTAGGTGCACCCTAACTCCTACAGCGCCACCTGTGGTTAACTCCCAAACTGCAACTGTCATTTTCACAATAAAGAATGCAATTTAAATGCATTTTTTGCTGTGAAAATGACAATGGTCCCAAAAATGTGTCAAAATTGTCCGAAGTGTCCGCCATAATGTCGCAGTCACGAAAAAAATTGCTGATCGCCGCCATTAGTAGTAAAAAAAAAATAAAAAATAAAAATGCAATAAAACTATCCCCTATTTTGTAAACACTATAAATTTTGCGCAAACCAATCGATAAACGCTTATTGCGATTTTTTTTACTAAAAATAGGTAGAAGAATACGTATCGGCCTAAACTGAGGAAAAAAAATGTTTTTATATATGTTTTTGGGGGATATTTATTACAGCAAAAAGTAAAAAATATTGCTTTTTTTTCAAAATTGTCGCTCTATTTTTGTTTATAGCGCAAAAACTAAAAACCGCAGATGTGATCACATACCACCAAAAGAAAGCTCTATTTGTGGGGAAAAAAGGACGCCAATTTTGTTTGGGAGCCACGTCGCACGACCGCGCAATTGTCTGTTAAAGCGACGCAGTCCCGAACTGTAAAAACACCTTGGGTCTTTAGGCTGCATATTGGTCCGGGGCTTAAGTGGTTAAAGGCAAATATACATATATCAATTGGTACATCATTAGAAAATCAAAACAGAAGAGGGATCAGGAAATAAATTCTCCAAGCAAAGCCTACCTTTATATTACTCACGCTCCATATAAACTTGGAGACAAAAAAAAAAGGAGAAGAGGATTTTTTCAAAAACTCTGTTACAAAAAAGGAAAATTGTCCTCAAAGGCTAATTGCTGAGAGATGTTCCTGAGATTTCCTTAAAAGAAACAAAGTCTAGACTTATGCAATGAATAGGTGAGAATCGTAAGGAGAGACTGATTAAATCCTTTAAATACCTAATAGTAACCGGAGCACTTCACAGGTTCCTTTCTTCCTCGGACCGAGCATCACAACAAGTGATGATTTCCTTCTCTTATACCCCCCCTCCAGCTGATTTGGCGCCAAATTCCTGGCACCAAAACAAGCTGAGGACATGCAATAGGCTGAGATATAGGATCCAGTTGCTCCGGAAATGACGCTCCATGCCAACTTCATGTACTTTTACCAAGTGCCTATGTGAAGATTTTCTTCTAAAAAGATTATATATATATATATATATATATATATATATACACACAGGAACACACATATAAATAAATGTACCATGCACGTGTTAATAAAATGTATTATTGCACTCACACACTTGAGACACATATTTGCGGCGGGTAGACTGATTCCCTTCCCGGAGCTGAGGGAGCGATTTCACCTCCCGCAGTCAATGCTCTTCTATTATATACAGTTGCAACATGCAGTGAGGGCGCAGTCAGGGGGACCCTTTGGATTCTCTCAGACGCCAATATTTAAATACATGGCTGGAGTATCCCAGTTTCGGGGATTCATTTCTAGAGCTTATTCCATGATTCTTACTATATTCCTGGAGGGATTCCCCCTTGCGGCTTCA
Organism: Rana temporaria; assembly: GCF_905171775.1. Lineage (NCBI taxonomy): Eukaryota > Metazoa > Chordata > Amphibia > Anura > Ranidae > Rana > Rana temporaria. The sequence goes on from NC_053492.1 coordinate 345,808,322, forward strand.
AGTAGGTGGGAGAGAGATGTAGGAGTGTTTGAAGATGAGCAGTGGGAGGAGGCGCTCAAGGGGGTACAACTTGGTTCCTTAAATGTGGCCCAGCGGCTCTCACAACTCTACATTCTCCTTAGAGTACATTATACACCCGTTAGGTTGTGTAAAATGGGGGTGAGATCGGATTCTAATTGCCCCCGATGCGCGGGAGATCATGGAGACCTAATCCATCTGTTATGGAGGTGCCCCAAGTTACACCTATATTGGACAGGGATTTTAGCCACAGTTAACAGAGTGTTTCAGACTACCATACCTACAGACCCGAAACCATGCTTATTGGGAATCTTGGATGACATCCCCATGGACGATAATTCTAAACAGGCCATAACCAGGGCCCTGTTTCAGGCCCACAAGCTAATTCTGAGGCATTGGAAGGCTACTGAGCCACTGACGGTGAGGGAATGGATTACCCAAATGGGTGACACCATTCTCTTCGAAAATGTTATATATCAGCATAGGGGTCGGCCGGGGAAGTTCGACAGACTGTGGGCACCTTGGCTAGATGCCCCCGGCCTGTCCCCGGTTGATCTGGTGATGGATCAACTGTTGAGGTAGAGGGTGGGTGTGCGATGTGAGCAGTGGGTGTGCGAGAAGAGGACCTTCTTGTGGTGTACGTGACTTATTGTGGGGCGGGCTTATGCAATGAATATCCTCAGTGAAACTGAGACCTGGCTTTTTGTTTTCTATGTGGTGATGGGTGCTAGCAGTGCCGTCACCGTATCCCTCTTGCAATGCAGATTGCGTTGACTGACTGAATGTGTGACCTGTATAGGAGCTGTGAAACTTTTCCCCCTTTTTTATTTTCCCTGTGATATCAGTTATTTCCTTTTTTTTCTTTTTCCTTTTGTTTTATTTCTTATATGTTCCGACTTTCTGTTTTGTAAAAAAAAATGTTGTTTTTTGTTTACTTTGTTTCTTCTCAATAAGTTTCCCTGAGTTGAGGAAAAGGAAAAGGGGAGAAAATAATTGGTTGTGATATGGTACAGCACTATGTATGGCAATGTCAATAATTTTGAATACCTTGTTCAGTAACCTTTTGTGCGAGAAGAGAAATGTGTTAGGCTAAAGCCTGTACCCGGTATTTTTTCTGCTGCACAATGTAATGTGTATGTTTGTAATCTTGTATGGTTCTTTTTTTTCAATAAATACCTTTTCTGATTAAAAAATATATATATATAAACCCCCAAAAAAAGACAATGGTAAATTTGAATCAACGAGTACAGAGAAGAAATGCAGGGCCGGATTCAGCAAGGATTTACGCTGGCGTATCTATAGATAAGCCGCGTAAATTCAAAGCTGCGCCGGCGTATCTTCTTTCTGTATTCAGGAAGCAAGATACGCCGACATTAGCCTAAGATCCGACTGGCATAAGTCTCTTACACCGTCGTATCTTAGGGTGCATATTTACGCTGGCCGCTAGGTGGCGCTTCTGTTTTCGGCGTAGAATATGCAAATGACCTAGATACGCCGATTCACAAATTTACGTACGCCCGGTGCTATTTTTTTACGTAGTTTACGTTAGGCTTTTTCGGTGTAAGGTTGCTCCTGCTATTATGAGGCGTACGCAATGTTAAGTATGGACGTCGTTCCCGCGTCAAATTTTGAATTTTTTACGTCGTTTTCGTAAGTCGTTCGCGAATAGGGCTGGACGTAATTTACGTTTACGTCGAAAGCAATGACGATTTGCGGCGGAATTTCGAGCATGCGCCGTTCGTAAAAAACGTAAAATACGCAGGGTCACCATTAATTTAAATAAAACACGCCCACATCATCCCCATTTGAATTAGGCGGGCTTACCCCGGCCCACATACGCTACGCTGCTGTAACTTAGGGCGCAAGTTCTTTATTAATACGGAACTTGCGCCCTAATTTACGGCGGCGTAACGTTTCAGAGATACGTTATGCCCGCACATGATTACGCTGGGCTACCTAAATCCGGCCTGCAGACTTTAAAACTTGAATAATGGTTATAAAGCAGTAAAAGAAGCTGATGATAATAGTGATTATTATAACACCATCTTTTGTCTTTTCAGCGTAGTCCGATCATGATAACAGGCAGCTTTTGCTATAGTACAACAATTTATTGATATCATACATTGTGTGAGTTTATAACTAGGGCTAAGAGTTCAAGATGGACTGTAGGTGACTTAGAAAGTGTAATTTCAAAAAAATGCAGACAATGGCATCCTTCAAATCCTATATTTATTTTAGTGTCTGTCATATGTGTGCAATTGAAACAAAATGTTAATTTAAAATATAGAGTTACTTTATTTTCATGCCAGACATTATGTTCAATTATATTTAGTTTTACAAAAAACTGACATGAGTAATGCTTTCTTTTAAAGAAAGATGTGCAGCATCCCAATAGGCTTATTAATTTCAAACATTTTACTTGATATAAAGTTGTGTGACTAATAATAAACCAAGTCCTTAGATACACATCAGAGGAAAGTAAAGTAATGGTGATTAACAGAATCAGCATTTCTAATTATTGCACATGAATGCATCAAGTGAATACTTGAATTTTTTTTAGAGAACTAATGGTTCATAGGAGTCAGCCACAGAGGAAGAATAGGACTCATGTGAATGCTATGATTAGTTCTGCATATTTTATATGGATTAGTGGATCAAAAGTTTAGCAGTTTAAATTCCAGCTAAGATATACGTAAGAACAGAAACATGTAAAACAGGAGAGAATAAATCTGTTTGTTTTTGAGAAACTGATGCTGCATTTTAAGTATAGACCTTCACTAGCAATAGAAATTGTGCATATTCATGTGTTTTATCATTTCACATGTTAATTGTTATTACTTAAAGGGAATCTTTCATATAAATAAATGGAAGGTGCACTTTACTCATGCCTCCCCAACCCCAAATATAAATGCCTTAAAAGAGACTGAAAAAATAAAGTATGAAAAAAAAATACCTTGTCCCAGCCACACTTCTGGAGGTGTAAGTGATGTCACTCTGACTCTCAGGAGAATCAGGAGCTAGTCAAATTTTCTGGGAGGCACATTGAGGTCACCCCAACCCCTTGAAGCAGTGGACATATCTTATTTCCTAATGGCTGTATAAAGCCATTTGTATTTGGGAGGCTGTGAGTAAAGCGACCCTTTCATTTTCAAGTTGTGTTACCTTCTCCATAGTATAAAATAAATAACATCTAACGTGGGTAGTAGGGACCACTTATAATACCAAGAGTAGGTGTTATTACAACTTGTCAGGTGGGATAAACTTTATATAAACTAGGATTGAACTAGAACTATCAAGGATATAGCGTGAGTGGGTATATCAAGCACCACATCCCTATAATGCATGCAGTAAATAATTCAGAATGTATAATATGGGACTTTCACGGTGCTTAAACATCTCAGCAAAACACAAGTATAAAAATATCTTACAATTTTATTTAGTACAAAAAAAAAGTTAAAATCAGTTCTTATTTAGGAACATATAGGGTTTAAAATGTATACCAGACACTCCCAGCTAACTTGTCCACTGTACCCATTGACTTAAAGTGTGTACAATACAAACTAACCAATGACAATACTATGGCAATGAGACTATAATAAGCTCAACTGTGTAAAGTGGAACTATAAAAAAAGCGAAAAAAAAATTAAATGAGCTAGATTCACGTAGCTCGGCATACCTTTTGGCCGGCGTAGCGCATCTCATATGCGCTACGCCGGCGTAAATCAGGGAGCCCAGAACGGTATTCTGTAAGATCTGGCGCCGTGCGTTGCGCCGGCGTAGTGTAAATAGGCAGGCGTAAGCCCGCATAATTTAAATGTGTAAGGTAGTGGGCGTGTTGTATACAAATTAGCTGTGACCCCATGTAAATGTTTTCACGAACGAACGGCGCATGCGCGCGCATTCTCAGAGTCACGTCGCATATACTCCCTAAGATACGTCGGCTCAATGCTTTCGACGTGAACGTAACCTACGCACAGCCCCATTCACGTACCACTTACGTAAACGACGTAAAATTTGACGGCTGTTCCGACGTCCATACTTTAACATTGGCTGCGCCTCATATAGCAGTGGTAACGTTACGCCAGACGTAAGCCTTACGTAAACGGCGTAGCGGGCGCAAGTACATTCGTGAATCGGCGTATCTAGGTCATTTACATATTCTACACGTAAATCTACGGAAGCGCCCCTAGCGGCAAGCGTAAATATGCACCCTAGATACGACGGCGTACTAAAACTTTTGTCGGTCGGAGGAAGCAAGAATTCAGGCATATCTGGCTCCCAGAATGGCACGCATAGATACGACGGCGCATCTTTCTACTTACGCGGCGTATCTATAGATACGCCAACGTAAAACAATGCTGAATCTAGCTCAATGTGTTTTGCATCATCAGGAGATTGATTGCTAACTGATATAACCAGCCATGGGGTGCCAGGTGCAGTCAACATAAGGGAGGGACACTACATTCTAAATGATTTCCTACATAGGATTGAACTAGGTTGTAGATATCCTTGAATGTTTGGTCATCTGTACCTTAAAGTTTGCACAATTTTTAGTTCCTGACGACAATCAGCAGTCCCCACCAGGGCCGCTGATAAGCCAGTACAACTAACACGGCCAATCTGACAAAAGAATGCATGCAGAATAGAAAAAAAACAGCGCTTTTCCTGCAGAGACGCACAGAGTCCTCCCTCCTCTCCATCCCTCCGCTTGTGTAACTAATCACACACAGAGGAAGATGGAAATCTCCCTCTGTATCATGGAGCTGGGGTCTGAACTGTTTGGCGGGCATCCACTCACAGACCCCAGCTCCATGACACAGAGAGATATTCCTGTGTAATACTCTGTGTAATCAAGGTACTGGCAAGGCTGCATATGGGCACAGTGATGCTGTAGATGGGCACAGAAAGGCTGCAGATGGGCACAGTGAGGCTGAAATGGGCAAAGTGAGACGGCAGATTGGCACAGTTAGGCTGCAGATGGGCACAGTGAAGCTGAAATGTGCACTGTAAGGCTGCAGATGGGCACAGCGAGGCTACAGATGGGCACAGTGAGGCTGAATTTGACAAAGTGAGGCTGAAATGGATACAGTAAGGCTGCATATGGACACAGTGAGGCTGCAGATTGGTAAAGTGAGGCTGCATTCATTTCACAGTGAGGCTGCAGATGGGCACAGTGAGCCTGCATTGATGTGCACTGATGAGGATGAAACGGGCACAGTGAGACTGCAGATGGGCACAGTGAGGCTGTATTGATGGCACAGCAAGGCTGCATTGATGGGCACAGTGAGGCTGCATTGATGTGCACTGATAAGGCTGAAATGGGCACAACGAGACTGCATTGATGGCACAGTGAGGCTGCATTGATGGGCACTGATCAGGCTGCAGATGGGCACAGTGAGGCTGCATTGATAGGCACTGGTGAGGCTGCATTGATCTCCTGTATAATGTCCGCAGTCTCTTACCATCTGTTGCATTTTGTCTGCATTCTCTGACCAATTATTTCCCTTGCATGTCTCCCTTGGATCTACAATGACCGCACTTCCAAGTGCACTTTGCACTTGTAGTTTGCACTTGTAGTGCAAAGTGGATTTGCTTTTAGTAAATAACCCCCTATAAGTCTGCTCTTCAACTTCTAATCCAGCTGCTGGTAACTCCCAGCTCATACTGTGACAATAGCCCCTAGTAATATAAAGTGAAGTAGGTAGTAAATTAGGAAAGACTTTCCAGGTGTATACAGACACGTGCCCATAGTGTCTAATGTAGCATACAGCTCTTGCTATAGATGTTCAATAATTCTTCTTGAATCTTATGTAGTACTAAAGTGTTAAAGTATATTTGAACTCCTGTCTTCTAAAATAACCCATTCAGTTTTAAATGCAAGGCAAAATGTTTATGTGTATGTATACAGTTGTGCTCATAAGTTTACATACCCTGGTCGAATTTATGATTTCTTGGCCATTTTTCAGAGAATATGAATGATAACGCCAAAACGTTTCTTTCACTCATGCTTAGTGTGTGGCTGAAACCGTTTATTATCAATCAAATCATAATGACAACAGATACTACCCAAATGACCCTGATCAGAAGTTTACATACCCTGGTGATTTTGGCCTGATAACATGCACACAAGTTGACACTAGGGATGAGCCGAACACCCCCCTGTTTGGTTCGCACCAGAACCTTCGAACGAACCGAACGTTCGTGCGAACATTTAGAACCCCATTGACGTCAATGGAACTTGAACGTTCAAATTCAAAAGTGCTCATTTTAAAGCCTAATATGCAAGTTATTGTCGGAAAAAGGGTTTGGGGACCCGGGTCTTGCCCCGGGGAACATGTATCAATGGGAAAAAACGTTTTTTTCTGGAGCAGCGATTTTAATGATGCTTAACCACTTAACCCCCGGACCATATTGCTGGTCAAAGACCAGAGCACTTTTTGCGATTCGGCACTGCGTCGCTTTAACTGAAAATTGCGCGGTCGTGCGACGTGGCTCCCAAACAAAATTGGCGTCCTTTTTTCCCCACAAATAGAGCTTTCTGTTGGTGGTATTTGATCACCTCTGCGATTTTTAGTTTTTGCGCTATAAACCAAAATAGAGCGACAATCTTGAAAAAAAATTATATTTTTTACTTTTTTTTATAATAAATATCCCCCAAAAATATATAAAAAAACATTTTTTTCCTCAGTTTAGGCCGATACGTATTCTTCTACATATTTTTTGCAAAAAAAAATCGCAATAAGCGTTTATTGATTGGTTTGCGCAAAAGTTAAAGTTATTTTTATTGATATATTTTTTTTTACTAGTAATGGCGGCGATCAGCGATTTTTTTTCGGTACTGCGACATTATGGCAGACACTTCGGACACTTTTGACACATTTTTGGGACCATTGGCATTTTTATAGCGATCAGTGCTATAAAAATGCATTGGATTACTAAAAAAATGCCACTGGCAGCAAAGGGGTTAACACTAGGGGGAGGGGAAGGGGTTAAGTATGTTCCCTGGGTGTGTTCTAACTGTAGGGGGGTGGACTGACATGGGGAAATGACTGATCTTCTGTTCATACATTGTATGAACAGAGGATCAGCATTTCTCTCCCTGACAGGACCGGGAGCTGTGTGTTTACACACACAGCTCCCGGTCCTCGCTCTGTAACGAGCGATCACATGTGCCCGGTGGTGATCCCCCCGGCCAGGCAGGCGCGCGGAGTCGGGGTGAGCGGGGGGCGCGCGCACGCCTCCGGCAGCGTGCACGTGCCCTTAGTGGCCTGCGCGAGAGCCGATGTATAGCTAAGGGCTCTCGCGCAGGGGAGCCGACCTGCCGCCGTATAACTGTAATACGGCGTCTGGTCGGCAAGCAGTTAAAGTGAAAAAAAAAAAGAAAAATTCCTTTGAATATCGTACCTGCTGGGTGTCTATAGTAGTGGCACGTTAGAACTGTCCCTGAACAAAATGAGATTACTATAAGAAAAAAGTAATTTAAGACTGCTTGCGGCTTTAATGTAATGTTTGGTCCCTGCAATATGGATGAAAATCACTGAGAAAAATAGCATGGGTTCCCCTCCCCCTCCCCCCAGGTCATTACAAGCCCCTTTGGCCCTATATACTTTGAACAGAAGTATACAGGCGGTGCAAACAAGACAGGGACTGTAGGTTTGTTGTTAAGTAGAATCTATTTGTAATTTTCAACTGGTACTTATTTAAAGTGTAGCTTCAACTATAAAATCTTTTTTTTAAAGCTTTTCTGAAAACATAGAGAAGGGTTATCACCCCTGTAACATTTGTTTTGCTGTCTGTGTGCATCTGTTCAGAAGATTGCACCTCACTTTCTGTTCCAATGACAAATGATTTTTTTTTTTTTTGTGAAACAAGAATTGTGATAAAGCATCAGTGGACAGGAGACACCTCTTAGGCCTCGTACACACGACAGAGTTTCTCGGCAGAATTCACCGAGAAACTCGGTCAAAACCCGGATTCTGCCAAGAAACTCTGTCGTCTGTACACTTTTGGCTCGATGGAGCCGCTGAGGAGCTCGTCGAGAAAATAGAGAACATATTCTCTATTTTCTCGTTGTTCTATGGGAGAAGGCGGCCCGCCGAGCTCCTCGGCGGCTTCATCCCAGAACTCGACGAGGAACTCGACGTGCTTGGCACGTCGAGTTCCTCGGCCGTGTGTACGGGGCCTGACAGAAGAGAATTTACCTTTCTGGGGGTAGATTTCCTCTCACTTCCTGTTGTCTCCTTTCGTTTGCAAGTAGGAGTCATTTGTAATTTGGATGTTTGAAAGTAGGGGCCTGCCATATATACTCTGCAGAAATTTGGAACCTAGGTGTTGGTGTTGCCACAACACTGTAAGACCTCACAGTTAGTCTTGGTGGGCGCTGGAACGCCCTGCTGTGAAATATTAGATCAAGAATTGTAATTACATGCCCCTGTTAAACAGGTGCAGAAAAATTGGGCCTTGGGCACTGGTGCTGGTGCCACAACACTGCAACCCCTCACAGATACTCTAGTTGGAGCGCAGCAATGAGCCCGCTGCAAAGTATTGCATTACAAATTGTAATTACATGCCCCTGTTGAACAGGGGCAGAAAAATTGGGCCTTAGGCACTGGTGCTGGTGCCACAACACTGCAACCCCTCACAGATACTCTTGTTGGAGCGCAGCAATGAGCCTGCTGCAAAGTATTGCATCCAAAATTGTAATTACATGCCCCTGTTAAACAGGGGCAGAAAAATTGGGCCTTAGGCACTGGTGATGGTGCCACAACACTGCAACCCCTCACAGATACTCTAGTTGGAGCGCAGCAATGAGCCCCCTGCAAAGTATTGCATTACAAATTGTAATTACATGCCCCTGTTGAACAGGGGCAGAATAATTGGGCCTTAGGCACTGGTGCTGGTGCCACAACACTGCAACCCCTCACAGATACTCTTTTTAGAGCGCAGCAATGAGCCCGCTGCAAAGTATTGCATCCAAAATTGTAATTACATGCCCCTGTTGAACAGGGGCAGAAAAATTGGGCCTTAGGCACTGGTGCTGGTGCCACAACACTGCAACCCCTCACAGATACTCTAGTTGGAGCACAGCAATGAGCCCGCTGCAAAGTATTGCATCCAAAATTGTAATTACATGCCCCTGTTTAACAGGGGCAGAAAAATTGGGCCTTAGGCACTGGTGATGGTGCCACAACACTGCAACCCCTCACAGATACTCTAGTTGGAACGCAGCAATGAGCCCGCTGCAAAGTATTGCATTACAAATTGTAATTACATGCCCCTGTTGAACAGGGGCAGAAAAATTGGGCCTTAGGCACTGGTGCTGGTGCCACAACACTGCAACCCCTCACAGATACTCTTTTTAGAGCGCAGCAATGAGCCCGCTGCAAAGTATTGCATCCAAAATTGTAATTACATGCCCCTGTTGAACAAGGGCAGAAAAATTGGGCCTTAGGCACTGGTGCTGGTGCCACAACACTGCAACCCCTCACAGATACTCTAGTTGGAGCACAGCAATGAGCCCGCTGCAAAGTATTGCATCCAAAATTGTAATTACATGCCCCTGTTAAACAGGGGCAGAAAAATTGGGCCTTAGGCACTGGTGATGGTGCCACAACACTGCAACCCCTCACAGATACTCTAGTTGGAACGCAGCAATGAGCCCGCTGCAAAGTATTGCATTACAAATTGTAATTACATGCCCCTGTTGAACAGGGGCAGAAAAATTGGGCCTTAGGCACTGGTGCTGGTGCCACAACACTGCAACCCCTCACAGATACTCTTGTTAGAGCGCAGCAATGAGCCTGCTGCAAAGTATTGCATCCAAAATTGTAATTACATGCCCCTGTTGAACAAGGGCAGAAAAATTGGGCCTTAGGCACTGGTGCTGGTGCCACAACACTGCAACCCCTCACAGATACTCTAGTTGGAGCACAGCAATGAGCCAGCTGCAAAGTATTGCATCAAAAATTGGCGGTGCCCAGAACCAACAATGTTCTTACAAGCTATTAGCAAGATCATTGAGGAGGAAAAGGATATTCAGTCAGCATAACAGGCAGGGCCGGACTGGCCCACCGGGAGACCGGGAAAAATCCCGGTGGGCCGGCTGCCTGGCTGCTCCTGGAGGCCGGTGTGAGGGCAGCGGCGCCCGAAAAAAACATGGCTGCGGTCGGGGCTGGCCGACATACAACTGTATGTTTGGATTTGTCCGATTTCCGCTCTGTTAGCCTGGCCCCTCCTATGTGTTGTGTAATTTCCTGTTTACGCTGTTGTTTTGTGTCCCCAGGTTTGTGGCTGGCGCACACTAGTTCCTATCCAGCCCTGCTTGCGGCAGTGCGCATGCGCGCGCATCTGTCTGCTGGTCACCCCGGAAGGATGATTCTTTCTATTTCCTCTCCGCAGGTGAGTGTGCTGGGCTGTGCCAGTGAATGGCCTTTTTTGATCTGCCAGCGCTCCGCTCCCTCCTTCCCCCTCCACGTCACACAGAGTCAGCAGGCATCTCCTGCTGTGTGGCTGCGAGTGTGAAAACTTTGGCCGTACTGCTGTTTGAAAAGCCCCCCCCTCCTCCTCCTAGACCAGATCGTGTCTGCTGGGGGGGGGGGAGAGCTAGTAATGTGGCTTCAGAGCAGAGTGTCTATTACATTCTCTGTCACAACACTGCTCGGACCTGCACTGACAGCCCACACCCCCCCTCCTCACACAGACGTCAGACAGGAGAGAGAAAAAAAAGATACAGATAGCAGGATCTTCTCTCACCCTCCTCGTGTGTGTCCCACAGCCTCCCACATTCCAATCCTCGGCATCTCCTCCATGCTTCCCAAAGAAGCTCCAGCAGCAGGTAGATAGTGGAAATGGGAAAGGACAGCTTGTATTATGGATGCTGCCTGCAACCCCCCACAGAGGATCCACAGCTCTCCAGGTCAGCTAAAAATCCTTGCTTCCTAATGAGACTTCTCAATGATGAAAAGAAGGAAGCACACAGGTGGGACAGTCATTGATGGGGCTGTACAGAGTGTGTTGTCACCTCCCTCAACCAACACAGAAGCCCACTAGTGTGGTGCACTACAAGCCCCAGCATGCTCTACCAGCCTATGTATGGCACAGGCTAGTAGGCCTTGTTTGATGACCAATCCAGGGCCCAAGCCTTCATCTTTGGTAAGGGAAATATTTCCCCCCTCTCATCTCGCCAGCCTCTGAGCACACTTATGTAAGGGAGAGCTCTGTGGACTGTGAAGGGGGACTCTGATGTATGTGGGGGCTTTGGTGATCACAGACCCCTTTACATCAGGATTCTAAGAGTACCTCTTCGGGCCAGTTCACTCCAGACACAGTTTCATGTGCTTTTTTTTATGCAAAAAATGCAGGCACAGTGTTTTCCATGTATTCCAATGGCTCTAGTTCACACCATGCAGTCAGTTTCCAGTCAGTTTCTGCACCGGAAACTGACTGCATGTTGTGAGCTAGAGCCATTGGAATACATGGAAAACACTGTGCATGCATTTTTAGCGCACAAAACTGTACGGAACTGCGTCTGGTGTGAACTGGCCCTTACATCAGTTTCCCTTTACATTACAGTCCACAGAGCTCTCCCTTAGAGCCTTTTCACATGGGCAGACTCTGCCAAGCAAATCCACAGGCTGCAATGATGGGCACGGTCAGGCTGCAGTGATGGGCACAGTGAGGCTGCAATGATGGGTACAGTGAGGCTGCATTGATCTCCTGTACCATGCCCGCAGCCCCTGACATCTCCTGTACCATGCCCGCAGCCCCTGACATCTCCTGTACCATGCCCGCAGCCCCTGACATCTCCTGTACCATGCCCCCTGCCTCTGACATCTCCTGTATCATGCCTACATCCTCTGCCATCTTGACATCTTCTGTACTATGCCCACAGCCTCTGACATGTTCTGTATCATGCCCACAGCCTCTGACATCTCCTGTATCATGCCCACAGCCTCTGACATCTCCTGTATCATGCCCACAGCCTCCGACATCTCCTGTATCATGCCCACAGCCTCTGACATCTCCTGTATCATGCCCACATTCTCTGCCATCTTGACATCTCCTGTATCATGCCCACAGCCTCTGACATCTCCTGTATCATGCCCACAGTCTCTGACATCTCCTGTATCATGCCCACAGCCTCTGACATCTTGACATCTTCTGTACCATGCCCCCAGCCTCTGACATCTTCTGTACTATACCCACAGCCTCTGACATATCCTGTATCATGCCCACATTCTCTGCCATCTTGACATCTCCTGTATCATGCCCACAGCCTCTGACATCTCCTGTATCATGCCCACAGTCTCTGACATCTCCTGTATCATGCCCACAGTCGCTGACATCTCCTGTATCATGCCCACAGTCTCTGACATCTCCTGTATCATGCCCACAGTCTCTGACATCTCCTGTATCATGCCCACAGTCTCTGACATCTCCTGTATCATGCCCACAGCCTCTGACATCTTGACATCTTCTGTACTATACCCACAGCCTCTGACATATCCTGTACCATACCAATAGCCTCTGACATATCCTGTACCATGCCCACAGCCTCTGACATATCCTGTACCATGCCCACAGCCTCTGACATATCCTGTACCATGCCCACGGCCTCTGACATATCCTGTACCATGCCCACAGCCTCTGACATATCCTGTACCATGCCCACAGCCTCTGACATATCCTGTATCATGCCCACAGCCTCTGACATCTTGACATCTTCTGTACCATGCCCACAGCCTCTGACATATCCTTTATCGTGCCCACAGCCTCTGACATATCCTTTATCGTGCCCACAGCCTCTGACATATCCTGTATCGTGCCCACAGCCTCTGACATATCCTGTACCATGCCCACAGCCCCTGACATCTGTTTCATGCCCACAGCCTCTGACATCTCCTGTATCATGCCCACAGCCTCTGACATCTCCTGTACCATGCCCACAGCCTCTGACATCTCCTGTACCATGCCCACAGCCTCTGACATCTCCGGTACCATGCCCACAGCCTCTGACCTCTCCTATACCATGCCCACAGCCCCTGACATCTCCTGTACCATGCCCACAGCCTCTGACATCTCCTGTACCATGCCCACAGCCTCTGACATCTCCTGTACCATGCCCACAGCCTCTGACATCTCCTGTATCATGCCCACAGCCTCTGACATCTCCTGTACCATGCCCACAGCCCCTGACATCTGTACCATGCCCACAGCCTCTGACATCTCCTGTATCATGCCCACAGCCTCTGACATCTCCTGTACCATGCCCACAGCCTCTGACATCTCCGGTACCATGCCCACAGCTTCTGACATCTCCGGTACCATGCCCACAGCCTCTGACCTCTCCTGTACCATGCCCACAGCCCCTGACCTCTCCTGTACCATGCCCACAGCCTCTGACATCTCATGTACCATGCCCACAGCCTCTGACATCTCCTGTACCATGCCCACAGCCTCTGACATCTCCTGTACCATGCCCACAGCCTCTGACAACTCCTGTACCATGCCCACAGCCTCTGACATCTCCTGTACCATGCCCACAGCCCCTGACATCTGTACCATGCCCACAGCCTCTGACATCTCCTGTATCATGCCCACAGCCTCTGACATCTCCTGTATCATGCCCACAGCCTCTGACATCTCCTGTACCATGCCCACAGCCCCTGACATCTGTACCATGCCCACAGCCTCTGACATCTCCTGTATCATGCCCACAGCCTCTGACATCTCCTGTATCATGCCCACAGCCTCTGACATCTTGACATCTTCTGTACAATGCCCACAGCCTTTGACATCTTCTGTACCATGCCCACAGCCTCTGACATCTCCTGTACCATGCCCACATCCTCTGACATCTCCTGTACTATGCCCACAGCCTCTGACATCTCCTGTACTATGCCCACAGCCTCTGACATCTCCTGTACTATGCCCACAGCCTCTGACATCTCCTTTATTATGCCCACAGCCTCTGACATCTCCTGTACCATGCCCACAGCCTCTGACATCTCCTGTACTATGCCCACAGCCTCTGACATCTCCTGTACTATGCCCACAGCCTCTGACATCTCCTGTACTATGCCCACAGCCTCTGGCATCTCCTGTACTATGCCCACAGCCTCTGACATCTCCTGCACCATGCCCACAGCCTCTGACATCTCCTGTACCATGCCCACAGCCTCTGACATCTCCTGTACCATGACCACAGCCTCTGACATCTCCTGTATCATGCCCACAGCCTCTGACATCTCCTGCACCATGCCTACAGCCTCTGCCACCTTGACATCTCATGTACCATGCCCACAGCCTCTGACACCTCATGTACCATGCCCCACATCCTCTGACATCTCCTGTACTATGCCCACAGCCTCTGACATCTCCTGTACTATGCCCACAGACTCTGACATCTCCTGTACTATGCCCACAGCCTCTGACATCTCCTGTACTATGCCCACAGCCTCTGACATCTCCTGTACCATGCCCACAGCCTCTGACATCTCCTGTACTATGCCCACAGCCTCTGACATCTCCTGTACTATGCCCACAGCCTCTGACATCTCCTGTACTATGCCCACAGCCTCTGGCATCTCCTGTACTATGCCCACAGCCTCTGACATCTCCTGCACCATGCCCACAGCCTCTGACATCTCCTGTACCATGCCCACAGCCTCTGACATCTCCTGTACCATGACCACAGCCTCTGACATCTCCTGTATCATGCCCACAGCCTCTGACATCTCCTGCACCATGCCTACAGCCTCTGCCACCTTGACATCTCATGTACCATGCCCACAGCCTCTGACATCTCATGTACCATGCCCACAGCCTCTGACATCTCCTGTATCATGCCCACAGTCTGACATCTCCTGTACCATGCCCACAGCCTCTGAAATATTAACATCTTCTGTACCATGCCCACAACCTCTGACATCTCCTGTATCATGTCTGCAACCTCTGACCATCTCTTGTTTTATATCATGTCTGCAGTCTGGAGAGGAGTCAACGGTGGGAGCACTGCTGGGATGGGGCTAGCCCTATGTGCTTTCATATCTATGTATAATACACTCTTCAACTGTGCTTTAAAATGCATGATTTTCCCTTTTACGAACAAGAAAATAATGACGTTTGCTGTTGGGCCGGTATAATAACGCTATGGGGCTGGTATGACATTTTTTCCAGGGCTGGTTTTTACTCCCAGTCCGGCCCTGATAACAGGATAGTAACTCAGCATCAGCATAGGCAGTCTCTAAGGGATATGACGTTTCAAAAAAATGATTCAGTTACATCAGCATCAGGTGCTTGGTAGCTGGTGGTGATCCAAGCCTGATTCATTTTTATGAAGGTCAGTCGATCGACAGAGTCGGTGGAGAGGCGCACCCTGTGATCGGTCACAAAGCCTCCAGCAGCACTGAAGGTGCGTTCTGAAAGAACGCTGGATGCAGGACAAGCCAGTACCTCAATTGCGTACTGTGCAAGCTCTGGCCAGTGATCCATCCTCAAGACCCAGTAAGCCAGAGGATTTTCGGTGGGAAAGGTGTCCAAGTCTAATCTTGCCCCTAGGTATTCCCGCAACATGTAAAACAGACGCTGGCGATGGTTGCTGGAACCGGTCATACCTTGGGGCTGCGGACTAAAAAATTGTCTGAACGCATCGGTCAGACGGCCACCTTCTCCACCGCTTCTTCTGTGACTCACCGAAGCCTCAGCAACACGATGTTCAGGACCAGGATTTGGTAACCCCCCAGTCTCTGGGAACGCGTTGCACAGACCTTTCTGCAAGGCCTCCCGAAGATGTTTCACCTTCTGCTCCCTCTGCGCCGGCAAGATAAGGTCCACAACTTTATTCTTGTAACGTGGATCAAGGAGAGTTGCCAGCCAGTAATGATCCCTCTCCTTGATAGCACGAAAACGAGGATCCTTACGCAGGCTTTGCAGGATCAGGGAGGCCATGCAGTGTAGGTTTGCTGAGGCATTCGGTGCAGAGTCCTCTGGGTCATTGATCCCATGAAGACTGCTGCTGATGTTGAGTGCTAGGCTCCACCTCCATGCTGACACAATTCTCCTCCTCCTCGTCCTCTTTCTCTATGTTAGGCTGGCAAGCAGGACCACTGTTTGAATAAAGGGGGCCTTGAGAGGTAAGGAAGTCCTCCTCTTCCTCCCTCTGTCCTGCCTCAAGGGCCCTGTCCATTATTCCACGCAGCGTGTGCTCCAACATGTGAATAAGAGGGACAGTGTCACCAATGCATGCACTGTCACTGCTTAACATCCTCGTGGCCTCCTCAAATGGTGACAGGACAGTGCATGCATCCCTGATCAAGGCCCACTGGCGTGCAAAAAAAAAACAAGCTCCCCTGACCCAGTTCTGCTGCCATATTGGCACAGATACTCATTGATGGCCCTCTGCTTCGTGAGCAGCCGCTGCAGCATGGCCAACGTAGAGTTCCACCTGGTGGGCATGTCACAGATTAGGCGGTTCTTGGGCAGGTTGTATTCCCTTTGGAGGTCTGCCAGCCGAGCAGTGGCATTATATGACCTTCAGAAATGCACACAGACTTTCCTGGCCTGCTTCAGGACATCCTGTAAGCCCGGGTACCTGCCAAAGAATTGCTGCACCACCAAATTAAGGACATGAGCAAAACAGGGCACATGGGTCAGTTGTCCCTGTCGCAGGGCGGAGAGGAGGTTGGTACCATTGTCGCAAACCACCATTCCTGGCTTAAGCTGGCGTGGTGTCAGCCACCTCTGTGCCTGCCCTCTGCAGAGCTGACAGAACTTCTGCCCCAGTGTGGCTCCTGTCTCCCAAGCACACCAGCTCAAGAACCGCATGGCATCTCATTGCCTGCATACCTGTGTAGCCCCTTGAACGCCTACGGAGCACCGCTGGTTTCGAGGACACATCAGCACAGGAAAAGGTCGCAGAGGAAGAAGAAGAGGAGGGGGTGGAGGAGAGAGGTGTGTCACAACCAGTAGAAGCATTTTGGAAGCGTGGTGGCAGAACAACCTCCAACACTACTGTACCTTGTCCTGTATCCTTCCCTGCTGCCAGCAGAGTCACCCAATGCGCCGTGAAAGAGAGGTAATGTCCCTGTCCATGCCTGCTGGACCATGAGTCAGCGGTAATATGCACCTTACCACTGACCGCCCTGTCGAGCGAGGCATGGACATTGCCTTCCACATGCCGGTAGAGAATCGGAATCGCCTTCCGTGAGAAAAAGTGGCATTTGTGGAATGTGCAGTACCTCAGTGGCAAGTTCCCAAACTTACGGAAGGGGGCAGAATCTACCAACTGAAAAGGCAGCAGTTGAAGTGCTAGCAATTTAGCCAAGCTAGCATTCAACCGCTGGGCATGTGGATGGCTGGGAGAGTACTTCTTTTGGCGTTGCAGCAGCTGGGGAAGGGAAATTTGCCTGGTACAATCTGCCATCGGTGTACCGATAGTAGATTGGCCGCATGTACTAGGCTGTGACACACCTAATTCTACACCTTCAGTCCTATCAGTGCAGGCTTCAGAGAGGACTGAGGGTACAGTGAGGTTGGAGGTCCCAGCTGATGAGGGGCAAGGGGAGGTCCGCTTTGTTCTTTGGTGTGGGTCTTTGAGGTACGCTTGCCAACGAACTGCATGGCAGGTCGACATATGTCTGGTCAAGCATGTGGTGCCCAAGCAGGTGATGTTTTGGCCACGTGAGATACGCTTGAGACATATGTTGCAAATAGCAGCGGTGCGATCTGATACACTCAAAAAAGGCCCACACCAAAGAACTTTTGGAATAACGCTGAGACACAGCAGCACTCCGGAAACATGCGTAGCTCTCCGTTGTGATGCAGTTGGTGTGCTGCCCTTAAGCTGGCCCCTGTGCTGCCTCCTCCTCCTCCTCCTCTCTCCTATCAGGCACCCACGTAGAGTCAGTGACCTCATCATCCCCTCCCTCCTCATCACTGTCAAAAACCTGGCAGTATGCTGCATCTGGGGGAACATGACTGCAAACTACAGAGCACAAGTGCAGTAAACACCAAGTAGCTTTATGTGCAAACTCCACAGCACACCTGCAGTACACACCAAGTAGGTTTAGGTGCAAACTACAGAGCACACGGGCAGTACACACCAAGTAGGTTTAGGTGCAAACTACAGAGCACCCGTGCAGTACACACCAAGTAGGTTTAGGTGCAAACTACAGAGCACACGTGCAGTACACACCAAGTAGCTTTTGGTGCAAACTACTGAGCACAAGTGCAGTACACACCAAGTAGCTTTAGGTGCAAACTACAGCGCACACATGCAGTACACACCAAGTAGGTTTAGGTGCAAACTATAGGGCACAAGTGCAGTACACACCAAGTAGCTTTATGTGCAAACTACAGAGCACGCGTGCAGTACACACCAAGTAGGTTTAGGTGCAAACTACAGAGCACAAGTGCAGTACACACCAAGTAGGTTTAGGTGCAAACTACAGAGCACAAGTGCAGTACACACCAAGTAGCTTTATGTGCAAACTACAGAGCACACGTGCAGTACACACCAAGTAGGTTTGGGTGCAAACTACAGAACACACGTGCAGTACACACCAAGTAGGTTTAGGTGCAAACTACAGAGCACACGTGCAGTACACACCAAGTAGCTTTAGGTGCAAACTACAGAGCACACAGGCAGTACACACCAAGTAGGTTTAGGTGCAAACTATAAAGCACAAGTGCAGTACACACCAAGTAGGTTTAGGTGCAAACTACAGAGCACCAAGTAGCGTTATGTGCAAACTACAGAGCACACGTGCAGTACACACCAAGTAGGTTTAGGTGCAAAACTACAGAGCACAAGTGCAGTACACACCAAGTAGGTTTAGGTGAAAACTACAGAGCACACGTGCAGTACACACCAAGTAGGTTTAGGTGAAAACTACAGAGAACACATGCAGTACACACCAAGTAGGTTTAGGTGCAAACTACAGAGCACAAGTGCAGTACACACCAAGTAGGTTTAGGTGCAAACTACAGAGCACAAGTGCAGTACACACCAAGTAGCTTTAGGTGCAAACTACAAAGCACATGTGCAGTACACACCAAATAGGTTTAGGTGCAAACTACAGAGCACACGTGCAGTACACACCAAGTAGGTTTAGGTGCAAACTACAAAGCACAAGTGCAGTACACACCAAGTAGGTTTAGGTGCAAACTACAGAGCACAAGTGCAGTACACACCAAGTAGTTTTATGTGCAAACTACAGAGCACACGTGCAGTACACACCAAGTAGGTTTAGGTGCAAACTACAGAGCGCACGTGCAGTACACACCAAGTAGGTTTAGGTGCAAACTATAGGGCACAAGTGCAGTACACACCAAGTAGCTTTATGTGCAAACTACAGAGCACGCGTGCAGTACACACCAAGTAGGTTTAGGTGCAAACTACAGAGCACAAGTGCAGTACACACCAAGTAGGTTTAGGTGCAAACTACAGAGCACACGTGCAGTACACACCAAGTAGCTTTATGTGCAAACTACAGAGCACACGTGCAGTACACACCAAGTAGGTTTGGGTGCAAACTACAGAACACACGTGCAGTACACACCAAGTAGGTTTAGGTGCAAACTACAGAGCACACATGCAGTACACACCAAGTAGGTTTAGGTGCAAACTACAGAGCACACGGGCAGTACACACCAAGTAGCTTTAGGTGCAAACTACAGAGCACACAGGCAGTACACACCAAGTAGCTTTATGTGCAAACTACAGAGCACACGTGCAGTGCACACCAAGTAGGTTTAGGTGCAAACTATAGAGCACAAGTGCAGTACACACCAAGTAGGTTTAGGTGCAAACTACAGAGCACAAGTGCAGTACACACCAAGTAGCGTTACGTGCAAACTACAGAGCACACGTGCAGTACACACCAAGTAGGTTTAGGTGAAAACTACAGAGCACACGTTCAGTACACACCAAGTAGGTTTAGGTGAAAACTACAGAGAACACATGCAGTACACACCAAGTAGGTTTAGGTGCAAACTACAGAGCACAAGTGCAGTACACACCAAGTAGGTTTAGGTGCAAACTACAGAGCACAAGTGCAGTACACACCAAGTAGCTTTAGGTGCAAACTACAAAGCACATGTGCAGTACACACCAAATAGGTTTAGGTGCAAACTACAGAGCACACGTGCAGTACACACCAAGTAGGTTTAGGTGCAAACTACAAAGCACAAGTGCAGTACACACCAAGTAGGTTTAGGTGCAAACTACAGAGCACAAGTGCAGTACACACCAAGTAGTTTTATGTGCAAACTACAGAGCACACGTGCAGTACACACCAAGTAGGTTTAGGTGCAAACTACAGAGCGCACGTGCAGTACACACCAAGTAGGTTTAGGTGCAAACTACAGAGCACAAGTGCAGTACACTCCAAATAGCTTTATGTGCAAACTACAGAGCACACGTGCAGTACACACCAAGTAGGTTTAGGTGCAAACTACAGAGCACACTTGCAGTATACACTAAGTAGGTTTAGGTGCAAACTACAGAGCACAAGTGCAGTACACACCAAGTAGGTTTAGGTGCAAACTGATCTAGCTAAACTATACAGTGTATAAATATATGTACAACACCTGGGATGTATATATATATATATATCCTCTACACACTGTAAATTTAACTGACTAGCCTGCCTGCTCTATCTAGCTAGAAAAAAAGACACTCTCTCTCTCTATCTGTGACTGATATCTAACCAGCGCTGCAACACATTACACGAGGCCGCCCTGAAGGCGGCCTTTTATGGTGTGGGGCGTGTACTAAAGCCCTGAGCCATAATTGGCCAAAGCCACCCTGGCTTTTGCCAATTACGGCTCTCTGTACTGACGGCGCTGTGATTGGCCAAGCATGCGGGTCATAGTGCATGCTTGGCCAATCATCAGCGCGCAGTGCCGCAGTGAATTATGGGTCGTGGCGCGTCACTCGAATTTGGCGTGAACGACCCGTTTTGTTCGTATTTCGACGAACAGTCGAACAAACGATGTTCGAGTCGAATGCGGAGCTCATCCCTAATGGAGATGTGTAGCATGTGCTCCGGGAATGATGCCGATGTGCATTCGCACTGTGCTGGATTTCTCACCGTCCCAGCTCCTGGGGGGGATATATCCCCCCTGGCCCTCTTTTCCATGCTGTATCCTGATGTGATATACACAGTGGGCCGGATTCAGGTAGAATTGCCCATTATTTACGGAGGCGCAGGGCAACGTTTTTGCCTGCCCTGCGCCCCCGCAAATTTGCTCCGCTGCCCTTGATTCACGGAGCAGAAGCTCCGTGAATTGGGCGGGCGCGCCGGCAAAATGACCGGCGCTAGAGCACGCAATTTAAATGATCCGGGAATCATTTAAATTAGGCGCGTTCCCGCGCCGATCGTAGCGCGCATGGTCCGTCGGGAAACTTTCCCGACGTGCATTGCGGCAAATGACGTCACGAAATTCGAATTTTACGTACTTTGCGTAAGTGAATCGTGAATGGCGCTGGACGCCATTCACGATTCACTTACGCAAAGTACGTAAAATTCGAATTTCGCGACGCGGGAACGACGGGTATACGTAACATGGGCTGCCCCTGCTAATAGCAGGGGCAGCCTTGCGCGAAAACTGCCGTACGTAAACGACGTAAATTGCGTACGCAGGGCTCGCGCAACGTTGTGAATCGGTGTTAGTATGCAATTTGCATACTATACACTGAGCACAACGTGAACGGCACCTAGCGTCCAACGCAAGAATGCAGCCTAAGAAATGCGGGCATAAGAGCCGTATGTCGCGCAGATCTTAGGCTGCAGTCGGCGTAACGAGGTTCCTGAATCAGGAGCACTCGTTACGCCGGGGCAAGTAAGCAATTGCGCTGTGTAACCTATGGTTACACAGGCGCAATTGCTTCTTGAATCCGGCCCAGTAAGTATCCGGATTAGACATTTTGTCTTTTCTGATGCACTTAGTCAATATTTTGACGCAATTATATCTTAGCATTTCAGATATCCCCAGCATCTGCCCCTGAGCAAGTGTTTTTACAACAAAAAAACACAGAAACGCGTCGGGCACTAAGGATGCAGTTACCTACCTCAACAAGATGATACTCATCTAAACTTGTTACGATTTGTACTTTTATATCATGTTATGTGCTGCTGAATTTACACCTCTATTCATGAATATAATCTTTTCTACTGTTTAACCAGTTCCCGACCCCCGCATGTACATATACGTCCACAATATGGCACGTACAGGCACATGGGCGTACATGTACGTCCTTGCCTATTAGCGGGTGGGGGGTCCGATCGGGACCCCCCCCGCTACATGCGGAGGTCGGGTCCGCTCGGGGAGCGATCCGGGACCACGGCGCGGCTATTTGTTTATAGCCGCTCCGTCGCGATCGCTCCCCGGAGCTGAAGAACGGGGAGAGCCGTGTGTAAACACGGCTTCCCCGTGCTTCACTGTGTCGGCGCATCGATCGCGTCATTCCCTTTATAGGGAAGACACGATCGATGACGTCATTCCTACAGCCACACCCCCCTACAGTTGTAAACACATACTAGGTGCACCCTAACTCCTACAGCGCCCCCTGTGGTTAACTCCCAAACTGCAACTGTCATTTTCACAATAAAGAATGCAATTTAAATGCATTTTTTGCTGTGAAAATGACAATGGTCCCAAAAATGTGTCAAAATTGTCCGAAGTGTCCGCCATAATGTCGCAGTCACGAAAAAAATTGCTGATCGCCGCCATTAGTAGTAAAAAAAAAAAAAATTATAAAAATGCAATAAAACTATCCCCTATTTTGTAAACGCTATAAATTTTGCGCAAACCAATCGATAAACGCTTATTGCGTTTTTTTTTACTAAAAATAGGTAGAAGAATACGTATCGGCCTAAACTGAGGAAAAATTTTTTTATTATATATGTTTTTGGGGGATATTTATTACAGCAAAAAGTAAAAAATATTGCATTTTTTCAAAATTTTCGCTCTATTTTTGTTTATAGCGCAAAAACTAAAAACCGCAGATGTGATCAAATACCACCAAAAGAAAGCTCTATTTGTGGGGGGAAAAAGGACGCCAATTTTGTTTGGGAGCCACGTCGCACGACCGCGCAATTGTCTGTTAAAGCGACGCAGTCCCGAACTGTAAAAACACCTTGGGTCTTTAGGCTGCATATTGGTCCGGGGCTTAACTGGTTAATGAATTATGTTTATTATTATATGTATATGTTTATGTAGGTTTTTTATCGTGTGCACTGACACATGTCACCTTCACATGTCACAATTTTCCTTTTGTCTGGTACCACAGACAGACACATATCAGGAATATTAAATATAGAAGTAACATACACTTTAACATCAGTATTGTCAGGCTATGCATGCAGCAGGTCTAGACACCCTTACTTTCAGCGTTACAGACCTGGAGTGTGGTCCCTTTAAGGCAATGGTATAGTGTTCAGGAGGTCATCCAGAGAAGATGAGAAATTCCAGGCAATAAAAGTTGATCCAGAGAGGATGGGCCTACCGTCCTCTCTGTCTTTGTTAGAGTGTCATTTGGGGCCCGGAATTTCAGAGGCTCTAAAGTGACGTTCAGGAGGGAAAGAGCCTCCTCTCCTGACCACTGGCAGTCAAGCACACAGGGGGTTAAGAACTTCCAGAAAAACAGCTTAAAAGTCAGGAAGTGTTGATAGAGGGTGCGGAGAAGTATGGGAGTGCACCTGTCTGAAGAAGCTGTGTATCTCTGAGAAGCTGATAAAGGGTCAACAAGGACTGTAAGTTCTGGGGTGAAGACCTACCTAAAACCGTATGTGCCTTTGCTTTGTTTTATTGCTGTGCTGAAGAAAAACAGACCTTTTTTGTTTTTGCTGAAGAAAAGCGGACTTTTACTTTAATATGTTTCCCTGTGTGCTGAATAAAGGGTTGTTTTTGGTTTGGTCACAAATTAAAACCCTTTTTGGTTCAATGTTAACGGTTTACACACTTAATCCCGCAGAGCTAAACAACCCCCAAAGTTTACAATATATATAACCATATATATTTAGTATAGTATGTAGTGTATATATAATAAATACAATTAATCAATGTTTTAATGTCTATTCAGCATCTAGCATAAAATATAGGTAACAATATAAAAAAAAATGTATAAAGATATGCAGCGCTACATATACAAACAATAACTATGTAAATAATAATCCACTGTCATTGAGCGTAAAGAGTCCATGTTCCAAGAAATGGCATCACCCACCGTGTAAATATGACAAGCTGAGGTGAACTATGAAATCCTCCCCTGCACACCAACACACCGGGTCTCTTACCACAGAAAATGGACCACTAGGTTATAGGTGGTCAGATAAGTATGATATATCCACTATAGCATGACTCTGTTACCAGACAGCTGAATCTCATAGGATCATAACATGGAGTAAATCCACAGGTCCACCTATTAGGATAAAAGAGAAGAAGGAGCTCCTCATAGTGTAGTATGAAAATTCAATCTTACATTAAAGTGAGAAGCGGGGGGGGTGCTGACTTCTTACCTCTTCTCCCATGAAGCCAGCGAGTTGAGAAGTGGGGTGAGGGGCCTAAAATGACTTCTCACCAGGCGGGGCCTCTAGTAATTTGGGGGGCCCTCCGCAGCTTTGCGGGGCCCTAAGCAGCTTGCATAGTGAGCCTATAGGGCGGATCGGCCCTGTAAGTAGCAATGAGTTACAATAAATCAGCATTGAAAGAACAAGTTTCAAATATAAAATCGAGATATACAAGAAAGCTTCTCGTGTAAATAAAGATTAATAAAGCAAAATATAAATTGTGTCTTATAATAATAGATTTATAACAAATAATGTATCATATTAGAATATTCGTATGGAATATAAAATAAAAAAAAGTAAAGAAAGAAAAATTGAATTATAAAATATTATGCCGCATACACACGACCGTTTTTCATGATGAGAATTTTTTTTTTTTTTAATTGGTCATTTAAAACGATTGTGCGTAGGCTCCAGAGCAGTGTGTAGACTCGACTAGAAAAATGGGCATTAAAAATTTAGAACCAGCTCTATTTTTTCTCGTCGTTTTTCACATTGTCGTTTTTCTCGTTGTTAAAAAACGGTCATGTGTAGGCTTTAACCACTTAACCACCAGCCGCCGTCAAATAACGGCGACAAGGTGGTTGCTTAACTCTGGGAGGACGTAATATAACGTCCTCCCAGAATCGCGCTCCTGCGCGCCCCCTGGGGCGCGCACACGGGAATTTCCGGAGGACCCGGCGCATCACGGTGAATTGCCACCGATAGCGGCCGTTCACCACGTGATCGCTCCGTCCAATGACGGAGCGATCACATGTAAACAAACCGGCGTCATTTGATGATGCCGGTTCCTCCCTCCTCTCTCTGTACCGATCGGTACAGTGTGAGAGGAGAGCGCGGATGGCAGCAGCGCTGTGGGATGGATCTGTGACTATTGCAGTCACAGATCCATCCATCCCTGCTCAGCCATCCCTGCATTAACCCCTGCAATACCTTCCCTGCCCAATACTCTGCAATACCTTCCCTGCCCAATACTCTGCAATACCTTCCCTGCGCAATACTCTGCAATACCTTCCCTGCCCAATACTTTGCAATACCCCCTGCGCAATACTCTGCAATACCCCCTGCGCAATACTCTGCAATACCCCCTGCGCAATACTCTGCAATACCCCCTGCGCAATACTCTGCAATACCCCCGCGCAATACTCTGCAATACCCCCTGCGCAATACTCGGCAATACCCCCTGCGCAATACTCTGCAATACCCCCGCACAATACTCTGCAATACCCCCCACACAATACTCTGCAATACCCCCTACGCTAATAATCTGCAATACCCCCACACAATACTCTGCAATACCCCCCGCACAATACTCTGCAATACCCGACTAATACTTTGCAATACCCCGGCCAATACTTTGCAATACCCCGGCCAATACTCTGCAATACCCAGAAAATACTCTGGGGAAAAAAATGCGTTTTAACCACTTCCCGCCCACGTCATATGAGGTCCTTGACTTTGTGCAGGAATATCTAAATGATGCCTACAGCTACAGGCATCATTCAGATATCATTTTTTTCAGCCAGCGATTCTCTACACCATAAGAATGATCATGGTTGCTGTTCCGCCTCTTGATCGTTCTTACGGGAGGCAAAAGGGGACGTCCCCACTCCCTTCGCCCTCCAGTGCTTCTTCCGACTCACCGCTGCGATCGAAGCCAGGATAGTTTTTTTTTTCAGGCTTCCCAGCCTAGAGGTGAGATGTGGGGTCTTATTGACCCCATATCTCACTTTAAAGAGGACCTGTCATGCTATATTCCTATTACAAGGGATGTTTACATTCCTTGTAATAGGAATAAAAGTAATCAAAACATTTATTTTTGGGGAAAAACGTGTCAAACTAAAATAAATAAAGTAAAATGCACAATAAAAATAAAAAAATAACATTTAAAGCGCCCCTGCTCCCGCGTGCTCGTATACAGAAGCGAACGTGCACGTAAGTCCCGCCCACATATGAAAACGGTGTTCAAACCACACATGTGAGGTACCGCTGCGAACGTTAGAGCGAGAGCAATCATTTTGGCCCTAGACCTCTTCTCCAACTAAAAAGATGTAACCAGTAAAAACATTTAAAGCGTCACCTATGGGGATTTTTAAGTAGCGAAGTTTGGCGCCATTCTACAAGCGTGTGCAATATTGAAGGGTGACATGTTGGGTATCTATTTACTTGGCGTAACTTCATCTTTCATATTATGCAAAAACATTGGGCTAACTTTAATGTGTTTTTTTTTAAAAGCACAAAACTGTTTTATTTCCCCAAAAAATGCGTTCGAAAAATTGCTGTGCAAATACCATGTGCGATAAAAAGTTGCAACGACCGCCATTGTATTCTCTAGGGTCTTTGCTAAAAAAGCATATATAATGTTTTGGGGTTCTATGTAATTTTCGAGCAAATAAATTATGATTTTTCCATGTAGGAGGGGAATGTCAGAATTGGTCTGGGTGTTCCAGAACGCCTGATGGTGCTCCCTGCATGTTGGGCCTTTGTATGTGGCCACGCTGTGTAAAAGTCTCACACATGTGGTATCAGCATACTCGGCAGGAATAGCAAAATGTGTTTTGTGGTGTAATTTGTGATATGCATATGCTGTGTGTGAGAAATAACCTGCTAATATGAAACTTTTGTGGAAAAAAAATAAAAAAAAAAAAACCTTCATTTTTCAAATAATTGTGTGAAAAAATTACAACTTCAAAAAACTCACAATGCCTCTTTCTAAATACCTTGGAATGTCTTCTTTCCAAAAAAGGGTCATTTGGGGGGTGTTTGTACTTTTCTGGCATGTTAGGGTCTCAAGAAATGAGAGAGGCTGTCAGTACATCAGATGTAATCAAATTGATCAATTTTCAGTAATTGGTACCATAACTTGTAGACCTTATAACTTTCACCCAGACTAAATAATATCCAATTTTTTTTTTTTAACCAAAGATATGTAGCAGTATACATTTCTCCCTCGTCTTCCAGGACGGCACGCTGAGAGTAGACTGGCCACCTGACAGGAAACACAATCAAAAAAGAGGTTAAAAGGCCCCACCCTTCCCATGTGCCTCAGTTTTCTGATTGTGTTTCCCCTACAGCGAAACAGTTTTTTATTTTCAGGCTGACCTAAGGCCTGGGGCTGGTGGTCCCCCCCCCGGAGTCTAGACCTCAGGTACTGGGTGCTTTTGGGTCCGGTCAAGGTGCTTGCACTTTCCCGGGGGGGTATCCCTTCTTTATGGTCTAGGGAGGCTGAAAGTGCTATCTAAGAAGAGTGCCTCCCTGGACGCCAGAGCCTCCTAGCTAGCAGGGCTTCCCTAGTGCTCTGAGGCGGCCGTACCTCTCTCCCCCCCCCGTCTTCCCTCCTACCTTACAGGGAGACTTCCCCTCTGCAGCGTGGTGTCGGCTGGGCTGGGCGCCGCTCCGAGCGGCGCCGTCACTTGCTGGGCGCGTATTGATGACGCGCACGCCGTCCGACGGCGTGACGTCACTCCGCCCCTACAAGATGGCGGCCTCCACCGACGGATGCCACATTTCGCTGCAGAGCACAGCAGAGGCAGAGCAACGCGCAGCCGGGGAGAGAGAAGGGCCGGGCGCCCTCATCATGGAGGACCGTCTGACAGACATGGCTGCTGAGGAGTCCACCCGGGGTGAGTCCTCCTTGTGTTCGGGGGGGGGAATGGCTGCACTACCCCCCCCCTCTTGTTGTAGAACCTCAGCTGTGAGAGTATGTTGCTAATGGGCCTTTCCATTTTACATTGTGTTTTAGGAGAGGACCCTTCTGCCCAGGGGGAAGCCAGTAGATCCACTAAACCCCTTAAAAAAATTAAGAAATGTGGGAATTGTAATGATAAGCTCCCGACAGACTATAGCAAACCCTTTTGCTCCAAGTGTATCCTTAAACTAGCTGGGAAAGAGACCTCGCAAATCATGAAGGATTTTCTCTCTGTGCAGTCAGAAATGCTCGCCACTCTCAAGGATTTTAAATCTTCCTTGAAAAGTAGGGAGTCTGATCCCCCTGTACCTGGTCCTTCGTCTCAGGAGGGATCCACTTCTGCGCGGCTGGGTTCCCGCCAGCGAACTAGGAAGGCTCCTTCCTCTGACTCCGAGGATTCTGAGGTCACTCTTCAAGAAGAGGGCCTGGTGGAAAGCCAGGCGGAGGAAGAGGACGAGGATGCCAGGTCTGGGAAATATATATTTTCCGCAGATGATATGGAGGGTCTTCTCGCAGCCATTTACGCCTCTGAGCAGATCCAACATCCAGCGGAGCAGGTTTCAGCCCAGGACAGGATGTATTTGGGTTTAATTAAGCCTCAGTCTAAGACTATCCCAGTGCATCAATCCCTCAAGGATATTATCCGGAGGGAATGGGCTGAGCCAGAAAAGAAACTTCCCAAGTTTAAAACCTGGAAACGCCGCTGCCCCTTTAAAGATGAGGTGGAGGATACCTTTTTTAAAGTTCCTCGTCTTGACGCATCTTTAGCTCAGGTCTCTAGACAATCCGATCTCTCTTTTGAGGATGCTGGGAGTTTAAGGGATGCCATGGATAGGCGTGCGGATACCTCCCTCCGTAGAGCCTGGGAAGCCAATGCAGCCGCTTTAGGTCCTGCGTTAGCTTCAGCATGCGTCGCAAGGAACACTGCCGCTTGGACTTCCAGGCTGTTAGATCATCTAGCAAGTTCTTCCAAGTCTAGAGAAACTCAAGAGTCCCTCCAGGTGATCGGCAGTGCGGTAGCCTATTTGGCAGACGCAGCTATTGAGACGGTTCGCGCTTCAGCCAAGACTGGAGCACTTATTAATGCTTCTAGGAGAGCTGTCTGGCTGAAAACTTGGAGGGGCGACCTTGCGTCAAAAAACCGCTTGTGTGCGATTCCGTTTGAGGGTTCCCTCTTGTTCGGCACCGCATTAGATCAGGCCCTAGCGAGATCCTCTGAAAAAGGAAATAAATTTCCCTCCAAACCTAGAGCAAATAGGGGGAAGTTTTTTCGTCCCAACCAGAGGAAAACCCCCCCCCCAGGGAAGAAATCGGCACCCGGCAGGCGCTGGGGGTTTGGAAAGGATAAGCCAAAGAGTGGGATTCTTTTTTCCAGCCCCAAGCCTGGGGAAAAGGATCCCAAGTGACGAGAGGGTAGGGGGCAGACTCTCCAGGTTCCTTCCCGCTTGGGAGGAGATAACCAGGAGTCCTCACGTCCTTCAGATCATCAGGGAAGGTTACAGGCTAGAATTCCGCCAGTTTCCTCCCCCCATTTTTCTCCTCACACACCTACCAAGCGATCCTCGCAAAGCCGCTGGACTTTCCCAGAACGTTGCCAGCCTGGCCGAACAGGGAGTCATAGTCCCAGTCCCTCCAAATCAAGAGGGCCAGGGAGTATACTCCCATATTTTTGTCGTTCCCAAACCACTCGGGAAATTCAGATTGATCATCAATCTCAGACCCCTAAATGTTCATCTTCAATACAAGAAATTTCGTATGGAGAATGTGTACAGTCTCAGGGGCCTCTTGTTAGAAGGCGTGTTCATGGTGACAATAGACTTGAGGGATGCTTACCTTCACGTTCCTATTTGTCCGGATCACCAGAGATTCCTCAGATTCGCCCTCACCTCTGCCCAAGGAGTTCAGCACTGGCAGTTCTCGGCCCTCCCCTTCGGACTGGCTTCCAGTCCGAGGGTGTTTACGAAGGTCCTGGCAGAGGTGATGGCTTTTCTACATTTAAAGGGGATCTCCCTCGTCCCTTACTTGGACGACCTTTTGCTCTTCAACCTGAGTCGGGATCAGCTCCTTCTGGACCTGGCCACTGTCATAACCACCCTGGAATCCCTTGGTTGGATCGTGAACAAGGAGAAGTCTTCTCTCCTTCCAGAACAAAGGAAGATGTACCTAGGTTTTCTTATAGACTCCCTAGAAAGGAAGCTTGTCTTATCCCAAGACAAAGCACAGGGTCTTATGACAGCGGTCAGGTCCCTAGTGGCGGCTGTAGATTCCTCGTTCAGGGAAATCATGAGGTTGTTGGGACGGATGACTTCATGCATCCCGGCAGTTCCCTGGGCACAACTCCACTCAAGGCCCCTGCAGGCCTTCCTTCTCTCATCTTGGGGGGGAACGGAAGAGACGTTGGATACCAGGGTCAGTATCCCGGTTCCAGTAAAAGACACCTTACAATGGTGGCTATTGCCCCAGAACCTTTTAAAGGGTCGTCTGTGGAGTCAGGTCAACCCGATCAAAGTCACCACAGATGCCAGCAGCTGGGGGTGGGGAGCCCATACGGAGGAACTTCGAGCCCAGGGTTCTTGGAATCCCCAGCAAAGGCGGGCTTCTTCCAACTACCGGGAGTTATTGGCGGTTGGGGAGGCTCTGGAAGCCTTCGAGGAGAGAATTCAGGGCCGAGAGGTCCTAGTCCTCTCCGACAACGCGACTACGATCGCCTTTCTCAACCGGCAGGGGGGCACCGGGTCACACTCTCTCCTAGCCCTCTCCCTGAGGATCCTAACTTGGGTAGAACAGAGGGTGCCCTCTCTTCTAGCGGTCCATATAAGAGGGTCCCTCAATCTGGAGGCCGATTTTCTGAGCCGCCAGCCCATCCTTCAGGGGGAATGGGAATTATGCCCGGAGACCTTCAGCTGGATTTGCCAACAGCTCGGTCGCCCAGAAGTAGACCTCTTTGCGTGCAAGGGGAACAAAAGGGTGAGCAGGTTCTTTTCCCTCTCCCGAGAGCAGGGTTCACTGGGGGTGGATGCGTTGGCTCAACCCTGGAGATTCCGGTTGGCCTACGCCTTTCCTCCCTTGAATCTCATCCCAAGGGTTCTGCAAAAATTGAACGCCTCAGACACCAACCTGATTTTAATCGCTCCTTGGTGGCCCAAGAGGTCCTGGTTCCCCACCCTGAAACATTGGGCTCTAGCTCCCCCGCTTCCTCTCCCTCCCCGGGCGGGTCTTCTGCGGCAGGGGCCGGTCTCTCATCCGAACCCAGAATTCTTCAGCCTGACGGCATGGCTCTTGAGAGGTGGAACCTGCAGCAGAGAGGCTGTTCGGAAAAGGTGATAGGAACCCTGTTGGCTAGTCGCAAGAAAGTCACCAGACTCATCTATGCAAGAATCTGGGGGGTCTTTTCGCGCTGGTGCTCCGCGAAACAGATCTCCTACCCTGACATCCCCGTCATCCTGGATTTCCTCCAGGATGGGGTGGAACTAGGCTTAGCCACTAAGACCTTGAGAGTCCAAGTTACGGCCTTGTCCTATTTTTTGGACAGGAGCCTTTCTGGGGATCCTCTTATTAGGAGGTTTCTGACAGCCAGGGACAGACTTTCCCCTATAAAAGTCTCTAGAGTTCCCCCTTGGGACCTCTCCCTAGTCTTAAATCAGCTATCTAAGGCACCATTCGAACCTATAGATAGTATTCCAATTAAATTACTTTCCTTTAAATTTACTTTTTTGTTGGCTATCACGTCTGCCAAAAGAGTTGGAGACATGCATGCTTTTTCCATTAAGGAACCCTTTCTTCGGGTTTTTGAAGACAGGGTGGTACTGAGTCAGGATCCTCTGTACCTGCCCAAAGTGGCAACTAAATTCCACAGATCCCAGGAGGTAGTCCTCCCTTCGTTTTGCGCAGATCCCAAGAATGAGAAGGAGGCTACTTTTCATTGCTTGGACGTAAGACGTTGTCTTTTGATTTATTTAGAGAGGGTAAGTGAGTTTAGGAATTCCCCTCATCTTTTGGTTAATTTTTCTGGTCAGAAAAAGGGTCAGCAGGCAACAAAAGCTTCTATATCCAGATGGATCAGGCAGGCTATTTCTTTATCCTACACCTTAGCGGGTAGACCAGTTCCTGTTATCAAGGCCCATTCCACCCGATCACTGGCAGCCTCCTGGGCAGAAAGAGCAGGAGCTTCCATAGAACAAATATGTAAAGCGGCGACCTGGTCAAGCCAGAATACGTTCGTCAGACATTACAGAGTCGAACTGCTGTCACCGCAAGATCTGATGTTTGGTAGGAAGGTCCTACAGACGGTGGTCCCGCCCTAAGGTAGGCCCAAAGATTGCTTGCTTTTCTCTCAGCGTGCCGTCCTGGAAGACGAGGGAGAAATGACCAGTTACACTTACCGGTAGCTGGATTTCTACGATGTCTTACAGGACGGCAGGCCTACTTCCCTCCCTGTTATTTACTGCTATTCGGAGTTATTTTTTTATTAGGTCCTAGGACCGTGTTCTAATAGCGGTTACTTATCTACAAACTGAGGCACATGGGAAGGGTGGGGCCTTTTAACCTCTTTTTTGATTGTGTTTCCTGTCAGGTGGCCAGTCTACTCTCAGCGTGCCGTCCTGTAAGACATCGTAGAAATCCAGCTACCGGTAAGTGTAACTGGTCATTTTAGGCCAAATTTCTGAAGAAAAATTCATTTTTTGCAAAACTTTATAACAGAAATGAAGAAAAATTCATTTTTTTACAAAATTTTCGTTCTTTTTTCATTTATAGCGAAAAAAATAAAAACCGCAGAGGTGATCAAATACCACCAAAAGAAAGCTCTATTTGTGGGAAAAAAGGACAACAATTTCATTTGGTTACAGTGTTGTATGACTGAGTTATTGTCATTCAAAATGTGAGAGCACCGAAAGCTGAAAATTGGTCTGGTTATTAAGGGTGTTTAAGTGCCCAGTTGTCAAGTGGTTAATGACAGGGAAAAAATGTGCATGCTCAGAAACAAGTTATGAGAAGGGAAATTTGCATAATCAGCCCAAAGGGTGGCGCCATTCGATTGGAACTTCCCCTTTATAGTGCTGTCGTACGTGTTGTACGTCACCACGCTTTGCTGGAACATTTTTTATCACAATCGTGTGTATGCAACGCAGGGTTGAGAGGAATCACGTCGAGAAAAACATTGTTTTTTTCCATGACATTAAAAATGGTTGATGCCCCAGTTGAAGTCCAGTTGGACGAAACGCGTCGGCCTTGCTATACCTGCTCCCCATATTGCTTTTATCCATTTTATGCTAAAGTGATCACTTTTAATGTAATTTGGTTTTATTACAATAAAACCTACTCTCTTTTACCTGCACCATCCGGAGCATTGTTTTTTTCTTTCTCCTGCATGACCTGCTTGGATACAAAGCTTTTTTCATACTCCACGATTGTGCCCACCTTCCTTCAGTGGATACCACTGTTTACACCACCGATTGTCGCTTTGAGACAAGCTGACCTTCTGTTCCTGTCTGAGAATCTGAGTCGGAGCGAGTACACCCACGGTGAGGTTCCAGCTAGGCATGTGCAAAAGGGAAAATGTTGTTTCGTTTCGTTTTAATTCGTTATTTAATTAATTTCGTTAAGTTAGGTTCGTTACATGTGTTAAATTCGTTTTCGGAACTCGTTCGTTTTCGACCGAATTTCGAAAAATCAAATAGTCGCTTTTCGAATATAATTTCGAAATTCGATCGGAATTCGAAAAAAAAAAAAAAAAAAAATTTGAATTCCAAATCGAAAACCCGCGGACGAAATTCGATCGGAATTAAAAAAAAAAAAAAAAAAAATTTGAATTCCAAATCATAAACCCGCGGACGAAATTCGATCGGAATTCGAAAAAAAAAAATCGAATTCCAATCGAATTTCGTCCGCGGGGTTTCGATTCGGAATCGAAAACGTTCGTTCGGATTCGGTAAATTCATTAATATTGCAATTCGGGAATTCGTATGCATCCGAATGTCCGATTAATGATAAATTCGTCCGAATTTTGATTCGGAACGAAACGAAATGCACATGCCTAGTTCCAGCCCAGGACTACAGTCATCCATCTGGATATCCTGTGTGAAGTCTACCATTGGGCCCCCGTCCAGCCGAGCAGATTTGAGTGGAGTCCTTCCATGCGTTTACGATCTGTTGTCGCTGACAAGCAGATCCACGCAATCTGGTAAGAGTATTCCATCTACTCCTGTTGTACCGTGCAGAATGTCCTTTCCATGACGATGATGTGGCCATATACCTCCTATTGATGGACTTTTGTTTTGTGTTTATTTTTATGGACACTTATTCACAGGCCACTGTGATCTAATTACATTGGTTCATGGTTTCCACTTCAGTGCGACTGACTAGGTTTGTCACCGCCTCAAAAGGATGCATGAGCCTACAGGCAAAATTCCCAGCTGCGCAGAGGCTGTCCTAGCACTCCGGTCATACAAATACTCGTTGACGGCTTTTTCTTGTTGGAGCAGGCGGTCGAACATTAGGAGTGTTGAATTCCAACGTGTCGGGCTGTCGCAAATCAAGCGCCTCACTGGCATGTTTCGCCGCTGGATATCTGAAAAGTGTGTCATGGCCGTGTAGGAACGCCTGAAATGCCCACACACCTTCCTGGCCTGCTTAAGGACGTCCTGTAAGTCTGGGTACTTATGCACAAAGCGTTGTACAGTCAGATTCATCAAATGTGCCATGCACGGGACATGTGTCAACTTGCCCAAATTCAATGCCGCCAACAAATTGCTTCCGTTGTCACACACCACTTTGCCGATCTCCAGTTGGTGCGGAGTCAGCCACTGATCCACCTGTGCGTTCAGGGTGGACAGTAGTGTTGGTCCGGTGTGACTCTCTGCTTTCAGGCAAGTCAACCCCAAGACAACGTGACACTGTCGTATCTGTGATGTGGAATAGCCCCTAGAGAGCTGGGGGGTGCAGTTGATGTGGAGCAAGACGCAGCAGCAGAAGAGGACTCAGCCGAGGAGGTTATCGAAGAGGATGGAGTAGGAGGAGTAGAGGAGGTGGCAGCAGACCTGCCTGCAAGTCGTGGCGGTGTCACCAACTCCTCTGCAGAGCAATGCATTACATGCTTGCCAGCCGTCAGCAGGTTTACCCAATGCGCAGTGTAGGTGATATACCTGCCCTGACCTTGCTTTGCAGACCAGGTATCAGTGGTCAGATGGACCCTTGCCCCAACACTGTGTGCCAGGGATGCCATGACTTCCTTTTGCACAATAGAGTACAGGTTGGGGATTGCCTTTTGTGAAAAGAAATTTCGGCCAGGTACCTTACACTGCGGTGTCCCAATAGCTACACATTTTTTGAAGGCCTCAGACTCCACCAGCTTATATGGTAAAAGCTGGCAGGCTAAGAATTCTGACAAGCCAGCTGTCAAGGGGGTGACTCTGTGACATTGGCTTCTTCTGCTGAAACATGTCCTTGACAGACACCTGACTGTGGGCAGATGAGCAGGAACTGCTCAAGGTGAGAGACGGAGTGGCGGATGGTTGAGAGGGGGCAAGGAGGACAACAGTGGTTGATGTGATTGAAGATGCTGCACCAGGAGGAGGATAGTGGCTTTGAGCTTGGGTGCTGCTTGTACTCGTCATCATGTGTTGATCCCATAGGCGTTTGTGATGTGCGATCATGTGCCTTCGCAAAGCAGTTGTACCTAGGTGGGTTTTGGATTTCCCACGACTCAGTTTCTTTTGGCACAGGTTGCAAATGGCATCACTGTTATCAGAGGCAGACGCACAAAAAAAATGCCACACTGCTGAGCTTTGCAATAACGGCATTCTGGTGGTGGCAACAGCATGCGTTGATTGGCGTGCTGTCTGGCTGACCCCAGGTGCCGATACATGCTGTCTGACTGTGCCACTAGCTCCTTGCGACGACCTCCCCCTGCTTCCAACTCGTCTCCTCCTCCTCTCTGTCTCCCCATCTGAACTTTCCCCCTGTTCTTCTTCCCTTCGAGCGGGCACCCACGTGACATCCCCTGACACATCATCATCATCAACCGCTTCACTTGTATCTGACAACTCAGCAAAGGAAGCAGCAGCGGGTACATCATCATCACACCATACGTCCATGTGTGTAATGCTGCCTGACTGAGTCATATCCCTTTTATCTACAACCTCTGGCAATAATGGTTGCGCATCACTCATTTCTTCCAACTCATGTGTAAATAACTCCTCTGACAGATCAAGTGAAGCAGCTGTGATGCTAGTGTTGGTGGTAGCGGCAGGCAGGCGAGTGGTAACTTGAGAGGTGCCCGAAGCTGAGTGGGAGGAGGATGGTGCGTCAAGGTTTCGAGCGGAATCTGTAGAAGATTGGGTGTCCTGTGTTAGCCAGTCAACTATGTCCTCAGAACTTTTTGAGTTCAGGGTACCTGGCCTCTGAACACTGGGCATTATTCTAGGGCCAAAGGGAATCACAGCACCACGACCACGACGGCCCCTGTGGGGTGGCCTGCCTCTGCCAGTCATTTTTTTTTATTCGTTTAGTTGTACTATGCGTGCAAGCTACTGTGACACCAGATATGAGTGTCACTGTGTACTGGAAGAAGTTGGCAGAGTAGACGCTGTAGGCCTGACACACGCCTTCAGACAACTAACTGCTATTTTATTGCAGTCAAAATTGTGTTTTTTTTTTTTATTTAATCTACTATGCCACCAGATATATGAGTGGTGGCACTGGGCAAGAGGGCACAGTATACGCTATGAGCCTGACACACGCTGGCAGCCAGGCAACTGACTACTATTCTATTGCAGTCAAATATTTTTTTTTTAAATGTTATCCACTGTGCCACCAAGATAGATGAGTGGTGGGTGGCACTGGGCACAGTGTACACTGTGCCCCTTACATACGCTGGCAGCCAGGCAAATGACTACTATTCTATTGCAGTCAAAAAATTTTTTTTTAAATGTTATCTACTATGCCACCAAGATAGATGAGTGGTGGGTGCGGCACTGGGCACAGTGTATGCTGTGATCCTGACACACACACGCTGCCTAGCAGGCAACTGCAATTAGATTACAGAGAAAAAAAAAAGCAGACTGATATACTAGCCCTAAAAAGGGCTTTTTGGGGTGCTGTCCTTACAGCAGAGATCAGATGAGTCTTTCGGGACTGGAGTGGACACTGAAAACACTAGCCTAGCTATAGATTTCCCCATTTAAACAGCAGCAGCTACACTATCCCTCCTCTCACTAAGACTGCAGGTTCCGAATGATTCTAAAGTGGATGCTGTCCAGGAGATGGGAGGGTCAGGGAGGGAGGGTATGCTGCTGATTGGCTAGAATGTGTCTGCTGACTGTGAGGTAGAGGGTCAAAGTTTGCTCAATGTTAATTAATAGTAGGCGGATCGAACATCACATATGTTCGCCCGCGGTGGCGAACGCGAACAAGCGGAAATCGCCACAAACTATTCGCCGGCGAACCGTTCTGTACACCTCTAGTCCCCATCTGTATAGCGAGTTTTGGGGTGATTGTACCTCCTTTAGTCAGATATCTAGTTCTGTGGCGGCGGGAGCTTCAGACTCAAGCGTCCATCTTCATGCCAGGTCAGGCCACTCCCCCCAATATTAATAATTATGTATTCTTTGGGATTTTAAGTTTTATATATTCCTAAATTTTTTAAACCTATTAACTATTTTCATTTGTGGAATCTCTGGTGACAGATCAATTATAGTGGGTCAACCTGCAGCAGCATTGATTTAATCCAGTTTATAATTTAGGCCTGATATTCGGTCAGAATCTGCGATTATGTCCAGTGCTGCTGCCAGGGACCCCTGCGTATCCCCCAGGAACAATAACACATCATCAGCATATAATGCTATTTTCTCTACTCCTGAAGCCCTTTGAAACCCCTGTATCTTTGCTGATGCCCTGATGGTTATAGCCAATGGCTCCATTGCCAAGGCAAACAGGGGTGACAAAGGACACCCCTGGTTTGTCCCACGGGCCAAAGAAAACGACTCAGAACACATGTTATTTATCCTCACTTTTGCTTTGAGCCTTCTGCTTTGAGCCTTCTGCTTTGAGCCACCGTCTGCCACAAGAAATGCCATTCCAGACTGTCGAAGGCCTTTGCTGCGTCCAAGGACACTATTGCTCTTGACCCTACATTTGTTGTCAGAGCCTTCAGGTTTAACCACACCTACCTTATGTTGACACTGGTTGATCTGTTTGATATAAAACCTGGTGGACAATATTCTGGATTATTTTTTTAAACCTGTCAGCCAGTATCTTTGTCAAAATTTTCACATCTGTACCCAACAGTGCTATTGGTCTATAAGAAGTCGGATTAAGTAAATTCTTCCCCTCTTTTGGAAGGACAATAATAGTGGATTCTAGACAAAGGCAATACACCCTCTGCTAATGCGCCATTAAATGTTTCCAACAGCTCTGGCAACAGTATCTCTTCATATCTTTTATATATCTCTGCAGGCATACCATCTGGTCCCGGAGATTTCTGATTCGCCAAAGCTGACACTGCCTCTTCCAAACCTATAGGGGCATCTAATGCCTCTCTATCGTCCTCAGTGAGGCATTGGATCTGCAGATCTCTAAAAAAAAGTCCCATATCCCCCCTTCTACATCCCCACCTTGGGCTCTATAACATTTCTTGTAGTATTTTTTAAAAGTATCAAAGATCTCAGGGCCATATGATGTTATTCTACCCCATCTGTTCTAATATCGCCCCAGTATTTTAAGGAATATTTCATTTTTATTGTTTCAATTTAAGCAATTTTTAAATCACTGCTCCTGAAATAAATGCTGTTTTTTAAAACTTCAGCCATAACCGGCATGTCAATACTTTCAGCCGGTGATGGGGTTTTCTGCAGAAGTGATTTAAGCAGCTTTACAGTCACCCAATCACTTCTACAGGGTGCAGAAAAGGGCCCCCCACTGCCATTCCCAGACTCTCTGATGCAATTGGGGAACCCGGAACAACAACCACCTATCATAAAAACAGAGGGGAGGAAGGTTCACCCATACTTGACCCCCGACCCCTGCAGAAGTTTTAGTCACTTTTGGTTTTGTTTTGTTGTTTACAAGCTGTTAACAGCTTTAGAGGAGGAGAGATGACCCCAGATCTCTCAGTAAAGAGTACCTGTCACTGCCATTGCTATTATAAAGAATGCTGTTCATCCCTTGTGATAGCAGTAAAGTTGATGCAAAAATAAATTAAATAAATAAATAAATGGAAATGAAGTAAATGATGTAATTAAAAAAGTTAAAGGGCTCTCGTTCACCCATGCTCACGCGCAAATGTGAACACATACATAGATCCCACACGCATATGTAAAGAATGATTGTACCACACATGTAAAGTATCACAGTGAACATCAGAGTTAGAGCAATAATTCTAGTTTCAGACCTCCGGTTTTAAAACAGTAGTAAACTGCGCTTGGTCATTTTAACCTACAGGTAAGCCTATTATAAGGTTTACCTGCAGATTAAATGAATACCTTTTATATGTGCACCGTTTAGGAGATATACACCCTGGATATAACCAGTTATGTCACTGGCGCATGCACTCTAAAGGTCCGGCATACCTTGCTGGACCTTCAAAGCTTTGTATAATAATAATAGTGCAGCGCAAAACAAAACATTTTAAGTAAATTGACAGACACAAAATATAATTTAAATAGAGTCCATATAAAGTGCTCAAGTGCAAATAAGATCCAAAACGGAATAAACGAGTGCAAAATCCAAAGAGTGATTTTGAGAAGAACTTCCACCAGATAGCAGGAATGGCCTCTCACCTTTTTGCTTTCGACCTACAATAGGTCACAAAGCATAGAATGAACAGAGAAACCCCCGTTCTCAAAGGACAGCAACCAAATGCAGCAGTTGAACCTCGGTTATAGCAGACTCAGGAACAGGCCATGGCGATTGTAAAAGCACTCTCAGGCGAGTGCAACGATAAGGCATAACAGAATATCCATACCAGCATGGATCTCGCTGTGGGTCGGCGATCGCGGGTGACGTCACACATGGCCCCTCCCCCTCGTACGTCATTACGTCCCTATGGGCGGGACTTCATCAGCGCAGGGTTTCTTCACCCCGCGCTGATGAAGTCCCGCCATAGGGACGTAACGACGTATGAGGGGGAGGGGCCACATGTGACGTCACCCGCTATCGCCGACCCACAGCGAGATCCATGCTGGTATGGATATTCTGTTATGCCTTATCGTTGCACTCACCTGAGAGTGCTTTTACAATAGCCATGGCCTGTTCCTGAGTCTGCTATAACAGAGGTTCAACTGCTGCATTTGGTTGCTGTCCTTTGAGAACAGGGGGTTCTCTGTTCATTCTATGCTTTGTGACCTATTGTAGGTCGAAGCAATAAGGTGAGAGGCCATTCCTGCTATCTGGTGGAAGTTCTTCTCAAAATCACTCTTTGGATTTTGCACTCGTTTATTCCGTTTTGGATCTTATTTGCACTTGAGCACTTTATATGGACTCTATTTAAATTATATTTTGTGTCTGTCACTTTACTTAAAAAATTTTGTTTTGCGCTGCACTATTATTATTATATGCTGTTTTGAGGTGTTTTATTTGAATTTACCTTAGTGCTGGCTTGCATAATTTAGTTTATTTTTTGTTCCAGCGCTGAATAATTTCTTTTTACTACTTCAGAGCTTTGTGCCAGAACCGAGGGCTCCTGCACACATGCGCGGAAGTGACGACATGGCTCCAGCCAATTACATAGCCAGAGTGCACGAACCCAGGAGAAAGATTAGGGGAAGATGACAGCCCTCTCAGCAGTGACAGCACAATGCTGGAGGGCTTTGTTCCAAGGTGAGTATTTAATAATGTGCTAGTAGAGTGGTCATCAACCCTGTCCTCAGAGTCCACTAACAGGTCAGGTTTGCAAGATAACTGAAATACATCACAGGTGATATCATTTGCTGCTCAGTAATTGCAGTATTCAAGTCTGGGTGCTACATTAAATTTGGCCTGTTAGTGGGCCCTGAGGACAGGGTTGATGACCACTGTGCTAGTATACAATGCATACTAGCACATTATTCCATTGCCTTGCAGGTGTTTTTTTTTTTTTACAACTGTCGTGGTTTACTATCACTTTACTCTAAACTGGCAACCTGTATAGGCTGTTAAAATGTCCCCTATGGATAATGTAATGTACAGTACTGTAGTTTGCTGCCTTTCCACGGGCATGCACAATTTTAAAGCATGACGTGTTTACTTGGTGTAATATCATCTGCTATATTTTACAAACAAATTAGCATTATATTGTGTTTGTGTGCACTAAAACTCGTTAAAGTGTATTTTTTCCAGAAAAGTTACGTTTTAAAAATGTTGTGCAAGATAAAAAATTGCAACAACTACCATTTTATTCTCCAGGGTCTTTGCTTTCAAAAAAATATTTGCCATTTAGCCATTCCATGTGTGGGGTGCATTGTTCCCAGGAATGCCACTGAAGTAAACGATCAAATGCAGGGCATATCTTGGAAGCCACTGCGCTTTTTAGCTGCTGAAGATCCAGTGTTATAGGATCTAGTTCAGCGTATAGTAAGGCAGGTTATAGTGAATAGAGAAGATTGGAGCCTCCAAGGTACAGCTGTGCAAGGAAGTAATAGGACTATTAAATGTCACCAGATCACTTGGCTTAACACAGAGAATGCAATGAGGAAGCATTGCTGTGCTTTGCTCAGGTTCCCTGCTCACCTTTGCCAAGGAGGATCATCTTATCTTCTGCATTATTTAATTTTCAAAGGGACAGTAAAAGGGGCCACTGAGGAATAGGAACCAGCCTTATGGCACACCAGAAACAGACCAAAATTGTATGTGACTTTCAGAATGGTTGCTAAATGGTAATGATTGTAATTGAAACATCCAAAATATTAAATGTAAATAGTGAGCCAAACTCTCAATTTTTTTTTTTCACAAATAGCTCTAAAACATCAATAGAAAAAAATGTAAACGTTGTAAATAAGAAAAATATGGTCCATTGTCCTATTTGCCCCTTTTTAAATGGACCCCAATATCAATTAAACTTCAGAACTTTCCAAAGGGCAACTGTATTTGAATAATGCATATTAACCACTTGCTTACTGGGCACATATACCCCCCTCCTGCCCAGGCGAAACTTCAGCTTCCGGCACTGCGTCGCTTTAACTGACAATTGCGCAGTCATGCGACGTGGCTCCCAAACAAAATTTACATACTTTTTTTTTCCCACAAATATAGCTTTCTTTTGATGGTATTTGATCACCTCTGCGGTTTTTATTTTTTGCGCTATAAACCAAAAAAAGCGACAATTTTGAAAAAAAAAAACAATATTTTTGACTTTTTGACTTTTTGCTATAATAAATATCCCCCAAAAATATATAAAAAAATATTTTTTTTCCTCAGTTTAGGCCGATACGTTTTCTTCTACATATTTTTGGTAAAAAAAAAATGGCAATAAGCGACTGGTTTGCGCAAAAGTTATAGCGCCTTCAAAATAGGGGACAGAATTTTTTTTTTTATTATTATTATTTTTCTACTAGTAATGGCGGCGAACTGCGACTTTTATTGGGACTGCGACCTTATGGCGGGCACATCGGACACTTTTGACACATTTTTGGGACCATTCACATTTATACAGCGATTTAGTGCTATAAATATGCACTAATTACTGTATAAATGTGACTGGCAGGGAATGGGTTAACACTAGGGAGCGAGGAAGGGGTTAAATGTGTACCCTGCGTGGTGTTTCTAACTGTGGGGGGAGGTGACTGATCTGTGTCCTTATGTACTAGGGACACAGCATCAGTTTCCTCTCCCCCTGACAGGACGTGGATCTGTGTGTTTACACACACAGATCCACGTTCTTGTCTGTGTAACCGCCAATCGCGGGTGCATGGCGGACATCATGGCTGCCAGGCACGTGCATTGGCATCTCATTGATGAGGCGGGCGGAGGAGCCAAGGACGTCTAAAGATGCCCTCCCGGCAATTGAGAGCCACCTTGTGGCCGTCTTTAGACAATAGGCAGGATCTCAAGTGATTAAAGGAGCGAGAAGGCTGCAAGTATTTGTTAGGCTACAACCATCTTCATAAGACTGAGAATTTATTTTATTATGATGCAATTGAAACCACATTAGGATACAGTCTGAATAAAATTAGTCAGGTAAAATCCAATTATTTAAATTGCTATTTGCTTTTTTGTATCCAATATCAATTTCATAGCTGTTATTACTGTAGCCACATAGAGCAGAAAGTCCAGTAAACACTGTTTAAATACATAAACCGAAAGAAACTGTTAACAACTAATGTGACTTCTTATTTTTTCCACTCTTATTTGAGTTTATCATACCTCACAAAGATTTTGGCTTCAGGGCCTTATACCAGTGATTAGCTTAACTGGCAGAAATTGAATTTCCATACATTAGTATAAATACATGCTAATTATCAGGCATTGGGTTTTCAGCTCAGGTAAATTTTAATTAAATTCAAAGAAGATTGTGCCAGTCATACATTTTTCCAGCCAATCATATCCATATTCTTTATTTTTTGTTGCCAGTAAGCTTCAGAGACCCATAATAATGTGTGCTGACATTTTAATTTGAATG
Organism: Rana temporaria; assembly: GCF_905171775.1. Lineage (NCBI taxonomy): Eukaryota > Metazoa > Chordata > Amphibia > Anura > Ranidae > Rana > Rana temporaria. Next base: position 345,852,186 of record NC_053492.1, read on the forward strand.
TTACTTCGTTACACTTGCCTGTCTAGTGATTTTACCATGGCGACTCGCCTCTAGAGTATCAATTGATCTTGAACCTTGGTGCCCTGTTTTCAACAACTGACAACATTAGATGAATATGGTATTAGTTTGTTGCTAACACAAACTGTAATAGCTACTGTCAGATGACACTAGGAAGGAAAAGTGCACATTTCAATTGCTAAATTGACATTAAGGGGAAGACATGGAAGTCACTGTCGTATATGAAGACACTACAAGTTGTATATATGTCAAAGCCATTTATTACTGCAGTTTTTCAAATAGTGTTATGTTAACAACATATATTTTACTTATTGCTTTATCTAGGAACCCATGAGTATCAGGCAAAGCATCTGTTTACTAAAAATAGAGATTGCTCAGTAAAGAGTTACATGAGCTGGAGGTTTGTATATATGTTGTACAGTATATGCCTACAGTAGTGGATTTTTAAGGTATGTGCCTTTATTGATTTCTCTGATAAAGGTTTGTAAATCCCATTACATAATTGCACATTCTTTACCAGTGTACATTTCTAAGAGCAAAAAGTTTACCAGAAAAAGAGAGAGGCATCTAGTAACTATATTTACATCATTAGATATACTACAATGCCACATTTTTAGCAAGGCTTTAATCTATGCCTGTAATAAAGAATATTGGAGGAGTCGTTTCCAGTGATAACATCGTCAGTGCTCTATCCTTATTTAGAAAGGACATATAAATAGAGCCAGCTCATGATCACCATGATGCAGATTTACTAAGAGAATTTAGAATGTTCACTGAAAAAGTCACTTCAATTATCCAATTGCGGATGAAATAAATAAATAGTGGTTTTCTTTTTACATGATTGGATAATTAAAGTGAATCTTTGTTTTCTCTTTTGATGTTTTCACTTTTAGTGAACATCCTCAATGACTCCATATCTTCAGATAGTAAGAAGAAGCACCCTAAAAATGTTTGGGTCTTCGGTGCCTGTAAAGGTATTACTAAACCCAAGTAAAATCAATGGGAGGCAGATTTTCAAATTAAAAATGCTAATTTCCTGTGTTATTAGGCAAGGAGGTGTTAAAAATAACATGGGGATGGGCATTGCCCTGAGGAACATGTAGCAATGCAGAAAGGAAAAAAAAAGTGGCATGCAGCTAGGAGCAGTGATTTTAGAACTAACATTTACAAAAGGTAAAATGCAGAGTTTACAAAGGAAAAATGCAAAGGGGCAGATCCACGTACATCGGCGCATTTTTGCGTCGGGCGTAGCGTATCTAAGATACACTACGCCGCCGTAACTTACTTTTTTTGGAATCCTCGAAGAATTTGCGGCGGCGTAGTGTATCTTTGGCGGCATAAGGGCGCGCAATTCAAATGGATGTGATGGGGGCATGTTTTATGTAAATACGTCGTGACCCAACGTAAACAACGTTTTTTTTGAACGGCGCATGTGCTGTCCGTGGGGGGTATCCCAGTGCGCATGCTCGAAATTAAACCGAGACAAGCCAATGTTTATGACGCTGACGTCATTCTACGCAAATCCCTATTCGCAAACGACTTACGCAAACAACGTAAAAAATTCAAAATTCAGCGCGGGAACGACGGCCATACTTAACATTTAGTACGCCTCATAATAGCAGGGGTAACTATACGCCGGAAAAAGCCGAACACAAACAACGTAAAAAAATGCGTCGGCCGGACGTACGTTCGTGGATCGCCGTAACTAGCTAATTTGCATACTCGAAGCGGAATTAGATGGAAACGCCACCTAGCGGCCGGCGGAAAAATGCACCTAAGATCCGACGGCGTACTAAGACGTACGCCTGTCGGATCGATCCCAGATGCAGTCGTATCTTGTTTTGTAGATACAAAACAAAGATACGACGTGGGAACTTTAAAATTACGCGGCATATCAATAGATTTGAAGTTTTTAATTTGTCTTTGGTTGAACCTGGTGAACCTATGCTCTTTTTTCATCTTTTGTGCTTTAGCTATCATACAATCAGGGCCATTTGAAGGAATTTGGGGGCCCCAAGCAAAATGGACATGGAGGCCCCCAAACCCCAGAAACCCCTACCCCCCCCGCAAGCCCGCATGCAAAGCCTACAGAAATCACAGCATAGCGATACAGTTTAAGTTCACCCGTTTGTTATATAAATAAAAAAGTTTTACAGTGCAAATACTGCTGTTGCATATAATGTGCATACAATTTGGACATTTTCAACAATTGAACATTTACAGAAAACATCACTGTACCCTAAAATAAATTAATGTACATAAAAAAGTGCACAATAACTAAATCCAACATACTTCTTACTCCCCCCTCCCCCTCCCACCCCACAGCAGGTGTCCCCATCAGAGTCCTCCCCCATCAGGTGGTGTCCCCATCAGAGTCTCCCCCACAGCAGGTGGTGTCCCCATCAGAGTCCCCCCCACAGCAGGTGTCCCCATCAGTGTCCCCCCCCCACAGCAGGTGTCCCCATCAGAGTCTCCCCCCACAGCAGGTGTCCCCATCAGAGTCCCCCCCACAGCAGGTTTCCCCATCAGAGTCCCCCCCACAGCAGGTGTCCCCATCAGAGTCCCCCCCACAGCAGGTGTTCCTATCAGAGTCCCCCCCACAGCAGGTGTCCCCATCAGAGTCCCCCCACAGCAGGTGTCCTCATCAGAGAGAGTGAAATGAGTGCCGCACATGGAATACATGGAAGCCTGTGGCACATTTAGAGAACAGAGAGTGGGGAAAGATCACTCACCCAGGCTGCATTGTCTTCAGAGGCACAGGCATTCAGGCAGTGACATCAGCTGGCTGGCTGGTTTGAAATCTCCCGCCCACACCCCCTTCCCAGGCACAGATTGGCTGCATGAAGGGGTTGTAGGCGGGCACATGGGGAGGAGGTGGTGCACACCTAGCCTACCTCCTCCTCGTAAGTACGGAATATACAGCAGCCGCCGGGCAAAAGAATGATTGTGTGCAGCAGCCAATGTACATATTGCAGTAGTTTGGGGAATAGGAAACTAGCAATCAGGATACCCTGGCACTTTGGCGCTCTGCGGCACCGCAGTTAGAGTGGACAGGTGTGCGGGCTCCTGCTTGGGGGCCCCAGTCCAGCTCGGGGCCCCAAGCAGTTGCTTGTTTTGCCTGTCTTTTTTCCGACGGCCTGCATACAATGGGCCAGATTCAGGTACATTTGTGTATCTTTGTGCCGGCGTAGCGCATCTCATATGCGCTATGCCAACGTAACATTGAGAGGCAAGCTGAGTATCCACAAAGCACTTGCTCCCATATTTACGCCATCGCAACGTAAATAGGCCGGCGTAAGCCCACCTAATTCAAAGTAGGCAGGTAGTGGGCGTGTTGTATTAAAATGAATCGTGACCCTATGTAAATGCATGGCCGAATGAACGGCGCATGCGCGCGCATGCTCAGAATCACGTCACATATACTCCATTAGATATGACGGCTCAATGCGTACGACGTGAACGTAACTTACGCCCAGCCCCATTCACGTCCGACTTACGTAAACGACGTAAAATACGACGGCTGTTCCGACGTTTCTGACCTCCATACATTAACATGACTTACCCCTGCTTTATGAGGGGTAAACTTACGCCGGACGTACGCCTTACGTAAATGGCGTAGATTACTGCGACGGGCGTAAGTACGTTTGTGAAGCGGCGTATCTTGCTCATTTACATATTTGAGGCGTAAATCAATGGAAGCGCCCCTAGCGGCCAGCGTAAATATGCACCCAAGATACGACGACGTAGGAGACTTATGACAGTCGTAGGAAGTCAAAATTCAGGCGTATCATGTACTGTGAATTAGGCGCATAGATACGACGGCGCATCCGTGGACTTACGCGGCGTTTCATTAGATACGTCGCCGTAAGGTCGGCGTAAGTCTTTGTGAATCTGAGCCAGTGATTCTAGTGTGATGAAATTCAGAAATGGAATGTGTTGAAAAGGTAAAAACTGTCTCTAATCAGAAGTCCAAAGTCCAAAATCCAAAGTCCAAAAAAAAATCCTTTTTATCCCTTGTCTGCTGCCCCAAGGATCTGTAGGCATGTTTCTTAAACAATAGAAGTAGCCTGAGGATTTCATGGCTGAAGTCCAGTTATAAACATTATCAGCCATTTCAGATTCTATACAGTATGTTTTCTGTAATCTTCCAGTGAATGAATTTGAAGATGTTGATATATATAGTGCAAATTATCTTAACTGACCTCCACCATGAAGCATTGTATGCATCTAGAAAGGCTCCACAGTGCAGCCACATTAAATTTTTTGGAAACTCTGCAACTACTTTCATTGACAGAACTGTTTATGGTATTTTCATGTTTTAACTAATACATCCATCTGGTTTGTCTTTTTCTTTAGCATGTTAAAGCAAAAAAGATAATATTAGACATATCACTGGAGCTTTTCCTAGTCTACTGTAGACAGTGGGATAGATAGATACTGAAAATGGTGTAGATGGTTTGGTTTAAATAAAAACCACAAGTATAGTGTAAAAATAAATATGTGTTGTGTGTCCATTTTAAAATGGTATCCTGATTTTTGACTATATAGTTTTTTCTTTATATAAATTTAGCTCTGGTAATTTTAAATAGATGTTGGTAAATATTAGCAAATTTTCTTTTCATAAATGCTACCTTATGTTTTAGGTTCAATTGACCGGTAAGATTAATTAGCGAAAATAATCCCAATTTGTATATTTATATAATTGAATAAACATGTTTTTTAAACTTTACGGTATTATGCTATGTACGTTTTTTCTTCTTTCCTGACTGGGGCCAGATACAAAATATTGCCTGGAGCCATTTGGAGGAATTAAAGTTTCCAGTGTATTCATGATACACTATGATCCATCATATGATGAGGGGCAAGCACATTTGACTGCTTTTAATGAAGGAGTCTCATACTCTGCTAAGCAGCATATGAACCTGATTGGTGGTAGATCACAGTGTTAATTTTGTTTGCAGCTTCACGTGGTGTGAGTGAGAGCACTGTACTGGAATTGTTGCACTGGTCAAGTCACCATTCTTGTAAGTGTATGAATGTTAAAATTATAATTTCCTACTGAGTCCAATTGAGTTCTTGAAGCCATTTTAAGTCCTAGGCCCCGTACACACGAGAGGATTATCCGCTGGGAACGGTCCTCCAGACCGTTCCCGCAGATAAATCCTCTGGCGGATTTTGATCTGATGGTTGTACTAACCATCAGATCGAAATCCGCGCGGAATCCATCCGCGGTGACGTGTCGTGTCGTCGCCGCGATGACGACGTGCGCGACGCTGGAAGGTAAAGACTTCCCACGCATGCATCGAATCATTACGACGCATGCGAGGGAGGTGATCGGACGGATTGATCCGGTGAGTCTTTACAGACCACCGGATCAATCCGCTGGACAGGATTCCAGCGGATAGATTTCTTAGCATGCTAACAAATTTTTATCCGCTGGAAATCCATCGGCCCGAAAAAAATCCGCGGATAAATATCCGCTGGGCCGTACACACCACAGGATCTATCCGCTGGAACTGATCCGCGGATAAATACCAGCGGATAGATCCTCTCGTGTGTACGGGGCCCTACTGTGAGAAATCTATCCTACACAATACTTTACCCTAAGATGAAGGACAAGTTTGTGTAACCTCCTGTAATTCAAGGGTTTCATCTTTTTCGTAAGCGACTTATTAACTGGTGGTGGATAAGATTACCACTCTGAACAATTTTCATGGTGAAATTGGAAGTGATTACACATAAGAGTAGGACTATGTTGGTCTTTATTTAAAGAACTCTATTTGATGGGACACTAATTGTTTTTCACATTTTCTTTTCAAGTGATAGAGCTAAAAAATATGTTATATATCAGCAGTATATATATCGGTTTGTGGATATTTTGGAGAGCTACTGTCACTCAGGATTGTATTTGGCACGCTATTTTCTTTTCTTTGTATGACACAGAGAGCAGAATTTATAAGGGTTTTGAATGTTGTATGCTTGTGTTTGTACTGTATATTTATATTGATGATTGTAGTACTATAGTTCCTTTCTGTACAGAAACTTGTGAGCCACACACCAGTCTTTGACCCCCATAATCCTTTATTGACCAAAAGTCAATGCACAACCGGTCTAAGCAGTAGAAAGAGACTAGGCAGTCTGTGCATTGACATCTAATGAATAATGTTTTATGTGTGAATGAAGTCTGGTGTCCATCCTACAAATATTTGTATGCACAGATTTTCAAGGCTTAAAAAACAGAGTGGCAGGCATGGTTCAACGAGACCTGGATAGAAGCTTTATTATTGTTTATTAGTGCATTTGTAACCTGTATCCAAGACTCTGGGTAATGTAATTTGCTCTTCACTCCTGAATTGATATTAAAATTATAAATATGTTTTGCTTACAGTCTTATTAGCATAGCTCTTAGTTTTTTTTCTTATGCCCTCCATTTCTCCCCTTTTCCCTTAAAAATACAAGAAGGATATCTGGAACCTTTGTTTTCTGGTAACATCTTATAGTCTCTGATGGTAAAAGCTAATGGTTATTTACAGACCTTGGAATATTTTCTTCCTTTACAGTCCTCTGAGCTGAGAACAAAACGTATGTGTTCTCCCAGCAACCTAATATCTTTCCAACCTAATACGCCCTTTCTCTAATAACATTGCCCAGTGAGATGATGACTCATAGGATGCTTCCTCACATAAGTGATAGTCACCGCCTAATTTGCTGTGCTTGGCACACATGCTGCATAAAACAAAATAATTGTACTTCCAAATATATACTTGTAAATAAAAATTATATAATTATTATTTGCAAAAACATTTGGTATTGTTTAGAATGACGCCAGCTTTTTGCTCTTCAGGGTACACTTTACAGCGAATGTAATATTCTAATATGTAATGCAAAACATACGATGACAGTGCTATATAAAAGTAAGTTATTGTACGGCTCCTTGCATTTCTCACAGGAGACATCTGCTTAATGCTTCTGAAATAAAAGTGCTAAAAATGTGTTTGCTACATAAAAATGATTTAAAAATGTACTCTTTTGCATCAGAACAATATATGTTAATTGTATACAAAGGAGTTTAACTTGCAGCATAAGCAATAATACATCTGTTCTGAAAAATATAAGAGTTAAAGGCAAGTCTTAAGCTCACAGATTATTGAGGTATTGATATACAAAGTCATTATAACTTCTTTTGTCACCAGTTAGGATTACTATATTTCCTTGTTTGAAAAGTTTGAAAAGTTAAGTAGAAAATTTGGAAAATGTTGTCTTTTATCATTTCTGTTTTAACTTCATATACATGTGAGAAAGTTTGTGTTCTGGAAATTTCTGATTTGAGAGAGGTAATTTGAGGAGATCTGCATTTTTTTACATGGAGGCCTCATGATCTGCTGTATGATGGCATTAGGTCTGATGTTTCATTAGTTTATTGACCAAAACAAAAAGTATGCACAGTCATGATTGTGGACATTTTATATTATCTGCTAAATATAGTTTTGCTTTTCCAGAGAGCATTTGTAAACTTGGAATGTTTCCTGTATAGGTATTGTGCCTTCAAAATTTCTTTAACTCTATTGCTATTCTTAATAACCATGGTAACCACCTGTATCATAATATCCTGGATGTCAGTGTCAGTGACACATATCATGGAATCGTTGGGATATAGAAGGAGAGTAGTATCAATAGAATATGTTATTTCTATTTTCATCGCTGTGGGTCTGCTTATAAAACATCCTAAGGCAAGAGCTGTTTTAGACAATGAAAGCAACCAATCAGATACAAATATTTATCCTTCAACTGCTGTTAAATCCTTGTGCTGTATGTTTGGATACAATTTACCATAAACTAAAGCCAGCTTGCTATACATGGATTGAAATTTGGCCAGTTTAGCAGGGACTAGCTGAATTTAAATCCATTTATTGTCAGGGAGGCTGTAAAGAAGTCAATGTACAGTACTTCTGTACAACCACCTTGTTGAATTTTCCCTGCTTGATCAACGCCCCAGCTATAGCCTGAAGTGCTGAGCAGTGTATTCTGATTGTGGGCAAGGTTCCCTGTTGTCAGAATTTCCCCATCCGCACGGCTTCGGGTGAAGTGCACAGAAAGCTGCCTACCTTCACTGAGGTACTGGGGACACATAATGGTGTTTCCTGATACAGTTGTTGATTTTCAATCGACTATAACTGTTTTATTCCAAGAACTACTGCCATCAATCCCAATTGATCGATTGGAATTCAATAGGATTCATAGGGCTTTAATGCCACACAAAGCTGAAGGTCCACTCCGTGATATAATCGCAAAACTAAAAAAAAAACGCACCAAAGAGCAACTTTTGGCTGCAGCATGAGGAAAAGACTCCCTCACTTTTTAGGGTCACCATTACCAACTATTTGCTGATCTTTCCCCAATTACACTTGCTAAATGGGGAGTCTTAAAAAACCTTTTCTTCAAATCCTTCTGCAAAACCAAACAGCCTATCAATGGGGATTCCTGTTTTCTGTACGTTTTACCTATAAAGGTACTAAATACACCTGCAGATGTTATGACGTGTTGCAAAATATCCTAGAAAATCTATATCTCAGGCCTCGTACACATGACCGAACATGTCTGCTCAAACTGGTCCGCGGACCAGTTTCCGCGGACATGTCCGACCGTGTGTAGGGCCTACCGGACCAGATTCCTGGGCTAGCGGACAGGTTTCCAGCGGACAAAAGTTTCTTAGCATGCTAAGAAACTTGTCCGATGGAAGCCTGTCCGTCGGACATGTCCGATGGTCAGTACGACTCATCGGACATGTCCGCTGGCCCAAAATCCCGTGCATGCGTCGAAGTGATTTGACGCATGCGTGGAAGCATTGAACTTCCGGGTTCGCGCACGTCACCGCGTCATCGTTGCCGCCACGTCACCGCGTATTCTGTCCGTGGGGAATTTGGTCTGATGGTGTGTACACACATCAGACCAAAATCACCCAGCAGACATGTCCGATGAAAACGGTCCACAAACCGTTTTCATCGAACATGTCTGGTCGTGTGTACGAGGCCTCATAGATAGATCTTCTACTTCAAGTGGTCCTCGCCTACGTGCTACACCTGACCCTCCATGAGATTCCTCTAACGCGAAAGATGACAGAAGTCACCAAAACTTATCTAAACACAGTCGACCCTGCAGATACTATGGACTGAGATCCATATAACCCTTTTTTTATTGAGATTCTCAAGCATGTTCTGCTTTTTTTATTTCACTAGATATGTTGGCAGTGGTTAGCATGAATATATAAATGTAGCGCTAGTATTAATAAGAGGCACTCAGTATGGCACTAAGTGGCTAAGAGAAACAAATATAAACTAAATAATCCAAATAAGTGAATGTGTCAAAAAAGTCCACAAAGAATAAAAAGAAAAACTGATATATAAATGAATGTCCATCAATATATAATGTGAATTAACGCTGAAAAACATATAGCCACGTGGATCACCATGGGGTAAACATTCCTTCCGACTATGTAGTATAGATGGAGTACACTTACCAGATCCAGAGGATCTACCTGTCAGCGACAGCAGATCATAAAGGCATAGGAAATCCCAGGGAAGATCGACTCAGTTTGTCTGACGACTCTCAGGCCGCGTACACACGGTCGTTCCAAACTGATGAGAATGGTCCGACGGGCCATTTCCATCGGTTCACCGCTGAAGTGGCCTGACGGCCTGATGTGCGTACACACCATCAGTTTAAAAACCGATCGGGTCAGAACGCGGTGACGTAAAACACACGACGTGCTGAAAAAAAACGAAGTTCAATGCTTCCAAGCATGCGTCGACTTGATTCTGAGCATGCGCAGGTTTTGAACCGATGCTTTTGTGTACTAACCATCGGTTTGGACCAATCGGGCAGCGGTCCATCGGTTCGATTTTAAAGCATGTTTTAAAATTTTGGACCGAAGGACAACAGACCGATGGGCCATACACACGGTCGGTTTGGACCGATGAAACTGAACTTCGGTCCATTATCATCGGTTTTAACCGACCGTGTGTACGTGGCCTCAGTGGTTGGAACCACGAACTTGGACTTGTTGAGACCCGACAGTCCTTGACTGGAAACTCTGAATAAATAAATGGCGATCTGGATCGATGGAATAGACCCAGAAAGGGAGGAGACCCGATGCTTCCAGCAGGTGATGAGTGATGGAAGAGAAACCCCCAAAGGGATTAACAAAGCACGATGGTACAGCTACAAAAATAGCAGCCACTGCTCCAACTCCACCTTCCTCCCTGGTTAGCATCATTACCCTCAGTTCATCCTTAATTGATAGAAAATATGAGTGAATAGAACTCACTCTTACCCCTAACCTCATTTATCCTAGAAATTATATGTTTTGTGCATCAAATTTATAGCTTCCTTCCCCTTTTTTCTCCCCTTTCCTCTTACCCTTATTAACCAATTTGTCAACAGACTTAGTACATAAGTTTATATCTTATATAGGCATGTAATGTGTTTCGACTCAATGTTTTCCCACTCCTTCTCACCCTCCTTCCCATATCCTCTTTTACCCATCCCTTTTTTACCCGCCCTTTTTAAACATCCCTTTTTCTTTATCCCCTTTCTCATTACTTATTTTAGCCGATATTGGATGTCAACATACTCTACTTTATACTTATATGTTTTGGCTGTCATGGTCTCGGGAGACTGTCACTGCTCTCCCCATCTATCTATCTTTGGGTATTCCTCCTTCCTCTTTTTTGGGGGAAATCCCTGGATAGCTATTAGGACTCTGGGTTTGTGATTTTTGCGTGCTCACTACGCCACTTTCTTACTTCTTTACATAATTGAACTTAATGTTGATTGTTTACATAAACCTTGTCCCCTCCTTTATCTTATAAACTTCTTCCTACTTTTCTACTGGTTCTTACTCTTCTCCGAGGTGAGTGTCGCAAAACACAATTAGTACAGACTACTTTTGACTATATACCTTTTATACCCTTCCTATGGCCCCCTTGAATGTACTTACTTTAAATGTACAGGGTTTAAACATACCACAGAAACAAACTAAATTCTTTCACTCATTGGCATCAACTAAGGCGCATGTTGTGTGTCTCCAGGAGACTCATTTACTGCTACGGCAACTCCTAAATATTTTAGCCCTTTATACCCACAAGTTTTTACAGCTTCAGCTGAAACCAAACTAAGTGGAGTATTGGTGGCATACTATTGCACAACACCTTTCTCTCTCAAAACAGAGATCAAGGACCCTGAAGGGAGATATCTGATACTAACAGGGTTTTTATCCGATTCCCCAATCACAGTGGTATCTTAATATGCCCCAAACAAAACTCCAACAGCATTTCTTTCCCACTTGTTAGAGGTGATCGATACCCACAAAATGGGCACACTATTAATCTGTAGTGACTAGAACCAAGTCCTATACCCATTCTTAGACAAATCCCCAATACCCATTGCCTCTAATTTGCGAAAACATACCTTCCAACAATTACTCCAACAATATTCTTTATTAGATTCCTGGCGTGAAACAAAACCTACAAAACAACAATTCATCTTTTATTCCCATCCTCATAAATCATTCTCCTGAATTGATCACATATTGCTCACAATAGGCATGACCCCAGAACTCATTTCCTCTTCTCTTATACCATTTGCATGGACAGACCATAGTGCTGTATTAACAACATTAATTTCTTTAATTCCTAAAGCACATGACCCCACATGGCTTATCAATAATTCCATATTATCACATCCATCTTATTCCTTAGATTTTGTAAAGGCCTTATAGGATTATCTGGTTAATAATGCGACTCATGACATCTATTTTATGACGCTTTGGGAAGCACACAAACCTGTGATCAGAGGTGTTTGTATTCGCCAGACTTCTTTCATCAAAAAAGAAAAATGCCTAATGCATCAAAAACTTGAAGCAGAATTTAATTCTTCACATGCGCTCTTCCAATAAAATCCCTCTCCCGCTACAAAATTAAAATTGGATAAAGCACGCCTTGATCTTAACCTTTTCCTTTCGGACTCAGCGGATAAAACGATATGTAAATCCAGACACTTATTTTATTTTAAAGCCAATAAACCTAATATACTTCTTGCCCGGGCCCTTAATAAGATTAATCGCCCCTCTAAACCAATATGCTTGAAGTTATCTCAAGATACATATACCAGTAACCCTATAAAAATCCTAAATACCCTCCAAAAAACATATTGCCTCCTTTATATAAAAGGGAAGATCCTTTAGATCAGGCCTCAGCAGACTCCTTTTTTTCACAATTCACTATTCCCAGTATTCCTTCGGCTCTTCGCAAATGCCTTAAAAACCCTATATCCACTAGTGAAATTTTGATGGCCATTAAATCCCTTAAGTTGGTTAAACACCCAGGCCCGGATGGCTTTTCAGCCTTGTATTTGCTTCTATCTTAGCTCCATTATTGACTGAAGCCCTAAATTCCCTATTAAACGGACATTCCTTTAGAACTGAATATTTAACTGCTAATATCTCCATGATTCCCAAACACCACTCTGATGAAACATCTTGTTCTAATTACAGACCCACCTCACTGCTTAGGTTAGACATCAAACTTCTAGCAACATTTTTAGCAAACTGCCTACATAATATAGTTTAGCTCTTTAATACACAGAGATCAAGTAGGCTTCATCCCAAAGCGTCAAGCGGGAGATAATATACGTATGGCGGCACTATTGATGCATATTGCCAAATCAAAGAAAATCCCACTTTGTTTTCTATCTCTAGCCACTTGATGACAGCCCACTGTATATATACGTCGGCACTTTAAAGATAGATATCTCGGTAACAGCAGCAGCTGCTGCCACAACCAAGGTATCCATCTTTTCAGTGGGCGGTCCTGTTTATGAAAATGGTGGTCTCTGTGGCAGATTCGCTGCAAGATCACCGTTATCGGTGGCGGGCGAGGCCCCCCTCCCGCTGCTCTCCCGCGCCCGGCAATCGGGTTCTTTTTCTTCCTTGGTATGGATACGAGTGAAGGCCCTCACCCGTCTCCATACCATAGCAAGACAGAAGCGATGTCAAAACGTCATTCTGCCCATACCTCTTAAAGGGCCATTTTTATGCATTTAAGTCCAAATATGAGATCTGAGGTCTTTTTGACCCCAGATCTCATATTTAAGAAGACCTGTCATGCTTTTTTCTATTATAAGGGATGTTTTAGATTCCTTGTAATATGGATAAAAGTCACCCAATTTAAAAAAAAAACTGTTTTAAAATCAATAAAATAAAATAAATAAGATTTTTTTTTAAAAGTGCCCCATCCCGTTGAGCTCATGCGCAGAAGCGAACACATACATGAGCAGTGCCCGCATATGAAAAGGTGTTCAAACCACACATGTGAGGTATCGCCGTGATCGTTTTAGCAAGAACAATAATTCTAGCCCTAGACCTCCCCTGTAACTCAAAACATGCAACCTGTAACATTGTTTAAATGTCGCCTATGGAGATTTTTAAGGGTGAAAGTTTGAAGCCATTCCACGAGTGGGCGCAATTTTGAAGGTGACATGTTGGGTATCAATTTACTCAGCGTAACATTATCTTTCACAATATAAAAATAATTGGGCTAACTTTACTGCTGTCTTATTTTATTTAAAAAAAATAGTTATTTTTTCCCAATAAAGTGCACTTGTAGGACGGCTGCACAAATACGGTGTGGAAAAAAAGTGTTGCAATGACCACCAATTTATTCTCTAGGGTTTAGAAACAAATGTATAATGTTTGGGGGTTCTAAGTAATTTTCAAGCAAAAAAATGTGTTTTTAACTTGTAAACACAGAGTCTGAAAAACATGCTCTGTCCTTACTGTAGGTGGCTAGATATCAAAAAAGCATTTGATACAGTTTTGTGGCCCTACCTACATAGTCTTACAACGCTGGGGATTTGGCGCTCATTTCCTTAGTTGGATCTCTTCTTTATATGATAAACCGAAGGCATATGTAAAATATGCGGGGCAAATACATTTGATATCTGCAGAGGCACGAGACAGGGTTGCCCATTATCCCCACTTATATTTGCCTTACTTTTTAAACCCCTTGCCCAATCAATTTGGTCTGATCCCTCAATTAGAGGGCTTGAGTTAGCTGGACACCATCACAAAACCTATCTCTTTGCAGACGACATTTTGATCTTTATGTCCTCTCCACATATTTCAGCTCCTAATCTTATTTGAAAACTTGATCATTTTGCTTATATTTCTGGTCTAGTCATTAATCCTCAAGAATCTATGGCACTAAATATCTCTCTATCTCCCTCAGATGTACAAAAGGCGCAAGCATCTCTCCATTTCTCATGGTTTACTACCCATCTTTCATACTTAAGAATTAATGTTATGCCTCATCTCTCTGAACTATTTATCCCTATATCTTGGATAGGTAAAAATCAATGTTATTAACCACTTAAGCCCCGGACCATATTGCTGGTCAAAGACCAGGCCACTTTTTGCGATTCGGCACTGCTTCGCTTTAACTGACAATTGCGCGGTTGTGCGGCGTGGCTCCCAAACAAAATTGGCGTCCTTTTTTTCCCACAAATAGAGCTTTCTTTTGGTGGTATTTGATCACCTCTGCGGTTTTTAGTTTTTGCGCTATAAACAAAAATAGAGCGACAATTTTGAAAAAAAATAATATTTTTAACTTTTTGCTATAATAAATATCCCCCAAAAATATATAAAAAAAACAATGTTTTTCATCAGTTTAGGCCGATACGTATTCTTCTACATATTTTTCATAAAAAATCGCAATAAGCGTTTATTGATTGGTTTGCGCAAAAGTTATAGCGTTTACAAAATAGGGGATAGTTTTATGGCATTTTTAATAATATTAAACACTAATAAAAAAAATTCCAAAAGGAAAACACTGCGCTAGATAAACATGTGAGTAATAGTAATAAAATGAAAACTAATAAGTAAAATAGCTGCCAGTACCAAAAATGTGCGATATAAAAATGAGTAGAACATGTAATATGGGGTACAGCACTCATTTAATTGAAAATAGATACTAGAAGTGAACAAATCAATGTTGTATCCGTGATAACTAGTGAGTATTGAAAAATGCGATATCACAAAAATTAAGAATGTAATAAAACCAATCTATATATAACTCTAAAAACACCAAAAGTGAACACAAAATCTGAAATGAAAAAATGAATAAAGAAAGGAAGAATTCACACTAAATGTAATGAGTGAAAAAAACGTGTGGAACCAATCCACATGGAAAAAGAGTCCCAAGAGAGTTAGTCCAAATGGTCATCCATATGCTGGGTAAAGGGATAGAGTAAACTTCATCCACCAGATAAGACACCCGGAAGTAGTATTGTAGTCTCCTTACCCTGTTTAAATGACCACTATGACGGTGGCCTCAGCAAACATGGGGATTTTAGGTCTCCCTCCGGACCCTCTGTGGTGTATATGAAGTGCTATCTGCTCGTCTCAGACGATCAAAGAAAGAAGAAAAACCATAGCATAATACCAAAGGCGCAATTTAATTAAGCCAAAAAGTAGTGCACTTACAGGATCGAAGATAACAAATAGCGATGTATATGTATCCAAATAAGATGGGGGCGGCGACAGGTTCACCTCCTTCTTCTGCTCGTATGCGCTCCGTGCACCACGGACGTAGTCTGCTCAGCCAATCCCAGACGAAGTCCATGGTGACGAAACGCGTAGGAGTGGCTTGCATACTTGACGTCATCACGCCATTTCCAATGAGGAAGCACAGAGCGCATACGAGCAGAAGAAGGAGGTGAAGCCGCCGCCGCCCCCCCATCTTTGCACGGCCGTGCATGGGCATACTAACACCTGAGAAAGTAGAAGCTGGAAGATATAACAACCAGTAAGGAGTCTGAAAGCAAGAAAAGTTGAAAACCTGAGAAGCCTGAGAAATCTAAAGGCTATGTGAGTAAAAAAAAAAGGGACAGCATAAATACGTGGCATTATACTTTGTATATCACACATTGAATGGATTAGACTTGGCACTAGCGATAGAAGACAAAAAATATGCCTGGTTAAGAGACTGTATTATATGCAATACTTGGAATATCACCCAGTGTTTTTTCCCCTCTGAAACTGGGATTGAATTTACTGCATCTATCGCAAATATCTGTGAGAGCTGTAGGCCACTTATCCCTTTTGATAAAAAATGGTTTACTGAAGTAAAAGCTAGTACATTTATGCTAAATTAATTTCAGGTATGGGGCCGGCTAGTCACATAGCTGAAAAAGTCGCTATGTCGGGGCCACAATCACTACGGTCGGCAAAGGAAAAACATAAGGACAGCTAGACATGTGCAATTTGTTTAATTTTCGTATTTCCGAATTTTTTTATTTACGAATTTTCGGACTTCCGAAAATTTTTAATTTACGAATTTATGTATTTCCGAAAATTCGAACTTACGAATTTCCGAATTTTCGTATTTACGTTTTTTTTTAATTTCCGAATTTTCGTATTTACGAATTTCGGAAATTCGGATTTTCGGATTTTAGACATTTTGACATTACGAATTTTCGAATTTTTCAATTTTCTGATTTTCGAATTTTTCACTTTTCAAATTTCGAATTTTTCAAATTTCGAATTTTTCAAACTTCGAATTTTTCAGATTTGGAATTTTTCAAACTTCGAATTTTTCAAACTTCGAATTTTTCAAACTTCGAATTTTTCAAATTTTTAATCTTTCAAATTTTTAATCTTTCAAATTTTTAATCTTTCAAATTTTTAATCTTTCAAATTTCGTATTTCTGAATTTCGAAAATTGAAAAATTCGAAATTCGAAAATTTAAAAATGTTTCAAATTTCAATTTCCGAATTTCGTATTTCCGAATTTTTCAAATTTCCAATTTTTCAAATTTCCAATTTTTCAGATTGGGAATTTTTCAAATTTCGATTTTTTTCAAATTTTGAATTTTCGAATTTCGAAAATTGAAAAATTCGAAACATTTTTAAATTTTCGAACTTCGATTTTTTTCAGTTTTCAAAATCGAAATTTCGAAAATTGAAATTCGAAAATGGAAAAATTCGAATTTTAGAATTTTTCGAATTTCGAATTTTTCAATTTTCGAATTTTCGAATTTTTCACTTTTCCAATTTTTCAGATTTCGAATTTTTCGAATTTATCAATTTCCGAATTTCATTTAAAAAATGTTTCAAATTTCGAATTTTTCAATTCACGAATTTTCGTATTTACGAATTTTCGTATTTACGAATTCCGAAAATTCGAAAATTGAAAAATTCGAAAATGGAAAAATTTAGAATTTTTCAATTTTCGAATTTTTCAATTTTTCAATTTTCGAAATTTTTCAATTTTCGAAATTTCGAATTTCCGAATATTTTAGTATTTCCGAATTTTCGTATTTCGAAAATTGAAAATCGAAATTTCGAAAATATACAAAATTCGAAAAATACGACATTTCGAAAATTCGAAAATTGAAAAATTCGAAATGTCAAAAATTCGAAATTTCGAAAATTAAAAAATTCGAAATTTCGAAAATTCTGAATTTTCCGAATTTCCGAAAATTCTTTTTTTTTTCGTTTCATTCGTTTTTTTTGTTTTTTCTGTTTTGCTTTTTCGGAAATCTCCCGAATTTACGAAAAAAGCAAAAAAAACGAATAAAACGAAATTTCAGAATTTCCGAAAAAAAAAACGAATGAAACAAACGGAAAAAAATATTTTTTCGAATTTCCCGAACTTACGAAAAAAGAAAAAAAAAGAAAATGACAAACAAAAAAAAACGAATTTTTGGGCAGTGCACATGTCTAGCTGCAGCTGCTAAATTAGAGAAATATTAGAAAAAATATGCACATACATCAGACCATACTCCAACTAAAGGGGGGTCGCAGGCCCAGGTTAAAATAACAGGAAGAGTCAAGGACAAACGGCAGCCTCTGCAACCAAAAGTGTTAGCCATAAAAACATGGCCACAGCTGATAAAGGGATGGAGATAGACCCAGTATTAGCCCCCCTGCAGAGGGAACCCCTACATTAAATGATGTATTTCTTGTGGTCAACGTATGCAAAAATTCGAAAATGAAAACATTTGAAAACTGAAAAATTCGAAATGTCAAAAATTCGAAATTTCGAAAATTGAAAAATTCGAAAATTCGAAATTTCGAAAATTCATAAATTTCCGAATTTCCGAAAATTCATTTTTTTCATTTCATTCATTTTTTTTTCGTTTCATTCGTTTTTTTTTTTCGTTTCATTCATTTTTTCCGTTTTTTGCTTTTTCGGAAATCTCCCGAATTTACGAAAAAAGCAAAAAAACGAATAAAACGAAAAACATTTTTTTTTTCGAAATTTCAGAATTTCCTAAGTCATTTGGAAGAGAATGTTTTTCGCAACAGTTTTCGATAGAAAGAGCGTCCCTTTTAAACCTCCCCGTCCAGGAGGACACCCACGATCAATGTTAATGACATTTTTAAACTACAGGGACAAAGTAACATTAGAGAAAGGGCAGAGAGATGAGGAATATATTTTTGGGTGAAGCCAAGGGCGGGCTTTATAGAAGTTAAACGCAGAATACAACAATTCAATGTTACGTATGCACTACTGTACCCAGCGCGGTTACGGGTGATAGAATTGAGAGGGACTCAATTTTTTAATACCCCTGAAGGAGCGACGGCATGGCTGGTGGACAACAAGGATCAGTTGCCAACAAAATGAAGGGACATTTAAATTAAAGAAGGGACATATGGAGACTTTAGGTGAAGGAATAAAAGCACACTATTTGGGGGGCGCTGGGGGACACTCACCATGTGAGGAATAAGAGAATGGGTGGGGAATGTATCAAAACAAAATTTGGTTTGAAGGATGAATGGGGGGAAGGGGGGAGAGGAGGGATGGTGGGGGGGGAAGAAAGATATTGGAGTGGGTGCAGTAGAAGTTAGAGTGGGGATGCATGGACCGATCGTGAAAAAAAGCCCATAGGGATTACCTATAAAGGTGTTGGGAGGATTGGGGAGGGGGAGGAAAAATAGAAAGGGGGAGGGGTGGTAGGTTTTCAAAGGGGGTCACTACAAGGGATTCAGAAGGGTTTGAATGTATTAAGGGTAAAATATACATATATACATTTAGCACAATTTTTTATCAAGGGTAAAATCCACATATATAGCACATCTAAAAGGAAAAATTACAGTTGTCTCACAAAATAATAATAAAACACATGAGTAAATTAAATATAAAGGGAGGAAAATTTATATATCTACATTTGCTAAAGATAAAACAAAAAATAGGAACACATGGGCACTGTGTGGTATAAAACTAGATTTTTGACTATATGGTATCGATTGGGAGCATCAGGTTTTATTTTAGGATGCTCTCGATCCTCCTGTCTCATTCTTTTTTTTTTTTTTCTTTATGTTTCCTTATGCAGTCTAGAGTACTGAAAATTGGCACTTGGAACGTTCGAGGATTGGGTGCTCCACCTAAGAGAGCGGCAGTCTTTGATATGTTGGAAGTGTATGAGGTGGGACTGATCTTCCTACAAGAGACACACCTGACTAAAGTTACTAAGCAACTAGTTCAGAGTAAGAAGTTTCAATATCAATACCACTCAGTGCACACCTCTTATTCAAGGGGTGTGTGTGTCCTGATTAAAAGGGGAGTGGTGTTTACTTGTAGGCAGATCAGTATTGATGAGGAGGGGTGTTATATTTTCCTTCACTGTGCAATAGAAAATAGGGAATATTTTCTCACAAATATTTATATTCCACCGCCATTTTTTATTATTTTGTGTATTTTGTGCGTGTACTCGAGAGAGGAGCCGGACTGCAGGAGTTGGGAGTAGGCAGGCCTCCCCCAGAGGCAATCTGCCACCTTTCTCCATGCCCCTGGTGGCAATGGCGGGTTTGTGAGGGGGTCCTCCCACATAGCCCGCCCTACCTGCTCCGCTTTGAAGCCCAAAGGGGCAGAGGGACTCCCTATAAGGGAGTGAGAGGATCTAGCCCGCTCAACCAGCCCCGTTAGTCCTTCGCCTCTCTTTTTAGAAACCGCGTTGTCAAAGTGCGTGCATGTTAACCCAATTTCGAGTGCGTGTAAGTGTGGTGGTTTTTGTGGGAGGGGGTGGGCGTACTAAGCGCAGGCTTACCTCGCATAGCACACCCACCGGGAGTCGGTCTGAGACCACCAAACTCAATTCACATGTACCAGAGACCGGGATCCGAACCCCCTAGCTGCAGAGGTGAATAGCTTGTCAGCGCAGTGCCAATCGCGTTGAGCCACCGCAGCTCCCGCCACCGCCATTTAAGCTGGGAGTTATGGATTTTATGTTGGACTAATGGATTTTATGATGGATAAAATCTGGATACCAGTCATAGTAGTGGGGGATTTTAATGAGGTTATAAATAAAAAATGAGGTTTTCAGGGGCAAGAGAGCAGAATGCTTCTGAGAGTCGGTTGTATCAGTTCTTACAGGAACCCGGTTTACTCGATATATGGAGAGTGAGGAACCCTGATGCGCTACAATACTCTTGCTTTTCTAGTTTCTATGCCACACTCTCTAGGATATATTTAGTTCTGGGTAATGTGGAAGCATCCCAAATAATAAAGGAAATAGTATATCAGCCTAGAGGGGTGTTGGACCATTCACTGGTGACAATTTTGGTAAAACTAGAGGGGAAAAGATCTATCAGTGCATGGAAGATGAGCACGTGGTTTGAATAAATTGGGAACCCAGAGGGGATACTATATAAACGAAAAGAGTTTATAGAGTTTAACGAAGGAACAGTGACACGGGAGTGATGTGGGATGCACTGAAAGCATTTCTCAGGGGTATATGTATTCAACAAGTGGCGAAAATTAAAAAGGTATTGAGAAAGTGGGAAAATAGGATTAGGAAGGAATTAGTGAATACAGAAAAGGAATATGTTGAAAATCCTAAACCAGAGAAACAAAGAACATGGTTGAATAAGTAACAGGAATATAAAGTAGTAATGATAAGAAATTCAGAGAATAAGATATTATTCCAGAAGCAAGTCGCATTTGGGGAAGGGGAAAGTGTCGGGAGAATGTTGGCACATTTAGTGAGAACTAATTACTCTCCCTCCGCAGTACCTGTGATTAACACACCGAGCGGAGAAATCTCCACTCAGGTGTCAGTGATTACAGACACATTTAGAGAATATTATGGTAAGTTATATAGGTCGCAGGGGGCTCTAGGAGTGGAAGAATTGGAATTTTTTTTTAGGAACTAAAGCCTCGTACACACGATCAGTCCATCCAATGAGAACGGTCCGAAGGACCATTGTCATCGGTTAACCGATGAAGCTGACTGATGGTCCATCGCACCTTCACATCATCGGTTAAAAAAACGATCGTGTCAGAAAGCGGTGACGTAAAACACGACGTGCTAAAAAAAACAAAGTTCAATGCTTCCAAGCATGCGTCGACTTGATTCTGAGCATGCGTGGGTTTTTAACCGATGCTTTTGCATACTAACGATCGGTTTTGACCTATCGGTTAGGCGTCCATCGGTTACATTTTAAAGCAAGTTCCTATTTTTTTAACCGAACGTTAAATAACCTATGTGGCCCACACACGATCGGTTTTGACCGATGAAAACAGTCCTTCAGACCATTGTTCTCTGGCTATCCTATCGTGTGTACGCGGCCTTAGAGTTACCAACTCTTACAGAGGCAGAGAAAGGGGGAATTGAGGCCCCAATAACTCTTGAAGAAATACAATTAGCAGTTACAGAGATGGCTAATCAGACGACCGGATCAATCCGCTGGACACGATTCAAGCGGATAGATTTCTTAGGATGCTAAGAAATTTCTATCCGCTTGAAATCGATCAGCCGGAGGAATCTCCGCAGATAAATATCCGCTAGGCCGTACAGACGACCGGATTTGTCCGCTGGAACTGATCTGATCCGCGGATCAATCCCAGCTGATAGATCCGGTCGTGTGTACGAGGCCTTAGAGTCAATAATGATTATTTAGGTAAGATTTAGTTAGAGAGGGGCACAAGGCAGGGGTGCCCCTTGTCACCCCTGCTTTTTGCTCTGGCAATGGAACCAATGGCTACAGCAATAAGAACAAATACAAAAATGGAGGGATTTGTGAGACCAACAGGGGAGGAGAGAATTGCACTGTATGCGGACGATGTTCTTCTCTTCCTTGGTGACACAGATCACTCCATTAAGCAGGCAATGACCATTTTTAGAGAGTTTGGAAGACTTTCAGGATTGGTTGTAAATTGGAAGAAATCAGCATTAATGCCGGTGGAACCAATTGAGAACCAAAACTTAGTAGAAATTCCTCAGTTGGAGATAGTCGAGACAATGAAATACCTGGGAGTACAGATAACAAGTGATCCTAATAAATATATAAAGAATAACATAGTTCCCCTCCTGTCTAAATTTAAAAATAAAATCCAAATATTGCGGTACCTCCCGTTGTCGGTTGCAGGGAGATGCAATTTGATTAAAATGCTGTGGATGCCACAATTTCTTTATTTACTCCATAATACGCCAATATGGATACATAAGAAATGGTTTAGGAAAATTGATACTTTGTTTAGAGAACTAATATGGAAAGGAGGCCAGGCCAGGATAAAGTTACAAACCCTACAATTATCAAGAAGGGAGGGAGGCATGGCAGTGCCACACCCACATTGTTATTTCTAGGCAGCACAATTGCAGTAGGAGCGAGAACTGAGCTAGGAGGAGATATAAACGGGGATTAATGATTTTAGGGGGACCTCATAAGACAGTGGTAGAGGTGTTGGAGGCCAACTCATTTACTAATAAAAACCCACAGTTAAGATGGCTATCAAAGTATGGAAAGCAGTAAAGGCACTGGGTGGGCAAGGTGGAGTGACAGAATATGCGCCCCTCTGGGATAATAGGAACTTTCAGGAGCTGGCGACAGTTGGGACAATTAAGGAATGGGCAGCAAAGGGGATAGTTAGATTGGCCCAGCTGTATGAAGGAAGAACTTTAAAAACTTTCGCTGCACTAAGAGAGGAATATGACGTACCCAAACACACATTTTATAGATATCTTCAAATTAGACATGCCCTTAATGTTCAATTTGATAGATTAGGACCATTTTGAGATAGGACCCCTAGTAGGATGAGGGGATTTGTCTCTGAAATGTACCCACATATATGTGAGGGAAGTATTGAGGGCCCAGAACAGCTTAAAAGTAGAGGTAAATGGTAGGAAAAGCTGGGGACCATAACAGAGGGACAATGGAATAAGGTACTAGAGAGAGAACATGTGGTAACAGTTTCACCTCCACAGAAGTTTTCATTTCTGATGCTGATACATAGGACATATTATACACCAAAAATACTTTTTATTTTGGGTGGAGAGTAGATGCAAGGTGCCCTAGGTGTCAGGGTACGGGGGAATTAGAACATGATGTGGAGGTGCCCGAAATTGTTCAGATACTGGTCGGGGATCCTTAACATTATAAATATGGCATATAAAACGAGGTTGGAGATGGATCCCAGACTGTGCATTCTGGGCTTAGGGGAAGGAATAAGCGGAGTAGCCAGTACATTAAAAGTAGTGTTGAGGTGCCTTTTTCAAGCAAGAAAATTAATTGCACAAAGATGGCAAGCAGAGAATCCTCTATCAGTAAGAGAATGGATCAATGTGGTTACTGAAACAATATGGAAGGAGAAAGTAGTTTACATTAAGAGAAGAAATATCAGGGAGTTTGGTAAAATGTGGAAACCTTGGCTAGAAAAATGGGATATCCTCTGTAAAAGTAAATCTACTAACATAGAAAGTATAGCGGAGAGGAGGGAGGGGGGGGGGGAAGGTAATAGATCAAAAGTGTGGGATATTGAAAATGTATGGATATATAAAAATGAGAAATATATGAACACTTATGTTTGTAACATATTTTTTTAATGATGAAGAAAATCAATAAAGATTATAAAGATCTAATTATTTAAAGCGTTCCCTGATCTATGTAAGTCATGAACTTCCAAACTCAGAAATCTTCAGATATCTCCAGATTAAAAAAAAAATTATGCCTAATATCCACAGAAGACCTACACTCGATAAGTTATCCTACTTTGAAAACATATGTAAACATGACCCCCAGGCAAAAGGACTTATTTCAAACCTTTACACCCAACTCACTTCTAAACTGGATCCTAGTCCGCCAAATATATAGCTACGTGGGAATCTGATCTTGGACTCTTGTCAGGTCACCTGAGTCCAGGTGACAGATGCACTCAATAGGAGTCAGGAGTGCACTTCTAAGGTAGTGGACCCTAGGACTGACTGCTGCAAATTGAACTCTGGGAGGTTCAGGAAGGCAGGTCCACTGGAGCACCAACACAGATACCACTGGGAGCTAGAGCATAGATTCCCCAGGGAGCACAGGCTAAGAGCCAGCAGGTGTTCACAAGAGCCTCTAGTGGTAAGGATGGACTGCCCTGCAACTGGCTCCAGGTCACGGCCCCCAGGGTCTCCCAGCTCACGCTCACGATAGACTACAGGAGAAAGAGGAAGGAAGCAGCAATCTGGAACAACAAGGATAGTCAGGAGATTAGCCAAAAGGTCAGGGCAACAAGAAGATATGGATAGTCGAAGAACACACCAATTTTTGGGTATGAAGCAGACAAGAACAAGCCAAAGTCGGTAAACAGGATCAGACGTAGGACACAGAGCAATGAGTACACAGAAGCCAAAACACACAATATTAATCAGCAGGGCTGGCTTGCAGTGCGCAGGTTAATATAGAATTCTCTGATAGAGGTTGGGGTGGAGCCATGTTTTGAGGAGAGATTACTTAAGGAGCCAGGTGAGAGTGACTGGCCTCTAAAGCTGTACACATGGAGGAGAGGTAAGCTGACAGACAAACATTACTGCATAACCATGACAACTCTCATTGGAAACAGCAGTATGGGACAAGATTTGGACTACTACAAGATCTTCCTCTCAAATCATAGCTGTTTTAGAAACTAACTACAAAGTACTTACACATTGGTACTTAGTCCCTACCAGAATTGTGAAATTTGCGCCCAATTACTCCTCCTCTTGTCTCTGAGGCTGTACTAAATGGATCACATTTTTATATATGGTGGACTTGGCCAATTGTCAAAAGATTTTGGGAAGACCTATTCCGCAACGTTTTCAACATTATTTGCAGTGTCCATCTTTCCTGATCCTTTGATTGCACTTTTGAATTTAAAACCAACAACTCTCTCTAATAATCAGTTCAAACTATTACTACAGATCACTACAGCCGCGAAACAAACAATCGCTAAAGCCTGGAAAACCTCTACCCTGATATTAACTGAAACTAACTGTATAATTAATCAAGCTATGGTTCATGCCAAAATAGAGGCTATAAGTTCTATAACACATGACAAAATTCCTAAATTCAGTAAAATATGGCTCCCCCGGGCGACACATTATCTGCCTTCTAATTTCGATACAACCTTATTGATGCCTGGGTAAATTTCCCGTACATTTTCATTTTTCCCATATTTAATATACCGGTATGATTGGAAATACACCTTACCCCCACACTGGTTTTGGAATCTATGAACACCATAGGATAAGCCACTTTTTGGTGAAGCATTTTTTCAATTTAGTCTCTGTATCTTGTTTCTGTGAGGGCCACATGTGCTGCGGGTCCATGGTGGACTGGACCTATTTTTCTCTTAGGGCTTCCCTTCATACTGCTCCAGATGTCCTTGTCACATGTCACTGTATTATAATTTTACCTTTTCTTGTGGGCATGCTTGTTTTTGACCCCTAGGGTGCTTACGTGTACATGATGCACCACATGACGCACCACATGATGACGCATTTGCGTTATGTGATGCGGTCACGTTGGGTGATGCTGACATCACTACATTGACGTTCTTTGCGGCACATAGCTGTGACATCACAAACGGGCGTGGTTCCTGTTGAATTTGGCGCCAAAATGTATACCTGAGCCCTAGATTCCCTGGGATCAGACTAAATGGACCCAGGTGAATCTTAATTAGATTATTAATATATATATATATATATATATATATATAGTGCCACAGCCCTCCTAGTCAGTCTCTCTTTCACTGGACAGCTGTAAGGAGCTACAGTATACACTTCTACTCTTCATACAAGATAAGTTACCCTAGTATACCCATACGGCTCTGTTGATTTTGGTTTAGATCCCTGTGCTATCGTTCATGTGGCACTAAAGGGACTCTTTGAGCTTTGATTATTTGGCTATATAATTTATGGCATTAATCCAACGCTTCTTTCTCATTATCGTGTAGAATCCACGAGGATCCGAACTATAGGATAGACCCTCCACTGGTCATCTTCGGATACGTTTCTTTAATGATCAAGGGTTATCAAATACTTACGGAAATAGGGTGCTGGCTGGCTATATCCTTCATAGGTCACAAGTTCCTGGATAAGCTGAGGTATGGTCACGCTCCTTGAACATTATAATGTATGCTCAATTAACTTCTAAACACATTTTTTCTTCTTTTCTATTTCAATTTTTTTTTTCCTAATGATAAAATGAAATATGTCTATATTCATTTAGATATGTTGCAGCTGAATTTATCGGCCCAATCCATTAATCACTTCCATACCGGGCCTATTTTGGCACTTCTCTCCTACATGCATAAATCATAATTTTTTTATTAGAAAATTACTCAGAACCCCCAAACACTATATATTTTTTTTTAGCAGACACCCTAGGAAATAAAATGCCGGTCATTGCAACTTTTTATCTCACACAGTATTTGCGCAATCATTTTTCAAACGCCTTTTTTTGGGAAAAACGGTTTTGTGAATTAAAAAATAAAAAAACAGTAAAGTTAGCCCAATTTTTTTGTATAATGTGAAAGATGAAGTTACGCCGAGTAAATAGATACCTAACATGTCACGCTTTAAAATTGCGCACACTCATGGAATGGCGCCAAACGTCAGTACTTAAAAATCTCCATAGGCGTTGCTTATTTTTTTTTTACAAGTTACAAATTTAGAGTTACAGAGGAGGTCTAGTGCTAGAATTGTTGCTGGCACTTTAACGCACCCGGCGATACCTCACATGTGTGGTTTGAACGGCGTTTACATATGTGGGCGGGACTTACGTGTGTGTTCGCTTCTAAACGCGAGCTACCGGGGATAGGGGCGTTTAAATTTTTTTTTTATTATTTTATTTTTTATTTTACTCAATTTCTTTTATTTTTACACTTTTTTTTACATTTTTTTTTTGATCACTTTTATTCCTATTACAAGGAATGTAAACATCCCTTGTTATAGGAATGGTTTGTGACAGGTACTCTTTATGGAGAGATGCGGGGTCAATAAGACGCCACATCTCTCCTCCAGGCTGGAAAGCATTAGATCGTGAAAAGAAATTCACCAATCTAATGCTTTCAGCCGCGATTGCGGCTGTGTTTACATTCCAGGACCCGGGCGTGACGTCATAACATCGTGCCCGGGCCTCCGACGATCATAGAGATGACTGGTGACCATCTGGTCACCAGTCTACTCTATGGTTTCCATCGGACACCGGCGGATCATTTCTCCGGGTCTCCGATCGCAAAGGAGAGCCCGGAGAAGCACCGGATGGTGGCGGGAGGGGGGGTGTCCCCTCCCGCCGCCTATAAGAACGATCAAGTGGCGGAACCGCCGCTATGATCATTCTTATGGTGCAGGGATTCGTCGGCTGAAGAGATGGATATCTGAATGATGCCTGTGGCTGCAGGCCTCTTTCAGATATCCCCACTTAAAGTCCAGAACGTCATATGACGTCCTTGGGCTGGAAGTGGTTAAATAATACAATATATGGAACAATCCTGGTCCATGATACCCTGACCGGCATCGTTATGTGACCCTGATGAATCATTGAGTCTAATGCCGCGTACACACCATCGCTTTCTGCGATGGAAAAATGCGACGCTTTATGTGCTTTAAAAAAACGTCATTTTTCAAACTTCAATTTGAACAACGACGTAGCATACACACCATCGCTTTCTGCGATGGAAAAATGCGACGCTTTATGTGCTTTAAAAAAACGTCATTTTTCAAACTTCAATTTGAACAACGACGTAGCATACACACCATCGCTTTTTCACAACGCTCTAGCACAGCGCAGTTCCGTCAATCACGCACGACGTCACTATAAAGGGTCGTTTCCATGCGGAAGACGGCCTCTTTTGCTGATATCGTGTTGCTGCGTGTTAGTAAAAGTTTGGTGAGATACGATTCGTGATTTTCAGTGACTGTGCTTTAAATTTCGTTTTCTGTCGTACAGTTTGTCTATTTGTTGTCGGATCTGTGATACAGTGCTTGTACTAAGGACGTATTTGTTTAGGCATTACGTTTTGTGTGCACGGTGCTGTTTAGCAGGTCGTTCTTCAAAGGCCATTCTTTACTTCAGGGCGTAATTTTTAGTCTGATCTGATTTGACGACCGTTTTCTAGCCATGTTGCGGGTACGAACTCGTCGCCGAGATCGTGCTGTGCTTGTTGTTAGGATGTGTGCTGCATCCCAGCGACGGTCCATGAACAGGGTGAGGAGGAGGTTGTGGACCAAGAACTGGTTGCTATGCAGGGACCAGTTCTCTCATATGCCTCTGCTGCGGGAGATCCGAGAAAATAACCCTGATGATTTCAGGAATTTTCTTAGGATGTCTGACCCCGTATTTCAGCAGCTTTTGGCTTTGGTGTCGCCATATATCACCAGGCAGGACACCGTTATGCGGGAAGCCATCACTGCTGAGCAGAGGCTAGTTGCTACGTTGCGCTACCTTGCAACAGGGAGAAGTCTGCAGGACTTGAAGTTCTCGACGGGCATCTCCCCCCAGGCTCTGGGCCTCATAATCCCTGAGACCTGTTCGGCCATCATTCAGGTTCTTCAGGAGGACTATGTTAAGGTAAGTGGTGTTCTTTCAATGGTCAAACTATGTCCCAAAAAAAAAAATGTTCTAATATGCTCAGAATGCTCACTTTGTCTCTATGTATGCTGTTCTACACAATTAGTAAAGCCCTACATGTTTATTTAATTTAGCCAACCTGTCCATCATTCTATGTTGTGGCCAAACCCACCTAGCATAGTCCCTATATCCCCGTTTATTTGTGGCCTCCATTGTAGTGCTGCATTTTGTGTGTCCCTATATCCCCGTTTATTTGTGGCCTCCATTGTAGTGCTGCATTTTGTGTGTCCCTATATCCCCGTTTATTTGTGGCCTCCATTGTAGTGCTGCATTTTGTGTGTCCCTATATCCCCGTTTATTTGTGGCCTCCATTGTAGTGCTGCATTTTGTGTGTCCCTATATCCCCGTTTATTTGTGGCCTCCATTGTAGTGCTGCATTTTGTGTGTCCCTATATCCCCGTTTATTTGTGGCCTCCATTGTCCAAACCCCCCCCCCTAGATTTTTGAACTACATACTAATAATTATTTTTCTTAGTTAGATATTTTTTGGGGGGTTGTTTCTCATGTGAGAAACTCATCTTGAGCCCCACTCCCCCTAAATATATTTTTTCAACATCAGAGGGGGGTGATTAATATGCTTAATTGTTCACATGTTATTTTTTAATACTAACCTTTTTTGTGGAATTGTTGGTGGGATCCCTTGTAATTTTAGCTATATTCTGTTCAAAATCTTTGTTATAATGTTTTTTATTTTTTCTTTCTATCTAGTTCCCCACCACGCCACAGGAATGGCAGACTGTGGCAGCGGACTTCTCCCAGCGTTGGAACTTTCCGAACTGCGGAGGAGCCATTGATGGCAAGCACATCCGCATTGTGCCCCCACCCCATAGTGGATCCCATTTCTTCAATTACAAGGGGTTCCACAGCGTTGTTTTGATGGCGGTGGTCTCTGCAAATTACGAGTTTTTGTACGTGGATGTTGGGAAAAATGGCCGGATGTCGGACGGCGGTGTGTTTGCGGAGACGGAGTTCGCCCAACGGCTTCGGTTGGAGGACCTAGGATTGCCACCTGCGGAGGAGAACGAAGAGGGTCTGCCCTTCGTGTTTGTAGCAGATGAGGCTTTTGGTTTGGGTCCCCACCTCATGAGGCCATTTCCCGTACGCACCCTCACCCATGAGAGGAGGGTTTTTAATTATCGGCTGGCCAGAGCAAGACGTGTGGTAGAGAATGCCTTTGGAATCATGGCCAGCCGATTCAGATTGTTTTTAACAGCAATAAACCTGGCGGAATACAAGTGGAATTACATCATCCTATCTTGTTGCATTTTGCACAATTTTTTGAAAAGAAATTCTCAAACTTACCTGACGGTATTGCCTGATGAGGCTGATCTTGTGGCTCCGGAGCCGGGACATCAGGCTAGCCATAGAGGCTTGGCCCCCCAAACCGCACGTGCAGTGCGTCAATCCTATGTGGACTATTTTATGGGGAGGGGGGCCATTGCAATGCCTGATCTTGATTAAATAATTAAATTTACTTTTTGTTTGATGAAACAGTGTTTATTTGTTTGATTTTAGTTATTTGTAAGTTTTGGGGGGTAATGTTTCTTTTTCCTAGGTTCTCATCCAGCCATGTGTTTGGGATGTCATAAATTCACATGAGTGTTAAATCTTAATAACTCTACAAATATGCCTGAGTAATTGAATGAGTCTGCATTGATACCAATAACTACACACAAATTGTTTGGAGTCCAAAATGTTATTTATTTGTGACTTTTTTTTTTTTGATTAGTACAACAAATCATTTTTTTTGTTTTTTTGGTCTTTTTTGATTAGTACAAAATATAATATAATTTTTTAGTTTTTTTGGTCTTTTTTGATTAGTACAAAATATAATTTTTTTTTTTTGTTTTTTTGGTCTTTTTTGATTAGTACAAAATATAATATAATTTTTTTGTTTTTTGGTCTTTTTTGATTAGTACAAAATATTTTTTTTTTTTTTTTTTTTCAAATTCAAGGAAAAAAGAAAATACACCAAAAATTAAACCCTCCCCAAAACATTAATAAAATTTTTAAGCTGCCGTTCCAGCGTCTTTGCTTTGTGGCGTATTTCACGGCAGGCCAGACGTATGTCCTCGACTTGGGCCCTGCAGGTGAGAACCTCGCCGATGAGGAGCTGGGCACTATACGTGTCCAGTCCCTGACCAGCCCGATTTCCTCCTGAAATGTGGAACCAAAACATGTGTTAAAAGATTGTATGCCTATATCTATATTCACAGAAAATGTGGTAGATGTTACTTTACCGGATGTTGAGGCAGGTTCCTCTTCCTCTACATCTCTCGGGGGTGTGGCTTGATTGGCTTGTGCCTCCTGCCTTTCTGCTTCATTGTGCCCTACAAGATTGAAGAAAGGGAAAACATGAGGTTCAACCATTACGAGCGGCATGAAATGACACCCAAAAAATAAGAAATGATAAACAAAAGGTCACTATTGTTGATTTTTAAACAATTATCAATAAAATAGACCAATATTTAATCCATTCACAAAGTAATGTCAAATCAGTTAACCCAATTTTTAATTTTAGATATGTAAGCTAAACAAGTCTCCCCTGGATCTGCTCACCCCTGTGTGTGACCCAACATAGGTTGTGATTGTGACAAACAATTGTGCTACTGAGTACACATGTTCAATAAAAAAAGGAGTAGCAAACGCTCCTTTTTGGGAATCTCAAGGTATTTAAGTTTCTTCTAAAATAAGCTGAAACACATTTCCATCTATTCCAGAATAGAATACACCTTTTTTTTAAGCCCCAAAAATGTCACAACTTTCATATTTGTGTCGACTAATTGGTCATAGGAGTCGTCGTTCATTCGCCCACAATTCATAAATTTACGATTTTTGTTCAGATACAGTGCTTCAACTCCCCTTTGCACATGCAAACTAGGCATGATGCCATTTCTCATTAATATGGTCTTGGATTATTGAAAGTCACCGAATGAACGACGACTACGACGACTGCATCATGCGTCCACATTCATAATATTCATTTTATGGTCAACCTGGCCCAAAAAAAAAAATGGCACAAAGAACACACCAAAATAATTAAATACACATGGAAAAAACTTACTTCTTCTTCGAATCACCCTATTAATTCTGTAAAGTTGGTGGGGTTCCCTTTTTTTTAAATCCGACCACCTTTTGCGCAGGTGCTCTCTGCTCCTGGTTTTCCCAAACTTCCGCTGGAGCCTACGGATGACCTTCTCCATAATTTGGGCTTTTACTTTATTGGGATGCATGTAGGGGCCATGCTTGGCATCATAGTCCTCCCTCCTCAATATGGTGACCATCTCCACCATTTCATTAAAGCTCATGTTGGAGGCTCTGCAGCGGAATCTGCGGCGTGGTTGGGCCTGGCCTGCCTCCTGGCTAGAGCTAGAATACACCTCCATGTTGTCCATCTTTTCTCACTCACCAAACGACAGAGAAGGGGCGTGGAAAGGACGATACCGAACGTCAGGGGCGGGGTGTCGTGCGGAGCGTCACGCGTGCGTAGTGTAAAAGGGATGGGACGTGTTTGTAAACGGCGTGCATAGTCTGTGGAAGAAGGCGTAAATCCCGATCTTTCCTAACGACGAGACGTAAGTTTTTTATTCCGACTTTATTATAGTGAATAGGGAATGAGTTTGTGGGCTAGTTAGGGGAAGTAAGCTAGTGCCTTTAATTACATTATGTTTTGGCTTCTGTTTCATGTGCAGAAAGAATGGATGCCTTCAAGGATGCGGACTTCCTGACAGAATTCATCCAAAAATGGAAGGAACATCCAGTTCTGTGGCAAACCAAAAGCACAATAAATAAAAACAAAGATGCCAGGGAGAAAGCCAGACAGAGCATGCTTGTTTTTGTGAAAACAAGGGTCCCCAACGCCACAACAGCCACTGTGAAAAGTAAAATCAATTCCATCAGGGGCACCTACAGGGCCCAACGGGTCCAAGTCCTGGCCTCAATGAGGTCTGGGGCTGCAGCTGACTCCATATACAAACCAACCCTGTGGTACTATAGTCAGCTGCAGTTCCTGGACGACCACATTGAGACCAGGACATCCATGTCTACCCTTCCCCCAAGAGGTAGCTCCCAGCTTCCCAGCAGCCAATCCTCCAGTGTTCCCTGCAGACAAGAGCAGGCAAGCTCGGAGGAAGAGGAAGAGTTCCTGGAGGACCCCAATTGTGAGCCATGGAGAATGGTATGTGTTTTTTGTTTGAATTTAGTTAGTATATGACAAGTATAGTAATAATGGTAAATGTATGTTACTATTGTTCTAAATTCTATGTGAATCTCGTAAGTTTAGGGATAGGATCAATAGTCAGTAGTGGGAAAACATGATGGGGTCAAAATGGGCAAATTAATAATGTTTATGAAGGAGTGGGTGGCATTTTCAGATAGGCCAGTAGGGGGGAGTAACGCAATACACCTGCAAGGGGTCCCAGATGGAAGACACCCTTTTTGAGTACTATCTAGTTGACACTAAATTGAATAAATTAATTTTTTGGGAAAAGGCCACTTATTTACTAAATTAGGCATGCAACAACCCACATAATTCCAGGGGGACCATGTCTGAAGGTGTTTAAGGGGCCACATAATTAAGGATGGCGACCCTGTGTGTAATATATATTGACATTCAATTTGCATCACTCATGATTGTAAAAATGTGTGTGATTAATGACAAACACAAATAACATATGTTCCTTTTTTTGATACACAGGCAGACCCAAGCCAGGAAGAGCCAGGGCCCACAGGGAGCCAGGAAGAGCCAGGGCCCACAGGGAGCCAGGAAGAGACAGGGCCCACAGGGAGCCAGGAGGAGCCAGGGCCAACTGCAAGGCAGGAGGTGGCAGAGCCCACTGGGAGCCAGGAGGTGGCAGGCCCCAGTGGGACCCAGGAGGCACGCCGGCGGGATACCATCTCCCGGATCCCTCCATTCCGCAATCCCAATAAACGGCTCAGGAGTATGCGACAAATGGAGGAGGAGACCCAGGGCCTGCTTCGCCAAGCTACTGCAGCCATCCGAGAGCCACCCAGTGAAGTTGAGGGGTTCGCAGCGCTCATTGCAGCCAAGATGTACAATCTGGAGCAGAGCCAGCGTGTGCGCTGCGAACTCCTCATCTTCCAAGCCATAACCATGGCATCCCTGGGGCAGCTCGATGACGACACCCACATTGTGCGGATTGCTCCTCCTGTCCTTGCTGCTCCTCCTGCTCCTGCTCCTGCTCCTGCTCCTGCACCTGCTCCTGCTCCTCCACCTCATGAGGCTGCTCTGGCTCCTGCCACCTCATCTCCTCCAGGAACCCAGCCCCCAAGGACTCGGGCTACCGGGAAGGCTGCAGGGAAGACTGCAGGGAAGGCTGCTGGGAAGAAAAGGGCGAAGAAATAATACGGTGCCCCTGATGGAATTTTAATGTGGACTCACAGGCTGTATTTGTGGCTTCGGGGACCCTTGTTTTCAGAAAAAAACAAGCATGCTCTAAAGTGCTGCCTACCTTGGCATCTTTGTTTTTATTATGTTGTGTTTTTGGGTTGCCACTTTTTATTTTTGAAATTTTTATGAAGACTAAAATAAAAATTAATTTTTCAGCCAAATTTCAACATGTTTCTTTATTGTAGATTTGAGAGATCAGTATTGAGTGGGCAGACCCATTACAAAATAAATAATGCAAACATTAACAAGGTGAAAAAACATGCTTGTGGGTGAGTTAACTAAAAAATTAGGTTGTTGCAGACACTTCACACACTCCTAAATAAAAACAAAATAGAGATTACTAATCAAATTGGTAAAAAAAAAAAAAAAAAAAAAAAAAAGGTGGACCAATATATATATTTAAAATGTTTAAGATGGAAGATACAACTAAATAACAGAACACAAACATAAACATTATCAAACAAGAAAGAAACTAATTAAAAGCTTGTCATAACTATGCAACAAGATCAGCCGCAACAAACGTCCATTTCTGGGTAGCAGTTAAAAGCAGGGGTTAAAGAAGCGCTTTATTTTCTTGTCTATAAGCTGAAAAACACCTTAACGAATGTGCTGATTCCATTCTGAACAGTCGTTTTACATGAATGAGCGCTGCCGTCTCCTAACTTGCTTCTGAGCATGCGCGGGCTTAAATCGACGTTTTTATGTACACACGGTCAATGTTTAGAACACAGAAAACGACGTCGGCCAAAAACGACACATAAAATTGAAGCATGCTTCAATTTTTTTCTGTCGTTTTTTAGAAGACATAAAACGACGTTTTTGCCCACACACGGTCAATTAAATTGACGTTTTTGAAAATGACGTTTTTTTCCATCGCAGAAAGCGATGGTGTGTACGCGGCATTAGTCAGAGTCTGTCAGTAGAATGTGTACACTTGGGGTCATTATCACCAGTTGTCAAGTCCTTGTTTGCTGTTATGATATAATATGCATGCTTGCTTGCTATGTATAAATCACAGTTCAATTGTAATATGTACATGGATTCTTTGTTCATATTTCTGATGATATATACTTTATTGTCATAGATTTAAGTCACAGTTTTGGAAGTTTTCAAGCCTGTAAAGTACCTGAAGAAGATCTGCACTGTATGTGTTTTTGAAACGCGTTGGTCGTTCTGTAGGTTGACAGCTTCTTTCACAGCTGATTTTATATCTGCCCCCAACCTATGTGTTTATTTTTATCATCAGCAATCTATATGTTTTTCATGTTGTATGTTATTTACACTCTGAATAAGTTTGTAAATTTTAAATCAATCGTTACTTGAGGTCCATTTAAAATCCCAACCTGAGAAACTCTTTCTTTACTATATGTATCCGGGATGGCACTTACGAGCAGTATAGTCAGCTAGATGAGGCAAACTCCTTTCATATTAGCATTCTCTGCACCCCATATAGAACCGTAAACCACGGGTACAGAAACCAGAACAAAACAAATTAAAACCGATAAAATAGACATAAATGCCAACACTAAGCAGGGAGGAGAAAAAAAAATGTCCTGGAACTGCCTAAAAAAGGCCCGAAAATTATTCTCTGCAGGAGAAAATCCTACTAGGGGAAAGTAACTGATAGCAAGTAAAATGTGAGCTACGTACCCCTGAGCACCTAGTATATACACAGCATTGCCATACAAATATCAATTTGATTGTTGATTTAGCATGCTTTAAAGAAATCTCAATAATGCCTCTCCTGGGTGGAGGGCGAAATCTGGACAACATATCCAGTGGCCAAGGCAGAGTATGCAGGACATGAAAAAATATGTAAGTGCAGCGCAATGAAAGTCCATATAAAAGTAACTGAAGATGACAACTAGTGATACAGCAAAAACTCTTCAAACGAAAGTGATGTAACCTCCACCAACAAGAGAAATGCTTCCTTACCAGATGGGATGGACCATTGCGTTAACAACTGGTCAAAACAGCTTGGTCTCACCATAGGAGAGAAGACACGGATGGATCCAGCAGATTGGTAAGTAATCCGATCAGATGGGATGGGCCATTAACATTACCAACTGGTCAAAACAGCTTGGTCTCATCATAGGAGAGAAGATGCAGATGGATCCAGCAGAGTGGTGAGTAATCCGATCAGATATGAAAAAACAACAGAAAACACGATCTTAGTGTAGACTATTTATATTTTATTCCAAGGGTAAAAAAGTTCACTATACAGCAAAAATCCTGGACTGGTCAATAGGCACAGGGAAATCCACTGGAGGACTACCGTCTGGTATAGCGAATGAGATTAAAACCATAAAAAAGCATGGCAAGTAGCCGTGGTGTACAGCCGCAAACGGTAATGGAAAGGACGCAGGTGACGTCTCAAAGCTCAAAGGAGAAGATCTTGGACCCCTATGGTTAGCACGGTTCCTTTTTCGGGACTTGGATAAAACTCGGCACCACCGCTTAGGTTGCTAAGGTAAGGGAATTTTGCCCTGAAGTTGCCAATCCGAAAAGTCCACCTCTGGTAGATCTAAAATTTCACAGAGCTGCTGCGGGTCATCCTTGTTTCGAAGGACAGCAGTTTTGCCATTCTTGGTGGCGGTAAGGCGAAAAGGAAAACCCCACATATAGACCCCACCTATAGGTGGCGTGATTGGCAGGACCAAATCCAGGAGGGGCAGTAATGCCCGATTTTGCATCAATGTCCGTCTAGAAAGATCAGGGACTTGGGTGATTGCACCATCAAAATCCACAACGGGTTTAATGCGGGCTGCCTCCACCTCCTTCACCGCATATTTGTGCAATTTACAGATGATGTCTCTGAGACTTTCACCATCTTGTGGTAGTGGGAGAAGGGCCCTATGGACCCTATCTATTTCAATGATGTCTGGGGCATAGTCTCCTAAAATTTGATAGAACAACCCTTGAACAGTCGGCAGTAGGTCAGGGGAGCATGTGGCTTCCTAGAGCCACCAGATCTGTATATTTTGCCACCTGTCCTGGTTTTCATAGTCATCCAATTGATCCATAAGGTAGTTCAAGAAGGTCTTGTGTCATTTAGCATTGTCTTGCAAAGCATAGACAGTTTGCAGCAAATCATCCTGGCCAGTCACTAGCATCTCCACTCTATGACCCAGCACCACTGTGTCCTCACAACAACCCTCTATGGCCTGTTTAAATGACTGCTCCACGGTTGATATCAACTGCACATGTCTGCTTTAGTAGAGAGAGCTTTAATGTGAGCTCTCCAGTCCCAGTCTCCCTCGACATCTTCACAATCTGACATGTTAGTTGATCTAGCTAGCTAAAAAAAAAAGGAAGCCAAGCGGTTAGCAAGAATTTTAGTTTGAATCTTTACATCACTGTTAATAAGCGGGATAGGGCAATAGTTGCCCACCTCTTCAGGAATCTTGTCCAGCTTAGGTATCACTGCAATATATGCAGTATTGAGTTGAGGATCAAGTGGATTTCCCTTTGTTTTTGCGTTAATGAATTTCATCAAATGTGGGACTAGGGTGTCGGAAAACGTCTTGTAGTAGGGATTTTATAGGCCATCAGGGCCAGGGGCAGAGCCAGTCTTCAAAGTCTTTATCACTCCTAGCACCTCACCTTCTGTAAATGGTGCTTCAAGGCTGTCCCTGTGTTCTGAGGTAAGCAACGGAATGGGGAGACCGTCTAGAAATCTGGATAATGACGCATCGGCTGTGGGCTTGAGGGGAGAATAAAGGTTATCAAAGAACCCATGTAATGCTTCCAGGATTTTGTAGGGATCAGCCGTGGTGCCTTGGCCTGGGATTTTTATTTTTGGCAATATGCAAGATTTAATTCGGGTTGTTAATTTAGCGGCCATCCTGTCCCCTTGGGTATAAAACCTGTTCTTGTTCCAACTAATTTGTTTATGCGCTTTAGCTGTCTAAGCTCCAGCCTGACCTTGTCTAATTGGGAAACCGTAGTAGGGGAGGGGTTCAATTTATGCAGGGCCCTTAGTTGTAAGTACACTCCCTCTAACCTCAGTATGTCCGCCTCTCTTTCCCTCTTAATCTGAGATGCCATTCTGATGATCTCCCCTCTTATGAAGGTCTTGTGGGCTGCCCACAGTGTTTCAGCTGAGGTATGGGGTCTGGGGTATGGGGTCAGAAAGAATGGATTTGTTAAGCCTCCACTGTCCCTGTCCTGCTCTGGTATGATGGGATCAAATTTCCATGACAACAATTGAGTGGTCAGACAAGACAGTATCCTTGATATGGGACTTTATAATGAGCGGAATTGAATGAGTTCGAACTAATAGGTGATCTATCCTGGCATAGGAGTTGTGAAGGTGGGAAAAGTGAGTAAAGTCTCTTTTGGTGGGGTTCAATTCCCTCCAGACATCAGCCATAACCTGGGCATGGATAAGTTTAGCTATTTTAAGGCTTTCTTTCGTTGGACGTGTCTGTTGAGTGGTGGGGGGTCTAGAGCTATCCAGCCCCTTATCAAAAGCGGCATTGGAGTCCCCTCCAAATATGACTGTGCCCCTCTAGTGAAGGTGAAAGTGTGTCAAAGAGGTGTTTAAAAAATGCAGCTTGGCTTTTATTGGGGGTGTAGTAAGAAACCAAGGTGTAGAGCTGACCATCAATCGCTCCCTTTACCATGATGAATCTACCCCCTGGATCCCTAGTGTCTGAGACCCAGGTAAATTCACATGTTTTGGCAATTATAATGGTCACCCCCTTGGTTTTTCTGTCCGCAATAGCTAGATAAAACTTTGGGAAGTGGGCGTGAAGGAACTTGGGGCAGTACCGGAGCAGGAAATGTGTTTCCTGCAACATGATAATGTCTAGTTTTGAGGATTTGTATGTGTTAAGGACCTTCTGACGTTTAAGGGAAGAATTAAGGCTCTGGACATTATGGGTTGCGACCTGTAGGGCGTTGTGTGTGCGGTCAGCCATGACTCCAGGGTGGGTGTGCACTACTGAGTCCATCGTCACTTACCTTCGGGGGTTTCCTCCAACTCGAAGAAGAAAAGGGGCATTCTGATCGGATATCATGGGGATTCGCAGTCTGCAGCGGCTGATTGAAGAATTTGTCTGAAATGGATGAAATGATTAGGTGATGCTCAATAGAAAGGAAGGTAGGAAGAGAAAGAGAATAGGTAAACAGAGCAGAAGGGAGTTTCCCCCTCCCGAGGTTTCCTGGAACCCGGGGGAAGAAAATATCCTGTGTGTCATCTCACTAAAACTCGTGAGATACCACTAGGTGGTCAAAATCTCCAACCAGTCAAAAGGATAAAATGAGAAATGTTAACGAGAACAAAAAACTATCCTTTGAAGAAAGGGAGAACACCAGTGCAAACGACTTCCAGGGAATGGGAGGGAGCCAGTCTCTTCAATGAGAAGGAGAA
The DNA here is from genome assembly GCF_905171775.1 of Rana temporaria. Taxonomy (NCBI): domain Eukaryota; kingdom Metazoa; phylum Chordata; class Amphibia; order Anura; family Ranidae; genus Rana; species Rana temporaria. The sequence continues at coordinate 345,891,912 of NC_053492.1, forward strand.
TCAAATACGGAGGCAAATGATTAAATAGGATTTGGGTGAAGTAGTGATCTTGCACTCATGGAGGTCCGCTGTGAGAAGATCTTTTGGACTTATTCTTGTTCCAAAGGGGATTTGGTGGGCTGACTGGAGGAGGGCGCTTGTTGGATCCCGTTGAGGTGGAGGATGCTTTCATGTCCATTTCCTGGGAAATTATCTTCACGTTGAGTAGGAGCTTTTCTCCCATAGCAAAATTGGAGAAAGCATGACTCCGGCCTTTGTACGTGAATTTCAGCGCGAATGGGAAGGCCCATCTATACTTGATGTCCTTCTGGGCCATAGCAGAAATAAGCTGTTTTAGAGTTCTTCGCTGTATAGTCGAGGAGGAGAGATCTGCAAAAATTTGCACCGGGTGACCTTGGCAGGTGACCTGTGGGGATGGCCCGGGCCTGTTTCATGACGGCCTCTTTAACAGCATAAAAATGGGGTTTAGCAATGATGTCCCTGGGGGACCCGTCCTTTCAGGGGGGACCCAGGGCCCTATGTGTCCTGTCCAGCTCCAGGCGTGATTGTGGAATGTTTGGGATCAGTAATTTCAATAGGTCCTGGGTGGCAGCCTTGACGCCGAGAATTGTTTTTGGCAATCCTCTGATCTGAATATTAAGCCTCCTGGACCTGTTCTCCAGGTCATCTATTCGAGAGAAGGCAGTGTCCAGTTGATCATGAAGGGTTTGGATGAGGTCAGAATTCTGATGAGAGACCGCAGCAGTCTGGTCCAGCTTGCATTCAATGGCATCCATCCTGGATCCGATATTCTGGAGGTCCGCTTTTATTTCACCTGTTATTTTAGCTGCAGTGGTGGCTAGGCCCCTTTTCAGGAGAGCGGACAGTTTCAGGTAAAGATCTTCAGCTGAAAACTGGTTATTTTGGGCTGAGGGACCATGAGGTAATGAGTCAGCATAGGCAGGTGCTGCAGGCCCTGCAGGGGCGAAAGCCTGATCCCCAAATGAATGGCTGAGCAGGGACTCTGTGGAGGCTGGTGAGGGGGTCATAGCCTGCATTCCAGAGGCAGGATTCCCAGGGTGAAGTGTAGGAGAGCTGGGGTCAGCACTTGCCAATAATCAGGAGAGCCTTCTGTGAGGGGAGCATGAGGCTGTGAGGCCGCAGCAGCCACGGTGGCCATCTTGGTACACCCGGGACAGATGGAGGCAGTGAATTCCGGATCTAAATAGCGGCGGGTTCCAGGTTTTGTCATACAGGGGTGTTCTCTGTTTGTTGGGGGGCAAGGATGGCAATCGAACTTGGCTGGAGAGGGTGCTGTGAGTGCTCCTGGTTTGGCGCGGTACGGAGCTCCGGGCTCAGGCGGCCATCTCGGAACTTATTTATTTTTATTTTATTCAGCTGCAATGTATTTTTTTAAGGCACTTTAAAATATTTTTTTCAGGACAGATTTGAATTGTTTGTTTGTTTTTTAATATATGAATACAGATGTAATGATCTTTGACATAAAGTCTAATGTGTGATAAATGTCCTTGGTTGAAGCAGCATTAAATCTACGTTTTTCATTTTTTGCTTGGTTTTTATTCTTCTTTATCTTTTCTTCTCTCTTTGCTTCATATTGTTATCTTTAATTACTTTAAGTGACTTTACTAATCCATTAGCTGATAATTTTCCTCTATAACCTTAAAAGTAAATGTATAAGGAACTTTTGTTTGAATATCAGAGATGAGCTGTGAACAGTAATGACCTGGACACATGATCGGAAATTCCGACAGCAAAAGTCCAATGTGAGCTTTTGAATGGAAATTCCGACCGTGTATGCTCCATCAGACTTTTGCTGTCGGAATTTCCGCCAACAAAAGATTGAAAGCTGGTTCTCAAATTTTCAGCCGGAAAAAAATTCCTATCCGAAAATCCAATCGTCTTTACCAATTCCGATGTGCAAAATTCTGACGCATGCTCAGAAACAATTTGACGCATGCTCGGAAGCATTGAACTTCATTTTCTCGGCTCGTCGTAGTGTTGTATGTCACGCATTCTTGACGGACGAAAGTTCCGAAAACTTTTGTGTGACAGTGTGTATGCAAGCCAAGCTTGCAAGGTTTTTCTGATGGAAAATCCAATCGTGTGTATGCGGCATAAGGCTTTGGTGTTACTGCCCAACTCAGCTTTAAGAGTCTGGTGCAGGCCCACAGGCTTAGAATGGTTTTCTGAGACATATGAGTATCATATTTCACAACTTTTTAAACCCAGGGTATCAAGGTCTTATGTCTTATTGTAATTTTACATCCCTCAGTCTGCCTACTGTTTTTATTTGAGCACCATGAGCAGGTGTGGTGAACCCAGGGACTGCGACCTGGCAATAGCATGCAGCATTGACCATCCCTACCTTCAGGGGCTCTGGTAGATACAGGCTGTTGCTCAGACTCTGCTCAGACTCTGCATCCTGTGGGGATCCCATTTTACCCATCCACCATGGGCATCCGCTGAAATTTTTTCAGAGGGGGGGCGCTTTGGCAGCGGCGATACACAGTCACATATTACCCTTTCTTTGACCGCTAGCGGGGGTTAAAAGTGCTATGTGTTCATAAGAATAGATGAAGAGATATATCATGCTCAAGACAGTAGAAGAGGCCGCAGTGGGGGTGGTGGGTTGGGCCTTCTGGGTTGTCGAGGGTGGATACAAATTCATTGAGGGAGGGCATAAGTTAAATAATAAACTTCAGGGGGAAATGTAATAGAAATATTGAGGGCTACAATTATTTTTACATCCATCAAATTATTGTGAACTTTTGTTAACTGTATAAGTTCCAAAATAATTCCAGGAACTGGTCATTCTGAGAACAGCTGACAGCATAAACCAGCTCTGGTATTTTATCGAGAGTTAGTATCTGGGTAAATTCTTTTGTCTATTAGGCCACTTGGCCGCCATTTCTGAACATTGTAATGCTAAATAGCCCTAAAGGGATAAGTGACATATAACTTCAGAGTGCTCAATTGAGGTAAGGGGGAAGGAGGGCAGCTGGAAATATTTGATCATAAATCAGAGTGCCCCCCTGGAATTCTGGAATTCTGGTTAAGCTTGGCTTGCAAACACACGGTCATACAAAAGTTCTCTGAACTTCCGTCCGTCAAAAACACAGTGACATACAATACTACAATGAGCTGAGAAAATGAAGTTCAATGCTTCAGAGCATGCGTCGAATTGTTTCCGAGCATGCTTTGGAATTTTGCGCATTGGAATTGCTACAGATGATCGGATTTTCGGATAGGAATTTTTTCCGTCTGAAAATTTGAGAACCAGCTCTCAATCTTTTGTTGGCGGAAATTCCGACAGCAAAAGTCTGATGGAGCATACACACGGTCAGAATTTTCGTTCAAAAGCTCACATCAGACTTTTGCTGTCGGAATTTCCGATTGTGTGTACAGGGCATTAAGATATGTGAACGGGAGGGTCTCTACCTGGAAGGATGTGAGGATGGGTGTGCTTTGCAAGTGGATATGACATCAGGACACAGACCTCTGGCCTCTTTTTGGCTCTTGATCCCTAAGCACAATGGGGACGTAAGGTTTTCTGTGTAACATCTCTATTTTTCTGTGTTCCTTTTACTGTAGCTTTCTTTCATTCAGTATTTACATTGCAACATTCTTCTTATGCCGCGTACACACCATCACTTTATGTGATGAAAAAAAATGACGTTTTTAAAAACGTCACTTTAATTGACTGTGTGTGGGGGAAAACGTTGTTTTATGTCTTGTAAAAAACGACCAAAAAAAATTGAAGCATGCTTCAATTTTATGTGTCATTTTTCAAAAGTGCACTTTTTACTTCACAGAAATTGACCGTGTGTAGCAAAAAACGTCGTTTTCTAAGACGTTTTTTCATCCACGCATGCCCAGAAGCTACTTATGAAGCAAGCTTCAATGGAAAAAATGGTGAGAACGTAACCTCGCTTTGCAAGAACATTGTGAGAAAAACGATGGTGTGTAGGCAACTTCGTCTTTGAAAATTGAAGTTTCAAAAACGTCATTTTTTACTTCACAGAAAGTGTCGTTTTTTTTCATCACATAAAGTGATGGTGTGTATGCGGCATTACTTTGTATTTTATTGGTAACATCATTACTTTAAAGTTTTACCAGCTATGTTATATTTATTTATATTTGATGAATTAAAAGTTTATTTTCTGTATAAATAAATTTGCTCTTTATTTTTTAGTACAGTTATCATTTGTTATTAAAGCGGAGTTCCAACCACAATTAGCATTTTTTAAATGTATGTCCTTTCATCCTGCGTTTTTATAATATAAATCTGGTCATTTACTATTTTATAATCTGCCACCGATCCGCATAGATATTCAAAAAATATAGTTTTATAAACTATGTCTACACCGTTGTCATTTTGCTTGTGGGCATTGTGAAGCCTACAAGCACTTACTTCCTGGAAGTCTTGGATGGGGAGTGATAATTGGACAGCGCACTGCATCCTGGGAAATGATGACACACATTTCCCAGGAGCATTAGAGGAAGATGATGTCAGAAGCCTAGGTGCTTTCAAAAGCAGATTTTGTGGGACCGCATAGCAACAGGCATTTCCAGATGAGTAAAAAAAAAATTGTATTTTTTTTTTTTTTTACTTTTTTAGGTCTAATGAGCACAATAATGAAAAACAAATTTGGGATGGAAACTCCACTTTAACTTTATTGGTAATAGCAACATCAGCATTAGAAGTGGCATGAACCGTTTCTGCCATTTATACTCTTTATAATAAGTTATGGTCTCTAGTGAATTTATATTGTATGATTGATTATACAGTATCTACTTAGTAGATGGATCATTCTATAGTAATTTTCTTCTTTCAATAACATACATCTATTGTACATTAAAAAAATGCAGTTGAATACTTAACCAAGACCTGTGTGTGTGTTTTTATATTTCACTATTAGTATGATGCACACACATACTCAAAAATTAAACACATACTGTAGGTATAGACAATAGGAGCTTTGGGCCAGATTCACGTAGAATTCCGGCGTTGTAACGTATTGCATTTACGTTACACCGCCGCAAGTTTTATGGGCAAGTGCTTGATTCACAAAGCACTTGCCTGTAACCTTTGGGCCAGATTCACGTAGAATTCCGGCGGCGTAACGTATTGCATTTACGTTACACCGCCGCAAGTTTTATGGGCAAGTGCTTGATTCACAAAGCACTTGCCTGTAAACTTGCGGCGGCGTAGCGTAAATCCATCCGGCGCAAGCCCGCCTAATTCAAATGGGGCGTGTATAATTTAAATTAGGCGCGTTCCCGCGCCGAACGTACTGCGCATGCTCGGTTTTGAAATACCAGCTTTAACTATACACCGGGAAAAGCCGACTAGCGACGACGTAAGAGAATGCGACGGTCGCGCGTACCTTCGTGAATCGCCATAAACAGCTAATTGGCATACCCGACGCAGAAAACGACGCAAACTCCACCCAGCGGGCGCCAAAGTATTACACCTACGATCCGAAAGCGTACGAAGCCGCACGCCTGTCGGATCGAAGCCAGAAGCCGTTGTATCTTGGTTTGAGGATTCAAACTAAAGATACGACGCGGCAAATTTGAAAGTACGCCGGAGTATCAGCAGATACTCCGGCGTACTTCTTCTCTGAATCTGGCCCTTTGTTGTTTGCATGTTTTTTCATTGTGAATTATACAACTGATATTTTAAATTAACATTTATTTTGCAAATGAGAAAAGTTAAGTTGCTTGTGGCTATCATGGAACGGTGTCTACAGCTGTGTATTGTTAGCACATGTCAGTATTGAATTCCTTTATAGCTCCCAAAAATTTCCAGCTCACAGCAGGTATTTCAATTGTATTAAGAAACACAGCAGATTAAACAGCCATCATTCTCTGCATGCTTTGCAGCTTCACTCTGCTCATTCCTTTTGGTTTACTTTCTATTTCAAAAGACTACATATTTGATGGCACATTGCTTAGGGTGACCAGACATCCCCGGTTGTGTCCCCGGATTGGATTTGAATAGGGGCTGGGGCAATTTCAAAGATAGTGCAAAATTAAAAATAACAAAATTCTGAATTACACACCTCCGCTCCACCGCACCTACTAGCTTAGGGGCGGTGTATTTTATCCATTATCTGTGTCCCTTTCTGATGATCATATGCTGGTAAGAGCAGAGGGACCATGTCTTCAGTTTCGGGTGCATGCCCATTTAGCTCCGCTCGCATGTTCTTCTGCCTTGGCTCAAGCGGAGAGAGGCAGCTGAGCTCAGCTGACAGTGTCCAGCAGCATGAACAGAGGTGAAGAGGCTCCAATTGTGGGGCTGCCAGTGCCTTCAACATAGGTGTGCTTTGGGGATGGCTGTGAATAGACTACTGTAGTGCCTGGGTACTTTACAGTACCGGGTCACTAAAGGATTTTTTTTTTTTAGCTAAATACCTTCCTTTACCTTGCTGCAGTCCTGGTTTCATGTCCTCATTGTTCGTTTTTGCTTTGATGTTGCTGTAATTCCTCTCTGTTCTGGACACTTCTTGGTTGTCTGTTTCCTGATCACCACTAGGGATGAGCTTTGTGTTCAACTCGAACGTATGTGCGACTCGAACATTGTCTGTTCGTACGTTCGACGAATTTCGAACAAAGCGGGTCGTTCGCGCCAAATTCGAGTGACGCGTGTCGGCCCATAATTCACTGCGGCGTTCCGCGTGGATGATTGGTCAAGCATGCACCATGACCCTGCATGCTATCCAATCACAAGGCGCAAAAAACGAAGAACAATAATTGGTCAAAGCCAGGGTGGCTTTGGCTAATTATGGCTCAAGGGGTTTAGTACATGCCCCACACTATATAAGGCCGCCTGTAAGGCGGCCTCGCGTAGTGTGTTCCGGCTTTGTTAAAGACAAGTCAGACAGTCAGTTAGAGAGAGAGAGATAGATAGATAGATAGAGACACGGTGGCTTTTTAGATAGATAGATAGATAGATAGATAGATAGATAGATAGATAGATAGATAGATGGATAGATAGAGCAGTAAGGCTAGTCAGTATAGTTAAATTTGCAGTGTGTAGAGGATATATATACATCCTAGCATTGTACATATATTTATACTGTGTATAGCTTAGCTAGATCAGCTATTCCTATTGTTAATGGTATATGGAGGGGGCGCTATACCTAGATAATTAGTGAAACAATAATTAAGTGATATCAATAAAATTAATAATACAATCAGATGGTCCGTCTGAACCAACAAAAGTGAACTAATGAACATAAACACACTTAAAAAAATGATTAGATAAATAAGTGAATAAATGAATAAATAAAGTCCATTCAAAGTGTTAAATAAAGTCCATTAAAAGATGTTCTTATCAGATTGAACTGAAAGAGCAATGCTGAAAAATTCAGTGTGAAAGGTGTCCACCTCCACCAAGAAGATCCCCCAAAAGTGCGCTAATGGATGGCTTCTTACCACAAGGTGTTGACCTAATTGTTTAGAAAAGGTCAAATAAAGCAGTTCGTCACTAAACCAGTTTAGAGATTCAGCTGCGCGGCTCTACGTTTCCTAGACTCAGGTACTCTCATGATATTGAATAAAGAGGGAGAGGGAAACCACCATAGTGAAGTACTATTTAATAAAATGTATCAAAAATATATACAGCGTCGCCAAATGGCCTCTTACTTTGTATGGTGCCTTAGACCCGGCACTGAGGCTAGTCAGCGTGGCAGGTAAAGGTATGATGAAAGTTCCTCGCTGGGGAACTGGCGTACGTTCCAAGCCAGATGAGAGTTCTTCGCTGGGGAACTGGCGTGCATTCCAGGCCAGAGAGCCAGCGGGACCGGAAGTGCGTAGTTCGTACGTAACCAGGCGCCTCGACGTATGTTTTGTGACTGACACATCGTCAGGAAGCGTCACGCCTCAGTGCCGGGTCTAAGGCACCATACAAAGTAAGAGGCCATTTGGCGACGCTGTATATATTTGATACATTTTATTAAATAGTACTTCACTATGGTGGTTTCCCTCTCCCTCTTTATTCAATATCATGAGAGTACCTGAGTCTAGGAAACGTAGAGCCGCGCAGCTGAATCTCTGAACTGGTTTAGTGACCAACTGCTTTATTTGACCTTTTCTAAACAATTAGGTCAACACCTTGTGGTAAGAAGCCATCCATTAGCGCACTTTTGGGGATCTTCTTGGTGGAGGTGGACACCTTTCACACTGAATTTTTCAGCATTGCTCTTTCAGTTCAATCTGATAAGAACATCTTTGAATGGACTTTATTTAACACTTTGAATGGACTTTTTTTATTCATTTATTCACTTATTTATCTAATCATTTTTTTAAGTGTGTTTATGTTCATTAGTTCACTTTTGTTGGTTCAGACGGACCATCTGATTGTGTTATTAATTTTATTGATATCACTTAATTATTGTTTCACTAATTATCTAGGTATAGCGCCCCCTCCATATACCATTACCTTTCAATTTTGACCTTTGACTGAGGTCTCAATTTCAGGGGAGCTGCTTAATTATTTATTATTGTGTGTTGTTTATCACATTAATTTATTCATTTATTTGGCGCGAGATACTACATTTCCCATATTCCTATTGTTAGAGCACTGCAGCTAGCACGAAGAAATTGCCTAACGTGTTGTATTGCCTGCATGCAGTTTAGTTTAAACTTAAACATAGTACTAAGTACTCAGTGTTAGTGGACGTGTGCTATTTAATTGCACACATACACGCAGTTGCTGTTACTGCATGACATGTGTGCTATATAATTGCACATACACGCATTAGCTGTTACTGCATGTGTTTTTGCCCATAAACTCAGTCGATCTTACTGCACGTTTGCTGTGTTTTTGCCCATAAACTCAGTCGATCATACTGCACGTTTGCTGTGTTTTTGCCTATAAACTCAGTCGATCTTACTATACGTTTGCTGTGTTTTTGCCCATAAACGCAGTCGATCTTACTGCACGTTTGCTGTGTTTTTACCCATAAACTCAGTCGATCTTACTATACGTTTGCCCATAAACGCAGTCGATCTTACTGCACGTTTGCTGTGTTTTTGCCCATAAACTCAGTCGATCTTACTATACGTTTGCTGTGTGTTTGCCCATAAACGCAGTCGATCTTACTGCACGTTTGCTGTGTTTTTGCCCATAAACGCAGTCGATCTTACTGCACGTTTGCTGTGTTTTTGTCCATAAACTCAGTCGATCTTACTATACGTTTGCTGTGTTTTTGCCCATAAACACAGTCGATCTTACTGCACGTTTGCTGTGTTTTTGCCCATAAACTCAGTCGGTCTTACTGCACGTTTGCTATGTTTTTGCCCATAAACGCAGTTGCTCTTACTGGACAGGTGCTGTTTATTTCTGATTTTGTCCTGTGCAGGCTATTAAAATGTCTGGAAGGACAACAAAGAAAGGCAGAGAGTCACGAGGGCAAGCAGGCTCTGCATCTAGAGGCAACGCTGGTGGTGGACACGGTGCATCTTCTTCAGGACATGGCCATCTGACACGCTCGTCCTTGTTTTCGGGAGCTGGCCGTGTTGAGCCTCAACATGCAGAGAAATTAGTAGAGTGGATGACCAAGCCGTCCTCATCCTCCTCATCCTCTCTCACCCAGGCTGAGCTTAGTTTATCTGGCAAAGCAGCTGCCAAGTTGTCCTCTTCCTTCTGCACAATGGCATCACACAATCCTTCCCAAGTCCCACCAGGTCCTCCTGAGGAGTCCCCCGAACTGTTTCAACACAGTGTTGGGTACATGCTACATGAAGATGCGCAGCGTTTTGAAGGCTCCGATGACGGAACACAGATAGAGGAAGGCATTGATGTGAGCCCAGAGAGAGCGGGTGCCCGAGAGGGACAGCAATCTGGCAGTCATGTTCCCCCAGCTGCAGCATACTGCCAGGTTTTCGACAGTGATGAGGAGGGATGGGATGATGAGGTCACTGACTCTACCTGGGTGCCTGATAGGAGAGCGAAGGAGGAAGAGGAGGAGGAGCAGTAGGAAGAGGAAGCGGCACAGGCACATCTCCAAAGAGGCATAATGCCCTCCAGGGGACAGCTTAAGGGCAGCACACCAACTGCATTACATCGCAGAGCTACGCCTGTGCAGGGCGCTGCGTCTCAACGATACTGCAAAAGTTCTTTGGTGTGGGCCTTTTTTGAGACATGTGCATCATATCGCACCGTTGCTATTTGCAACATATGTCTCAAGCGTATCTCACGTGGCCAAAACATCACCCGCTTGGGCACCACATGCTTGACCAGACATATGTCGACCTGCAATTCAGTTCGTTGGCAAGCATACCAGAAAGACCCACACCAAAGAACAAAGCGGACCTCCCCTTGCCCCTCATCAGCTGGGAGCTCCAACCCCACAAGACCCTCAGTCCTCTCTGAAGACTGCACTGATAGGACTGAAGGTGTAGAAATAGGTGTGTCACAACCTAGTAGTACATGCGGAAAATCTACTGATGATAGCAGACAAATTTCCCTGCCCCAGCTGCTGCAGCGCCGAAAGAAGTACTCTCCCAGCCATCCACATACCCAGCGGTTGAATGCTAGCTTAGCGAAATTGCTAGCACTTCAACTGCTACCTTTTCAGTTGGTAGATTTTGCCCCCTTCCGTGAGTTTGTTTAATGTGCGGTACCTCAGTGGCAAGTACCCAAATGCCACTTTTTCTCACGGAAGGCGATTCCCGCTCTCTACCGGCATGTGGAAGGCAATGTCCATGCCTCTCTGGACAGGGCGGTCAGTGGTAAGGTGCATCTTACCGCTGACTCATGGTCCAGCAGGCATGGACAGGGACGTTACCTCTCTTTCACGGCGCATTGGGTGACTCTGCTGGCAGCTGGGAAGGACGCAGGGCAAGGTACAGTAGTGTTGGAGGTTGTTCCGCCACCACACCTCCAAAACACTACTACTGGTTGTGACACACCTCTCTCCTCCACCCCCTCCTCTTCTTCTTCCTCTGTGGCCTCTTCCTGTGCTGATGTTTCCTCTGAACCAGCCGTGCTCCGTAGGCGTATGTGGGGCTGCGCAGGAATGCAGGCCAAGAGATGCCATGCGGTACTAGAGCTGGTGTGCTTGGGAGACAGGAGCCACACTGGGGCAGAGGTTCTGTCAGCTCTACAGGGGCAGGCTCAAAGGTGGTTGACTTAAGCCAGGAATGGTGGTTAGCGACAATGGCACCAACCTCCTCTCTGCCCTGCGACAGGGAAAACTGACCCATGTGCCCTGTTTTGCTCATGTTCTCAATTTGGGGGTGCAGCGGTTCTTGGGCAGGTACCCGTGCTTACAGGATGTCAGGAAGCAGGCCAGGAAAGTCTGTGTGCATTTCCGAAGGTCATACAATGCCACTGCTCGGCTGACAGACCTCCAAAGGGAATACAACCTGCCCAAGAACCGCCTAATCTGTGACATGCCCACCAGATGGAACTCTACATTGGCCATGCTGCAGCGGCTGCACACGCAGCAGAGGGCCATCAATGAGTGGCTTGCATAGTGAGCCTATAGGGCGGATCGGTCATGCCAACCATTGTGCTACTGAGTCCATATGTGTAACCAACTGCTGTGCTGAGCATACTCTCCTTTTACTGTATATTGACTTAAAGGGTCACTAAAGGAATTTATTTTTTTTGCTAAATAGCTTCCTTTACCTTACTGCAGTCCTGGTTTCATGTCCTCATTGTTCGTTTTTGCTTTCATGTTGCTGTAAATCTCTCTCTGTTCTGGACACTTCCTGGTTGCCTGTTTCCTGATAACCACAGTACTGGGAGATTTCTCACGGTGGTCACTAATCAAGGAGCTGTGTGTAAAACGAAACTGGATTGGTGCTGAGGAGTTTTAGACAAAGTATCACTGCTCTCTATTGGCTGACTGCCCTCTAGTGGCTCTCTGTACATCAGAGAACCAGCAAACAACAGCAAAAACGAAACTACACTGCAGGCACATTATATGATTGTTTTTTTATCTATTTTTAATCATTTTTAAAAGGAATCAGTTAACTATTATGTCTCTATGTCCTGTAAACAGTCATTTCAGCTAAAAAATTTTTTTCCTTTAGTGACCCTTTAAGTTGGATTATTTAAATCTAGTTACTAACACATCTACATTAAATAAAAAATTGGTCTCTCACATAAAAAGATCTTAAATAGAATGACCAACCAATTATTATGCCCACAAACATGAACCTTGAAACATCTATTCTTGAACTGTATATATACACAACCTGAAATAAAAAGCACATGCCGCAAAATAATAAAAACAAATACTAAGGCCCCATGCACACGAGACGCTGCTAAACTCGAGTTCAGAGGCATTTGGGCATTTTTTTCAACTGCCCCTGAACACATTTAATGTTATCCTATGTGTCCATGCACACAATCACGTTTTTTGGCTTTTTAAAGCAGTTGGGTTTATGTCCGTTTTTTCAGACGCAAAATTTTGGGTTCAGAAGCGTTTTATTTTTGCGTTTTACACTTTGGGAGGGTCTACAATGTCTTTGAGATAAGTGCTGACAGCCGCAAACGCGGTAAAACGCCGCTAATCGCGGCAAAACGGCGCGCAATTCGCAGCAAAAACGGGCGTTTTTGCCTTTGAAAACGTGAGTTTAGAGGTGTTTGTAATTGCTTCTCGTGTGCATGGGGCCTAAGGCCCCGTACAGACGACCAAACATGTCTGCTGAAACTGGTCTGCGGGCCAGTTTCAGCAGACATGTTCGGTCGTGTGTAGGCCCGAGCGTGCAGGATTCCAGCAAACATTTGCCCGCCGGGCCTTTTCCCAGCGGACAAATATTCCTGGACTTGTTTTAAAACAGTCCGCTGGAATCCTGCCCGCTCGGACATGTTCGGTCGTCTGTACAGACCTACCGTACATGTCCGAGCGCCCGCCATTCCTCGCATGCGTCGAATGACTTCGACGCATGCGTGGAAGCATTTAACTGGCAGGCCCGCCCACGTCGCCGCGTCATTGACGCGGGGACACCGCGGACAAGCCCCGCGTATTGTTTACGTGCGGCTTTCTGTACGATGGTTAGTACAGCCATCGTACAGAAAGCCCCGGGCAGACATGTACGGTGAAAACGGTCCGGAGGACCGGTTTCATTGTACATGTTTGCTGGTGTGTACACGGCCTCAGAGTACACATGAATATTTCTTACGTCTGAGGCCCCGTACACACGGCCGAGGAACTCGACGTGCCAAGCCCGTCGAGTTCCTCGTCGAGTTCCTTGTTGAACTTGTCGAGAAGCTCGACAGGCTTGCTTTGCGTACACACGTAACAGACCAAAATTTGGTCGTTCTCCGGCGCGGTGACGCTCACGACGTATGACGCGACTATAAAGGGGAGGTTTGATTTTGTTGGCGCCACCCTTGGGGCTCCTTTTGCTGATTCCGTGTTTACGCGTGTTAGTAAAAGTTTGGTGAGTGACGATTCGTGCTTTTCAGTCTTTGTGCTTTCAGATTGATCTCTGCCGTTCAGTTTGTGCTTGTGGGGGTCGTATCTAGGCAATCGGGACGTGCGGTCAGGTCGTATTGTTTTACATTGCGGTCCTGTCCCCGCGTTTTTCATTGTCAGGGTCGTTCTTCATAGGTCTTGCTGTTCTTCACTGCGGTCTGTTTAGTGCAATTCTGATTTGTCGTTCGTTCCTAGCCTTGTAGCCATGTTGCAGGCACCTAGTCGTCGCCGACTTCGTGCTAAGCATCTTCTGTGTGTAGGTCTGTTTGTTTATGACCTAGACGATGAGGAGTTCATGAACAGGAGGAGGACGCGTTCATGGACCAAGAATTGGTTGCTCCGTAGGAACCAATTCTCTCACATGCCTTTGCTGCGGGAGCTTCAGGAAAATAATCCTGTTGATTACAGGAATTTCCTGAGGATGTCTGATCCCGTCTTTCAGCACCTGTTGGCTTTGGTGTCCCCCTATATTACCAGGCAGGACACCGTTATGCGGGAAGCCATCAGTGCTGAGCAGAGGCTAGTTGCCACCCTCCGTTATCTGGCAACTGGGAGAAGCCTTCAGGACTTAAAGTTCTCGACGGGCATCTCCCCCCAGGCTCTGGGCCTCATCGTTCCTGACACCTGCTCTGCCATCATCCAGGTTCTGCAGGAGGAATATATGAGGGTAAGTTTGGTCCTTTAATATCACATTTTATGTCTATAATGTATGCTAATGTCTTGTAGTTATCTCCTCCTTCCCTAATTACCATGTCTGGAATATGCTGTGAATGTCCCCTTTGCCCCCATGCATGCTGTAAACTTTATTGATGCCCCTTTTTTGGCCTACATGCATATTTCCCATCACTTACCTCCCCAGCATGCTATCCTGGGCCCCAACCTACCTAGTCTAGTCACTTCTCAATGTATTGTGTTATATCCATTGTAATGTCCCCCCCCTCCCCTCCAAAATGTGTTGTAAAGTCTATGTTCACCAATATTCAATCATTTTTATTTTTGATTTTTGTACTCCCAAACTCATCTAGCCCTCCCCTCCCAAATGTGTTGTAAAGTCTATGTTCACCAATAATCCAAATTATATTATTTTTGTAATCCCAAACTCATCTAGCCCTCCCCTCAAAAATGTGTTGTAAAGTCTATGTTCACCAATAATCCTAATTATATTATTTTTGTACTCCCAAACTCATCTAGCCCTCCCCTCCCAAATGTGTTGTAAAGTCTATGTTCACCAATAATCCAAATTATATTATTTTTGTAATCCCAAACTCATCTAGCCCTCCCCTCAAAAATGTGTTGTAAAGTCTATGTTCACCAATAATCCAAATTATATTATTTTTGTAATCCCAAACTCATCTAGCCCTCCCCTCAAAAATGTGTTGTAAAGTCTATGTTCACCAATAATCCAAATTATATTATTTTTGTAATCCCAAACTCATCTAGCCCTCCCCTCAAAAATGTGTTGTAAAGTCTATGTTCACCAATAATCCAAATTATATTATTTTTGTAATCCCAAACTCATCTAGCCCTCCCCTCAAAAATGTGTTGTAAAGTCTATGTTCACCAATAATCCAAATTATATTATTTTTGTACTCCCAAACTCATCTAGCCCTCCCCCAAACTTGGGCACTGGCCCATCAGAGGGGGTGTTTAATGTGTTAATTGTCTAAATATATTTAGATATAATATGCTAGTTCCCAGAAATGTTATAATGCTTATAATGTCTTTGTCTAATCTGCTTGCAAGGTTATGTGGCTAATTTTTTGCATTTTTTCATCCCCAGCTTCCGTCCACACCACAGGAGTGGCAGTCTGTGGCTTTGGACTTCCAGACCCGATGGAACTTCCCCAACTGCGGGGGAGCCATCGACGGGAAGCACGTCCGCATCGTGCCTCCACCCCGTTCGGGATCCCAGTTCTTTAACTATAAGGGGTTCAACAGTATTGTGCTGATGGCGGTGGTGTCAGCACAGTATGAATTCCTTTTTGTGGATGTCGGGATGAACGGACGGATATCGGATGGGGGAGCCTTCAGGCAGACGGAGTTTGCGCTTCGCCTTCAGGATGATGATCTGTCATTGCCACCGGATGACCAGAATGTAGAAGGCCTGCCATTTGTTTTCCTGGCTGATGAAGCGTTTGCCCTGGGACCCCATCTTATGAGGCCATTCCCTCAGCGCACCCTCACCCCAGAGAGGAGTGTCTTTAATTTCCGGCTGGGCCGAGCACGCAGAGTGGTTGAGAACGCTTTTGGCATCATGGCCAGCCGGTTCCGCCTTTTCCTCACCTCTCTCCACATGGCGGAATATAAGTGGAATACAATTATTTTTGCATGCTGCATTCTCCATAATTTTTTGCGGAGACAATCTCCAAATTATATGGCCCTGGTTGGGCCCGAGGCACAACTTTTGTCTCCATCACAAACTTTGGCGGGCCTTGAAGCTGTCCACACAGGACTGCCCCCCCAGAGTGCCCGTGAAGTGCGGGACAAATACATGGACTATTTCATGGGTAGGGGGGCAATACCATCTCAAGCCAATTTGCCATAATTTAATCTTTCCCAAAAATAAATCCTAATATTTTTTATAAACTTGTTATGTCTTGCTTGTGTTGCTTGGAGTTGTTTACTAAGTGTAACTAAGTGTATTTTCATTATCAACTAGCAAACATTTCCCAGGTGATCCCCAAACCAAACACATAGAAAATTTAACGTATTTTAGGAAAAACACCACACACTTTTTTGAGGTTCAAAAGCTCTTTATTTTCCTAATTTTTTTTTGGGTTTGTTTTCCAAAATACCCTCCAAAAATTTTTTATTTTTTTTTTCTCATACAATATACAATCATTTTTGTTATTTTTTTGGTCTTTTTTCTCATACAATATACAATCATTTTTGTTATTTTTTTGGTCTTTTTTCTCATACAATATACAATCATTTTTGTTATTTTTTTGGTCTTTTTTCTCATACAATATACAACATTTTTTGTTATTTTTTTGGTCTTTTTTCTCATACAATATACAATCATTTTTGTTAGTTTTTTGGTCTTTTTTCTCATACAATATACAATCATTTTTGTTAGTTTTTTGGTATTTTTTATCTTAATAAACATTAAAATCTGTTTTTTTTATTTTTTTGTTGTTTTTTTAATTAAAGAAACATTAAAATCTGTTTTTTTTTATTTTTTTGTTGTTTTTTTAATTAAAGAAACATTAAAATCTGTTTTTTTTTTATTTTTTTGTTGTTTTTTTAATTAAAGAAACATTAAAATCTGTTTTTTTAGAATTTTTTTTTTTTTTTTTATGATTCAGACTCTCCCCAAAACATCGATTACATTTTTTAATTTATTTTCCACCCTCCTTGTTCTTTCTTTAATTTTTCTGTTGGCCAGATGAATCTCCTCCACCTCTTCTCTGCAGGCCCAGATTTCTGAGATAACCATCTGGACAGTATGCCTGTCCAAGTCCAAGCCACCACCTGCTCCTGAAATGTGGGACAAAACCATTTTTTTAAATTAGGCAGGCCTACATCTACATTACCTGAAGCTGGGTTAGTTATATGTTACTTTACCTGATGTGGTGGCAGGCTGCGCATCATCACCATCCCTCGGGGGTGTGGCTTGCTGGACTTCTTGCTCCCGTGTTGAAGCTTCATGACGCCCTACGAGAATGAAGAAAATGGAAACAGGATTTTTATAGCTTATAGGCCTGAAAGAGGAATATGATTCACTTTATACAATTTCTGGGACTATTGATGTTTTGAAAAACCCCTCAGGGCAAAACACAGGATTGAAGGCATTCACAAAGATCATGACAATTCTTGTAGCTTTGGTCTACTTTTAAACATGTAAGCCAACCAAGTATACACTGGATCATCTCACCTCTGTGTGAACCCCAAAATGGGTTATTAAAGGGGACAACAATTATGCAAATGAGTCCACATGTGTCACCGACTGCTGAGCAGACTCTCCTTTTACTGTATATATTTTAATTTAACAAAATTTTTTTTTGTTTTAATAGCACATCTACATAATTTTCAATATTGATCTCACCCCAATTTTTGTGAAATGTCATAATTTTGAGGATTTTAAACACAATATTTTGTCGTTCCGAATGTCCACTTTGACGACAAATTCTTGTGCAGAAAAACATAATACAGTACAACCTGAAATAAAAAACACATGGCGCGGAACAAATCTTAAAAAATGTATAACAAACTTACTTCTTCTAATCACTCTCCTGATCCTCTTCATTTGTTCCGGCTCCCGTTTTTTGAGGTCACACCACCTTTTTCGGATCTGCTCCTTGGATCTTTTCACCCCAAATTTCCGATGGAGACTCCTCCTCACCTTCTCCATTATTTGGGCCTTGACCTTATTCGGGTACTTGTATGGCCCATGCCTCCCATCATAGTCCTCTGCTTTGAAGATGAGGACCATCTCCACCATTTCCTCAAAGGTCATGTTGGTGGCCTTAAAACGGATTCTCCGTGTGATCCCTCGTCCCGCCTGGCCTGGCTCCTGTCTTGCTGCCATATTATCCAACATGTGCTCCCAACAAAAAAAAGATTGAAAAGGGGCGGGGAAAATACGACACCATGAACGTCAGGGGCGGGGAGACGTGCGTAAAGTCACACATGCGCGTGTATAAAGGGCTACCACGTGAGTAAAAGGGGCGTTCACAGTTTGTGGAAGACGGCGGAGATAACGATCGGGTCAAAGACCGGTATGTAACTACATTTTACATGTTATTCTTGATTGAATGATTTTGTGGGCTACATCTTATGTTCATAAACTAAAACATAGCTAGTTCGAAATTTGAAGGTAATGGTCCGCTATAGTGCCGTCGTACGTAACCAACGCTTTGCTTATGCATTTTGATCCAACTACTGTTGTGTGGGCAATCTCGGTTCTCATCAGGATGTCTTCTAAAAAAAAGTCGGTTTAAACATGATGCAAATGGTCGCTTTTATGTCTTGACCAAACTAGATCGGAGTGCTTTTCTCTAACGTTTCATACACAAATGAGGATGAGATCTGGCTTATTAGTTCTACACAACTGGTCATCTGTTTCCTAGGAACTGACCCAACATGATCTGCTGCCAATTCCTCCTTGTCGTTTTCGCGACGGAAGATAAGGGGCGGGGGGAAACATCTATTTTTTTTAAGCATGGGTGGATGTCGTGTGCGGAGTGTATATAAGGCTCGAACACACGTAGCGTCCATACGACCGGGTTGCGTAAGAAAGACGTTTGAACGACAAGCGTGTAGGTATGCTTCGAACTTGGGACAGCAGTGGCATATTCAGGAAAGACAGACATTTAAAGGAGCAATAACCCCAAATTGTTTGGGGCAGAAATAACTAACTTTACATTATATCAGTCTGGATTTCATGTCCTCATTGTCCCTTTTTGCTTTTAAGCAGCTGTAATCCTTTGCATAAATCCTCACTTCCTGGTTCTCTGGCTCCCTCTAAAATTTATCAGGGGAGCTTGTCACTGTGGTCTAAGCTGTGTAACTAAAAATCCACCGAAACAATGCTAATAATTTTTGAAATGAAAATATGCCCTGGATTTATTTGTTTTTGTTCTGTGTGTCTCTTTACTTCACAGAAACATTAAATCATTTTAAAAGCAAAAGTGAAACTAGAGGCACATTATATGTATGCACTTGTATGTCTCTAGACACTGTAAACAGTCATTTCCTCCAAAAAAAATGTATCCATTAGTGACCCTTTAAGGGCTAGCTGGTGAGAAAGAGTAATTAACTTTATAGACTGTGTATTGACATTATTTATTTCTCCTTGGTTTTGGACAGGAAAAGATGAACCTGTTTAACAGACCTGATTTTTTGGACATATTTATCGACCGGTGGAAAGAACTTCCTGTTCTGTGGGCCACCAAAGACCCCATATCACGAAACAGAGACTTGCGCAAAACCGCACTGGAGAGCCTGCTCCCACTTGTGCGGAGACAGGTGGGGTTTGATGTGACAACTGACCAGTTGGAGGTCAAAATTGGGACCTTGAGAGGCACCTACAGGAAGGCACGCAACAAGGTCTTGGCTTCGATGAGGTCTGGAGCTGGAGCAGGGCGGGTATTTAAACCCAAGTTGTGGTACTATAGCAAACTGAGCTTCCTGGATGACCACCTGGAGGTAAGGGAGTCACTTTCGAGCCTTGCCCCCAGAAGGAACAGAAGGTCCAGCCTTCCCTCCAGCCTTCCCTCCAGCCAACCTGCTGCTCCCTCTGCAGATGAACCCTCTCAGCAGCCTTCCATCCTGGATGAAGATCCCGATTTGCCCAGCTGGAGCCAGGTATATAGTACTTTCAATGTGCAAATGTGTGGTGTTTAAATGTTGTTAAAGAGATGTAAATTAAGATGTTAAAGGTAAAAAAAAGTTAGAGCTAAAAGTGTTATACAGAACATTTGTCAGTATTGGCCAGGAATTATTTTTGTGTGATTCACCATAAAACATGGGTCACAATGATTGGCTTAGCTAAGTCGTGACTAAAAAATATGCAACAGTCAGGAGCTGAAAAATGAGTATTATTTTTTTTAAAAAAAGTAAAACTGTACTTTTTTTCCATACACAGGACGAGACCAGGCAGCAGGAGGATCAGGAAAATGCCAGGCAGGAGGAGGACAGGGTGAGTGGCTTGGAGGAGGCTGCAGGCCCAAGTATCTTGGACGTGTTGGCAGGCCCAAGTGGCTTGAACGTGGTGGCAGGCCCAAGTGGGGCGGATGAGGTGGCAGGCCCAAGTGGGTTGGACGAGGTGGCTGGGCGAAGTACCAGATGTCAGGTGTCTCCTCTTCGCCTGCGTCCGAGAAGGCAGGTGAGGGATACAAGGGTGCGTGACGCCTCACTAGCCCTCATTCGGGACGCCCATGCAACCCTTCAACAGCCTCCCACTGCTCAGGAGGGATTTGTGACGGTGGTTTTGGCCAAAATGTCCGAAATGACAGTAGACCAGTGCCTCCTCTTTGAGGGACTCCTCATCACCCTCGCAAATCAGGGGGTGAGGGGTCTTCTCACGGAGGACACTGTCATTTGCCGCCATCCCCATCCTCACACACCACATAACTCCCAAGCTCCCCCACCTTCTTCTTCTCCTGCTCCTTCTCAAGCTCCCCCACCTTCTTCTTCTCATGCTCCTTCTCAACCTCCCCCACATTCTTCTTCTCCTGCTCCTTCTCAACCTCCCCCACCTTCTTCTTCTCATGCTCCTTCTCAACCTCCCCCACCTTCTTCTTCTCATGCTCCATCTCAACATTCTTCTTCCTCTTCTTCTCCTGCTCCTTCTGAACATTCTTCTTCCTCTTCTTCTCCTGCTCCTTCTGAACATTCTTCTTCCTCTTCTTCTCCTGCTCCTTCTGAACATTCTTCTTCCTCTTCTTCTCCTGCTCCTTCTGAACATTCTTCTTCCTCTTCTTCTCCTGCTCCTTCTCAACATGCTTCCTCCTCTTCTTCTTCTACTACTCCTCCTCCTTCTACTGCTCCTCCTCCTTCTACTGCTCCTTCTACTACTCCTCCTCCTTCTACTGCTCCTCCTCCTTCTACTGCTCCTTCTACTACTCCTCCTCCTTCTACTGCTCCTCCTCCTTCTACTGCTCCTTCTACTACTCCTCCTCCTTCTACTGCTCCTCCTCCTTCTACTGCTCCTTCTAGTACTCCTCCTCCTTCTACTGCTCCTCCTCCTTCTACTGCTCCTTCTACTACTCCTCCTCCTTCTACTACTCCTCCTCCTTCTAATGCTCCACCTCCTTCTACTACTCCTCCTTCTACTACTCCTCCTCCTTCTAATGCTCCACCTCCTTCTACTACTCCTCCTCCTTCCAATGCTCCACCTCCTTCTACTACTCCTCCTCCTTCTACTGCTCCTCCTCCTCCTCCTCCTCCTCCACCTCCTCCTCCACCACCGTCGGCTACTCATCCTCCACCACCTTCGTCTACTCCTCCTCCTGGCATGAGTACTACCCCTGTGGCACCACCTCCAGCCAGGCAGAAGAGGAAGGCTGCTGAGAAGGCTGCAGAGAAGGTCAAAGAGCAGGCTGCAGGGAAGCCACCAAGGAAGGCCTTGAAGAAATCAAGAAAGTGACTCCCTTACTTCCATGTGGTGTACCAGAGTTCAGGCTGCTATAGTACCACAACCTGGT